>NC_138195.1:43595032-44273255 GCF_964194105.1 Spermophilus citellus
CCTCTCCCCCTCTCCCCTCCTCCCCCTCCCCCCTCTCTCCTCCTCCCCTCTCCCCCTCTCCCCTCCTCCCCCCTCTCCTCCTCTCCCCCTCTCTCCTCCTCCCCTCTCCCCCTCTCCCCTCCTCCCCTCTCCCCCCTCCCCTCTCCCCTCCTCCCTCTCTCCCCCTCTCCCCTCTCCCCTCCTCCCTCTCTCCCCCTCTCCCCTCCTCCCCTTCCCCCCTCTCCCCCCTCCCCCTCTCCCTCTCTCACTCCCTCTCCCCTCCTCCCCCTCCCCCTCTCCCCCCTCCCCCTCTCCCTCTCTCACTCCCTCTCTCCCTCCTGGCCTCCAGAGATGAGCAACTTTTCTCCACCACACCTCCCCCCACGATGTTCCTCCTCCCTTCAGGCCTAAAGCAGTGGAACCAGCCAACCATGGACCAAACCTTCTGAAACCATGAGCCCAAATAACCCTTTCCTCCTGAGGTTGATTTTCTCGGGTCTTTTGTCAGTGACGGAAAGCTGACTCACACAGAGGCAAAAATGAGCATCAGGACCATGTGCTGAGCTTCGACTCAGCTTCATAGGCCAGGGTATTCATTCTGAGGCTATCTTTGTCATTCCTACATTTGGGTTAAAATGCACTCTCTTCCATGGAATGAAGGTGATAGCAGGTGGGAGGAGGTCACTTGGTTTTGATTTTTTCCCTCAAATTCCTTACACTGTGGACAAAGAGTCATGGCCTGTGTGGGTTCCCTCAATTCGCTTTTTTTTTTCTTTTGATATTTTTTGGATCCTTAACATTCCAGGACCCAGAGCCCCAACTTGGCTCTTCATTTAGAGAAGAGCTATGAATGCCCCCTCCCCAGAGCGACAGTTTGCCTAAGTGCTGTCCCCAGGGAGGCAGGCCCCACTTCATGGATTGTGTTCCTTAGTCCTGCCCGGCTTCAATGGGTCTGTCAACCTCCTCCCTCTGAAGTCCTACCAAAATCCCCTCTGTCACACTGAAGGAGCCTCCTCTGGGTCCAGATTATCTTGTGGTACCCAGTGTCTAGAAGGGCAACCTGTGACATCTGATGTCCTATAAATGTTGGTTAAATGAAAATAATTAATAAGATTTAAAATAAAGTGAAGGATGGGGAATTCAGGTACACAGCATGTGTTATCTGTCCATACACACACGTATAGGTATAGACATGGACACAGGCATGAAAGTCTTAAACTAACGGGACTAGCCCTAATGGCTAGTTTTAGTCAACTTTGAGTGGGCAGAGCTGTGTAATGCCTGGTTCACTGGCACATAATAGGTGCTCAATAAATGTAAGGTGAATACATGAATAACAAATGATGAGTAAAGTTTAAAATATCGCCCTGCCCAGGGTGGGGGAATCATCTTTCTTATTTTCACAGGATCTAGAGCTTGATATAAAAGAACACCTCTGGATAAGTGGGCAGGGTACTGGAGGAGGAGGCCAGGGTCTCTGTAACACGTGTGGATTTATTACTCACGGATGGCCCCTGACTTTATCTATAAGCCACAAGATCCCAGGCTGGTTCCTTTAGGACATGAGCTCTGTGCCCATTGACCTGGGCATCGGGTGGCCCTGAATTTGGGACCTAAGCTGGGAGACAGAGAACCAGCCTCTCTGCCAAGTGCACTGGCTGCTGCTGACATCTTCTTTAAACACCAAGAGTGCGTTGGGCAGCGCTCGCCCTGAAAGCCTGAGTTTATCTGGCTGGAGAAGACAGGCCGGGTGTTTACATCTGCCGGGCCTGGTGTACACAGAGCTCAGAGGCTTTCAACACAAAACGCCTTCATTTCTCAACATGGGGCTCCTGCAAAATCTGCCCTTCTATGGCAGGTGGAGGAGGAAGTGGGGGAAGCGCCCCGACACCCACTTGCTGGGTGGGTAACGGGGTCATCGCAGAAGCAGCTTGGGTGTTGCAGGCAGAGGGGACTTGGTGCTGCCCAGGGTGTTGGCCAATGTGGCACCGAATGAGGAAAAAGGGTGAACAAAGCCCTCTGCCCACGGAGCCGGCCCTGGCCTGTGGCCTGCTGCTCCCTGACCGGGTGTGGAGGCCATCAGCCCAGAGCTGGGAGGAAGGGTCACATCCCTTATCTCCACGAGCCGAGTCCCAGCCTCGCCAGAGGCTCATGTCCTTCTGTCCACTGGTGATGTTGGGATCCTCTAGCTTCAGGGGAGGGTGGGAGAGGCCTCTGGGGGCTGCAGGCAGCGGGGACTGGGTTGGTATGAAGTGGCTCCTGGAGGTCACAGAGGAGGGGACATGGGAATGACAGGTCAGGACAGCCTGGCTGGAGTAGAGGAGTCCTGCCAGAAAGGAACGGGAGATGGAGCGAGTAGAAATCTCAGTTCCAAATGTGGGAGAGGGGCAGGGGACAGGAAAGTTCCCATTTTCTTATTCAGCAAAGTCAGCTTCATCTCCTCTGAGTCTCTGTCTTGTTGAGCTGAGCTGGTGGGAAGACCCAGCCTGTCCCCCTGGGGCCCACTGGCCACTGCCTGGGGGTGTCCATACTGCCAAGGCCCGAGGGTCAGGTCTTCATTTGGTTTCTTCAAGGGGACACCTCAGGTCCCTGTCTTCAGGGTTCTAGACGTTGGGGGACTGTTTCTGAGACATGCCTGGGGCCCAGCAATTTGGGGCTCAGCTGGGAAGTGGGCCCTGAGGCCCGTGTTTCCAGAACCTGACCCTTTCCCCAACACCATGACCGTTTGTCCAGGGCCCTGAAGGAACAGGGACTGCACACCCTCTTCTCCTGGCCCCATGGTCTTCTTTCCTTGCCCTCTCTAGGAAGGCCCACAGCCATAAAAAGCTTAGCCTTCCTCCAAACTCACCACCCTTCATGTTCTTGGTTTTTTATTTGTTTGCTTTTTTTTTTTTTTTTTTTTGACTGGAGATTGAACCCAGAGGTCTTTACCACTGAGCTACATCCCAGCCCTTTTAGCAATTTTTCAAATCTTGAGACAAGGTCTCACTAAGTTGCTGAGGATCTTGCTAAGTTGCTGAGGCTGGCCTCAAACTTGCAATCCTCCTGCCTCAGCCCCATGAATGCTTGGGGTTCCAGGTGGGGGCCACTACCCAGCCCTTCCTGTTTTTTCACAGGATTCTGATAGCACCCTCAACACTGGCAACCCTTCCCCCACCCCACCCTCCTGCAAAAGAAAAAAAAAAAAAGCATTCAAAACATTTCTTCCTGGGTGTGGAGAACTTTAATCTTAGAACCTTCTTAAGAACTAAAAAAAAAATATATATATATTTGCATTCCTTTCTTCAAGTGTGGCAAAGCAAGGCAGGAAAAACTGAAGCTAAGTGCATATGATAGCAATCGGAATATCCACCTCCTGTCTCAGGCTGGAGAGGAGAGCAAGGCTGGTTGGCGGGGAAGGGGGGGCACTTTGAATGCTCCTTCTGTGACTCTGTTGGCAGTCACTATACTACTTCTTCCAGACCCCCTCAAATAGCACTTTCAGCACTTAACCACTGAGCAACACCCCCAGCCCTTTTTATTTTTAAATTGGAAACACGGTCTCACTAAGTTGCTGAGGCTGGCCTAGAACTTGCGATCCTCCTGCATCAGCCTCCCGAGGAGTAGCTGTGATATAGTTTTTCATTGGCACAAATTATGCCTGGATCCATGGGCCCTCCTCTCTACTCCCATCTGGTCCAGGTCAGTATATCAATAGATTTTCCAGATAGCTTCCTTAGAGCCAGCCTTTGTGTTATTTTCTCCCCTTCATTCCATCCTCATGGCTGCCACAAGGATCTTTCCAAGACATAAATCTGAACTGGCCCTTTTTTTCTTTTTTTTTTTCCTCTTTTTTTTTTAAGAGAGAGTGAGAGAGGAGAGAGAGAGAGAGAGAGAGAGAGAGAGAGAGAGAGAGAGAGAGAGAGAGAGAGAGAATTTTTAATATTTATTTTTAGTTCTCGGCAGACACAACATCCTTGTTGGTATGTGGTGCTGAGGATCGAACCCGGACCGCACGCATGCCAGGCAAGCGCGCTACCGCTTGAGCCACATCCCCAGCCCCCTTTTTTTCTTTATTAGTTCCAATCAGTTATACATGACAGTAGGGAGCTCTCTGATTCATCGTACACAAATGGAGCGGAATTTCTCACTTTTCTGGTTGTACATGAAGTAGAGTCACACCATTCGTGCAATCATACATGTACCCAAGGTAATGAAGACTGTCTCATTCCACCATTGTTCCTACCTCCTCCCCCCCTTCCCTAACCCCCTTCCCTTTGCCCCATCAACTTGTCTCATGCCCCCCCCCCATTATGGATCAGCATCCACTTATCAGAGAAAACATTTGGCCCCTGGTTTCGCGGGATTGGCTTATTTCGCTTAGCATGATATTCTCCAGCTCCATCAATTTATCTGCAAATGCCATAATTTTATTCTCTTTTAATGCTGAGTAATATTCCATGATATATATATATACCACAATTTCTTTATCCATTCATCCATTGAAAGGCATCCAGGTTGGTTCCACAGTTTAGCTATTGTGAATTGTGCTGCTGTAAACATTGATGTGGCTGTGTCCCTGTAGTATGCTTTTTTAAAGTCCTTTGGGTATAGACAGAGGAGAAGGATATCTGGGTCAAATGGTGGTTCCATTCCAAGTTTTCTAAGGAGTATCCAAACTGCTTTCTAGAGTGGTCACACCAATTTATAGTCTCATCAGCAATGTACGAGTGTGCCTGTTCCCCCACATCCTTGCTAACACTTACTGTTTCTTATATTCTTGATAATTGTCATTCTGACTGGAGTGAGATGAAATCTTAGAGTAGTTTTGATTTGCATTTCTCTAATTGCTAGAGATGTTGAACATTTTTTCATACATTTGTTGATCGCTTGCATATCTTCTTCTGAGAAGTGTCTGTTCAGCTCCTTAGCCCACTTATTGATTGGGTTTTTTGGTTTTTTGGTGTGAAGTTTTTTGAGTTCTTTATATATCCTGGTGATGAGTGTTCTATCTGATGTGCGTGTAGCAAAAATTTGCTCCCCAAATGTAGGCTCTGTCTTCACCTTATTGATTGCTTCTTTCGCTGAGAAGAAGCTTTTTAGTTTGAGTCCATCCCATTTATTGATTCTTGATTTTATTTCTTGCGCTTTAGGCGTTTTGTTAAGGATGCCGGGGCCTAATCTGACATGATGAAGATTTGGGCCTACTTTTTCTTCTATTAGGCGTAGGGTCTCTGTTTTAATTTCTAGGTCCTTGATCCACTTTGAGTTGAGTTTTGTGCATGGTAATAGATAGGGGTTTAGTTTCATTTTGCTGCATATGGATTTCCAGTTTTCCCAGCACCATTTGTTGAAGAACCTATCTTTTCTCCACAGTATGTTTTTGGTGCCTTTGTCTAACTGTATTTATGTGGGTGTATCTCTGTGTCTTTTGTTCTGGTCTACATCTCTATTTTGGTACCAATACCATGCTGGTTTTGTTACTATGGCTTTGTAGTATAATTTAAGGTCTGATATTGTGATGCCTCCTGCTTTACTTTTCTTGCTAAGGATTGCTTTGGCTATTCTGGGTCTTTTATTTTTTCCAAATGAATTTCATGATTGCTTTTCCTATTTCTATAAGGAATGACATTGGGATTGTAATTGGAATCACATTGAATCTGTATAGATTCAATGGGTAGTATGGCCATTTTGACAATATTGATTCTGCCTATCTAAGAGCATGGACATTTTCCATGTTCTAAGATCTTCTTCAATTTCTTTCTTTAGTGTTCTGTAGTTTTAATTGTAGAGGTCTTTCACTTCTTTTGTTAAATTTATTCCCAAGTACATTTTTTGAGGCTATTGTGAATGGGGTAGTTTTCCTAATTTCTCTTTCACTGATGTTTAGAAATGCCTTTGATTAATGGATATTGATCTTATATCCTGTTACTTTGCTGAATTCGTTTATTAATTCTAGAAGCTTTCTGGCAGAGTTTTTTGGATCCTCTAGGTATAGAATCATGTCATGACCTGGCACCTCTGCTAAAGTCCTTCCATGACTCCTCACTGCTCTCAGGGCTAGGAGGAAAATTGTCCCAGTCTTTTACAGCTGTGACTGCTAAGTGTCCCTCTGGAGCCACTTTCCCTCCTTCCTTCCTTCCTTCCTTCCTTCCTTCCTTCCTTCCTTCCTTCCTTCCTTCCTTCCTTCCTTCCTTCCTTCCTTTCCTTCCTTTTTTAATAGAACCTCTCTGACCAGCTAAAGACTACATTTCCCAGACTCCATGGGAAAGTGGTTCACATGACTAAGATCTGGCCAATGGGATGTGGGCAGAATGATGCACACAGCTTTCAACTTTCATCTTTAGAAAGGGAAGGGATCATCCATCATCCACGCTCCTGGCCTCCTCCTGGCTGGGCAGTGGCAACAGCAGGAGTGGCCATCTTGAATCCACAGGGGGAAGTCACATTGAGAATGGCAGAGCCTGGACAGAACACAGAAAAGAGGGCCGTTATGCAAAAAAGAAAAAGGAGACAAACCATCCAAACTTCTCTCTTATTCAAGGCCCTGTGTTTTGAGGTATCTTTATTAGAGCATCTAACCAGATAATCACTGCCTTTAAGAACTTCCCTGATGTAAGCTGAGTTGACTATCTTTGTTTTACATTCCAATAATATTCCTGAGCTTCCCTTTCTGTTAATATCCTGACCCATAACACTTAGTCCTACTAAGCTAAGAAATCTACAAAGCCAGGAATCAAGTCTGTCTTGATTGTGGCTGGGTCCTCCCTGCCACCCCTGTGACCCCGGCTGTGATTGGCAGCTGGCATATGCTCAATGCTCTTTGCTCTTTAAACAAGTGAATGGTCGGACAAATGAACAAGCACTTGGACGTGATCGTAGGAATGCTTTTTCTGTGAGTAACAAAGTCTGGAAGCAGGAGATTGCATGAGAAACAGCTCAGTGATAACAAAAGCTCTTTGGGAATTTTGATAATTCTTGGATTTCCTCTCAGGGCTACAAAGTGGCTATAACAACTCCAAGTATCATGTCCACTTATGCAGCACCCGCATCCCAGGAAGGGAGCAAGGAGGAACAGAACTCTGCTTCTGTTTCTCTGTGTTAGGCAGAACATTCTTCCCCAGGATGCCCTTAGTAGATGTCCCTTACAGCCCGTTGGCCAGCACTATCTAACTGCAAGAGAAGCTGGGGAGGGACCTTCTTCCTTTTAGGACCCAGCTGGATTTTGTCCCTGGGGCTTATGGGAGGAAGCCAGCTTTAAGAACCCTTGGCCCTCCTTGCCCAGATGGTATCATTACGTAAACCCCAAGGACAATGAGGGCAGATGCTATAGTCACAAACAAATGTCCATGAAATATGCTAGATGTGTGCTGGAGAACATCACTTTCCATCTTTTGAAATTCTCTCCTTGGTTCTGCCCATGAGTTCACCTGTTTCAGCCCAGTCAGTGACATCATCTCTGTGGTCACAGCAGCAGCTATATACTGAGTGCCAACCAGTGCCTGGTGATCGAATGAGTTACATAACCCGTTTGTGCTGCATTTTTTTTTAATATATCAGCCATTGAACCCAGTGCTTAACCACTGAGCCACATCCCCAGCCCTTTTTAATTTAATTTAATTTTGACACAGGGTCTTGCTAAATTGCTGAGGCTGGCTTTGAACTTGTGATCCTCCTGCCTCAAGCTCCAGAGCCACTGGGATTACAAACAGAGTCAACAGGCCCAGCTTGTGCTGCCTTTTGCCTGTCAAATGGGACTTCCATACAATCTAGGATTGCTATGAGGAATAAATTGGTGCATGGATGTAAAATGGCTAGGGTAATGCCTGGCACATAGGACTAAAGCCATATTTACTATTGCTGATTTATTAGATCCCCATTTCATGGATAGGAATATGTGTTCAGCAAAGTTAAGTATGTTGTCCAAGGTCACACAGTTGGGAGGATACAACAGACAAAGCCTAGGTGGTAACTACACCTTTTCTTCTCTTCCCATGAGTTTCTCTGTGAGTGGAAGTTTCTCCTGAATGTCCCAGGGATGTGTTAACATAGACAATATTTATGTACCAATTTATTAATCCTTTTAGTTCCCAGTGGAACACCACCTCCTCCTGGAAGCCTCCCAGGCACTCTCTGCCCCTCCCTGGCACTTGTAGGACCTTCCAGAGAACTTAAGAGCTGCCTCTTGTCTCTCCTGTGAGGGACAGAGAATGCTAATCTTGCCCTACTGTGCTCATCAAAGGCCTCTGGAGCCTCTCAGCCTGTTCAGGACATCGAAGCTCCAACAGCTGAGCAGTTGGTGGTGCTGTGGCTGGAGCTCAGACGTCCAGACTCCTCAGGGCTTCCTCCTCAACCTGTGAACATTTGGCAGAGACACTGGCTCATCCAGAGCACACCCTTACACAGTATGCCAGGCTTGGGCTCACGGGGATACCCTGGCCTGAGCGTTAAGGGGAAATCACGTCTTTCTCAAATTCCTGACCCTCCTCTCCGCCCCTGCTATTTCCTGGGCTCAGGGGCCCTCATCCCCTGCGGAGGGTGCAGACAGTAAACGGGGCCTGTAGTACACAGATGCGGACACTAGAGGGCGGCCTCACCGCTTCAATCCTGTACTGCATAAGCTTCCCGGGGCCTCTCAACCTCTCCCCACCTGGGCTCAACCAGTGGTTACAGTGGTGATAATGGTGATGGTGGTGGTGGCGGCGGAGGCAGCCAAGGCTACTATTTATGGAGCCAAGCCACCACTAAACACACAACATCTGCAATCAACACGTCTTCCCATGCGTACCACATTTTCCTCCTGTGTTCTAAATCCCAGAGAGTGGACCCCATGCCCCCAGTTACCCAAGCCTCAAACCTGGGCATCGGCCTCAGTTTTGTCCTCCCTCACCGTGTCCACACCATCCCCTGCCTCTGCGCCAGTCTACACCCTGGATTCTAGCCCATCAACTCCTCTCCGTTCCCCGGCTTGTCTTTCCCCCTCCACTCCCCATTCGGTCTACCCAGGCTGTCCCCTCGTGCCCTGACGGAGACCCGTGCATCCCAGGCCGTGCTGCGCGTAGGAACCGCCTGGAGAAACCGAAAAACTCCAGCTGCCCGCCTGGTGCTCCAGACCCATGAGGTCAGGTGGCGGGGGTGGGACCAGGCAGCAGGACTTTTTGAAGATCCCCAGGTGGTTCCCGCTTGCAGCTACGTTTAGGCACCCCTCTGCCCCTGGTGGGAGACCATCATCCACGCCTTTTCGCCCGGGCGACTGCCGCTCATCCGGCAGGACTTAACATCGCCGGGCACTCAGGGTCACCAACCCACTGCGTCCCTCGCGTTGGTCCACACCTGCCCCGCCCCCGTCTCCATCAAGCCGGGCTCCGCTCTGGGCGTGAAAACCTGGGAGCAGACCTTCGCGGACACCTTTGAATTTTGCGCCAAGTTTTTGTTTTTGTAGCCTCTCCGTTTTCAGGTTGGATGACAAAGAGGTGCATTTTCTCTTTATACGTGGGTGTGGGTATGAAGAAACCTGTCCTTCCTACTCTCAGAACCAGTTTGCTGGTTCCTGCTCGAAATTCCCAAGCTGTGGCTCATACCAGCTCAGCTACCTGGAGACGATGGAAACACCCCATGGTTTATGGAGGAACAAAACCCAAACCACAAATATTAATCAGGAAGGGAGAGCAGGGAGCAGATGGTTAATCTGCGCGGATGTCCTGCCTGCGCCGCGGTGTGGGTGGAGGGGGACACGGGCTGCAGCCGGTCCTGTCCCCTCCTATTGTGGTCATTCAAGCCAGTGCCTCCTCTTACAAAGGAAGAACTCACACGTAAAGACTAGATCACCCAAGACTAAATAAGTAGTAGAGAGAAAATTCAAATTCGAGTTTATCTGATGATCCATATTCTCTCTGATATGAGTCGAGGTCCCAGGGCGCCCCTTTCCCTCCACTCTCCAAAACGGTTTAAATTTAATTTTTATCACAGCAATATAATTATATGGTTTAAAAAGTTGCCACCTCAGCACCACACACACACACACACACACACACACACACACACACACACAAAAGTCAAATAATGCCATTCACATTCTGTATTGTAACTGAAATACTTACTCCTTCTTTATGTTTTACACTTAAACCTTATTTTGTGCAATGTGTGCAATGTGTTTTCTTCCTTTACTTTTTGGTCAAATTCTGGTATACCTGCTGGGAGGTGTCTAGCCACATCAATTAAATCTTTGGTTCTTTATTAATATATAAGTATCAAATAACCACATCTCCTCTATGAAGACATTGTATTTATCCTCTCTTTTGCATGATAAATAAAATTTTTAGAAACTTTTGTCTTCTTCACCCTCTTCTCCTGTCAAAGGCCTGGGTTTTGCTGAGATTGTGTAGCTTCTTTAGTCCCAGGGTAGAGTCTTTTTGTTTTATGGATATTTTATTCCAAGAGCTTGCATGTGTGTGTGTGTGTGTGTGTGTGTGTGTGTGTGTGTGTTTACACATATAAATTATATGTAAAATTTATATATAGTACTTATACATAAACACATGCATGTCTACCTATCTATATCTTACTCTAAGTTTTGTTACCATCACTATTCAACCCTCAGGGCTGCAAAGCCCCAGCATATGGTCTACTGATCACAGATAGAGAACATGGAGGACTCAACAGAGAGGTTTTGGTCATTTTATCACTTAACATCTATCCTCTCACAGTCACCCTTGGCAAAACAGCTAAAATCTCTTCCTTTAATGTAAATCCCACATACAATACACTTTTATTACTTGTAGTCCTCATGTCCTTCCGGTCTCTAGACTTGTTTATCCTACAAATTTGCTACTTTGTATCCTTCAACTATTCTTCCCATTCCTTTCCCTCCTCGCCACTGTTTTGTCTTCTATCTCTGTATGTTTGGATTTTATTTTAAGAGATCATGCTGTGTTGTTTTTCTGTGCCTGACTTATTTCAATAAGCATAACATTGTCCAGGCTCATCCATGCCCTGTGTAGCAAGATCTCATTCTTTTTTAGGGCTGAATAATCTTCCATCATGTGTACATATCAGTTTCTTTATCTGCTCATCTTTTGACAGACCACTTAGGCTGTTGTGAATAAAGCTGCAAGTCAGTGTGGCTAACTTTATAAGATGTCATTTCATTTCATTTGGGTATATGCCCAGAACAGGGAGTGTTGGGTCACAAGGTGGCATCTATTCAGAGTTAACTCTATGAGTTGCCCACACTATTTCTCTTTGTTCCTCTGTTTTGAGATCTCTGCTCTGATTTAAATTGCCATTTGGTTAGAGTACTTTCTGGGTTCTGGGTGTTCTACCGGTGTGTGTGAGCACATGCATAGCGTTCCCTCCGAAACTTCACGTATCTAAGAAAAAAAAAAAAAACAATGTCCTTCAAATGAATGAGATCTTGACAGGATGTGGATTCCTGGATCATGGCTATTTCTTCTCAATAATCCATTGATGCTACTTCCCTATCTTTCAGATTTAAGAGTTAAAAATGCAAACTCTAGGGGTTGGGGTTGTGGCTCAGTGGTAGAATGGTTGCCTAGCAAGTGTGAGGCACTGGGTTCAATCCTCAGCACCACATAAAGATAAATAAAATAAAGGTATTATGTCCATCTAAAACTAAAAATATTTTTTAAAATGCAAAAATCTAATGCTTGCTTGTTATTCATTTCTTTAAGGAATCTGTTCTTTCTGCTGGAAGATTGTAGATTTTTCTTTTATCTCCATTATCTTGAGAATTTAGGATTTCCTCTTCCTCCTCCTCCTCCTCCTCCTTCTTCTTCTCTCTCTTCTCTCTCTCTCTCTTTTCCAGGGACTGAACCCACTGACACTTAGCCACTGAGTCACATCCCCAGTCCTTTTTATTTTTAATTTTTTTTTTTTTTATTTTGAGACAGGTCTCACTAGGCTGCTTATATCCTTGTGAATTGCTGAGGCTGGCTTCAAATCTGCAATCCTCCTGCCTCAGCCTCCCGAGTCACTGGGATTACAGGCATACATCACCATGCCCTACAAAAGTATTGGTTTTATTTAAATATGTTTGGTACTCAGTGAGTCCTTTCAATTTGAAAACTCACAGTTTTCTTCACTACAGGTAAATTTTTTCTATCACATCTTTAATGGTTACTTCTTACACTATTTAGAAATGTTTGCAGATACAAGTAACAGAAAGTTTGAGTAAAGAATGATGTGAACCAATAGGTTCTCACTTACTTCAAACAAGAATCACAGAAGTTGTCAGGTGTTGGCTTTGGTGGAACTTTCTGCAAGTTTTTGGCTCAGTGTCCAGAACTGTGTCACGCAGCAGGGGAAGCTGGAAGTGAATGTATTTCTCGGCCTCTTGCCTTGTCTTGGAGTCAGAGATGGGGGGGGGGGGAGCTGAGTTAGTTGGCCAGCACTTTAGCTCGGATCAGTCCTCAACATCTCTCCTGACGGCTGCCTCTCTGTGGATTGCGCTCCCTGGGCTTTCCCTCACACTCTCTCTTCCAGGCCACTGACTGAATCCTCAGCCTCGCTGTCCTCTGTTGAACAGATACTTGAAAACTATGCTTTTTAGTCTTCAAGAATCTTTCTGTGCACTCCTCTCACACCTTCTGGAGGGTTCCCACAACCTTCCGCTGCTCTTCCTGCTAGTCCACCTGTTCCTCCACTGTCCTTGAGTGCTCTTGAACAGTGAGGTTTCTCTTTACTTTGGTTTTCCCCATCCCCCACCCCCCACCCCATACTGGAGGATCCTTTTCTGTCTGTCTCTTGGGTCTGCAGCAAGGACAGTTCTGACAAGCAGTCTCTCCTCACCTCTGTCCATTCCAGGTGCGCCCAGAGGTTCCCTGGCTGGCTCAGGCCATTAACCCACAGTGCAGTCCTCCTCTGGTCCAGGAGCGCTTGCCTCTCTTCCCACTGGTCCTTCAGCTGTGGCTCAGGAGAGCGAAGCCCAAACCTGCCCTTGCCCTTGGAGAGGGAGGGGCTCTCCTCAGCCTCAGCTGCCCCATCTGGGCTTTATGTCACCCAGAGTGAACCAGCAGTGGGGACAGGGGTAAGGCACACATGCAATCCATGCTCAGTGTGGAAATTTCAGGATTCACTTGAGCCAGATTTATAAAGGTTTAGCTTTTCCTTCATGATGGCTATTTTCTGAACAAACAGATGTTGTGAATCCAGGTGTGCCTCCCCTGTTTGCTGACAGAGACCTAGTAGAGTCTCTGGAGGCATTCTGTCAGCAGTTTGATTGAATTAGACTAGTGGGGTTGGGACCAGAGTCAAGGCAAAACGGAGGGTATTGAAAATCTAAGAAAGCATCTTACACTAAGGGTGAGTTTGTTTCCTGCAAGTTTTGCTCAGTTTTTTTTTTTTTGTTTTTTTTTTTTTTGTGTGTGTGTGTTTTAAAGGTTTGATCTTATTTACTTGTTACTCTTACAAATTCTTATTTTTGACTGGACTCAGAGAGGGACAGCCTGTGTCTCTTGGCAATCTGGTCCTGGCATTTTTCTTTGGCTTCTTTTATTCTCTTGGCCAAAAGTTTGAGTATTCTGCAGCCTCTTCCTTATTCTTCTCAGTAAGCTGTTCTTCAGAGCAATACTCAGGCGCCTGTGTTGCAGTTCACACGGGGTAACAAGATGCTCAATCCTCAGAGCTTTGGCCTGGGTTCTTACCTTCCTTGTTTAAGGGTTTCCTGACAAGATATTAGCAGGCATCATCTTTCTTAGGGAGACTGAGAAATTTGCGGCTTCTATGAGCTCTTCTGGGTCCCAGTTGATGAGGTGCAGTAGCATCTGTAAGTCCAGGGATATCCTTCTCTCCTTTTTTTTTAATAACAACCAAGTTGAGAACACTCAGGTGGGCATTCACAGTGCAACCTCGAACAGATTTGCGCCTTCTCTCTCCAGTTCACCTTGGTCTGTAACAGGAATGCCCCTGGCTCAGTAACAGGCGAACACGGCCAGATAACCTGCTTAATGGGGAAACCTTGTCTGTCGTTCCCACCACTGATTCAGACCACATAACCATTCTTCACCCAGAGCATCAGTAGCAACTTCTATGGCCATCCGCTTCTCCAAAAAAGTACAAGCTTTGCGTTGACTGTCCACTTCAGCCAGTTTCTGGCGGCCAGTGGCTGGGAAGGAGATATCAGCTTCATCTTGGTGCAGCTGATGGCCACAAGGCACCACGAAAAAGAGCCAGTTTTGTGTTTTGTATGTACCGTCATGCACTGCGTCCTGACGTTTTGGTCAATGACAAGCCACATACGGAAGGTGCTCCCGTTTGAAGATGTCACCCGCTGATGTCATAGGCGACTTAGTTCTTGTAAGCACACTCCATGATGTTCGCATAATGACAGAAATTGCCAGAGACCACGATTCTCAGAATAGACCCCCATCGTTAAGTGACACCTGACTGTACTCTGGGCTATAACATATTTCTGATAATGTATAAGCAAGACAGGTGTGGTGACGTACACCTGTGGTCCCAGCTCCTTGAGAGGCTGAGACAGGAGGATTACTTGGGCCCAGGAATTCAAAGCCAGCCTGAGTAACATAGGGAGGCCCTATCTTTAAAAAAAAAAAAAATGGTCTGAGCAATGCTAAGTTAGAGGATATTCTAGAGCAGTTGATTTGGCTTCACAGGAAGAATAAAATTGCAGGAAGATTAGGATCTTTACTAAAAGAATTCTATGACTCCCTTAATCCTGAGATGACTTTAATGGGCAGGTCCTCTCAGAGCATTTGTAATACACTAACTGCTAAGTAGCAGGCTAGCTGGATGCTCACAGCGAATCTTTCCCCAGCACCCCAATTCCACCCTCTAAGACATCTAGACCAGGCCGGGGTCTCTGCAGTCCTTATGAAATGCTGCAGGACATTTGCTTGCCCAGGGAGTGGGAAAATAGTTTGGAGGGAAGTTTGAGGCTGTGGGAGGTAGAAACTGGCCCTGCGTGGATTCTAAAGGGCTGGGTGACCCTGGGCACACTCTTTGTCTTCTTTTCCTCACAAAGCTCTGTGTGGCCTATGAGGGAGGATAAAAGAGCAATGAAGTCAACTTCAGTGTTGCCAACAGGGACTTATATTTTGCTAACAGAGGGACTTTCTTTCTGGGCAAAGCCGAGAGGGATTTGGGTGTGCAAGACAGAAAGTAGGTTCTGTAGCTGAGCTGAGCTCAGGAACAGGAAAGAGGAAGTTGGAATGCCCGGTTGGGAAATACAGGAAGTAGAAAGGAACCTCAAAGTCTGGGAGCAGACGAGGGACCCCTCCTGGGGACCCAGCCAGGTTTCCGTGGAATGCCCAGGCCACTCGATGGCTGACAGAAGCCAGGGAAGGCTACCCTGCAGTCTAATGTGGGGCTGTCAGCAGGGTCAGCCTGCATGGCCCAGGGGACAGCTGACTCGTGGCGTCCCTGTTTAGTGACCATCTACCTGTTCCCAGAACCTATGGTGTCATCTGGGGTCAGATGGTCCTTTTCCCCTCATTGTTTCAACCATCCAGCAGGGAAGGGGGCACTACCCAAATAAACCTAGGCGTGGTCAGGGTTCTAGTACGTGGGGTGAAAGTATTCGGTCAACAGTGAAGTCACTCTTGGGGGGCGGGGGTCCTAGGGCCACCAGCCCACAGAAGAACACTGTGGCTCATCACCTTCCCTGGCCCCCCCCAGGAGATCCATGTTTTCTGAACATGCCTCCTGTATAGCAGGGAGCAGGTTCAGACCTCACTCCTTACCCCCAGCACCTGTCCTTGGCCCCTGCTATTATTGGAAGGTTTGGCCCCAGAGGTCAGGTGTTGGTTCCTAATCCCCACATTCATATGCTGATGGTGTTTGGAAGTGGTGCCTCCAGAGATAA
Organism: Spermophilus citellus; assembly: GCF_964194105.1. NCBI lineage: Eukaryota > Metazoa > Chordata > Mammalia > Rodentia > Sciuridae > Spermophilus > Spermophilus citellus. The sequence continues at coordinate 43,610,832 of NC_138195.1, forward strand.
TTAGGATTAGATGAGGTCCTGAGGGTTGATCCCCCAGTGGCAACAGTGGCTTCATAAGGAGAAGAAAGTCCCCCTGTGTGATGCCCTGTGCCATGTTATGATACCATAAGACCCTCACCAGATGCTCAGCAGATGCCTGCACCAAGTTCTATCGTTTCCAGCCTCCAGAATCATGAGTCAACTAAACTCCAGTTCTTTATAAAATGGTGGGTCTCGGGTATTTTATTAGAGCAACAGAAAGCAGACCCCTGGCTGCCCTGGGAGCCCAGCCAACTCCTCCGAGGCTCCCCTTCCCCAGCAGCACCCAGCTTTTCCTGAAGCAGCTGCCCTAACCTCCCAAGTGACAGGTGGAATGACCAGGGTACCCAGCTGCTCCCCGTGTGAGTCACACAGGCCTGGCCCAAGATCCTGTCCAGCAGAGCTCCTGGGTGGCTTTCCTCGGACGCCTAACTGCACCCCAATAAAGCAACCCCAGCTGGTGGCTGGTTCTGAGACCTCTCCTCTGTCAAAGCTGGGAGACCAGCCTGGATCCCCTCAGCTAGAGGGGCCCCTCTTCTATGGGCAGAGAGGCTCCGGTGGAATTTTCTCAGCCTGTCAGTCATCGGCATTGGCCTCTTACAAGAATCCATTACTTAATTGGAAAATGTGCAAAGAACAAAAATAGGAAACTTACAGAACTACGAATGATCAGTCATCATGGTAAAATACACCCAGCCTCACCAGCCATCAGGGTAATGAAAATTAAAACAAGAATATTTTTCTTTTTACAAAGCATCTTAAAGACTGATTGTAGCATGGTGGTAGAGGGCTTGCCTCGCATGTGTGAGGCCCCAGGCTCCATGCCCAGCACTACCACCACCACAAATGATCATGATTATGATTATGATTATTTTGGTACTGGGGATTAAACTCAGGAGTGCTTAACCATTGAGCCACATCCCCAGCCCTTTCTTATATTTTATTTAGGGACAGGGTTTCACTGAGTTGCTTAGGGCCTCTCTAGGTTACTGAGGCTGGCTTTGAATTCGTGATCCTCCTGCCTCAGCCTCCTGAGTCACTGGGATGACAGGCATGCACCATGATGCCTGGCCAACAAAATATTATCGTGTATAATAGCACAAATGAAGAAAAGGACAGCACATGAATATGAAAATGTGGACACAGGCCACTCCTCTTTTGGCTACAGTTTCTCTCTCTGTCCATGTGGTGTTGGACACGGTGACTTCTGAAGATCCTCCCAGCCCTGGACTCCTGGCATCCCTCTGTGCAGTCTTGCTTACCTCTAGTTTCCTTGGTGACCAGAGGGAATTGCTGACCCTCTCCGTTTTCTCACTGGTAATAGAACATATAAATACCTGCCTGGCCTGTCTCGTAGCACTGATCAAGATGGCTCTAGAGTTCTGGAGAAGAAAGCCAGTCTGCGGACAGACACCAAGACAGGGTCACACGGGGCCTGGAGGAAGTATATTGTTGTGGTGACCCCGAGCTCCTGCCCCACCCTAGGTACGTTGGTTCTTGGTGCACCCACCCTTGGGGCTGAACAGAGGCATGTGAAAGCCATTGACAGATTTGACTCCCTGTTTTTAGTACCCACTTTATTCCGGGCATAGTGCTTGGTGACTTCATCTGGTCACCTTGCAGGGAGTCATTTAGTTCTGGAAATGTCCCATTTCACAGACAATATTGGTGTCCTGAGAGGGTGACCAACATCCCTTATCCTCTCTCAGAGTCAGCTTGGATGTGGTAAAGTGGTCACGTGATCTCCCTTTTGACTCTGAGTGTTTTCGTTGCCTTGTGTGTTGTTGGGTGCATGGGGCGGGGGGGGGGGCTGGACCCTCCCTGAGCTGTCCCATTGGTCTGGCCCCTGTTTTAGGGAATCCAATGGAATCAGTGTCTCCCCTTCCGCTGGACAGCCTTCTGGTAGCTGGAAGTTAGCTCACCCACGTTTCCTGCACTTTCCTTCCTGTTTCTCTCCTTTTCCGTGGAGGGGGTAGGCTCCAGGCCCTGTCACCCAGGCTACCCCGCTCTGAACATCTGTGAGATGGGGGCAGGATGGAAAGAACCAGGGTGACCACATTGGCTTGGTTTTGCCCAGGATTTTCCCAGTCATGGCACCTAAAGTCCTGCATCCGGGAAACCCCTCAGTCCCAGGCAAACTGTTCTGGTGTGCTAGGGTCTGTCCTGATTTAGAAATGTAAAGTCCCCAATGGCTGGAGCCACCCTCGGTCTGGTTGATCACCCTAGAAGACACCTTTCCTGGGCATCTATCTCATTGTTACCCCAGAGATCCAGAGGGTGAGAGGTTGAGAAGGAAGAGAGCCGGCACCTTCAGGGGTCCAGGGGTTGGATCCCAGAAAGGATTCTCCCCCTGGTGGCCCTGGGGAAGGCCTGGCCAGCCTCTGTGCACCTGAAGTCTGGGCTCACACTCACAGCTGGGGAGTCTGGGAGGACTTCGGGTGAGGTTGCTGAACGGCTGCACCTCACACCATCTTCAGGAATGTGTAGCCGCAGGCCCCCATCATTTCACTGAAGAGAGTTGCTGAGGAGTGAAAAAGTCCCAAAGCACCTGGGCTGGGAAACTGAGCCTCAGAGTGAGGCCTGGACATCTCTCGGTTTTCCATTTGAGCAGAACCCTCCCCCAGCTTCTCAAACAGCTCCCCTTCCATAGAGGTGTGACCTCACCCCTACACAAGGAGGGGCGGTAAGGGGAAGTTATGATCCTATGGAACTTACTGCCAGGTGGCCTGTTCTCCCCTCTCCCCCACCATAGGATGAAACGGCCTTATGCTCTAATGTGCCATGATCCCCTAGGTAGCCCCCAACTCTCGAACCCATCTATCACCAAGGGACAGTGGGCCTTCAGAGCCCACCCCCTCCCAACCAAGCTCACAGGCCTAGCTGACTCAGTCACCTCCTGATCCCATTGCCAGTCCTAGGAGCTCTGCCTGAAGTGACCATCTTTTGTAAGATCCACCCACTTGCCAAATCCAGGACCCTCCAGTTTGGTTTTCTGTGTTCAGCCTGTGCCACTGTCCCCAGGACTCCCTAGAAGCCCCTTTCTGAAGGGGCTTCCTCTATGCGCTCCACCCACCTGCTGGTACCACCTCTGCTCACTGCATCCCCTCCTGGGGATGGAGGCCAGAAAACCTCACTGCAGCCTTGCAGCCCAGACACAGGGGACAGTAGGAGGGAGGGCCAGGGCCTCCTTGATCTCAGTGGGAGGGAAGCCACTGTACAGTTGCCAAGGTCACGTCTCAGGAGGGTTGGGGTAGGGAGGACAGGCGCAGTGGGCCTCTAGGACCAGGGTGGGCCACTAGGTCAGGGCCTTTAGTCCTGGCTGCTCAGAACGAGGCAGGATGCCCTGTGGGGTTTTGGAGGCCCAGAAACAGACACGAAGCCCAGGGCTGGCACCTGGGCCAGGAGGAAGACTGTGGCCCTGGAGTGACTGGGGTGAAAACAGCCTGGGGTAGGGGCCGCAAGGAGGGGCGTCAGCAGCCAAGGGCAGGAAGGAGACAATGGGGTGCCCCCCTCGGGGGGCAGTCAGCCTCTGAGCAGAGCTCCCGGGGCAGTGGAGGGGAGAGGGCCGGGGAGCAGGGCTTGTAGGGGCAGCTCTCCACAAATGGGAATCCGCTCAGTGAGCAGCCCCTCTGAGCAATGAGCATTTAGGGTTTGGACATTCTTGTCCTGGGTTTCCTTGGGCCTCAAAATCACCCATGTGCACCCTCACTCCATGCAGGGTCCTAAGGGGGAAGATGGCAGACAGGTCTTGTTGGACAATCATAGCAGAGAAGATTGTATACTTTTGCTAAGTCAAGCACGAAATGTAAATAAATAGTCATCATTGCCTTTAACTTTCCTCTTAAATATGGAGAGTATAACTCTTTTTTTATTTAATTGATTTCATTTTTTTAAATACACGATAGCGGAATGCATTACATTTCTTGTTACACGTATAGAGCAAAATTTTTCACATCTTTGTATATAAAGTATGTTCATACCAATTCATGTCTTTATATATGGACTTTTTTTGCATTACAGTTCTTATTACATACATATACCACAATTTTTCATATCTCTATTTGTATTGACACCCAATTCATGTCTTCATACGTGTACTTTGGCTAACAATATCCATCACAATCCACCATCCTTGCTAATCCCCAGCCTCCACCCTTTCCCTCCTACCCCTCTGCCCTATCTAGAATTCATCTATTCCTCCCATGCTCTCCTTCCCTACCCAACTATGAGTCAGCCTCCTTATATCAGAGAAAACATTCGGCATTTGGATTTTTAGGATTGGCTAACTTCACTTAGCATTATCTTCTCCAACGCCATCCATTTACCTGCATATGCCATGATTTTATTCTCTTTTATTGCTGAGAGTATAACTTTGTTGCATTAAAATCCTAAAGAATTAGGAACATGTTGAGGGGGAATGTGCATTTCCCAAAGCACATTCTCAGGGAGGAACACAAGTTCCCTGAGATGTTAACAGCTGGTAAGCACTCAGTTCAGGGCACAGGATCCCAGTACTGTTATTAAAAATAAATAAATAAATAAAAGAGTTCCCACACTTATTTGGTCTTTTTTTTTTCTTTTTCTAAACAAAACCCTTAGTCTCATTTTTCTACAACTTTGCAGAAATAACTGTAACTCTATGAAAGTTTTAACTCTAATCAGTATTGGACTCTCAACTGACATTTGAGCTGAGTTGCATAATCCTCCTGATGCAGACGCAGAGATCATTGGTTTATCAAAAATTCTAGGCTGGGCTTGGTGGTGCACACCTTAATCCCAGTGTTTTGGGAGGCTGAGACAGGAGTTCAAAACCAGCCTTAACAATGACAGGTGCTAAGCAACTCAGCGAGACCCTGTCTCTAAATAAAATTTGAAAAATAGGGATGGGATGTGGCTCAGTGGTTGAGTGCCCCTGAGTTCGATCCCAGGTACTCTTCTCCCTCCCCCAAAATAAATCTGTGCACCCTCAATACAGATGTTTTGATTTGGCCTTCTTTTGGACCTAACTTTAATTTTTGCATGAACAATGTTTTAGACATATAACTTTTGAATAACTATATGATGAGGACATATCTAGGTTGCAATTAAATACTAAAAAAAAAAATGGGGTTTATTCTCTTTGTAATCTATGCTGGGGATACACAGAGTCCTGAGCATCCCTTTAAGGGAATTGGAGAGCCTTTGTTCCAGCAGCGAGGACTCTGAGGAATGACTAGACTCTCCCAAGAGGTTCAAAGCACAATGGCCGTGAACCGTGACGGAGCCGGAAGAGGCTGTTGAGGGAAGTGGTTTTGTGGGAGGTTAGAGAGGTTAGTGGGGCAGATTCAGAAATCTTTTGAGGCCATGAAATTGCCCTACAGCTGCTGAGGGGACCATGGAACGACTTCAAGGAGTGTTCCAGGGAGACTTTTGCAATGTGAATAAAGTTTTCTGGCCAGAAACTTAGCTTTTATGGAGTGCCATGCTACTAGAATGCACATTTGATTTTCCTTAATTTCCTATGTCACTTTGTAGGAATGGGTCCCCAGGAAAAGTGAAAACAACTGTTAAGGACATTTAAAATTCATAGGGGACCAGGGTGACTGTTGGTGTGTTCCTGATATAGTGGCCTTGTGTTCCTGATATAGTGGCCTTGAGGCCTTTTGTTAAGATTTCATGGTTGTTGCTTGTTTGGCTTTCTGACAAAATGGATAAATAGTTATTGTTGAAAGTTCAGAAAACATAGAAAAGTGAATGAATCACCCCAAAATGTCATAGGTAGCCATGAACAGTTACCATTTTAATATATAATCCTCTGACTCTTTTTCAGTGCATACAGGTTTGCAAATTTTTGCAGGATAATGTATTGGAATACCTTCCCAAAGTCTGTTCTATACCAAATAGTCTTTAGCAGAAAAGTTTCAATAGCTCCCAGCTGATGGCTCAAGAGCCCTGGGGAGCCAGGGGTTATAAAAGTGTCCTGAAATCCAGATGCATATCCAACATTATCTATTTCCAGAACAAACTAATCTATCATACACACACACATGTCCCACCATGAGGTAAACACGCAGAGATGTTATTCCCCGAGATTAATGAACACAAAGTCATTCAGAAGTCCTCCTGAATTGGGGGCCACGTGCCACCATTGTGTTCATTCAGTGAACTTTCAATGAGTTCAAGTATTTTACATTAGGTCCACAGAAGTGCTGATGTCCCAAAGGGTCCTGTTGGTGAAGGTGAAAGAAAATCGGAGGAGAGCATAAGAGACTTTCGGAGTCACAGCTGTTTCCATGTCACCCTTGAGGCCACCAGTTGTCTGCTCCAGAGCACCTCCTTTCCCTTCACTTTTCTTTTTTAGCTCCTTTTCCCTAAGGGGAAGCAAACTGCTGACCCTGTTGGTGATTCTTCTTCCATATTTGGATCAACAAACCTGAACTGTGTCACTACCTCCAGGAAATGAAAGATTCAACTCCCCAAGCAAAGATATTCTTGAAATGTGTGAGTGAAACAATTCAATGACGGCGATTACCTCTTCACCCCAAGAGGACCCTGAGAGTCATGCAGCTAAATCCTATATTCACTAATTGCTTCATTCTTTTTTTCTTTTTTGAGGGGTACTGGGGCACTCAGGGGCACTCGACCACTGAGCCACACCCCCAGCCCTATTTTGTATTTTATTTAGAGACAGGGTCTCACTGAGTTGCTTAGCGCCTTGCTGTTGCTGAGGCTGGCTTTGAACTTGTGATCCTCCTGCCTCAGTCTGCCAAGCTGCTGGGATTACAGGCTGTGCTTCTGTGCCTGGCAAGCTTCATCCTTACTAACAACTCCTGTAGTTAAAAATAATCTGTATGAAGAGAGCAAACCAATAACTTGAAAAATAAAACAGATTTCCCATTTGCCATAAAAATATTTCACATTTTATTAAAAAAAAAAAGGTCTTATGAAGGTCACGGATGACTCCCCATCTGTCAAAGCCAATGATTTATTCTTTGTTCTTCCCGCACTTGACCTCTGAGGACGCAGTACAAGCCTTGGTGTGTGGAGGGAGACCCCGTGACACCACAGCCTGTTTTACTTCTCATTCAACTTCCCTAAGCACCCCAACAGCTCACTGGCTAAACAACCTCCCCCTCCTCCCCCTCCCCCTCCTCCCCCTCCCCCTCTTCCCCCTCTGGCAGTACTAAACTGGAAATTCCTCTAGCCCATTCACAGAGCCTACAAGCATCTTCCTATCTCTGACCCCGCCTCCTTCTCTCCCAGCTGCCCCAGGCTCTCTCCAGGGTGTCCTGTCTCAGGGACTTTGCACCTGCTGATTCTTCCACGTGGAAGCTCTCCTCCCAGATCTGCAGCAGGCACCACATCTGATGCATCCGTTACTCTTTTCACGTGTGTTTTCCTGTGTTGCATCTTCCCACAACCCCCACTTCCCAAGGGAATAGGACAGAAATTCTTGTGGATGTTATCTGAAGCATCTCCCCAGATCCTGGGCAGGACTTGATTTTTTCTTGATTCCTAGTAGCAACTTAGGATATATTTTTCAACTGATCCATATCTGATCTACATCTGCAAAGTGTGAGGATTCTATAATCCAAGATTGTCAAAGCTCGAATAGAAACCGCCCAACCTCATTGTTTCACAGATGGGAAAAACAGGCACAGGGTCACGTGCCCAGCTGCACTGATGCGGATTTACCCAAGCAGGTCAGCCGTGCGTGATACTTAGCCTGCCCCCCTTTCTGCGCCCCTGTCAACTGTCACAACCACAAAGGCAAGGGTTATTTGCTTCTGAATCTCCCTGCCAAGTTATCTTGAACACAGATCTCAGAACACATTTTGCTGCCCATCTATAAAACATCTTTATTAGCACAAAACCAGTTCATATAACTTCTTCTGTAATATCCGTGCAGGCCCAGCTCTGTGTCCTTTAGGAAATCTATTACCTCGCAGGAAGGTTCTGCTCAGGAAAATATAACCTTCAACAGGCAGGACTGATCCACTAACTCGGGCATCAAGGCGATTTGCACCATCTCTAAGTGAAAATCAGCCATTACTTGAGAGTCTTTAACTCTCTTTGAACAATAAACAAGTGGAGTCTCAGCCAGTTTAGCCAATTTATTTATCTTGAATACTATTACTTTTGCCAGAAAATAATTTCTAACACCTGACAGGTTTTATTAATAAATAGAGAATTTCATCAATGCATCCACGATGCTAATAAGTGAAGCCTTGGGGTGGATTGAGATATGGAAAATTGTGCCCCCCCCACCCCGCACTGGGGATTGAACTCAGGGCACTTAACCACTGAACAACACCTCCAGACTTTTTTTTTTTTTTTTTGTATTTTGTTTAGAGACAGGGTCTCACTAAATTGCTGAGGCTGGCTTTAAACTCATGATCCTCCTGCCTCAGCCTCCTGAGCTGCTGGGATTACAGGTGTGCGCCACCAGCCCAGCTGCCCCTCTCTTCTTAACTCTCAGATTCATTGACTTCAAGTTGGTAACTTGAAGTTAGACGTGGTAGAAATCTTTACACTATGGAAATTAATAACTGCCTCCCCCTGCCCCCAGTTAGCTCTTAAACATTTTCCAGTGTACCAGAGGAGAGCTAAGTGACCTCTGGATTGTGGCTTTCTGATAAAATGTTAGCTGACCTCCTCCCCCTCACAACTAACTACTGCTATAACCAGTCAATCTTGGCTGTAGGTTAGAAATTACCTGGGGAGCTCTAGATTAATACTGATTCCCAGGTCCCCATTGGTGAGGTTCCAACTTGACTGGGATGAAAGTTTTGGATATCAGGGTACATTTAAGTTCACCAGATGATTTTAATCTGCAGCCAGGGTGGCATTCATGCCTGTATGTCACACTATGCCACACATTCTGACAGTGCCACAGAAAGGTAATAGCCACACCAGGATGAGCATGGGCCTGCTGGCCCCTCAACCCAGGGCTTCTGGGCAAAGGAGGGAGGAGTGGAAAAGAGTTCGCCATTTCTTCTGAAGGCTGTTTGCAAATGGGTCAGAGAAGACCTAGCGTCTGGCATTGCAGGTTCGGAGTGGACAGGGACAACAAAGCAGCCCTGTGCCCATTCAGAGAGCCCCAGGCTCCCTCTCCAGGGACATCTGACCCTCATTCCTCCGGGCATCTCATGGGGAGGGAGAGCTGAAAGGGCCTGATCAGAAGCTGTGTGTCACCAGGCAATATTTGAAAGACAAAAGGAAGGAAAATTCAGAGCAGAGAGGAGCATGGGTAGCTGGGGCTGCAGCTTCATCCCGGGCCTGGGGAAAGAGGTCAGGAGGCTGGCCTCTAGGAGGCAAGGTGCTAAGCTAGCCATCTATGGGATGGAGAAGGCTACAAACTTCTAGGGGCAGGGACAGAGACCAGTGCCTCAACAGTGTCTAACTCTGCAGGGCCGGGGAGGCTGTAGTCCCTGGAGAGAAACAGTCTTTCTGGCTCTTGGCTGTTCATTTTAAGGTAACTGGCATGGGCCCCTGGCTCCACTTCTCTGCCCCAGCAAACACCCTGGCAGGGCCCCTTTCCTACCAGGAAGCTGGTTTCTTTTCACCCTTCCAGGAAGGACATTGCCTTCTTCACACCCCCACCCTGACTTTCTTCCTGCTAGGACAGAGACTGAGGGCTAGGACCAGCCTGGCCCCTGTTCAGTTCTGTTGGTGGGTGTGTGCAGAGGGTGTGGGAGAACCAGAACAGGGCCCTTGGAGAGGGTGCCATTCCTAGAACCACCACTAGGGACCCCACCCAGCCCTGCTGGAGCTCATGACCTTTGGGCCAGCGTTTAATTACTGAATGCGACAACCACAGATGGCCTGGCTCCCAAGCCCTAGGCTGAGCTGGGCCTGGCAGTCAGGAAAACAGCAGTTGAGTAAAGCTGGGGCCATCTCGCGTGGAAGACAGACTCAATGGCACTTCTGATCCCTGGTGGAGAAAAGGCCTGGTGGGGGAGGCAGGGTCAGAACAGGCTGAGAGTGCAATGAGAAAGCTGCCCCCCCCCCCCCCAGCCTTGAGCCCGGGTCTGCCTAGAGGAGGGTTTCCAGAAGGAAGAAGCCTTGGGGGCAGGGCTGGGACATCACCAGGCGCCCAAAAGGGGAATTTCCATGGTCAGTTGGGGAAAGGCCAGGAGCAGATCTGTTCCAGGAGACTGCAGCTCTATGGGGGTCCCTGAGCCCCATCCTGGACTGCTCCCCTTCCTTACTCCATTCACCTCTAGGACAAGCATTTGCACTCCCTCTCCCCCCATCCGTACTGGGATTGAATCCAGGGGTGCTGTACCACTGAGCTACACCCCCGCACCCGTCCTTTTTATTTTGAGACAGGGTCTCATGAAATTGCTCAGACTGGCCTTGAATTTGTGATCTTCCTGCCTCAGCCTCCCTAGTTGGTATTACAAGCGTGTGCCACTGAGCCTGGCCTATTTGCACGTTTAGTACCTTGGAAGGTAATTCCTGCCCTTTCAATTCACTTCTCCCCAACCCCCCATCCCCGTGCGTGTGTGTGTGTGTGGGGGGGAGTGGGTGGGGCCTAGAGATCAAACTCCCAGCCTTCGGCTGCACACAAAGCTATGCACCCCGCCTCCGAATGCGTGTTTTCCAAGCCCCGGGTGAAGCAAGCTCGCGCTCTCTCTAGCGCGCTTCTAGTTCACTCTCTCCCACGCCCCACTCTACGCTTGGAAAATAGGCACTGCCAGAGCTGAATGCCCGCTCAATTGCAAACCCGGCCCCCTCCTCTTGCTCTGTCTACCCCAATCTCGAGCCGCAGCCCCGCCCCCGGCCCGTCACCTCCCAGAGGCTGGGCCGCCGCCTCTCTCCCATTGGCCGCCGGGGCCGCTGGCTCCCCGGCTGGGGCAGTGATTGCGGCGCGCCCCTGTCAGTCCGGAAGAGAGCGCTGGTAACTGGGCGGGCCGCCGGGTAGCCGCAGGTGGAGCCTGGAGCAGTGGCCAAGGAACGGAGCCCGAACCCTGAGTCCCCGAAGCTCCGAATCCCCGAAGCCCTGCACGGGGACCCGCCAGGATGCCCCGCGGGGACTCGGAGCAGGTGCGCTACTGCGCGCGCTTCTCCTATCTCTGGCTCAAGTTCTCGCTCATCATCTACTCGACGGTGTTCTGGGTGAGTGCTCCCAGTGGGGTCCGGGCCGAGCGGGGTGGGGGTCCGCACTCCCTCGACAGCTCCCACGCGGGGCCGGGGGTTGTTTCCTGATTTAGCTGCTCCGGGGAGAGCGCGGGGAGCGCCTTCTGGCTTCTCGCCAGACTCCCTGGAACCGGGAAATTCTGCCCGCTCCAGTTCAGCCCTAATTTCAGCTGCTTCATCTGGAATATTAGAGCCAATTTGCCGACTAAGAGCAACTGTTACCTGAATTACAGCTCAAATTCCTCTGCGCATCAGCTGGCAGGCTGGTAGGCGGTGGTTACGTTGTTGGCCGCGCCCACCAAGCCTGTAGGGTGTTAGAGTTTGCCTTCCGATCAGCGGGTGAAGAAGTGGTTAGTCTTTGTGTTTGGAGTCACTTGGATTCCAGGTCTGGTCCCCGCAATTACTTGCCTGTACCCCAGGTCAAGGCACTTCCCCCTCTGCATCTTGGTGGCTTCTTGGGTGGAAGGAGGATGCACGTGCTTCCTCCCGGAGTGGAGGATTACAGTGGACGAGGTCTCTGTGGCTCCCACATGCTGTTACTGTTTCCACTGTCACTGGGCTTTCCCTCCTCTGCTGCCTTGTTGAGGAGCAGAATGGCAGTAGTTGGACACGAACTAGGCTTTCAATCTTGTCGCTATCACTTTCTAGCTGAGTGATCTTGGGGAAGTTACTCTGGGCCACAGTTTCCTCATCTGCAGATGGAGGCAGTAATTATTCTCACCTTTTAGGATGCAGGTGGAGATTAAATGAAATGTAGTGCTTAGCATGGAGATCAGTGCAGAGTTCAAGAAGCAGGAGCCGTTATTCTGGGCAGGGAATCTGGACATACAGTGGGGTAAGCTCCTTAAGAGCCTGGTTTTTATAAGGGCATTTTCTGACGACCTGGGCCTTAGTGAAGAAATCAGGATACTTTTCTACAGGCTGGCCCTACCCTTGCCCCTCTAGAATAGCTCCCCTGGCTCTGCTCTGCCACAAGGGCAGACACCCTGTGCCCCTCTGAAACACTCTCTCCTGGTTTCACCCCCAGCCTCTCACTGAACCTTTTCTGCTGACAGAAGCTGTTGAATTTGCTCTCAGGACTTTTGATGGGACCCCTTTGTGGGTGGGAACCCACATCATGATTCTAGTCCTACTCTATAACTGACCTACTGGGATATCTTAGGCAAATCCCTCCTCTGTTTTGGGTCTCAAAACTGTTCATTAATTTTTCCATGTAGAAAATTCTAGCCTCAGGCCAGCTTCCAGTCCAATTTCCTGGCTCTAGGACAGTGACAGAGAGATGCATAGTATGTTTTTGGGCTAAAGGATAGGGCAAGGACCAGGGCAGAGGCTACAGAGAAGCAGTTGTGGGGTTGGGATGGGTGATTTGAGCTGTAATTCAGTGGCTCTCAGCCAATGTTGCATCAGAACCAACCAGAGTTTGTTTTTGCAGTGTGGGACAGAACCCAGGGCTGTGCATATGCTAGGCAAGTGCTCTACCACTGAGCAACATCCCCAGCTCTCAACTAAAGCATTTTTAAAAACACTACAGATTCCTGAGCCCTGGCAAAGGTGTTTATTTAAATTTACTTAGGCTCCAGGTAATTTTAGTAGGCAGCCCAGATTAAAAACTGCTGCATTAGGGGCTAGGGTTGTGGCTCAGTGGTAGAGCACTTGCCTATCATGTGGGAGGCACTGGGTTCGATTCCCAGCACTGCATAAAAATAAAAGACACAATACCTTTATTTTATTTGTTCAATCTACAACTAAAATGTAAAACACACACACAAAACTGCTGCATTAGATGGTCTTATGTGTCCTGTAAGTCCCCAGGGATTCTTTGCCCACCCTTGTCTAGCTTAGAACTCTTCTTTCTTTCTGCAGTTGAAAGCAAAGGCCAAGGCTGATAGATAGAGAGGCTTTACTCCTTCTCCTGGCCGTCTCTTCACCTCCCCATGCCTCTGTTTTCTCATCTGTGGAATGGATAAGTGATCCCCTGCCTTGCACCCCACTGGATTAATAATGTAGTGAGAGAAAAGTACTATACAAGGGCAAATTATGCAATCGCAAATTTCAAGGACTTGTTCTGTCATTGTCCTTTGCAGCCCCCAGAGAAGCCCATCCTTGACCCTTGCTTTGCTTTGCTTGAGGCCAGGCAGAACTCAGAACTTGGAAGCCTTCTTCTGGCCACCTGAGGTTGCTTTACTGCTGTCCCTGGAAGTATTTCTGCTTAATAATCTTACCACCGTTGCCAAGAACTCAGACACCTGCTGGCTCTGCCCAGGCAGCTCCAGGTGCCAGAGTTTGACTGCAGGGCAGAGACTCAGGATCTGAGTTAAGTAATTTGTCCTGGACGGAGTCTGCTGTTAATTGGAAACCATTTGCAGGAAAGCCCATTATCTTGGTTCCATCCCTCTGTGAGAGGAGGGTGGGGCAAGGGTTATTTGCTTTATAAGCCCAGAGTGCTAACGCTTTCTGTCTTTAGGCCTGGGGTTGGGACCCTAAGATTTACCGTATAGCCATGCACCTTCTGTAAGACTCCCCTTAAAAATTATTTTTGACAGGAAGTGCATGCCCTTTGTGCAAAATTTGAAAGCAGAAAAGCATCAGTAACAACCTCCCTTTTTCTCTCCTAGCTTACCCCGTCCGTGCAGAGGGACCCTCGCCACAGGTTCTTGTGATATCATTGACTGAGGTGTCCTAGGCAAAGGATGCTGTAGGCACAAACATCCTTGTCTACAAAATAATATAAATAGTATATACAAAATAATATATATATATAGTATGTGTATATTTTATATATATATATATATTTTTTTTTTTTTCCCACATAAGGCAACACTGTACCCAGAACCATGTATGGCCCCTTACTTTTTCACTTAAATCCTTGGTAAGTTTGGAGACCTGCCAGGGGCTGCCTCATTCTCCATAGCTACATAGATGTCCCTCCAGGCTATGCCAGAATTTATTTGAACAGGCCCTGCTAGGGAATTCTGAGGTTGTTCTAATCTTTTGTGGGAGCAGGCAGGTGATACTGTGGGTTTTTTTTGTTTTGTTTTGTTTTGTGTGTGTGTGTGTGTGTGTGTGTGTGTGTGTGCCTGTCTGCAGGGTGATTTCTAGAAGTGGAGTTGTTGGCTAATGAGGATGTGAGTTCAGCTAACAGAAGTTCAGCTAACACAGCCACACGCGGCTGGATGAGTTCTTGAAAAGTGAGAGCTGGGCACCATACGTCAACTCCAGTGCCAACCTATGGAACAGAGGAAAACTGAAGGCCCCTCCTGCTCCCTTCAGTCTTTTCCCTCCCGTTCCCTGCAGGGACAGTCAGTCACCACGGGAACCTCTGGCGAGGTAGAATAGGGTTGCCTGGTTTTGCGTGGGTATTTGCATTTTTCTTTTCTATTTTGCAATGCTGGAGATGGAACCCAGGACCTTGAGCATTCTAGGCAAGTGCTCTACCACTGAGTTACACCCCAGCCCTTGATTTTTTTTTTTTTATTAAAGATTGAACCTAGGGCTGCTTAACCACAGAGCCATATCCCCAGCCTTTTTAATATTTTATTTAGAAACAGAGTCTTGCTGAGTTGCTTAGGGCCTCTCTAAGTTGCTGAGGCTGGCTTTGAACTCGCAATCCTCCTGCCTCAGCATCCCAAGCCACTGGGATTACAGACGTGTGCCACTGCGCCCAGCCCAGCCCTTGGTTTTGATGTTGTTAAATTTCCTAAAGAGAGGTGATACCAATTGTAATATTTACTTCATATATTTCTTGAAACTGACTTCAAATTTAAAGGGGGTGCTGTATCTTTTCTACTAATGGAAAACCTGTCCCCCTCAACATAGATAGCAGATAATGGTTAAAATAAAATACAGGGATAATGAGACAACTTTATGAAATACTAGCTACATGTTGTGGGTGCTGGGGTCCCCCTCTCTTTTCAACAGGCAGGTTGGCAGGTACTTTAGCAGCTTGAACTTTAGACTGAGACTCATGTGATTGGAGGGGTCAGAAGGGAATTGACTCCAAAGAGAAGTTCAGGCCTTTGAGTCAATATGAATGAGACCCAGAGCCACCTACAGTGATCTCTGGTTTTGCACGGGGTGTGGGGGGTGTGGGGGGGTGGGCCCTCTTGTTTGCAGAGGGGGCTGAGAGACCCAATGTGCTTCGGGTCTCTAGGGCAGCTGGCCTGAGCCCCCCAGATCTCTTTTCCTCTGCAGACCAGTTCTCCCAGCTCTTTCCAGAATGTGGCTGAAATGGTTCCCTCAGAAATGGGCTCTCCCAGAGACGCTCGGAGCAGGCTCTTCCCGCTGTCCAGGGTGAATCATTCTGACACATGCACCCTCAGACCACTGGGGACACGCCTCTAATTTTAGCACTGCCCGGGGTATTGGAGAGATCTGCTTACAGGGCTGCTTTTCCTTGCTGGACTGTGGGCTCCTGGAGGTCAGGGGTGTGGCTCATTTGAGTCTTCCTCTGAATGCTGGGCTTGGGGCTAGGCACACAGTAGGTGCTCAGGGAATGCTTGTTGCACGAGGGCCGTTGAGTCCCAGCTGTGCTACAGGGTAGGCATTGGGCCTGGGGCAGAGTCTGGCTTGCGGGGCAGCCCTGGTAGTCGGTTGAGCAGGGTGGGCTGGGCAGACCGTACAGCCACTGGCTCTCTAGGATGCGCCAAGCCCCGTTGCCGTGACAGTGGGACAGGGTTTCCAGCTGGGTAAGGGTGTCAGGGCTGGGGTGTTGCCTGATGAGGGAGAAAAGAGTCCAGGGGGGCCGGGGAGTGGGGAGGAAGTGTGTGTGGACAGGTGGCAGCGGAAATGAGTGTCAGAGGCAACGTGAGCTCTCTCTGGCCTCCTTCCGGGGATGGAGGGGTTCGGCAGAGCTTGGCCCCTGAGTTCTGTACTTCCCTGTGGTGCCGGGGTTAGAGGGTGGCCTCTGTCCCAGGCTGCCCGGGCCCCACATCCTAACTGGCACGCACAGGTCAAATGGATGAGGCCCTCACTCCCTGGGCCTCCTTTACCTGTGGATGTTAGAACCTGCCAGAAGGTTAAATGGATTCACATGTAAAAGTGACCTTTCTGGGCCCCCAGCTCATCTTCTAGGGAGCAGGAGAGGGTAGGAGGTGGCCTTTGGAGAGGAACCAGGTCCCTGGCCTCCCCCTGTGTGGGACCAGGTGACGACAGACAGAAAAGAATGTGGATTCCGTTTCCAGCTCTTGGAAAAAGAGCTTTGTTGTTTTGGTGAAAAATAATACGGGCACCTGGTTAAAAACCGAGTTCCAGCCACTTGGCAAAGCACTGTGGGGACCATAGAAGTCCCCTCCAGTTCTACCCCCGAGGGAGCTGCGGTGATTTGTTAGTGGACACCCACCCAGGTCTCTCTGTGCGTCTAGGTAGAGGTTTTATCTCCTTACATTGTTTTTCAGTTCTTGGGCAAGGCGTCCTCTGTGCCAGGCAGGTACTTCAAAGGGGAAATCAGGAAGCTGCTGTCGGAAGTGGGACAGCTTTCACTGTGGGATGGGAATGGCCTCACAGCCTGGGGCTGACCTTGGACCTGAGCACAGAGCAGTCCTGTCTTCCTACAGGGCATGTTGGAAAGCCCCCCAGTACCCTCCTCATACAGAAGGGCAAAGCATGACCGCAAGAGAATTCCCCCACTCAGTCTAGGTTCTGTGGGTGGCCCCTCCTGGGGGGACACTGCTTCAACCTGCAGGACTGGACCCTGGACCTTTGGCTTTTGGTTCCTGGAGAAGCAGGTATAACCAGCTGCCTGCCTACCCCGACTTTTCTCTCTACGTGACTCACAGTGCCACCCTGGGTGGGGCTCCGAGGCAAGCAGATAAGGGCCTGATAGTGAAATGTCCGTACCAGTTGGCTCCACTGGCAGGGAACGATGTCATCTGGGTGAACGGGGACAGAGGGCCATTCCCAGACATGTGAACGGGTGTGAGTGGGGTTGAACTGATATCTTGCTAGGAGACAGAAGGGTCTAGTCTAAGGCAGCCATTCTTTCTGGGTGGGTGGGGACAGTTCAGTTGCTCATTCATTCAGTCGACAAATAGTTACATGACACCTGTTGTATGCACTGTGGTAGGTGCAGGAAAATACTGTGAACCAGAGAGGCTGCCGACAAAGCAGAAAACAAACATCCTTGCTGAGGAGGGAATCAGGGTGTCAGTGGGGAGGGCTGGGGGTTCCTGCTGTAGATGATATGGTCAAGGAAGGCCTTAATGAGGAGCTGACATCTCAGCTGAGGCTCAAAGAATGAGAAGGAGCCAGCCATGGTAAAAGGCTTGTAGAGCACATCCCAGACAGAGGGGACAGTAAGTGCAAAGGCCCTGAGGCACATAGGCGAGCAAACCTGAAACAGAAGGGGAGCCCTAAGAGGGACCAAGATGTGGGTGGAGAGCGTGGCTGAGACCCAATCATACTATGAGGAGTTGGAGTCTAAGCAACTGAAAGTAGAGGTTTAGTTATCATGACTGGTGGCAGGGCCATCTGGAGACCTAGACCAAGTGTCAGCTCTTCTGTGTGACCCTGGGTAAAGGATCATCTCTCTGTGCTTGATAGCCCCTCATCTGTGGACACCCCAGCAGGTTATGGGGAGACTCCTATGAGAGCGAAGGTACCAGGCCCCATGCCCTGGGAGGATGGAGACTTTCCTGGGGTGCCTTGCATGGCTTAGGGGGCTGGGGACTCTGGAGTCAGTTCTTCCAGAGGAGGCTGCCTCCTCCTGGGGATGCTCGTCTGCCTAGAGCAGATGGTTGTGGTGGTGTCTGTAAGCTGAGAGCTCTGACCCCTTGGGTGCACATGGCTTTCCCAGGGGTTGGTCTGTTCCTGCCCTTTCCGCCCTGGACTGGTTGTGGGCCAGGCAGCTGGGTCCAGGCAAGGCCGTGAGAGCTGGTCCCAGCACCCAGGGCAGTGGGGCTGCAAGAAGCCCTTCTGGGAGCCTGGGGCCAGGGTCTGTGCTGCGCAAGGGGTGCCATCAGGTGGCCGTCGATGTGGTGCATCTGTTTGGCTCAGGCGAGGCCTCTGGGGCCAGAAGAGGTGAGAGGGAGCAGTCTCAGGTGTGGTCTCCCCACATAGAGGAGGGGAAGTGGGTGTCAGCAGCAGAGGCTGAGCTGGGCTGCTCCACGTGGCTGCCGGAGGACGTGGAGTTCTTAAAGGAGCTGGCGGGGGGTGAGCCCGAGCGGGAGCTGGGGTGCAGGCTGAGGCAGGCCAGGCCAGGAGGCCCGCTCTGTTAGACACCTGGTTGGGAGAAGGGGCACTTCTTGGTAGATGAGCAGAGTCCGTTGGCTCTGTGACCAGGGACAGGTGGGGACAACTCTCTTGCCTCAGTTTCCTTTTCTGTTGGAAGGGGATAACCACTGTGCTTCCCCAGGGGCAAGGCGTGGATGGGCAGGGCCTTGAGAATCCTTGGCCATCGGTTTCACAGATACTGGGAGCAGCCACCACCGGCACCTGTTGTCACAATGCTTTGCTTTACCTCTTTGGATCCTCAAAACAATCCCCGGAGCTGGGCAGGACCGGAAGTCTTATCCCATCTTATAGATGTGGAGACTGAGGCCCCCAGAGGGGAAGCGACTTGTTGGAGGCCACCATCCGCCTGAAAATGGTGCCTGAGTTTTGTTTAATTTTTTCCCCAACAGGAGCTTTCTCACCAGGGAAGGCCCTTGCATCTTGGCTCTCAGGGAGACAGATATTTGCCTGGAGCGTAGAAGGGAACAGCCTTGGCCGCTGTGGCTTGTTTTCCGTGTTTGGAGCCCTCCCGCCTGCTGCCTGGGAGAGGGGAACTGCCACCTCCCAGGGCAGCTGCAAGTCCCTCTCCAGATGGTCACACAGCTCCTTGGGCTGTTTCCCTGTCCCCTGTCAGCAGGTTGGCTGCACCCAGCTTCTCCTGCTGTGCCAGGCACAGCGTGGGGAGCCCTTGGAGGTGGCTGTGGTCAGGGGGGCATTTCTGTGCAGGGTGGGAACTGTGGCTGCCGGTGGGCTGGGGCCAACCCCTGCTGTTGCAGACTGGGACAGTCCCCTGGGTGCAGTGGGTGGGTGCAGGCGTCTGAGGCTGGTACAGGTTCTGAGGCTGGGTCTTTTCCTGAGCTCAGAAGATAGGACCTGGTAGGCCAGTGGGGTGAGCTCCACACCTGGAGGTCTCCTAGGATGGGAGGGAGGGTTCCACAAGGCCACGTGTCCACTCCTGGCCCTCAGAGCTCCGATTCAGTGGTCTGTGGCGAGGCCCACACACCTGTAATTGCGTAGCTTCCCCAGGTGATTCTAACATGTGGCTGGTGTGGCCCTCACAGCCCACTGTGGCGTCCAGGAGGAGTTCTGATGGGACTGGCTTTCTCTGGAGCGGGATCCGGAGTGCTGACTTCCCTGGTGATGTGGACAGTCTCTCTGTGCAGGGAGAGTTGGTGTGTGTGGTTGGTAGAGGCCCAGAAAGGGAAAGAGCATTCTAGCTGGGGTGGAGAGGGGGTGACGGGGGAGTAGGGGCTGATGGGCTCAGTCTGGGTGAGGAAGGCTGGCACAGAAGTGTGGGGACCCCCAGCCCAGGGAAGTGGGAGGCTCTGGGCGATTGGGCGTCTCCCCCAGGGAACCTGGATATGTCCTGGGGAAGGAAGGGGGGGGGGCTGTGACTTCTAGCAGTTGGCATTCCTTTTGGTTCCCTTTGGGACAACCTATGATGTGCTCTAAAGGAAACATTTCTCTGCAGTTTGTAACTTGGAGACGGTTCTATAGCATCAGATTCTAGTCACAAACTCTGGGGGTGATCTGAGGTCATTTCCCCCCTTAAATTAGGTCTCCCATTTGACAGCTACTGATTCAAGGGCGTCACACGGGGAAGCCCACCTGATCTCACAAGTGTCCACCAGCTGCCATTCTGACCTCCCAGAAGAGGTGCGGTGGGGCCCCGCCTCCTTTTCCAGAGGTGGAGAAGCCCTGCGAGTGTGAGCACCTTCCTTGAGTTCTAGCAAGGATGAGGACTTGCTTTCCGACTCCTGAGCTCTGTAGTGGTTTGAATGATGACCTGCCAATGTCACTGAATCTGTGAATGTGACCTCGTTTGGAAAAAGGGTCTTTGCAGGGCTGGAGTTGTGGTTCAGTGGCAGAGCCCTTGCCTAGTATGTGTGAGGCACTGGGTTTGATCCTCAGCACCACATAAATATAATAAATAAAACAAATGTCAACTATAAACAACTAAAAATATAAAAAAGGCCGGGGGGGGGGGTCTTTGCACACACAACGAAGTTCACGGCACTGAGATTTTATCATGGCTTTCCTGGGCATGCCCCAATCCAGTGACACGTGCCTTTGTGAGATAAGGGCAGGGGGCTATTTGAGAGGGACAGCAAAGACACAGACACACGCTGGGGATGGCCACCCGTGGGCAGGGGCACACAAACTGGGATTGCCAGGAGCCCCCAGGAGCTCAAAAAGGCTGCTGCTCCTCAGACCCCAGAGTTGAGGGAGGAAAAAAATCTGTTGTTCCAAGTCCCCCAGGTGGGCCAGGGAGCCTGTCACAAGCTCTTTCTGCTTCAGCAGGTGGCCTCCCTAGAGAGGGGCCCAACTGAGCAGGCCCTGGACCCTCCCCCTCCTGGACTGCCCTGACACCCAGGGAAGGAGAGGGCGGAGGGGGGTGTCGGGGACAGCGGGGGTGGCAGGGGAGGGGCTGCAGCGCCCTGCACAGGCCCTCACCCAGGTCAGGGAGTCGTGCGTGCAGCAGTTTCCCGGTGTCCCCTCTGAAGGAACACGGAGACAGAGCATCGGAACCGGGGAAGGGAATGTGGGCTGACTCTCCTCAGGAAGGACTTCCTGGTTCTGGAAGCAGTTCAGCTGCTTGCTCACAGGGCTGTTCAGTATTTGGGATTCGCATGTCACCTTCTGGTGGGGAAGCGGGGTGGGGTGGGGGTCAGCGTGTGCGCTGGACTTCCAGTTAGGCTGAATGTCCAGGGGCCGTACCGGGCATCTGGTCTACCCCTTTCTCACAGAAAGGAGGACACTGAGCCTTAGGCCACACGGCAGTGCCCCAGTTTCTAGAATGGTGGCCGAGGACAACCTCCAGCCTCCCGGGGCCCCGTGGGTACTCCGCAGTGCCCCGGGCCCCTGGTTTTGTCCTCTCCAGCCAGGATGTGGGTGTCCACTCTGCAAAGGGGACTGCTGCCGTGCCTGGGGACAGATACCTGACGTGGGACTCTCAGAGAGAGGGAGCGTGCTCACTGCAGGGCCGGAGCCCAGGCAGCAGGACCCAGCTCATCCCCTGCTCGGTTCTGCTCAGCCTCTGACCCCGGGGGTTGCTGTTTGCCGGGCCCTGTGATGGTGGCTGTGGGGACAGACGAGCCGGATTTGTCCCTGTCCCTTGAGAAGCTGGCTGAGTCTGAGCGGTGAACCTGCAGACTTAGGGGATCTGGGCATGTTGGGTGGGTCGGGTCAGCAGCTCCCAGGTGGCCCTGGTGGGGACACTTGGTCAGAGCTGGGCTCAGGGCTCCCCCAGGGACAGCCATGGCCACATAACTCTTTATATCCCCAAGGGACAGGGGATGGGTTTGTGGTCAGAGCAGAAACGAAACAAGGGCTGGAGTCGTCAAGGTGGGCCGGGGCCTGCTTCTGGTCTGTGTCCTGCTGTCTTCCTTCTCCACTGAGCTCTCCTCTGCTGCTGGCCTCACATGGACTTGAACTTGACTTCTCGGCCAGGAATTCCCCCTGTGCTGCAATCTCTCTGCCTGGGGGCCTGCCCCCCCCCGCATCCTCTTCCTTTGTCTTTATGAGCTAACATGCGCCCTTCCTGTGCGCGGCTCGGGCTGGGTTCCTCTGTGGACATCCTTGCTAGGGATGCTCTGGCCTGGGAGCAGCTTGTCCCTGTCCTGCTACTGAGCAAGGAGGCTCGGAGAGTTCAGGGACTGGCCAGTACATGCTGGAGACGGCGTTTGTTCTTTTGCAGGAGAACTTTTCTCTTTTAAGTACCCGGGATTGAAACCAGGGGCGCTTAACCACGGAGACACACCCCCAGCCCCTTTTTAAAAAAATTTATTTAGAGACAGGGTCTCGCTGAGCTGCTTAGAGCCTCACCAAGATGCTGAGGCTGGCTTTGAACTCACGATCCTCCCGCCTCAGCCTCCTGAGCCTCTGGGATGAGAGGTGTGCGCCACCACCTGTGCTTGGTGGGAACTTTTCTCTCTTAAAGGCAGGATTGGGGTTTTGCTCATTGTTCAGTTGTTCAGTCGCTGGTCACACATTTCTGACATCTGGGTGCCTCCAATTCTCCCAGAGGCTCTGCTGGAGGAGCAAGGGCGCTGGAGTGAAGCCTGGTCCTCGGGGCTCCCCCAGGAAGAGGGCTGATGGGCACCCTGTGGGGGCGGCAGGGGGAGGGAGCATGCAGACCTCTAGGGTTGAAGGCTCTGGGCCCTGGTCTCCTCAGGCCCTCCAGAGCTGCAGGGAGGCAGAAACGGAGCTGGCTTCTCTGTCCTTCAGAAAATTTTTTTCTTTTTCTTTTTTTGGAGAGGATGTGCCAGGGCGTGAGAACTTTTGCTCCTGATTGGGGGGCCGGGGGGAGGTGCTTGCAGAGGAACTAGCCCTGGCCTGGGAGCCGGAAGAACTGGGTCACAGCTGTTGACCGATGGCTAATTCGCTGTGTGACCTTGTGGGAGTAACAGTCTCTCTCTGGGCTTCAGATTCCCATCTGAACAATTGGGGGTTGGGCCAGGTCAGGATCCATCTGCGTACTCCTGGGGGTCCACAGACATTTGGTGGTCCAGGGGGCAGCGTTAGAAATGTCCAGCGTGTCTGTATTCAGTGTGATGTATCTGAAGATAGCAGTTAGTACCTCAGATCTGTGACAGCGCAGGTGTTGATGAGGTTAGGTCAGGACCCAGTTTATTTTCAGAGGAAAAGACGGTTGGTTTAAAGAAAAATATCAAGTCGATGGCATTGAACTTGACTTCTCAGCCAGGAAATCCCCCTATGCTGACCAGAGGCTGACCAACGTGGGAAGAGAAGGGCCGGAGCTTTGGAGGCATGCAAATCCCAGGTGGCTGTTCCTTGCTCTTTTCCGGGGACTTCAGTACTGTGATGTGTTCAGTCCCAACACAGCCTGTACTTTGCTGACTTTGAAAGAAAGAATGGTGATGTTCATTGTGTGTCACAGTACTTTACAGTCTACCAAGGAGCTGGGCTCTCTCTGGGTATCTTCTCAGTGACCATTCTATTCCTGTTTTATAATAGAGAGAAACAGTGCTCAGAGAGGGATATAGGATATTCAGTGTGACACAGCTCCTGAGGGGCGAGTGCCTTAGCTAGTGAGCACTTATTATTGGGTCACACCAGCCCCCCTCAGGGAGAGCTCCCTGTGACCTTTCCTCCTCTCAGCACTGGGGTTTCGCTGTCAGGTGGCTTTGTTGTGTCTACCTTCTCTGGTCCTGATTTTCTAAAGCAGGAGAAGGAAGATTTAAGGCGCCAAGCCGTCCTCTTCCCCTCCAGGTCTCTTGCACAAAGAGTGTGTTCTGAAGCCCTGGGCGTCCTGTTTTTTAGTAGGTTCACTTATGTATAATAGTTGGGTTCTTGTTCTAGCCTGTGTTTAGCGCCAGTTGGCAGTTAGTAAATACCTGGGGAGGCACCGACTCTGGGCTGGAAGACCCTCAGGCCCTGGCTGTGGTCCCCGAGGTTTTCCTGTCGGCTGCCTTCGGGGCCTGGAGCAGCAGCCAGGGGACAGCTCAGGCCTGGCACAGGCCTCTTCTTGGGCAGTGCGGGCCTTGGATCCCGCTTGTGTTCTTATCTTTTTATTGAAAAGCAAATTCAAACTTATGGAAAAGGGGAAGGAAAGAAAGTTGGGGTTTTTGCTTGGATTGTGCCTTGGTGTGTCCTCAAAGTGGTTCCAAGAAGTTCTGGGGTCCCTTTCAGGGGCCCATGAGGTCAAAACCACCTTCATAGGAATACTAAGAAGCCCTGTTCTCCTTCCCTCGGGGCACCTGGTGGGGTGGGGTATTTCAGGGCACTCGCTGATGTGACAATAGACAGAAGGAGGAGCAGATATGAGAATCTGTTGTCCCCTTAGCCACATGTTAATATCTGCAAAAATGCAAAGTCCTGCGACTCTCCTCATTCATTTTTTTCCTGGAAAAAATATTTCTAAAAAATATGCCGTGTATGTTCACAGGTCAATCTATTATCATTTTAGATAAGTTAATAAATATTTAAAACACTCTCAGTTTTAACTGACGTCATGGTGAATCATTGGTGAATGTTATCCACGGAGGAGGAAAGCTCTAGAGGCCTCAAGATTTTTGAGGTGCGGAAAGGAATTCTGAGACCACAAACTTTGAGAACCCCTGGCTTCCAAGAAGGCTGGTGCCTAATAAGTGCTCCGTGAACAGATGTTGAAAGAATGAACTAACTTCTTGGCTTAACCCATGAAACCGGGCTCCGGTGGCTTCTGAGAGCCTCCCGGGCCCCCTCCTCTCTCTCCTCCTGTCTGTCCTTGGCCCCAGTCCTGCGATCTGTCCCCGTGGCACCTTCATGTGCACCTGGGGCTCCTTATCCCTTGTGCATTCGAGCAATTCCTGCTTGTCCATTAAATTGAGTCAGTTCAAGTACCTCCTCCTCCTCCAGGAAGCCTTCCCAGATCCTGCCCGTCTGACTTAGCATCTCCTCCTCTGTCCCTTCGACACCCTTTTTGGCATCTGCCCCAGAGTTTCTGCCATGTTTCTTGGTGTGCTGCTGTCTCTTGCCAGGCTGGGCTCCTTGAGGACAGGAACTAGGTCTCCCCAGTTCATTTCCAGTGCCTGGTCTCTCATAGGTGCTTAATGTAAGTTGAGTCAGTGAGTGTGGCTTGGAATTCAGAACAGGTCCACCTTGAATGAGGTATGGACCAAAAGGGCTCTAAAGGGGAAACGGTTTCTGGTGTCTGGTTGGGTGTTGAAGGGTTTGAGTTACAAAAGTACCACGAGGTTACTAGGGGAGAAAAATAAGGAGCTCCCGTGGGGTCCTAGGAGCTCTGGTGTGACATCTTGCTTCAGGGGCGTCTTGGTTCATTGAGCCATCGTGACCTGGCTTAGCTAATCTGTGGCTTCTGTGGCAGCAGTGTGGTCTGGGTGGTAAGTTACCAAACTTCCTCCGAGCTTCCGGGAGGCGGGACAGCCTCCCGTGTTAGCTGTTGAGGTCAAATTTGCATGTGTGTGCTGGGTGGCCGCCCTGCATGCAGCAGGTAATAAATATCTGAATGAGCTGTTAACTCCTTAAATATCACCCCAGTGAGTGCTTCTCCTTGTTGGTTTCTTAAGTATAAAGAAGTGGAGGGAAGTCCTTATCACAGGGGTGACCCAGGAAGTCTTCCTGGGGGAGGAGGACTTTGAGTTGAGCTTTGGAGGTTGGTTGAGCCCCCTTTGGCTGTATGACAGTAGTCTTTCTTCTGGGGCTGTTGTGGGACAAAGTGCTGGCAGTGTGTGCCTGATGATGGAGGCTGGGGGAGCGGGGGCGTCTCTGTCCCCTTTGGGGGTTCTATGTTCATGCAGAACTGCGACATCCCTGGGCCAGATGGAAATCAGGACTGCACCGCCTCAGCCAGCGCGGGGAAGGGGCTTGTCCAGGTGGCAGAGTCGGGCACCCTCACGGTCCAGCCCAGTGCTCCGTCCAGACCAGCGACGCTGCCTGCTTTTCCCCTGTGGCCTTGGGAATCAGCCCTGGGAGTGCGCACTCTGTTAGGTCCTCACAGGTGATCCCATTGTCCCTTCCAGCTCCAATAGCAAAGGGGCAGAGGCGTGGCATTCTGAGCCAAGAGGGGAAGAATGGCCAAGGTCCCCCCCTACATGTAAAGCCATTGGTTCGTTCTTTTCTTACACATAAAACTGCATCTGGGGCTGGGGCTGGGGCTCAGTGTTAAAGTGCTCGCTGAGCATGTGCAAGGCCCTGGGTTCGATCCTCGGCACCACATAAAAATAAATAAGTAAAATAAAGATATTTCAAAACAAAACAAAAAACCCCTGCATCTTGCATTCAAAACAGGAGCCGTGATTTCGGCAATGATAGGGCATCTCCGCAAGCCCTGCCATCGTGCTAAAATTGTGTAGAGAGAGCCCCTAATCTATGTGTGGCCAGCTCAGCCGGGTGTCTCCCGACAGGACACACAGCCCTGCTCTGGGGCCTCAGCCCCCTGCACCTGTGGCTGGAGTCTCCTGTCCCTCCTTCCCTTCCCGCCTGTCCCGCCCCCCCTTCCTTTCAAGAGCTCCCAGGGGCGCCTCCCCCGTTCCTGAAATTCCTCTGGTCCCCACTTTGGGTTCCACGGCGGCTCCATCTCTGGTAAAGAAGGGGTGCCTGGCCAGTCCCTGGTGGCCAAGTGCGGGCTCTGCAAGGCTGCTGGGACCTGAACTGGAGGGCTCTGTACTGGACAGATGTCATTCTGTGACCTCTGTGAGCCTTATCTCCTATTAAAGGGTCCGTGGGGACGGTCTTGTCCACTTCTGCTGGAAGCTGCAGCAGTGAGCACCGGGCCTGGGCGTGGGCGCCGGGGTCTGCAGGGGAAGGCAGGCCTGGGCCCCAGGAAGACAGGGGAGGGCTGGCCCGCAGTGGGGTGGCAGAGGGGTGTACCCAAGTGCTGACCCCAGCTGGGAGCAGCCCCTCCCCACATAGCTCTGCATCCCAGGGTCCCCAAGCCCATTTCTCTAGAACTCCATTCCCCGTCCCTCCCCTCAGAGCTCCACCTCTCTGCCTGGGGTGCTGCTGGAGGTGGCCTGAGCTGGGGATCCTATCCCGTGGTCAGTCATCTAGGGTGCACCTAGAACGCTGTCTTCTGCGCTGGTTGGCCTCTGGCCAGTGAGTCCACTGGCCTGGGCCCTGCAGGCCTGAGCCAGGACAGATCCTCTGCTGACCCCATTAGCTGTGGACGGTGGGGACACAGCCCCCCTGAGGCAGGCTCTGGGTCTCACGGTTCAGACTCATGGGTGGCAAGACAGACAGGTCTGGGGAGGAAAGGAACCCGGGAGGAGGTGTGGGTGGAGGGGCCTTGTTCTTGACTCCCCTCTTTCCCGCGGCCGTCTCCATGGTTTTCAGACTCAACATGAGTCACCCTTAGCCCTCAGCTCCCAGGGCCGTGTTCCAGGAGAGTCACCACGAGCTCCTTCTTTGGGCTTAGAGGCGGCTGAAACAATATCATTTCTCACGTTTATTCGTCCCACAGAAACACGGGCCGGTCCCTGAGCCCACAGCAGGCCGAGGAGCGTGAAGGAGCCTCGGTGCACCCCACTCTCACCCCAGGGCCTCCTCTGACATCCCCAGAGGATGGAATTTCCTTGCATCTGGCCTCAGAGTGTCCTGGTCAGTTACTTCTTAGGCCACGCCCACCCACCTGCCCCCAGCTCTGCTGCCCAAGAAGGAGCCGGGCTGGGCCAGCTCAGGCCCTGTGCTTCGTGGCTGTGGCTGTTCTTGATTGGAAAGCCCACTCTGCCCTGGCTGGATGCATAACCAGGGCCGGCAGAGCTTCCAGTTAGCTCCGTCCCCGCCTGGAATGTGCTACGTGCGGAGGAGTCTTTTAAATCAAGTTTCTGCTGATGGGGGGGTTAGCACAGCGGCTGCGGTGCCCACTCTGCTTCCTGGATGGGCCTGTGTTCCGAGGACGGGGTTCCCCAGGGGCTGGCTCCACCCTGCAAGGCCTTGTCCAGCTCTGCCAGCCAGCAGGGGTGAGCGGGGAGGTAGGTGGGCCTTATTACTGAAGACGGACACAAAGAGGACATGCCTAGGAGCCATAGGCCTTGCTCATGGGCCAGAAGGCCTGAGAGGATCCAAAATGTCGCTTCTCCCCAACGGGGTCTATAGATTCAGTGAAGTCCCAGTCAGTGCCCCCTCCCACTTGGGTTTTTTTTTTTTGGTGCTGGGGATTGAACTCAGGGGCCCTCGACCACTGAGCCCCCTCCCCAACCCTATTCTGTATTTTATTGAGAGACAGGCTCTCACTGAGTTGCTTAGCGCCTTGCTGTTGCTGAGGCTGGCTTTGAACTTCTGATCCTCCTGCCTCAGCCTCCCGAGTCTGTGGGATGACAGGCCTGGATCACAGTGTTCAACATCCCTTCTTTTATTCACAGAGGTTGATATGATGAAAGAGTCCAGATCCAAGAATATCCAGGAAAAAGTCAGGAAGTGGGGGACTCTGCCTCCGAGATGCCAAGGTTATAAAGCTACAGTCACAGCAGGGAGTTTTGTTTAAGAACAACAGAATGACCAGTGGGAGAGGCAGAGAGTAGACCAGGCAGGTGAGGTGACTTAGGGAATGGCAGTGGGGTCACAGCAGATCAGTGGGGACAGGAAGGCTGGCTGATCAATGGTACCAGACATGATGAAAAGTAACACAGAAGCTACCTGTGCCAGAGGATGTGTCCAGGAACAATCAAGTCCAGCTTTTATTTATTTTTTGGTACTGGGGGTTGAACCCAGGGGTGCTTTATTGCTGAGCCACATCCCCAGCCATTTTTACTTTTTATTTTGAGACAGGATCTTTCTAAGTTGCTTAGGGCCTTGCTGAGTTGCTGAGGCTGGCCTTGAACTTGAGATCCTCCTGACTCAGCCTCCTGAGTCACTGAGATGACAGACATCATTATAGGCACCAAGTTTGATGTCCCGTTTTTATAAAGGGGGGGAAGTTCTTCCTGTCCAGGCTCAAGAGAGTTGGCAGCAAAGTACTAGTGACAAAGTCTAGGGGCCCGGCAGGGGGAGGTAGCCTCTGCTGCTCTCTCAAGGACTGGCTGTAGGTTGGCGCTGGAGAGGAGCCAGATCCTTAAGCACAGGCTGCTTGGAGTAGGGCTGGAACCTGCTCAGGAGGCCCGAGGTCCAGGTCTGTAGAGCTTAGGATACTCTGTGGTGGTCCTGAAGGTGGGCAGGTACCTTCTCGGGGCAACAGAGTGGCCCTGTCTCAGTTTGGGTTGGGGCACTGCCCTGATCCCCTAGATCTGGTTGTCTTGCTTTCCCTGGGGACAGAGCTCTGCTGGAAAAGGGGAGAAGAGATGGTTTCCTCCTGCAGGAAGCGGGTACATGCTGTCCAATCAGGTAGCAGAAGGCTGACTGGGCACGTGATCCTTCTCTGCTTTCCCAAAGGAGCCACGTGGGAGTGGTGAGGCTCAACCTCCAGTGCAGATACTCTAGGTAAGCTACCCGGTAGTGGCCACCAGCTACATGTGACCAAACTGAAATGGGATGAAAATGAAAGAAAATGACAAATCCAGGCTGGAGTGCAGTGGCGGGTGCCATACTCCCAGCTACTTGGGAGGCTGAGGCAGGAGGATCTCTTGAGCCCAGAAGTTTGGGGTGAGTCTGGGCAACAAGGCATGACCTCATCTCTTAAAGAAAAAAAAAAAATGACAGACTCAGTTCCTCAGGCACCTGAGCCACATTCCAGGAGCTCGCTAGGCACCAATGGCTGGCGGCTACCATGTTAGGCATTGCCATGGTCACAGACATTTCTATTGGCATCTTTGCATTTTGCAAAGCTGTTTCACCCCAGGTCTCTCCATCTGGGGACTTCAGTGACAGGCCAGAAGACTGGTCGGGTTCTGGAATCCTGGACCTGGCTCTCACGGGCTCCGGGTTGCACAGTCTCTGCTCTGGGAAGTGAAATCGGGTTCCCTGGGTGTGAGGAGGAGTGCGGCCTGGCAGGGTGATGCACGATGATGTCATTGCCCGGTGACGGCAGCAGGCCTTCCGGCTTCACAGGTGGAAGAGAGGCCAAGAGACCATGCCCAGGCCGTGGGGACTGAGTCGGTAAACCCAGGTCCAGGGCCGCTCCGGCCTCTCACTTTGCCCGGAACTGTCCCTTCCTGCACCCTGACCTCTTGAAGGGAGAGAGGACACAAGGGGCGGAGCCCGTGGGTGGCTGTCTGCAGAGTGGGCTTGGCCCAGGGCCAGGAAGAGCTGGCCTCGTGGCAGAAGGGCTGATGGAGGGGCTGGTTTCTCTGGGCCAGAGGCAGGGCACCTGCTGGCCCCAGGTTATTCACACTCTCTCAGGCTGCGGAGTCAGCTCTGAGTTCCCCACCCCTTGCAAGCTGGGACTCTGAAAAGTGTTTTGCTTGGGCTCAACATGGCTTGGGGGCCTCAAGTGCTTCCTGAGAAGGTTCTAGAGTGAGTTCTCGGGGCTTCCTAGGAGGAAAGCCGGGGGTTCTGACGTCTCCCTCCTCCCACTCTTCATGTCAGTCCCCAGGGCCCTCTGCGCCTCCACAGTGGGACTTGTTGGGCGTCCCACAGACCAGGGGACTTCACTTTTGGAACTGGGGAAGCCTATGGACCCCTTCCCCAGAACAGCATATTTATATGCATATAATGAAATGCACAGTGTTACAAAGAAACCAATCACATGGTGATAAAATTATTAAAATTTTATAAAACCAAATTTGTGATATAGTAGCATTATGCTCCTTTACCAAAGCATTAAATCATGAGATTTAGCAGTGAGTCTAATACTACTGTAATTTTGAATTAATATACATGATATAAATATATGTACACACATGACTGATACATAGTACTGGGGATTGAACCCAGGGCGTTTAACTTTTGAGCCACATCCCCAGCCCTTTTAAAATATTTTTTTAGAGACAGGGTCTCACTGAGTTGCTTAGTGCCTCACTAAGTTGCTGAGGCTGGCTTTGAACTCACGATCCTCTTGTCTCAGCCTCCTGAGCCACTGGGATTACAGGCGTGCGCCACCACACCTGACAATATTTTAAAGTACTTGTAAGGATGGCAATGTGATTGCTACTGGTGACCGTTGCAGGTCTGTTAACTACCTCCATTTGTGGCCTACATTCACATAGAAAGGAACATTGCCGTCAGAGGTTACGTTAGTCATTTTTCTGTTACTGTAACAAACAGTTAAGGTCACCAACTTATCAAGAGGAAAGGTTTATTCCAACTCACATTTTTGGAGGTTCTCGTCCATGACCTACTGTGCCAGTTGCTTTGGGGCCTGTGGTGAGGCGGCACATTGTGGGGGCAGCGTGTGACAGAGCAGAACCTCTCACCCTGTGTTCAGGGAAGCAAAAAAAGATGGAGAAGCAGGGCTAGTGCCCATCACTCCCTTCAAGGGATGTCCCTAGTGACCTGAAGACCTCTCCCTGGGCCCCACCACTTCCCGTAGGGCCATGTGGGGAGAAGCCTGTGCCGTGGGCCTTTGTAGGACACTTAAGATCCAGGCTGTGGCAGAGGTTAGTTTTTCTTTAGCTCCTTTATTTACTTACTTTGTTTTTCAGTGCCGGGGATTGAACCAGGGGCGCTGACCCCTGAGCCACACCCCAGCGCTGTTTTGTATTTTATTTGGAGACAGGGCCTCACTGAATTGCTTAGTGCCTCACTATTGCTGAGGCTGGCCTTGAACTCTTGGTCCTCCTGCCTCAGCCTCCCAGGCTGCTGGGATGACAGCGTGCAGCCCCGCTCCTGGCTTTTCTGACCCCTGTCCAGGCCTCCTTGCATCCACCCCAGCATGTCTCCAGCTGCCGCTGTCCTGGCCTCAGTCTGGCCTCTGTCTGACTCGGTGTAACCCCATGGAGCCTCATACACAGCCTGATTTATCCCTTTAGGAGTAAAAATGGACCCACCAGTTCTCCTCTAAGTGTTGACTTGCTCCAGCTGGGGCTGAGCCAGCCGGACGGTGACCAGATGTTTCCTGAAGGACACCAGGTGCCGGGATGCATCCTGGGGCCTCCTGCTTCCCAGCGGCTGCCTGGGGTTCGGCCTCTCCCTGCAGAGGAGGCGGCTGAGCTCCTGGACTCGGGGGAACTCTGGGTCTGGGTGGCTGGATGGCGGGCTCCCCTACCGCCTGCTGGAGATGCTGCAAGGTTGCCAGCCTCAGCTCTGGGCGGGGCCCCTGGCCTGTGTAGGGCACCCTTCCGTCGTGGCCCCACCACAGCCTTGTTTAGCCGAAACCATCCTGATTGACAGCTGGGCCCTCTGCTTCCTGGCTGGGCTGGGGCTGATCCTGGGGAAGGGCTATAATTAGCAGGAACAGGGATCTTGCTGCCTGGGGCCAGTGATTCTGTACTCTGATGGATAAAGTGGTGTCACTAGAGATGTAAATATCATTTGGAAACTTTGAAGTTCTTGGGAAGGTTCTGCGGGCCCCTCTCCATCCCTCTGTCCCTGAAGCACTGTGTGGACAAGGATCCTGGATGGACCCTGCTGTGTGGGGGTTTGCCACGTGGGGTTTGCCTGCAGGACAGGAGGAGCGGGCTGGTGACAGCTCCGTGCACGGAGGGGAGGTCTTAGCATGTGCCCTGGGAGCCTTTCCGGTGGCTTCCGTGGTCTGGAAGTGTCACCAGGCAAACTAGCAAGGAAACGCGGTGCTCCCTGACAGGGGTGGGATCAGACCAGGAGGTGGGGTGAGTTTCCTGCCCGCAAAGCTGTCTGGAGGGGCCGGTCCCTGGGGAGCCTGCAGGATTGGAAGGTGGCCCCGATGCCCTCCTGGCGCTGGGGATGGTTTCCAGCACTGGGCACCTCACGGCAGGGACAGGACCGGGCAGGAAGGGGACCGATGGGGGATGGGGGAGGTGTCAGATGTCCTCGTTCTGCTGGGGAAGAGGGACCCTTTCTGCAACAGGAAACAGGTCCCTGGGAAGGGGGTCGATCTGGAGGTGTTAGGATGGAAGCTTTGTGTGGTGTCGGGGCAGGGGACAGTCCCACTTTTCATCCAGATGGAGGGACCCCCCTCGGCCAACCCTCAGAAGGCGGGGCCTTTAGGTGTCTGCCTTGTTCCACGCCTGGGCTCGGGGGCTTCAGGCTCCGTGGGATGTTCCGTGGGGACCTGGGGTCCTTGGTGGCAGGTCTCTGGGCCCTTTGTGTACTCAGGTTAGGGTTTAGGAAGTGATTCCTCGTCACGAGGGTCACTTGGAACCAGGGATCTGGCCTTTTGAAGTCTGCTTGCTGTCATTCTCGGAGGACCTGTGGGGCCAAGGCCGGCCTTGAACCATGGTTTTTACCACGTTCTGGGTTTTTTTTTTTTTTTTGCACCAGGGATTGAACCCAGGGGCACTCAACTGCTGAGCCATGTCCCCAGCCCTTTTTAGATTTTATTTAGAGACAGGGTCTCGCTGAGTTGCTTGGGGCCTCAATAAGCTGCTGAGGCTGGCTTTGAACTCTCCATCCTCCTGCCTCAGCCTCCTGAGCTGCTGGGATTATAGGCGTGCGCCCCCCGCACCCGGCATGTTCTGGGTTTTGGAGCATGAGTGACCGTGCCGTAGAGAGAGGCCTCGAGAGTCCTCCGCGGGGATTACCTTTCCGAGTCAACAGGCAGACACCTGGCCATGAACTACCGCAGGGTGCTGGGCCCAGGAGGGGGGGTTTCCTGGTAACCCTCAGTGGCTTGTCTCCGTCGGAAGCCCTCTTTGTGTGACTCTGGCATCCTTGGGGCTTGTCAAAACCTGGGAGGAAGTAGGCCCTTCCAGTCAGGATAACCTTGGCCTGTGCAGAAGGAGGCCAAGGGATCTACTGAGGGGATGTGACGCTCAGCAGGGGACCTGTTACATCTACCCCCGTGAGTCAGCTTAGGCAGCCTCTCAGCGGCTGGATGGTGACACTGGAAAAGCTATGGCCTTGGCACATCTTGTCAATGCCGCCTCTGTGTGTCCCTCACCTCCTACACTCAGACCTTCACTGATAACACCAAGGCTTCTGGTTACTCTCCCATGAGGCCTTGAGCTCAGTGGAGAATCCAGTCATCTGATTTCCCCCATCCTCTGGAAAGTCAGGATCCTTGGACAGGAAGGAGATTGGGTAAATAGGGTCTGAC
Organism: Spermophilus citellus; assembly: GCF_964194105.1. Lineage (NCBI taxonomy): Eukaryota > Metazoa > Chordata > Mammalia > Rodentia > Sciuridae > Spermophilus > Spermophilus citellus. The sequence goes on from NC_138195.1 coordinate 43,644,685, forward strand.
TCAAACCCGAGAGTGGGTGGGAAAGCCCAGCTCTGGTTCATACAAGTCCTTGATGATAAATATCTGTTGTACTTTGCCAGTGTCAGGAATGTCAGGGTACTGGAACAATTAAAAAAAAAAAAAAAGCCTCCTTGCCATGGAGCTTATGTTCTGGTGGAGAGGACAAAAATAAATAAGTAAATAAAAATAAAGGAAATGATGTTGTATGTTAAATACTGATAAATACAAAGGAGGGAAATGAAACCGGAAAAAAGGGATTTCATGGGGAGGGACTTTCCACTTCTAAATAAGGTGTCCAGAAGGCCTCAGTGAGCCGGTGACCGTTGAGCAAAGATGGAAGGACATGGGGCTTGAGCCATGTGGGTGTCAGGAGAAAGCGCATTTCAGGTAGTGGGAACTACCTGTGCAAAGGCCCTGGGGTGAGCACATAAGGTGTGTTTGACAGCAGCGAGGAGCTTGGGTTTTCCTGATGGTGAATGACAGTGTGTGTAGTAACAGCGTGGATCATCTCTCCGTTATCAGAAAACTTGATAACAAGGGACTTATTTTAAAATCCCCTCAAAATTCCTCGTTTCAACCTTCAGCCTTCCTTCTGGTCATCCTGAAAGTAAATTCCTTATGTTTCCCCTTCGATACCCTAACCCTGACCCTAACCTCCAGGGCTGCCGTAGCGTCCAGGACCACCATTAAGTCCCTCAGACTTGGTTTCCCAGCCGTCTGGAGGTCAGAAGTCCCAGGTCAAGGTGTGGACAGGGCTGGTTTCCTTGGGGTCCTCCCTGTGATGTGTAGCGACTCTTCCTGTGTCTTCCCATGATCTGTGGGTTTGTACCACAACCTCTGCGTAAAAGGACACTGGGCGTGTTGGGTGGGGCCACCCCATGACCTCGCTGTAACTTAATCACCAGTTTAAAGGCAAATCTCCAGTCACAGTCTAAGGCTCTTCAGCAGAGGGATCTGGGGAATCCCAGTTCAGCCCATAATGGTGTCGCCTAGGGGAAGCCTCCCAGTGGCAGGTACCACAGCCCTGGATGGGCTCTTCATGGGAAGGTCAGCCCCTCTCCCTCTCCCTCCCTCCCTCCCTCCCTCCCTGACTTCTTTCTTTTTTTGGGGTGGGGGACAGGTACTGGGGATTGAACTCAGGGGCCCTCGACCACTGAGCCACATCCCCGGCCCTCTTCTGTATTTATTTAGAGACAGGGTCTCGCTGAGCTGCTTAGCACCTCGTTTTTGCTGAGGCTGGCTTTGAACCTGTGATCCTCCTGCCTCAGCCTCCCGAGCCGCTGGGATGACAGGCCTGCGCCACTACACCTAGCTCCCTCCCTGACTTCTTTTTTTTGTTTTTGGTCCTGGGGATTGAATCCAGGGGTGCTTAACTACTGAGCCACACCCCAGCCCTCCCACACACACACCCACACCCACATACCCACACACTCACACACACAATATTTATTTTAAAAAAATTTAATTTAGAGACAGGGTCTCTAAAGTTGCCCAGGGTCTCCCTGAGTTGCTGAGGCTGGCTCTGAACTTGAGACCCTCCTGCCTCAGCCCCCTGAGCCTCTGGGATTGCAGGCGTGACCCCGGGCCAGCTCATTCCCTGCCTTCTGCTCCAGCTCATCGGGGCCCTGGTGCTGTCTGTGGGGATCTACGCCGAGGTCGAGCGGCAGAAGTACAAGACCCTGGAGAGCGCCTTCCTGGCGCCCGCCATCATCCTCATCCTCCTGGGGGTCGTCATGTTCCTGGTCTCCTTCATCGGCGTGCTGGCCTCCCTGCGGGACAACCTGTACCTTCTCCAGGCGGTGAGTGAGCCTGGCCTCTGCTGGCAGGTGGTGCTGGGGGGTCCCTGGGGTCTCCAGGAAAGCCCAGGAGACACCCCCAACCCTGGCGCAGCTTGGTTTCCTCAGTCCACACCACAAAGCGGCTTCTCCTGAGGACCCCCTGGGCTAGCCCACAGGACGTGGTGTCCAGGAGAGCCCGGGCCACGCCGTGTGCTTATAAAAGCTGATCTGAATACTGTTCCTGCTCCTTGAAGTGTTCCCCTCGACCTCAGTTGCAGTAGGAGAAGCCACACTCAGGGGACAACAGGCAAAGCCAGACAGGAGCATCAGCTCATGCGACCCGCAGACCACGCTGGGGGGGGGTTAGCGGTGCCCCTGGGTAGGGCTGGGCCATCTCTCTGGCCACCTCCCAGGGGACAGCTCCTGCCTAGTGCTGTCCTCTGGCTTTCTGTGTAGGGGTCACTGCAGCCTCGGGCCACAGAGTCCTTAGAGTGCTGGATCCCAGGCATCTCTCCTGGCTGACTCTCAGGCTCTGGTGGCCTGGCTTGGGTCATGTCACATGGGGAGGGGCGGGGGGTGGAGTCAGCCCCACCTGAATCCCTGTACCAAGGGTGGGGACCAGCTTCCTTGGGGGATCACAATTCCTATCATCCCGTAGCAGATCCACTGCTCCACCCTCCCGAGTGTCCGGGCCTCCTCTGGGAGGCTTCCCGTCCCACACAGAGGGGCTGGTCCGGCCCGAGGCTGGAGGTGCTGGCATCAGCTGGAGGTGGCCTGTTCTCCGCTGAAGGGGTAGCACCAGGTGACCCCTCGCCACTCTGGGTGGATTGGGAAGCCCCTTCTGAGGGGTCCTTGTGGGAGTGGGAAACACTGTCCCAGCCCGCCCGTGGGGCCACGGCTGTTCCCTGTGGCCGAGCTGGAGTGAGCCCAGCTTCCTAGACCACCGAGATCCCGGTGAGGACCGTGGGGCCAAAGGGGGTGACAGCCTGCTTGGGGCAGCTGAGTCAGTCTTCCTGCCTCCTGGCCCCAGACGGGCCTCCCGGGCACAGCTGAGCGGGTCCCGGGTTCTCCCGGGAGGAAAGGCCAAGGCCAGGGAGCCCCGGAGCTGCCACAGGTGACACTCCCTGTTGATCTGCTTGCTCTCGGAGCAGAAGAAGCTGAGCCCCACGCACGTCCCCTGCCCGCCCCAGGTGAGTCTCTGAATTTTGTCTTCCAGTTCATGTACATCCTTGGCATCTGCCTCATCATGGAGCTCATTGGTGGCGTGGTGGCCTTGATCTTCCGGAACCAGGTGGGCCTGGGGATTTACTTACCAGCTACCTATGTGCTGTGCACCTACTGTGTGCCCCGGGCTGTCAGTGGGGGCTGCAGCGAACAGGGCAGACCATCCTCACGGGGCTTCCACTCTGCTGGGGACGAGGAAACAGGTGACCTGAGAGGCCTGGGGGCGGCGTGGGGGAGGACAGGGCCACAAAAGGAGAAGGAGCCAGCCAGGCATGGCCCCGGCAGAGGGGGCTGAGCAGAAATGAGCTCTCAGGTTTGCAGAGCCTCATGGAGACTGCTTGGCTGATTGGGTGGGGGGTGGGGAGGGGGACAGAAGGGGGGGCTGGGAGGCCTGTCTGGGGACCACAGGGGGCCTCAGAGGCTGCAGGTTGGGAGCTCAAAATGATTTTAAAAGCCACTGGGAGCCTTTGGAGAGTCTCAAGCAGGGATGGATGAGGCCTGATTTGATTTTACTCTGGGCTCCAGGTAGAGGATGGTGGGGGACAGGCGGGGCTGCAGGAGGAGACCAGCTAGGGGCTTCGGTGGCCAGGGCAGAGGGGCTGGCGGCTGGGGGGCGGGAAGCCTGGACTGAAATGGTGGGGTTTGGTGTGCGCTTTGGAGGCGGCCCCGACAGGGCTGTTGTGATGGGTATAAAAGCGAGGCCGTTGGAGGGGCGGTGCCTGACGTCCTGGCCCCGCGGGTTTTCAGAGCAAGGGCCCAGCCAAGCTAGGGAGGTTCACGGCTCTTGGTCTCCGACTCCTTCATGTTAATCTCCAGACCTGTGTGTCATCCTAGCTGAGTGACCTTGGGAAAGTCACTTGACCCTCAGCTCCTTAGGGGATCACCATTCCTAGCTCTTGGGGTTGGGGTGAGGATGAAGTATGAAGAACTTGGCAGGTTTGGGCACAGGCTGGACCCTCACTAGCGCCTCTGGCCAAGGTCCCTCAGGCAGCTCTGTGGTGTGGTAGGGCTGCCTTGCAACCTGGGGTCTGTCCTTTCTCCTGGGACCTCCTGTTGTCTCCTCCTGCTTCGGGCTTGCAGGTGGGACCCGAGGAGCAGGGCACATTTGCAGAAGCCTAGTCCTTTCTGTCCAGTCCTCTGCCTCCACGCCTGCCGCCCCAGACAGTGTGTTTCCTGGCGGTCCCTTGCCGTTGGGAGGTACATCGGGGCCGAGGTCAGATTCTCTTCCTCAGAAGCTGAGCCCAAGACAGCAGTCCCCGTCCCAGACCCTGGGTTGTGTGGAGCCCTCCAACAGCTCAGTGTTGGACCCGTGCCAGGCTCTTCCTGGGTGTGGCTGGAGTGCCAGCTCAGGGGGGAGGCAGTGACCTTGCCTGCTTGGGCTTCCTGGGGTGGGACCTGACCTCAGGCAGGTCCACACCCTGGGAACCAAGGGTCTGCCTTCTGTTGGGTGAGCCTCAGGACAGGGCGTCATCAGTGCACAGAGAGGTTAAGAAATTCTTTCAAGAGCACACAGCGGACAGAGGCGGCTCAGGGCTACATGAATCCAGTCTTGCCACCTGCTCCTACCCTTGCTTCCTTGCTAATTTCTGGGTCGTCTGCTCTGAGCTGGCAGACCCAGGACACCGGGAGAGCCATGATCATTCCATCTGTGCAGACTGCGGGGCCCCTGGCTGACTCGGGACCTTCTCGGGGTTACAGGTCAGTGTTTTCCGGGCCAGAGCCCAGTCCAGCTCCTGGCCGGCAGCCTCTGCCACCTTAATAACCAGTCCCCTCCTAAGTGAGCAGCGGTCTTAGTTCCAGCAGGCTTCGCCAGGCGGCTGGCTTTGTCATTTCCCAGTGTCTGGGAGGTCGACAAGGCCATGCTGTGGCCTCCTTTCAAGTGAGGGAGCCCAGCCCACTGAGGGCCCTGGAGCCTCCTGGGGCCTCCCGCTCTCTGCTCGGGAAGCCACAGGCCTGAGGTCACTGGGAGAATTTCCAGCAGTCCCCAAGCCTGGCAGGAGCCACGGCCTGTGGAGCGTGTCCTTCTCCTTTGATTGGGTGTCCCCTGGGGCCTTGGTGGGCAGGGGCTATGCTGCGTGGAGGTGGGGGAGGGGTGTGGAGAAGAATCAGCTCAAAACCAAAATCAGTTTCTCCTCCTGCATCCTTGAGGCCCAGGTCCCCCCTGTGACCTCGGTGTCGGTCGTGGACCCCAGCGGGGTGTCCTGTAACACAGTTCAGTGTTGATGCATCTATCTGGAGGTAGCGGCGGACTCCACAGGCTGAGGGCTTCGTGCCCAAGACTGACCCCTCCCCTCAGATGCCAGTCATAAGTCCCAGGTGGTTCTACGTGTGCTTCTGACCAACCAACTCCTGATCGGGGTCCCACAGCCCCCCCTGCAGGTCATCAGATTGCTGGGGAAGCTCGCAGGACTCCGGGGGCGTGGGTGCTGGCTTAGGGGACATTGGGAAGGAGGGGAGGCGCACAGGCGAGGTCTGGGGAAAGGGCGCGGAGCCTCAGCCCTCTCAGGTCCCCCCGCAGGGCCTCGCTGTGCCCCACTCTCTGGAGGCCTCTGAACCTGTCCTTTGGGGCTCACGGAGACTCTGGTGTGTGGGCACCGTGGAGAGTGGCGGGTGGGCACCCAGCGAGGCCTGTGCGTTCAGACTTCCAGCATGGCTCCCTCAGGGGAGTGGGGCAAGACCCTCTGGAATGAGGAGGGTCTGGTGACCTGCCGTCACACCTGGGTAGGTTGGACGTGTCTTTGTGTCCTCAAAAGATGGGGGAAGATTCAAGTTCCTATGGCCTGCGTTAAGGAGAAGTTCTCGTTTCTCGTGTGTGTGTGTGTGTGTGTGTGTGTGTGTGTGTGTGTGTGTGTGTGTGTAGAGCACTGGGGTGGAACCCACGGGTGCTCTACCACTGAGCTTCACCCCCAGCCCTTCTTATTGTATTTTGAGACAAGGTCTCACTGAGTTGCTGAGGCTGGCCTTGAACTTGAGACCCTTCTGCCTCAAGCCTCTGGAGTAGCTGAGATCATAAGTGCACACGGCCATGCCTGACTCAGAAATTCCAGTTCCGTTGACCTCCCGCGGGGAGGGAATATATATAATCTACATACAAGTAAAAATACAACAGTCTCATGGTATCAGAGAGCTGGAAGGCAACTTAAAAAGTGTTCAAGGCAGCCAGGTAGGAGGTGCACGCCAGGCCGGGGAAGCCGGGGCAGGAGGAGCGCAAGTTCTAGGCCACCTGGGCGATTTTAAGTAGTATTTATTTTAAAATAAAATAAAAACTAAAAAAGGATTGGAGATGTAGCTCAGTGGTAAAGTGTTCCTGGAGTCAATCCCTGGTACCCAATAAATAAATAAATAAATAAATGATGATGATGATGATGATGATAATAGTAATAATAATAACAGCAATGGTAATAAATAAAAATATTAAAGCAGGATACAAAATCACAAATGCAGTAAAAATCTTCACAATAAAAAAAATAGGTCTGGAAAAGACTGAAGGGAACAGAAATATGAGCATTAATACAGCCCTTGAGGGATGGGATACCCCTCTATTTTTTTTCCCTGGTTCTCAGATTTTCTTTTTTGTTTTTTAAAGTTAAGGGGAAAACACTACATTAAAAAAACACTGTTCCATCGAGCGCAGTGACACACACCTGTAATCCCAGCCTCTTGGGAGGCTGAGGCAGGAGGATGGTGAGTTCAAAGCCAGCCTCAGCAAAAGTGAGGCGCTAAGCAACACAGTGAGACCCTGTCTCTACATAAAATACAAAAAAGGGCTGGGGATGGGGCTCAGTGGTCCAGTGCCCCAAGTTCAATCCCCAGTCCCTCCCTCCAACTCCCCCAAAACACTGTGCTTTACAACTCTTAATGCAACATGACTTTGTAAGGCAAGAGACGGGCCAGTGTTGGGGACACGGCAGGAGGGCTTGCCTGTTGATGGTAGGAAGGCGGAAAGACCAACGAGGAGCAATCCAGGCCAGCTTCCAGGAGGAGGTGGGTTCCCGATTCCATGTTTCCCTTCAAGAGAAGACAGGTTTCTCTGAGCCACCATATAACAAGAAGACACGTGTGGTGACAAGCGAGAACAAATGATCAGGCTGAAGATGCCACGTGGGTTCTCAGGGAGTGCAGCTGGGCTGCCAAGGCAAGACCTCCCCAGCCTTTGGTCTCAAAGCTAATAAGGAAGTGCAGGAAGCCTTGGGCAGCCTGCAAGGCCCAGGACGGCTCTGTCCCCGCAGGGCAGGCTCCTGCTAGGCTCTTTGCTCTTCCCCGCTGCCAGGGAGCTGCAACCTCTGTGATTCCTCATCATTTAAAAACATTCCAGCCAGGCAGGTGGCACACGCCTGCCATCCCAGTGACTTGGGAGGCTGAGACAGGAGGATCGAGAGTTCAAAGCCAGCCTCAGCAACTTGGTGAGGCCCTGAGTTACTCAGTGAGACCCCGTTTCTAAATAAAATATAAAAAAGGCCTGGGGTTGGGGCTCAGGGGTTGAGTGTCTCTGGGTTCGATCCCTGTGCTTTCCACACACCTCTCAAGGAGATTGTGATGCAGAGGTTCTACAGCTTGAAAACTCCATCTCAAAGAAAGATCTAGAAAGGACAGTTCTTTGTCTTTATCTGGTGGCTGCAACAATGTGCTCTGGAAACCCTGCGGCCTCCGGCCTTCGCTTACCCCTGACATAACCTAGCCCGGACCTCCTGAGCCCGGTGGTGCTCGGGGAAATGTGGCTTTCCCCTGGTGTGACCTGGCTCAGAGCCGGGCTCCGGTGGCCTCTGGGTGTGGCTGCAGAAAGCCAAGTCCTCTCTGGCTGCCACACTCCCAGGGCACGTCGTCTGACTGGCTCGAGTCCCTTGGAGCATGCTGGGTGCTGGTGACATCAGTGAGTGCTGTACAGTTCAGAAAGGCACAGCCTGCCTCCGCCTGGGACTTCCTCCCTCACCCCCTCCCCAGCTGTCCCTTCGCAGCCCAGGAGCCTCTCCAGTGTCCTGCTTATGTCCCCAGCGTGCTCATGTGCAAACACACACATGCACACTCACAGTGCCAGAAGCAGTGCACGCTCACTAGAGCCGGCCTGACCCAGAGAGCTCCCTCCTGGGAGCTGGGCAGCTGCTGCCCATGGGCAGGACCATCTGTCCCTCCCACAACTCCAAGGTCCCCAGAGGCCTCCCTTGGGGTCAGTGCCCTTGGAAGGCGCTCAGTGACAGGGTGGGGAGAGGCCGGGGAGGGAGCCCAGAGAGCCAGGGAGGACCTACCCTTGGGGCCACCAGCCTCCCCTCTGCACTGTCTTCCTCCTGCCCTGGCCTCCTGGCTTGTCCACCTGTTGCCAGTTCTCAGGGGTCCAAACAGCCCAGTGGCCCAGGAGGGTGTCCCTAGTGCCCTGAGGGTGAAAGGAAGCCACACACCACATCCCCACCCTGTGGCCCCAGGCATGTCCCTGACCTGGTGTCACCAGGCACGCAGCTCAGCCAAGTGCCCCTTGCACAAGTCACTCGGTGCTGTGAGCTCATTCCCCGGCCCCACCTGGGGTGACAGACTGACCCACCCTGGTGTCCCATTACGTCGCCATCCCCTGCCAGGCCCCGGCCAGTTGGCCTGGCCCTTCATACCCAGATGGACGTTGGAAAGGTTTCGTCACTTGGGGGCCTCTGGGGAGGGTGGGCCTGTGGCCAGGCCGGTCCTCACTCCGCCTGGGCCGAGTGGTGAGCAGGCCTGGTCCAGCCGCCCCTGCCCCGGGGTCCAGGGCCAGACCCGAGGGGCGAAGCAGGCCGGTGAGTTCAGAGCCACAAGGCTCTGCCTTCCCTTCCGGAGCCCGTGGCCTTCCCCTCGGCAGGTCCGCTCTGGAGCTGCCGTTGATCAGCAGCAGAGGGCGCGGCCCTTGCTTCTCAGAGCCAGGCTCCTGCATCACCGTGGCTTTGAGCAGTTTGGGTCTCGGGCAGGAGGTGGCCATCTTAGAGAGATGACCTCAAATCTAAATCTTGCGTTCTTTGCTTGGTACCTTAAAGTGTCAAGCGGGGAGTTTGACACCCTGGCGTCAGCATCTTTGCCCGGGTCTAGTAGGACAGCAAAGCTGCCGTTGCTCTTCCAGCTTTATAGAGGAGAATTGGAGGCCCAGAGAGGCTTTTCGACTTGCCTGCAGTCACACAGCTGGGAGTGGGGGTAGGAGGATTTGAACTCATGGACAGGTTGCATCTCTCTGTGGGCCCCAGGATTCATGCGAGGATGGCCCTGGGACTCCGCCCCAGAGGCTGCCTGTTACAGTGGGTCTTTTGGATGAGAGTCGGGGCCTCCGTTCCCCTGCTGTGACCACAGTGTGGAGTGTCTCACGAGGTGTTTGTCTCCTGGAAACAGTAGTGAGTCGTGTGCCCGTGTCCTGCTAGACGCGCCCAGAGCTTTAGTTATTCTAATCTTACGGCCTCTTTATAGGCCAGAGGTTGGCCTCTAGATTTTGGAGGTGAGGAAATGAAGGCTTGCAAGTCACCGTGCCTGCCATGGGGTGGCCGGGGCTGTCCCCTGGTCCAGGAGGCTGGACGGTGGAGGCCCTGGACTTCGATCTTCAGATCTGGAAGGTTCCTTGAGGGCAGCCTACGGGTTGGCTTACACGTGGGAGACTGAGGCTCAGAGAGGGGACGTGAGCTGGGAGGGGCCTGGAACCTGGCCCCTCTGTCCCCCGTGGCCCCTCTGTCCCTCTGTACCCCGTGGCCCCTCTGTCCCCCTGTACTCCGTGGCCCCGCTGTCCCCCTGTACCCCGTGGCCCTCCTGTCCCCCTGTACCCCGTGGCCCCGCTGTCCCCCTGTACCCCATGGCCCCGCTGTCCCCCTGTACCCCGTGGCCCTCCTGTCCCCCTGTACCCCATGGCCCTCCTGTCCCTCTGTACCCCGTGGCTCCTGCCCCGGGAATTGTCTGGCTCCTCTCTCTGGCACTAGAGCCAAGAATGCCCCTTTGTCCCCGGCCTCTGCCGGCCCTCGCCTCAGTGCTGTGAAAGCTCTGATTGTCCCTGGAGCCCCTGGAGCCCGGCTGCCCACACTGCCACCCCCGCCCCTGCCTGCTCTGGGCCCTTTGTGTCCCGGATCTCGGCACAACAGCCGGCTGTTGATCCAGAATGCCCAGCGTGACCGGGAGGGGGGCATGCCAGCACACTTCCCGGGAGGACTGTCCCTGCCCCCGCTGGCCGTGGGCACCACAGAGAGGGACGGAGGCCCAGGTGGGGGGATTCCAGGGTGGCCAGCCCTGGTCAGCGACCCTGTGACTCCCTGCCCACCCTGCGCTCCCTGCTGGTCCCTTAGTGTCCTCCTCTATGAGGAGGATGGGGCGCAGGGGAGGGGGTTTGGAAGGCAGAGGAAGGTTCCAGCTCAGGTCTGTCCCTGGGCCATCAGAGAGCAAGGGGCTGGGGGCCAGTGTGTCCCGGCCCAGCTCGCCCGGCTGCTTCCCGGCCCAGTGCCTCCACGCTGGCCCCAGCCTCTCAGGCCTGGGCCGGCCGCTCTGTGAAGGAGCCGGGACATTGCCCTGCTGGACCTGGCCAGGGGTCAGGCGCCCACTGGGCCTCGGGCGCAGGGAGGGTGCAGGGACCGGGAGCTCGGGGAGCAGAAGGGCGTCGGTACCGATCTTCCTCCCAAGACCTTGGGGTGGACCTGGCCTGAGGCCTTCCCTGTGCCCCCTCTTCTCATAGACCATCGACTTTCTGAACGACAACATCCGACGAGGGATCGAGAACTACTACGACGACCTCGACTTCAAGAACATCATGGACTTTGTTCAGAAGCAGGTGAGCCCCGGGGCTGGGGGTCAGGGGTACCTCGAGGTCCTTCGTCCCCCCGACTCCCACCTCAGTTGGGGCCCCTGCTCCAGAAGGGAGAAGTGTCAGGGGCCAGGTGACGTCTCCATTCCCAAAGCAGGCGGCTGGCCCAGTTGGGAGGCGTGGCCACCAAGGAAGCAGGGCCCAGCTTGCCGCCGAGTCCTGGCCCAGATGACCGTATCCTACCCCCAAATAATCACCCCCACAGCAAGGCTAGGCGGAGCTACGGGCCACCTTGCAGGGTCCTGGGTGACCCTCCTCTGCGGGATGAGTGGCCTCCCCAGCCCCAGCCTCCTTGGCCAAGTCCCCTGTCTCCAGGGAGCTCACCTGCTAAGGTCGGGACACCCGATGGCAGGACCCTGCACTGGCTCGTTCCTCCAGGTCGGGCACAGAGCCACCCCCGCCCCCCACCATGCATCCTCCAGTGTGATGAGACTGTGCCATCTGGGTCACCGTCCTCCCAGGCCCACCCAGCTCTGTTGGTGCCATGAAAGCAGTTGCAGGGCCACCAGTGTCCCCATGCGCTCCTGCACCTGTCTCCTTTGGTCCCAGCTTACGGTCCTCATCCCCTGGGCGCTGCCCTGAGGGTCACCCGACTTCTCTCAGGGATGGAGCCAGGCACATATGGAGGCCAGCGGCGAGGCCATCCTTACGGTCTCTGGTTGAGGCCAGCAGGGTTTGAAGGCTGCAGGCCCACTTGGCCCTGGTGGCCTGTCCTGGGACGTGACCTTGGGGGTTGGGCTGGCCCTTGAGGACCAGCCTCGCAGCACACCCAGGGCCCTTGGCTCAGAGCTTCTCTGTGGTCAGAACAGGTGCAGCTCTGGGAGCCCTTGCTGCCAGGACGTGCCTGCCAACGCCGGCCGGAGCGTCAAGTCAGACTCCAGGGAGAGCAAGATGTTTTTATTGGAACCAGCCTCTTGCTGGCACGGGGACTCCATCTCCTGGGTGGGGCAGGGCTGACCAAAGCTCACTGGGCCCCTGCTGTGCCCAACCTCTCTTGTGATCACAGCTTAGCTCTGCAAAGCTGCTATTGCTCTTCCTGCTCTATAGAGGAGAATTTGAGCCCAGAGCGGCTGATTGACTCACCTGCAGTCACACAGCTGGGAGTGGCAGTATGAGGATTTGAACTCAGGCAAAGCAGATGTCCCTTGAACTGCACAGAGGCACTTACAGATCCAGAAAGCTGATGGCCTAAGAGGCACTATGGGGGCTCTGGAAGGATGTCTGGTTTCTGTTTCTACCAGGACCTCCTACTGAAGCTCTCCCTAGGGATGCTCTCTGCTCCTGGACCTAATCCCAGCTCCCCGCTTGCTCTGGCTGACGGCGGTTGGTGGTGCTCTGCCTCCTTCTCATTATCTGCCACTCGCTCTGTTCCAGACTCGCTGGCTTTTGTGCCCACTGCTGAAGTACAGGCTCGTTTCTGCGCAGGGCCTTTGCACATGTCAACGGGCTTATCCTTATTTACTTTTCAGATGAAATGTCCTCTCTCAGAGTGGCCTTTCTGGACCTCCCAACCTATATCCCCCCACCCTGCTCCCCCCGCACCTGTCTCTTGTGTCCAGGGTGCACAGAACCCCACCTGATCTTTTCACTTAGCACCTACTCTGTCCCCCTCGGTACTTTTGCTCACCCCTTTCTGCCCAGAGCCCCGAACAGAACCTGGCTCCACCCTGCACTCCTCAGAGCTGCGCCTGCTGCCCACGGGGCTGGCGCTGGTGCGGGGGAGGGCGTGGGGGCTGACCCGAGGGAGAGCCGGGGCAGCTGCACGCGCCCCAAGGTCAGTGGACGGGGACTTCCACAGATTCATGGTCTCAGGTGCCGTGAAGGTCTTCCTCCAGCCCAGCGCCTGCACAGGGACACGGACACGGGGACACAGGGACACAGGGATGGAGAAGTTGTCAAAGGGGGATTTCCCTTCTGGTGCCCAGGCACTGCCCTGACCCGGGGGCACTCACTGCCTCCCGATGGCTGCGGCGCTCGGGGACACCTCTGACCCCACAGCGCACAGCCGATGCCCTCTAGGGCTCCCTGCCTCAGGGAGACCCCCGCGGTAGACGGCTGTCCCCTGGCCCCTTCCTGCCACCCGACCTCCTCGGCAGTGATGGCTCCCCGTCCCGCTTGTGTCCTCCTCAGTTCAAGTGCTGTGGCGGGGAGGACTACCAAGACTGGAGCAAGAACCAGTACCACGACTGCAGCGCCCCCGGGCCGCTGGCCTGCGGGGTGCCCTACACCTGCTGCTTCAGAAACACGGTAGCTGCTGGGGGGCACGGGGAGCACCCCATGCTCAGATCCCGGGTCCGGGTGGTGGGGTGATGGGGGCCTGAGGTGGTGGCCAGAGCCGAGCTTTCCTGAGCTCCAAGGGCTCCTGCAGGGGCAGGCCGGGGAGGGTGTCGCCTCGGGAGCCGGGTCAGTTGGCCTCTGTTGGGCACGAGCCCTTTGGTTGGGTGAATTTACTTTCCACTTAACAGCCTTTGAGCAGGTCCTGGGATTGTCCCCACTTTACAGATGGGGAAACTGAGGCACTGGAAGGTTGGGCGTCTTGTCCAGACTTGGCAGGGCTATAGGGCAAAATGCCCGCAGCTGTGCCCTGGAGAGCTGAGGGCAGGGACGGGGCAGGGGCAGCTTCCAGGCCAGGCAGCTGCTCCACGGTGCTAGCTGTTAGCGGCAGGAGGAGGGGGCCCTGGCAGGGGGTGTCTCCCGTGACCTTGGGCTTGAGGTTCTGGGAGTCGCAGCAGCAGAGCACTGAGAGAAGCGGGTCTGGGGGTGTGAATGCCCGCTTCTGCCTCTCCCTGGCACACCCCCCTCAGCTGTCACCTCCTGAGTCCCCTGGGCTGCAGTCACCGCCCGTCAGTCCTCGGGTGTAGCCAGTGTGCGCAGAGCTGCCTGGTTTCTGGATCGGAATGAAGCAGACGGCATTGCAATTACTCAAGCCACCAAGAGTCATGGAAAATTCCCCGCTGACACCTCCGCTCTGTGCCCGCGGGTTCTGTAAACGGAGCAGCGGCGGGTGGGGGCCTCGCCCTGAGCCGGAGCCAGCGACAGTGCATCACCCTAAAAAAGGCCAGGCCAGGAGGGGAGCCGGGCATGGCACGTCCAGCTGCCATTTTAGGGTAGATCTCTGGGCAGTGGGAGAGCCGGGGTTTTCAGAGACCTGAGAGGTTCGTCCAGCGCTCTAAAGTGGCAGAGAAGGAGCTGGATCCATTGAGGGTGATGCCGGAGGCCACAGTGGCCTCTTCTGTGACACTGACACACATGGCCCCCTGGCATTCACTTAGACATAGAGGGACACGTGGACGGGCTGGGCCCGGGGGCCACCTCTCTCCCCTTATGAGTGGAGATGGCATCAGGCAGGGCACAGGTGGTGACGAAAAGTTCCCCTGCAGCCTGTGCCCTGGCGCCTGTCTGTAAGGGATGGGACAGGGCCTGGTCACAGCTTTCTCTGTACCTGAGTTGACCAGCAGCCGGGAGCCCTGGGGCCAGCTCTTACAGTGCTCTCGCTGCTGAGGCCGTTGTTGCAGGGACGTGTGGCCAGTGGCCCAGGGAAGGGTGGACCCAGCGGTAGGGGTCCCAGCTGTGGTCTGAGGTTTCCCTTCATAGGAACCAGTGGAGCAGGAAGAGCCCGGCCCCCGCCTCTTAGAGGCGTCTGACCATGGTGGCTCTTGGAACAGCTGGGGATCCTGGGACAGCACCTCCTGGCTCCTGCGGGTGGAGGGGACAGTTTAGGCACAGACTCAAGCCGGGCCACTTGGGCAGACCCTCGGCTCCCTCCTAGACGGTGCAACTCTCTGGGCCTCAGTCCTTCCAGCTGTAAAATGGGTGATTAAGGGTCTTAGTGTGCGCCCTGGAGGGTGACCGGTCACATCTTTCTGTTTCAGACAGACGTTGTCAACACCATGTGCGGCTACAAAACCATCGACAAGGAGGTAATGTCTTTGAAATTCCTTTGTCCCAGAATTTGGCTCTTCCTGTCCCTCCCCCAGGTTGACAGGGGTTTCCAGAGGTGGGGTTCCTGCTGTAGTGACTCCCCACACTCCTGGCTGTGAGCCGGGGACAGGCCTGCCAGACCCAGAAGGGCTCAGGGAGCCAAGTGTCCTCACATCCCTGGGTCTGGGGAAGGCCACCTGCCAGGTTTGCTGAGCACCTAGTTCAGTCTTGTGCACATGAGAGACGGTGGCCCTTGCAGGCACCCCCTGTACACTGTGTCCCTGGCTCTGCCCCCTCCCAGCCTGCTTCTGCCCTTGGAGTTGCCAGTTTGCAGACAGCTCACCTCTGCCTGAGACCCAGGAGGACTGTGAGCCCCTGGGGGTACACCGGGGTCAGCTTCCTGAGCAAGGGGGGGGGGGGGTCCCTGCAGCAGCGGCCCTGTGGGAACACATTAGAAAGTGCATCATTTGGGAGCATTTCAGATGTGGGGGTTTGGATTGGGGATGCTCAACCTTTATAATCATTATTTGATTTACATAGTAGTCGTTCTAGAAGATTCCTTGTATATTAAAACCCTGCCCAAAAAAACCCTTTTTTCTCCCTCTTACATACCTGGAGTTAGGCTTTTGGCGCAGGTGGCTGTGGGCAGGCCAGGGGTCCATCTGAGAGGCGTGCACACGGGCGAGTGTTTGTGGACTAGGGTCACCCTGAGCTCTGCAATCCTCCAGTACCCAGCCTCAATCATTTGGATACCAAGGTGCCACCACCGTGTCCCCAGTGCTCTATAGGGGAGTGGTACTAGAGAATCAGTGGTCTGCGGCCGTCTTCCCACGTTGCATGGGAGTAGCGGAGGCCCAGAGTGGCCAAAGGATTGACCTGGATCTCTGGTGAGTGGCAGAGGGGACATGCTGTCAGGCTGACCAGCCTCCCCCCTGCAGCGCCTCAGCGTGCAGGACGTCATCTACGTGCGGGGCTGCACCAATGCTGTGCTCATCTGGTTCATGGATAACTACACCATCATGGCGGGCCTCCTGCTGGGCATCCTGCTCCCCCAGGTGGGAACCCCAGGGTCCCCTGTGCAGCCGGGTGATTGCAGGAGTAGTGCGGGAAAGGATGGGGGGCGCCTCTGGGAGGGTTGGAGGAGAGGCCGGGTGGCTGGAGCGTGGGGTGTGGAGCTCTGAGGTGTTTCACAGGCAACTTCTCCTCCGGCTCTCTGTGAGGGAGTGGGATGATCATTCCCATTTTACAGAGAAGGAAACTGAGGCTTGGCGAGGTGAAGTGACGTGCCTAAGCCTTGCTAGATGGGCCACGGCAGAGCTGGGTGGGGAGCAGGTTCCCAGTCTGCAGGGGCCCTGGCTGGTGGGACCCAGGAGGCCTCTGAGGTTTCTGGGGGGCCCCGGGAGGCCCAGGCTGGGGCTGCTGGGTCGTGGGGTGCAGGGAGGGCTCCGCACTGGCTGCTCGTGTTTCTGGAGCTGGGACCTGCCAGGGAGGGCTGCCTGGGGGCCACGAGGCTCTCCCCAACCCTGCTCCTTCTTCTCAGTTCTTGGGGGTGCTGCTGACGCTTCTGTACATCACCCGCGTGGAGGACATCATCATGGAGCATTCTGTCACCGATGGACTTCTGGGCCCGGACGCCAAGCTCAGCGTGGACACAGCGGGCACAGGCTGCTGCTTGTGCTACCCCAATTAGGGCCAGGGCCTGGACACCAACTCCAGCAGGACCTGGCTGGGTGGCACCTCTCAGTCCACTTAGTGGCTGGACAGGACTGCACCACGGCCCTGTGCCCGGGTAGAGTACCCCTGTGGGCGGCATCTCCACGGCCACACACTCTGGGTTCCGTGCCCACCCTGCCAGGAGAGAGAACGTGGCGTCCCTGCTCCGGATCTGGGTCATGAGGGAAAGAGGAACTCAGGGCTCAGCTCGGGGCCCACTTTATTTCCGGCGGTCAGTAGGCCCCTTCAAGGGCAGTTTTGCTGTGATTTGCCAGTTTGGGGAGACAGTGGCGGGAGGGCCAGGGGGTAGCCCTCCCACGCCCCAGATCAGGTCGGGCCATTTCTCAGTCTCCATAGGTGCCTTCAGCCCTCTGCAAGGGCAGCTGTTTTGCTGACCTGTTTTCTATGTGAGTTTTGTAACATTCATGTTCTGTGCAGAGTTAACAGGACTTTCTGACTGTGCAGAGCCGGGCATTTTCCCGCTTTGGCTCCAAGTCGTTCATTAATCAAACAATAAAGACACGATTTTTTTTTTTTGTTTTGTTTTTCATTGCTGTTGCTTTGGTGGGGAGGGGAGGAGAAGGTGGGCTCAGCCTGGACTTGGAAGCCCCTCGTGAGGGCAAGAATAGAAGGAGGACCACCTAGGGGTGAAGATTTGGCAGTTTGGGACACGGAGGCCAGGGAACATCTCAGAGGGGGAGGCAGAGAAGACGACTACACCCATTTTACAGATTGTGAAACTGAGGCTGGGTGATGCATGGCATGCAGTCCCACGATGAGGAAGCAGGACAGTCAAGGATTTGGTGAGGAGCAGCGCCTTCAAACCCACCTGGGCCTTTACAAACTGTAAAAGTTAAGTATGTTTCTCCGACTCTGCGGCTGGTGCCAAGGAAAGCTTGGTGCCGATCGCCCCCTGCTGGAGAATCCAGGGATTGCACACCCCAGTCCATCACTCTCCTCCCCAGGCAGGAGTCATAGATTTCCAGGGAGGTTCTTGGTAACCAGGGCCATGGAAATAAAACGGCAAGCAGACCGCGCCGGGTGCCAGGAGCTTGTCTGGACGTTTTCTAAACACGGCCTCCACGCTGGTAGTTCTTGCTGTCTCCGTTTCGTGGACGGGGAACTGAAGCAGGGTGGGGACGTCCCTTGCCAAGGCCTGTGGCTGGCCGTGCGGCCGCTGCTGCCTCCCCAGCTCTGTGTGCACCTGCTTCTGGGCGTGCACGGCCAGGTGTGGCTGGGCTGCCATGTCCTGCCTCCCATGACAGAGCCGCTGAAGCCTCTGCTGGGCCTCTGGTCCCCGTGTTGACCCAGACACCAGGCCAGGGCAGGCTCTGGGTGACTGGTGGCCTCACGAACCCAGCTGCACTCTGGGAATTCTCTTGGTGCCCATAAGAGAGAGGGTGAGTGCCTTTGGGGACAGCAAGATGGCAGAGGCCCTGAGGAGGGCTTGGGGCTGCTCTGGAGTCTGCTGGTGAAAGTCAGGTTAGGGCTGAGGACGGGCTCAGTGGAGACCACCCTGTGAGTGAGGCCCTTGGTTCCCACCTGGCCCTGCAGATAATAATAATAGTGTTACTCTGAAAGCTGGAGACCAGGGCACCTTATATTTCCCTTTCCAGGGTCACTCTTTCCAATTGCCACTCCTGTGCTGTGGCGAGACGCCCTGCTCCTGCCCCTTTTTGTGCTCCAAGTTCACTGTCATCACCTTGCCACCTTGTCTCACTGAGGAATGGCCCTCCAAACGGGTGCTTTTTTCAATCCCTAGCACACAGAGGGAATGCCAGTGTTTGTGCCATCCACCATGTATGTGAAAGCAGAGGAGATTTGTGGGTTTCAATTTTAGGTGTTTTTTTGTTGTTGTTGTTAGAAGAAAAAAAAATGCATTAAGGAAAACTCACAGGACAAACACTCCAAAGACAACTGGATTTTTTTTTTACCTGTTTACTTTTTTATTTAACCTATTTATTGAGGTACACATGACAAAATAATTTGTCTATACTTAAAATGACAAATATAGGTGTCCAGGAAACCTTCAGCTCAGTCAAGATAACCGGCATGTCCACCACCTCAAAGACCTCCTCCTGTCCCTTCAGAATCCTTTATCACCCTCCCCAGCCAGCATCTAACTTACTCCATTAACTTCAGATTTTCTATAATTTTATAAAAGTGGGTTTATACATGGCCGGGCATGATGCTGCACGCCTTTAATCCCAGTGGTGCTGGAGGCTGAGACAGGAGGATCGTGAGTTCAAAGCCAGCCTCAGCAAAAGTGAGGCGCTAAGCAACTCAGTGAGACCCTGTCTCTAAATAAAATACAAAAAAGGGCTGGGGATGTGGCTCAGTGGATAAACACCCCTACCTTCAATCCCTGGCACCAAGAAAAGAGAAGAAGAAAAGTGGGTTTGTATAGTATGCACTCTTTTTTTTTTTTCTGCTTCCTTCGTTTGACACAATTAAGATTCATTCATTTTGTAGCATATATCAGTAGTTCCTTCTTGTGTAATTGTCTATGTAATTGTCCCATCCATTGAATGGAGTTAATTTAGCTCCTCACCAATTGATGGAGAGTTATGTTGCTTACAATTTTACTATTACTACAAATAAAGCTGGGCTGGGTTGTGGCTCAACGGTAAAGCGCTCGCCCAGCATGTGGGAGGCCCTGGGTCCGATCCTCAGCACTGCATAAAAATAAATAAATAAATAAATAAAGGTATTGTGTACATCTACACCTAAAAAAATAAAATATTAAAAAAACACACAAAACAGTTGCCATGAACATTTGTGTACATGTCTTTATGAAAACATGCTTTTATTTCTCTTCAACTAAGAGTGGAATGGCTGGATCGCCTGGTAAGTGTCTGTCTATTTAAGAAACTTCCCAACTGCTGTCCAACAGAGTGGCATGATTTTATGTCCCCACCTGCAGCTCCTCTACACTTTGACAGCACTTGGCATGGTCAGCCTGAACTGGGATCATTCTAATCGGTCCATGGTGATATTTCACTGGGGTGGTGAATTGCATTTCCTTAACAATTGTGCTGAGTATATTTTCATGGATTTATTTGCCATCCATATAATTTCTTTGGTAAAGCATTTATTGAAAGCCTTTCAAAAATTATTTTGTTTTCATATTATCGAGTTTTGAGATTTTTTATATTATATTCTGTCTGCAAGTTCTTTTTTTTTTTTCTTGGTACCAGGGATTGAACCCAGGGGCATTGAACCACTGAGCCACATCCCCAGCCCCTTTTTTATTTTATTTAGAGACAGGGTCTGAGTTGCTTAGGGCCTCGCTAAATTGCTGAGACTGGCTTTGAACTTGAGATCCTCTGGCTTTAGCCTTCCACGCCACGGGGATTACAGGTGTGCAGGATGCAAATTCTTTACCAAATATATATGATCTGCAAATATTTTCTCCCAGACTGTGGCTTGTTTTTTCATTTTCTTAATGGTGTTTTTCAAAAAGCATAAGTTTTTTCTTTGGGTGGGGGTAGAGGGCGGGTACAGGGGTTTGAACCCAGAAGTGCTCTGCGACTGAGCTATGTATGTCCCCAGGCCTTTTTATTTTATATATATATATAAAGACATGGTTTCACTCAGTTGCCCAGGTTGACCTTGAATTTGCAATCCTCCTGCCTCAGCCTCTCAAGTCTGGATCACAGATGTGCACCACTGTACCCAGCAAAAGAAGCAGAAGTTTCTAACTTGATGAAATCCAGTTTACCAATCTTTCTTTTGGGGGCATCTTGTTTTTGGTGTGATAGCTAAGCAATCTTTGCCTAACCCAAGGTCACGGAGGTTTTCTCCTGCATTTTCTTTTAGCAGTTTAGAGTTATGTCAGTATATAAAATGATGATGTTTAAGTCAGTGGTTCATTTTGGGTTTGTGCTTTGAATGGTACAGAGTATGGGTCAGAGTTGACTTATTTTGTTTGTGTAGATCCAACTGCTCCAGCCGGGCCTGGGGAGAGATCCTTTCTTCACCAAATTCCTTTGTGCCTTTGTTGGAAATTGATCGCCGGGTACTCGTGGCTGTATTTCTGGACTTTTCCATTCTGTTTCATTCCACATTGGGTAGAAAGAGTGAGAGCAGACATCCGGCTTGTTTGTCATCTTAGGGGACAGCATCCATCCTGATCATCAACTCTGATGTCATAGATGGGGTTTTCACTGATGCATTTATCCATTTCCAGTATTCTAGTATTTCTCATTTATTGAGAATCCTTATCAAGACTGGATGTTAGATTTTGTCAAATGCAGTTTTGCACCTTTCAAAATGTGTTAATCTGGTGGGTTCTACCGATTGATCTTCCGATGTTAAATCAACCCTGTATGGGCTGGGGATGTGGCTCAAGTGGTAGCGTGCTCGCCTGGCAGGCACACAGCCCTGGGTCTGATCCTCAGCACCACGTACAAATAAAGATGTTTGTTGTGCCGCCAAAAACTAAAAAAATAAATATTAAAAAAATTAAAAAAAAAAAATCAACCCTGTATTCCTCGAATGGGCCCGAGTGTAGCTCAGTGAGGACCTACCACCCTTTCAATATATCGTTAGATTTGATTTGCTAAAATTTTGTATAGAAATTCTGCACCTTTGTTCAGGGGGGTGGCACTCTCACCGGGTCTCCTTCGGTTTTGCAGAGCTGGGCTGCCTTCGTAAAATTCTGCGGAAAGTATTCCTTCCTATTTGATTTTCTGAAAGAGTTCGTGTCGAACTGGAATTATTTCTTGCTTAGAAGTTTGATGGAATTCACCAACGAAGCCTCCTGGGCCTGGAGTTTTCTTTGAAGGAAGATTTCCTAACTTTGAATCCAATTTCTTTAGTGGACATAGTCAAGGCATTTAGGTCCTTTCTTTCTTCCTGAGAGCCTGCCCAATTGAGTCCTTCAAGAAAGTCATCCACTCATCCAAGTGGTCCCATTCGGGGGACACAGCATTGTGGTAACATTTCCTTTTACCCTGGAATCTACAGTGATGTCATTTCTCATTTTCCTGACGTTGGTCATTTTCTCTCTTTTCCCTGCTGAGTCTGGTTAGGAGTTTTTCAGTGTATGGATCTTCTCAAAGAACAGGCTGGACCCTACTGACAAGCTATGATTACTCCATCTTGAAACTAACGTAAAAGCACAGCTCTCTGATTTTACCCCACCCCCACTCCCTGTCACACACAGCAGACACTCTGAAAGGGTGCCCACCCCCTTCACTTTTTTTTTTTTTGGTACCAGGGATTGAACCCAGAGGTGCATATCCTCTGAGCCACATCCCAGCCCTTTTTAATATTTTATTTGGAGACAGGGTCTCACTGAGTTGCTTAGTGCCACACTATTGCTGAGGCTGGCTTTGACTTGTGATCCTCCTGCCTCAGCCTCCCCAGACTCTGGGATCACAGGCGTGCGCCACCACACCCAGCCTCATTCACTCTTGAGCCTCCCTGATTAGACCCTTGTCACCACACTGCTACCCAAACTGCCCTTATGACGATCACAGGTGACATGCACCTTGCTAAGCCCAGTGTCCACGTGGCATCCTGACCTCCTGGACTTGCGGCCTGCCCTGCTGGTCACAGTCCCCTCTCTGAGAGAGTGGTCTCGCTGTCTTTCAAGACTCTGCCAGGTCTTTCTTGCTCATGCGCCCACTCCTTCTGGGTCTCACCTGTCGGCTCCTCCTCTCCAGCCTCTCTGCATTGAGGGTCTCCTCTGCCTTTTCTTGGTGACCTCATCCCACCTTTGAAAACCGTCTCTGAACCTGTGACTCCGCTGACAACTCAGCACCTCCCCTGGGGTGTCCAGTGGAACATCCCACACCTGAGAGTTCAGGACTCCTTCCTGATGGTCCCTCCAAACGGCCCCCTGCAGCTCTTGTCCTGGGTCAGGGACAACTTCTCCAGCTTCACTTCCAGTTATTTAGGCCAAGACCCTTGGAGTCAGGCGTGGCCGTCCTGCCTGTCAGTCCTGTCAATCAAACCCTGTTAGCTCCACCTTCGAGTCACCTGTAGGATTCCATCACCTCTCTGTTACTGTCAGCTCTCACCAGGGTCAAACTCCTGGCCTCCTGACTGGTCTCTTGATGGCCCATTTCCTACCCAGCAGCCACTGCGATCCAGTAAAAACACCAGGCCAGATCAGGGCGCCTGCGCCTTCTCTCTCCCTCTCCCTCAAAGCCCTCCCTGGCTTCTCACCTCCCTCAGGGTGAAAGCTGAAGCCTTTGTTGTGTCTGGCATCTCAGATCCCTGGCTCTCCGTGCTCCAGCCACACTGGCCTCCCAACATCCCTGAACGCTCCAGACTTCGACACGTGCGGTTTCCTCAAAGCTGGTTTTTTTTTTTTTTTTTTCCTTTTTGGTACTGCAAACACTCTTCCACTGAGTTACATTCCCAGCCTTTAATTTTTTTTTTATTTTGAGAAAGTGTTTCACTAAGTTGCCCAGGCTGGCCTCACATTTGTGATCCTCCTGCCTCAGCCTCCGAAGTAGCTGCACCATTGCACCTGGCCTCAGACTAGAGTCCTGTGCTCTCAGATATCATCAGGGCTGGCTCTTTTTTTAAATTATTGAACAGTTTTATTCTGTTTTAGAATAAAAACCTTGCTTTAATATTGTAAGGTGCACTGCAGGTACGCCATGCTGCCAGTTACTTTTGGGAGGGCTGGCTCTTGATTTTGTCTGGCCATTGTCATCTCTTGGTGGGACCATCCTTGGCCACCCTCTGTGACATTGGTCATCTCTTTATTTTTATTGTGGCATTGCATAACCTGCTGTAGGCCTTACTTATGTTGATCTTCTGTCTCCACTCCTAGGGTGATAGCTCTGTGGAGGGGGGACCCTTGTGTACTCTGTTCGCTACTCATCTGAGCCTGGGTTCTCCTAAGGCTGACCTGAGGCCAATGCTTCATGCAGGTGATTTACTGGGGATGGGATTCCAGGAAGCAGGAGTGAAGGACAAGTGGAAATGAAGGAAGGAAGGACACACAGCTAATTTGAGAATGCCTTATTGGGTCAGCCCCTGCAGCAGGGTGGCTCATTCCCAGGTGGCCCCTGAAAAGGATCAGGAGATGGGAAGGAACCGTCCACCCAGAGGATGAAAGATGGGAGACATTTCTCCATCTGTTGCCATTAGCCAGTCCACATGGTCTCTATCTGCCATCCCAGCTACTCAGGAGGCTGAGGCAGGAGGATAGCTTAAGCCCAGAAGGTTGAGGCCAGCCTGGGCAACACAGCAAGACCTGTGTCCTAAAGACAGGAGGGAGTACCCCACAGCCACGAACTCCCCTGCCCTGGAGATTGCACATGCGTGAGTACCAAGCTGATTACTGTGGCATTTCAAACCACACTTAGGGGAGCCCCAGAGCAGGAAGAGAGAGATGTGGGGCAGACTGGAGACGAGGCATGTCCTGATCTCACTCGAGGAGCTGGACTCTGCAGCCCTGGATGGAATAGGGCATGAGGCTCAGAGGATTCAGAATGAAGCCTAGGGGTGTCTCATCCCTGCCGTGTCCCTGCACCTAGCCCAGTGCCTGACAGACAGTGACAGAGTTAAATGACAGAAAAGAGTGAATGAAGATGATACTATCTGTGGGGAAAATAAACCCCAAGTAGCCCCTGACCGCTGGGCCAGCCCCTAGATTTGTTCCCGATGGCTGAGGGGTGGACAGGGTCAGTGCTCACAGACTGGATTCCAGGTAGTGCTAGGTGGTACGGTGACCCTGGGATGCTTATGAACTCTGTCCTCCCGATCTTTGGGACAACACCCATTTGGGGGGTGACCTCTCTGTACCATCCCACAGCTTATCAGGTAACATCTGTCTCCCCCACCCTGAGTGTGCTCAGGGGTTCTGTATTCGTCTATTTTCACCCATAATGGTCCAGAATCACTGTGTTCTAGGAAAGGGGTCTGTGCAGCGGAAGGGCTGCAGGCTGTGCCCAGGGTCCCCACTGTTAAGTGGTACAACCATGGTTTGGACACACGTCTCATTCCAAGGCCTTGCTGCCCCACGTTTACCTGTCCACAGCCTCACCTGGGCATCTGCTCCAGCCAGCAGGTCCCCAGGCCAACCCAGCTCATTCTTGGCTCACATGGTTCATTTCACCAGAAAAGATCCAGCCACTGGCCCTTTCACAGTCCCCATCCCCATCCCCTCTGAGTCTCGCTTCAAATATACCTGTGAAGGCACTGATTTTATACTCACTCATTTTGCAGAGGAGGGAAACGGAGGCCAGACTAGTTTAGTAAGTGGTATATCAAGAGGCTCTGCCACAATCCTGGATTCTTCAGAGCCTTTGCCTAGACTGTATTCTTATGGGGCTTTGGAGGCACTAAAAAATATGGGACTGCTGGCTCTGGATGGGGCCCTTGAGGGAACCTGAGTTGCCTTCTTGAGGACCCAGGAGGGCAGAAGGCCCAAGAATGGAGTGGACATGGCAGCATGGTGCCACTAGATGGCGCTGCCCACCCGCTGCTCAGAGCCCAGCACCCAGCGACTCCTCTTCACCCCCCTAAATCCTGCGGTGGGAGAAAGTGTGTCCCACCTCTAACCCAGAAGAGCAGACTGCAGGGGGAGGGAGCCTAAAAGCATTATAGGTACCTGCATATATACAGCAGATGCTTAATAAATGCTGGTGAATGAATGGAGGAACGTTCTGTGAAGTAGACGTGGATGAAAATTGTCCAAACCCATTTTATAGACCAGGAAACTGAAGCTAAGCCTGGACAATAGTCGTAGCAACCCAGGTCACAATTATTGGCTACTTTTAGGTCACTAGGTCCAGACACCATGCCTAGCACACTTTCTAGTCTTTGGGGCAATGAGACAGATGCTTCGCTGCCCCCTCCCACCCTCCAGTTGTAGTTGGGGACCTAGGGACTTAGGCCAGTCATACAGTTAGGAGACCAATCCAAAGACCCAGGCCCTGAACCACTCTGCCTGCATCTGAGTGACAGCAGGATCAAGGCCACCTATTGGCCCAGTGCTACCTCCGTGCCCCACCCCTAACAAGATCCCAGGTGAAGTCCCCTCAGCCAGCACAGCTCAGCTCCAGGCATCATGGGACCAGCAGAGGGGGTCCTCTAGACAGCGTGGAGGGGCTGGGGCTTGGATGCCAGAGAGTACAGGTGAGGGCACCTGGCTCTGGAGGATGGCCACTCGCCTCTAACAGGAGGATGAGAGTCTTCCCCGGGTCTGTCTCTAACCACCGCATGCACTGGGCAGTCCGCACTGCTAGGTAGCAGCAGGGACCTGGTGGTCACTGAATCTGTTCCATACTGTTTGCTTTGCGTGTGTCGGGGCAAGTGTCCCTGCTGCTGGGCAGGGTTTTGATCTGCCCTGGGCACTGCTGTCTCCCCAGGCCAGGAGCAGGGCGGTGCTCAGTGAGCAGGCGGCTGAGGGGCTAGGACTGGCCTGGGGTGCGTGACACCTGTCTGGCCAGGGACTGAGTCCCATCCCCAAGCCCTGGAGGCCAGCTGGACGTGCTGCCCTGCCTGAGGGCGGTCATCCTGGTCAGATCTTGGCTCCTCTCTGGGCCTCTGTCTCCTGCAGACAAGAAGGAGCATCTGGGGTTTCTAGGTGTGTTGGCTCACAGCGTGGCTGTGCCAGATGTGAGGATGGCCTTTAATGCCACCGTGACCCTGCTGTCGGCTGCACTGTCTCCTTCCTCTCCCTGCTGCTCTCTCCTCCCCTTTATCTGCTAAAGTAAGTTGCCCTGGCTGGAGCGTCCGGGAAGGTCCCAGAGAGATCACCCAAACAGGGAAACGTCCTCATGGGCTTCAGAGGGCCAAGCCAGGGCTGGGGCAGATCTGTGGCAGCTTCTGGCAAAGACCTGACTGAGGTGCTGGTGGCGAGGAGCAGGGTCTTCCGCTGGGTGAAGCTGCCCTGTACTGACTTGGAAGGCTGGTCAGCAGGAAGGCTGATCCCAGCTTAGACTAGTAGAGTCACCCACAGCATCCTGATTCCTGTTCCCTGGAAGACTAGAATGGGCCTCACACCCTGGAGAACCAACATGAGCCGAAGGTCTCCCAAGCATCAACTAAGAGCCACCCCCACCCCCACCTTGAATCTCATCTTAGAATCAATCACCTCCGTGCATGCCTCACAAGACACATAGTAGTGGCTCAATGAATATCTGTCAAATGAATACCTGCCTCAGGTTATAACCTTCCTCAGCAACAGACCTTTCTGGCAACGTTGGAATGTTTGAACTTCAGGTTCCATGAAAGGTGCACTGCTTCTATTAAATGAGGGCTGTGGTTGAATTACAATTGGTGTAGGGACAGTACATAGCAGACTAGAGCATGTAACATGAAATGCAAAACACGGGTCCCGATGGAGAACGTTCCCAGGATGCAAGGGAACAGGACAAAGGACGGAGCATCCCTGGGAATAGGTTATAACAGGGCCACAGGAGTCTCGCTGAGTGACGGGTGCTCACTGTCCCCCACCAGGCACGCGCCACCGAATAAAGGAGTCAGAGGCGAGAATCTAAGTTGTCACAGAAGTGAGTCTTTGTCAGAGAAAAGAAAAAGACCCAGTAAAGTCCCAATGCCCTGTTCCCCCACCTTCTTCAGTCTCATGGAGAGAGCCACATGTCCCCGGGTTCCCTGGGGAAAGGGAGCCGCACCCCAGGCCCGGGGCTTTGGCTTTAGATCTCAGCTTCTCAGGGTCCACTCATGGCCATGGTGGGGGCCCTCGAGACACTCACACGGGGCCCTGGAAGACGGCCAAGAGCGTGTCTGAGGCGGTGCCCCTCATGACGATGGCAAATGGGAGCCGTCCCAAGGGCAGAAAGAGCTGCGGGCAGCTGGGTGGTGTGTCCTGCTGGGGATATCTAAGTGAGGGAGCGAAGCCTTCAGGGCCAAGCTCAGGACCCAACGTTGAGTGGAGGAGTAGGTGGGTACGAAGTGACATGCAGGTCATAGCCATAAATATAGAAATGATATATCACCTTTGCAAGTTTCTAGAAGAAGGAAAGGGGAAAACAAGGACCGTGTGTCACTCAGCTTTTCACTCCTGTGACCAAAATCCCCAAGAACAACGTAGAGGAAGGATTTACTGTGGCTGGTGGTTTCAGAGGTTTGAGTCCACGGTCAGTCGCTCTGTTTCTTTGAGGCTGAGAAGAGGCAGAACATCATGGTGGAAAGGTGTGATGGAGGAAAGCAGCTCATGGCACTGGGAAGGAGAGAGAGAGGGGGGAAGGGGACAAAGAGAAGATAAACTCTCCAGGGCAGGCCCCAGTGACCTACTTCTTCCAACCAAGTCCCACCTCCCAGAAGTTCATCCAGCTGTCTGTGGATTAATCCACCGATGAGATAAGACTCCTGATGATCCAGTCATTGCCTAACAGTCCCACCTGTGGACCTCACTGCACTGGGGATTGAGTTTCCAACACATGAACTTTTGGGGGACATTCCAGATCTGCAGCATGGAAGGAAATACATAGAATTCATGAGACTCTGAGGGAACAGAGGGGGTGGGACTGGGAGCCCAGTGGGGTTTGACCTTTACTGAGCAGCTTTATTTATTTTCTTTTAAGATTGGAAACAAAAAATGTCCAGTTGTGACTATTTAAATGCCCATTCAGGGTGCCCATCAATGAGCTTCTGTTCTCTCCAGCTGCTTTTGGTGCCTTTCCGTCCTTTGGTTTTAGTGAAACATTTTATTGTGGTAACACACATGTAACACAGCAGTGACCGTTTTAAGCATTTTAAGAATATGAACCAGTAGCATTAAGTACAATCGCAACGTCATGCAACTATCATCGCTATTTCTAGAATGTTGTCATCATCCCGAACAGAAGCTCTGGACTCACTAAAAAAGAAGTCACCTCCCATTTCCTCCTTCTCTACCCCCACAGCCCTAGAAACCACGATTCTTCCTGTCTCTATGAACTCGCCCACTCTGGGCACCTCCAACGAATGCGATTGTGCGACACTCGTCCTTCTGTGCATAGTTCATCTCCCTTAGCGTGATGTTTCAAGGCTCCTCCAGGCTGTCTATCAGAATTTCCTTCTCTTTAAGGCTGAGTGACAATCCCTCGTGTGCCTGTGTGGACCAGGTTGTGTTCGTTCGTTCCTCCACTGAAAGGTGTCTGGGTTGCTTCACCTTTGGGTGACTGTCAATCGTTGGAAACGTTGGGGCACAAGTCATCCACATGAGTCCCCTCTGTCAACTCCTCTGGCCATAAACTCAGAAGTGGAATTGCGGGGTCTCGTGGTGAGTCTAGGCTCAGCTTTCTGAAGACCTGCGACCTATCTTCCACAGTGGTCGCTCCATTTTACATTTTCACTAGTAATGTACAGGGTCCCCATTTCTACACATCCTCGCCGACACTGATGATTTTCCTTTAAAACTAATAACTAGGGCTGGGGCCAGCGGTAGAGCGCTTGCCTCGCACATGGGAGGCACTGAGTTCCATCCTCAGCACCACAGAAAAAGAAATAAAGATCTGTGTCCATCTACAACTAGAAAGAATAATTTAAGAATAACCTAATAACTATCCTAATAGGTATAAAATGACCTTGTATGGTTTTGATTTGCATTTCCCTAATGATTAGTGAGTCTGAGCATCTTTTTATGTGCTTATATTCTTTGCAAAATGCCAATTCAAGTCCTCTGGCCATGCCTGGATCAGGTTGTTTTGTTGTGATTGTCGAGTTGTGGGAGTTCTGCCGTATTCTGGACACTAATCCCTTCTCTGATACTTGATTTGCAAATATGTTTTCCCTTACAGTGGGCCCACGTTCTTTGATACACAGAAGTTTTAAATTTGGGGGAATTCCATTTTTTTTTTCTTTTATTGCCTACGCTTTTGTTGTCGTAACCCAGAAACCATCGCCCAATCCTGTGTCATGGACCTTTCTTTGTGTTTTCTCCCTCGAGTTTTATAGTGGAAGCTCTTCCATCTGGGTCTCTGATTCATTGTGAGTTTATTTTTGTTTGTGACATGAAGTAAGGGCTGAACTCCATTTTTGTATGTGGACAGCCAGCTTTCCCAACACCATTTGATGAAAAAAATATTCTTTTCTCCTTAGTGGCCTTGGCACCATGTGGAAAATCAACTGACCGTCCCTGCGAGGATCTGTTCTGTGGGGTTATGTGTCCCTCTTTAGGCTGGCACCACACTGTTTTGATTACTGTAGGCCTGTAGTGAGCTTTGAAATCAGAAGTGTGAGTTCTCAAAACTAGTTCTTCTTTTTCAACATGGTACAGATTATCTGGGGTCCCTTTTTGCATACTTTTTGATCTGTCAAAACAACAGGGATAAAGTTGATGTGTAGACTCAAGACTCATTCTACAGCAAGCCAAATTTTAAGAAGGAAATCCACAATTAGATATATCCTGGTGGGTATTCTAAGTGCCACAAATTAATAAAATCAGGGCAGTCTCAAAGGAGATGTTTCCGTATTAAAATTTCTAGTTATATTGTGGCAATAGATCAAATCTAATATCAGCTCCTAGAAGGAAAACTCTTTATTCATGAAGAACATGAAATAGTTATTAATCATCTTTCTGTTACTATAATAAATAGCCAGGATAATCATCTTATATAGAAAAAAGGTTTTTATTAGCTCATATTTAGAGCTCAACAAGCACAACATAGCAGGTCCCACAGTCCCTATTGGGCCTGCTCCTCCCACTGGACCCTCCTCTTAAGGGTTCCCTCACCTCCCAATGGTGCTTCCCTGGGGACCAAGCCTCTCATACACGGGCTTTTGTAGGACACTCAAGTTCCACGCTAGAACAACAGCCTTAAAGCTTTGTGTGTCAAACTACCCTAACAGTCAAACAAATTTCAAAAATACATCTATAAACAAAACTTTAAAAAAAACCTTAAAAAAGAAAAAAGAAAAACACAGTCCCAGCAGGTGATGTAAATAAAAGGTTTTTAGAATTCGACAATTCAGTAGACAAAAAGATAGGCCAGGAAATGGAGGATTTGAATTATAAAAATAAAATAAATCACATATAGATACAGCATATAATGCGCATCTCACTTTTATTTTGTCTCCTATAAAATCGTGAAACAATAATAAAATTTACTGTATACTTGATCCCAGAGATGACTTCAATAAATTCCAAAAAGTAGATGTTGGAACTCATTGAAAAACTAAGCAGCACTTTCAAAATCGCCATAGAATCAAAGGGTGAAATCAAAACTCAAGTAGAGAATTACAACAAAAGAAGAACAAAATGTATAAAATTCCTAAGATACATTTAAGATTCTTTACAAGAAAAAAATATGAGCTGAAAGATTTTTATTATTAGAATCAAAAGCAAAACAAATTGCTAAATATTTAAGATAAAGAATAATAAAAAAATAAAATAGAAAAAACATTATAAGGAATTTCAAAACTGGTAAATGTTGAAATGAATAAGCAGAGAATGAAAAATAGTGAAAACGTCTTCAAAAGATTAATAAAATTAAACTTCAGCTTTCATTTTTTTACTTTTTTGGTACTGGAAATTGAACCCAGAGACACTCAACAACTGAGCCACATCTCCAGCCCCTTTTTATGTATTATTTTGAGACAGAGCCTCGCTAAATTGCTGAGGCTGGCTTTGAACTCGAGATCCTACTGCCTCAACCTCCCAGAGCTGCTGTAGGCATTCACCAGTGGGCCCAGCTAAACTTCAGCTTTTATAAAAGGCAAAGGTTGGGCTGGGGTCATGGCTCAGGGGTAGAGTGCTCACCTAGCACCTGTGAGACCCTGGGTTCAATCCTCAGCACCACATAAAAACAAATAAATAAAATAAAGGTATTTAAAAAATAAATAAAAGGCAAAGGTGTTAACTACCAAGAAGCCTAATCAGGAGAATAGGGGAGGAGCTAAAATATACAATATTGGGAACAAGAAACGTGATATAAACACAGATATCAAAGAGATGAAACAATTATAAACAAATATGATGTGTAACTCTGAAGAACTGGAGAAATGATTGATTACCTAGAACCTTATAAATTAACAAAACTAGTTCAAAAAGAAAAAGTAAACTTGAATAGGCCCATAATTATTAATTAACATGTGATTAAAAATCTTTGACTTGGCCAGGTGTGGTTCATGCCTGTAATTCCAGTGGCTTGGGAGGCTGAGGCAGAAGGTTTGCAACCTAAAAGCCAGCCTCAGCAGTGAGTCCCTGAGCAACTCAGCAAGACCCTGTCTCAAGATAAAAACTAAAAAGGGATGGGGATGTGGCTTAGTGGTTAAGCGCCTCTTAACCTTCAATCCTAATAATAATAATAATAATAATAATAAGAAGAAGAAGAAGAAGAAGCTTTGACTTGGTACAACTCAATAATAAAAAGACAACCAAAAATCAAAAATCAACAAAGAATCTTAACAGACATTTCTCCAAGGAAGATATATGAATGGTTAATAGGCACATGCAAAGTTGTGTAATGTCATTAGCCATCCATGAAATGTGGATCAAAACTAAGATGGAGATGATGTTTCACACTCACTAGGGTGAAGAATAAAAGATCAGATAATAATAAGTGTTGGCAAAAGTACAGAGAAACTGAGACCATCCTACATTGCTGTAGCCATGGAAAATGACACAGTCACTTTGGAAACCTTGTGGCAGTTCCTCAAGTGACTAAGCATACAGTTATCATGTGACCCGGCCATTCTGTTCCTATGTGTGCACCCAAGAGTAATGAAAATGTATGTCCACAGGGATATTTGTACATACTGTTTATGACAATATTATTTGTAATAGCCAAAAAGTAGAAAAAACCCAAATGTCCATCAATGAATGAATGCACCAATCAGATGTATTATACCCAGGCCAATGGAATGTTATTTGGCCATAAAACTAATGAGCTTCTCATACTTGCTGCAATGTGGATAAACCTTTAAAATGCTGTGCTATAGAATAAGAAATATGATCAATCAACAAATATATGAAAAAATGTTCAACATCTCTAGCAATTAGAAAGATGCAAATTAAAACTACACTGAGGGGCTGGGATTATGGCTCAGCGGTAGAGCAAGGGTGGGACCCGGGTTTGATTCTCAGCACCACATAAAAATAAAGGCATTGTGTTGTGTCCATCTACAAAAAAAAACCAAAAAACAAAAAACAAAAAAAACAAAAAAACTACACTGAGATTCCATCTCACTCCAGTCAGAATGGCAATTATCAAGTATACAAGTAACGATAAATATTGGTGAGGACGTGGGGAACAGGTACATTTACACATTGCTAGTGGGACTGAAAATTGGTGCAACCACTCTGGAAAGCATATGGAGGGTCCTCAGAAAACTTGGAATGAAGTCACCATTTGACCCAGTCATCCCACTCCTTCGTTTATACCCAAAGGACTTAAAAACTGCAAACTACAGTGACACAGCCTTATCCATGTTTATAGCAGCTGAATTCACAATAGGTAAGCTATGGAACCAACCTTGGTGCCCTTCAACAGATGAGTGGGTAAAGAAACTATGGTACATATACACAATGGAATATTACTCAGCCATAAAGAAAAATGAAATTATGGCATTTGCCTGTAAATGGATGGACCTGGAAGCCATCATGCTTCATGCAATCTCCAAAAAAAAACCAAAGGCCAAATGTTCTCTCTGATATGTGGATGCTAACAGACAATAAGAGGGGCAGAGGGAAGAATGGAAGTTCACTGGATTAGACAAAGGGGAATGAAGGGAAGGGAGGGAGAGTGGGAATAGGAAAGGCAGTCGAATGAGTTGGACACAACTTTCCTATGTTTTTATATGAATGCGCGACCAGTGAAACTCCACACCATGGACAGCCACAGAACGGGAAGTCACACTCCATGTGTGTGGATATGTCAAAATGCACTCTACTGTCATGTCTATATAAAAAATCAAAAAAATTATTCTAAATAAAGTAAGTGGCTCTCAAGAGACCACCTAATTATGTGATTTGATTTATATGAAGTGTCCAGAGTAGGAAAATCCATAGGGATAGAAAATAGATTAGTGGTTGCTTAGGACGAGGGAGGGAGGCAGGGAGGGAGGGGCTGGCTGGAGAGAGAGGGGTTTCTTTCTGAGGAGGTGAAGAGTTCTCAGTAGACAGACGATAACTGCACTTATCTGTGAAGACGTTAGAAACCACGGGTATGCGTCACTTTGCTGAGTGGCTTATGTGAAATATAAAATCTATCTCAATAAAGCTGTCAGAAGATTAGATGTTTTTACAGTTGATCACAGTTGACAGAGCTGACATGGTTCTCTAGCTGCTGTCCCTTCCCTCCTTGGACCTCTTAACCCAAGAGGATTTTATCTCTGGCTCATAGAGGGCAAAGCAGGTGTGCTCCATGGCAGGAAGATGCTCCCCATGGGGAATTCAAAAAGCTGTGCTCCTTCCGTCCTGGGTCTCCACCATCTTCACCAGGTAGTTTCCAAGATCTTTGCAAAAAATAGAATAAAATAAACTGCAAGGAGAGTGGAAAATGAGAGGTTTTTATTGCTCAGAAGGGCTCTGCTTCTGCCCCGTTCCATGAGCAAGAACCCTAACAACAAGGGAGTCTGAGATCTGTGGCCTGGAGAGGACCCAGGAGTGCCCGCTTCTAGCTGTGAGCTGAATTCAGACTCTTCCAGAAGTTTGGAAAGAATTGAAGGACAAGTCATAAAGCCAGCACGACCTAAGAACAGAACCTGAAGAATGTGATACAAAACAAACCAACAAACACACAATGGACCAATGCAAAAATTCTGAGTAACATTCAGTTTAAAAGTGGGAAATCCGTCCTCGTATGTGCAGGGAGAGGTCACAAGAGTTCTCTCAATAAATGCTAAAAATGCTGTGGGGGAAGCGCCATGGGGAGCCCCAACAACCACTCTGACCTAGGAATCCGGAGACTGGGCCCCGCACTAGGAAGGTGGGAGGGAATACAGGTCGCTCAGGGCAGGAACAGTACGGGTGAGGTGGAGAGCTGACCTCGCTAAAAATGGGGCAAGAGAAAGCCCAGCAGGGAAATCCAAATGAGCAAGGCCCTATCCTTTAACACTAAGTTTAAAAAATAACAAAAGAGAGGTTTATGTAGTAATAAAAAAATGCCTGAGATCACGCTTCTTTCTTAAAGTTCAGGAGAAATAATTTCACATAAAAATAAACAGCTGGGTGTGGTGGCACAGGGCTGTGATCCCAGCAACTCAGGAGGCTGAGGCAGGAGGATCACAAGTTTGAGGACAGCCTTAGCAATTTAGAGAGACTCTGCCCCCCCAAAATAAATAAATAAACAAACAAACAAATAAATAAATAAATAATCTGAGGGTATAGCTCAATGGTAAAGCACCTCTTGTTTTGATCCCCAGAACTAAAATAATAAAAATTAAAAATTAAATAGTCAAGAAACATTGATGGTGTATATAACTCAGTGGTAGAGCGTTTGCTTAGCATTCACAAGGCCCTGGGTTCAATCCCCAGCACCCCTGCCCCCAAAAGGAAAGATTTGAGATTAAACCTTAAAATTACTATTAAAAAAGAGGCACAGAATTACACTGCTACAGACACTAAAAGCATGCCAGAAAAACATACCTATATAAAAAATGTATAAAATCATAATCTATTACCTCAAAGTGGCAAAAAGTATACATGAAAGAGTTAGAAGGAGACATGAGAGACTAGGAAATTAAGATTAGAAAAATCATGAATGCAATGGCAGAACTCCCAGAAATAATTTGAAATAAAAGGAAAACCTCACTTCATAAGACTAAAACAGGAGACGGCGACAACCCACAGACAGAATAGATCATGCCTAAGGGAAGGAGAAGAGGAGGAGTTGAAGAGGGAAAGAGAAGACCCCATGTGTGCACCACGGAGCCCCCGAGGAGGAGCCCTGGGTACTCAGAGCCATACTGACATGTATTATGTGAGAAAACTCTCTTGAAATAAAAAGAATAGCAGCTGTGTATTGGAAGGGGCATATCACATACCTGAGAATATCAACCCAGAACATAAGGGATTTGAAGAAAAAGAAGCACATTTTTTGTCATCTCAGCAAAGAAAAAAATTCAAGTGATGTAGACTTTTTTTTTTTTTTTTTTTTTTTTTTTTTGTTACCAGGGATTAAACTTTGGGGCACTCGACCAATGAGCCACATCCCCAGCCCTATTTTGTATTTTATTTAGAGACAGGGTCTCACTGAGTTGCTTAGCACCTTGCTTTTGCTGGGGCTGGCTTTGAACTCACGATCCTCCTGCCTCAGCCTCCTGAGCCGCTGGGATAATAGGTGAGTGCAACTGTGCCCAGCTATCATCAGACTTTTAGATGGTAATGCTTCATGCCAAAAGAAAATGGAAAGACATTTTTAAGATACACAAGGAAAGAGGGAGCCAAGACTTTTATATTTAGCAAAACAAACTTTATTTTTTTGGTAAATACCCAAGCCAAACAATATCCATTTATTATCATAGTTAAGTATCATGAACCATAATTGTATGTGCTATATTTTTATATGATGGCTGCACAATAGGTTTGTTTATACCAGTATCACTGCAAACACGTGAGTAATGCATCTCACCGTAATGTTACAATAGCTACTACTACATCACTAGGTGGTAGGAATTTCTCAATTCCATTATGATCTAGAGGTCACCATTGCATCAGTCCTTCATTGACCAACACAACATTATGTGGCACATAACTGCTGTAATTGCCTTCTTCTTTAAGGCTGAGTAATATTCCATTGTGTATATAAACACATTTTCTTTATCCATTCATCTGCCAAAGGGCACCTAGGCTGGTTTCATAGCTGGGCTATTGTGAATTGAGCTGCTGTAAACATTGATGTGGCTGCATCACTATACAATTCTGATTTTAAGTCCTTTGGGTGTAAACTGAGGAGTGGGATAGCTGGGTCAAATGTTGTTTCCATTCCAAGTTTTCTGAGGAATCTCCATACTGTTTTCCAGAGTGGTTGCACCAATCTGCAGTCCCACCAGCAATGGTTATTTGTTCTCTCTCTCTCTCTCTCTCTTTTGTATATCCTGGAGATTAGTGCTCTCTCTGAGGTGCAGGTGGCAAGGATTTTCTCCCATTCTGTAGCTTCTCTTCATGTTTGTTTCCTTTGCTGTGAAGAAGCTTTTCAGTTCGATACCCTCCCATTTATCGATTCTTGATTTGCTTCTTGGGCTTTAGGACCTGTCTGTAAAGCCCAGACGAGAGGGAGCTCGGAAATGGCAGGCAGAGAGCGCCTCAGAACCCGGGCCTGCCTGGAAGGAGGGAAGGCCAGAGGTCATTGAGTGCACCCCCCCCCTCCCCCCGTTTCTAATCTAGTGAAGGATTGAGGAAGCTGCCATCTTAGAACAGAAAAGGATCTATCACACCTTCACCGAGCCCTGGGACAAGGGACTCGGTGAACTGACGGTCGCTTCTCTTCCTGACCCCAACGCACAACTGCGACCTCATCCGGAAGCTCCTGGCCTTGGCTACAGGAAATGACATGGGAACATGAATGGTTCCATGGGACCTACAGGCTCTGGCCCAGCACTGACTGACGTCACAGTGTCGTGTGAGTCACCAGGGGTCACTGGCCATTCATTCAGATGATCTTTGTGGGCCATCTTCTACTAAGTGCCAGACACCGAGAGACAGCGGGATGAAGAATGGTTCCCGTCCTCAGGATCTCACAGTCCAGCGAGACACAGAGAGGGTACAGGGTGCCTTTGTCAGTCGGGAAGCCCCAACAAGACCCCACGGGCTGGCTGCCTTACAACAGGCCTTGTGCTCACAGTCCTGGGGGCCGGACGTCAGCGAGGCCAGGAGCCGGGGCGCCCCTCCTGGCCGCATGCTTGCACCTGGGGGAGGAAAGCCTAGAGTAGCTCATAAGGACACCAGTCCCCTCTGAGTGCCCGGCCTTTATGACCCCATCTGAGCCTAGCCACCTCCAGAAGCCCCTGCTCCCCAGTACCACCCCACTGGGGGCCAGAGCTTCAACGGAGGAATCTGCAGCAGACACAACGTTCAGAGCACGATAGGAGGGGATGTGGGGGGTACTGAGGAGGGACTCCACGGGGTGAGGGCGGCAGAAGGGAGGCTGCAGGGAGAGGAGAGAGGCAAAGTCCTATTCCCCGGACCAAGGACCTGACCCCACCCAGACCAAGGACCCTGACCCCCAGGACCAAGGACCCAGATCCCAGGACCAAGGACCCAGATCCCCAGGACCTAGGACCCTGACCCTACCCAAAGCAAGGACACTGACCCCAGGACCAAGGACCCAGACCCCACCCAGACCAAGGACCCTGATCCCAGGACCAAGGACCCTGATGCCCACCCAGACCAAAGACACTGACCCCAGGCCAAAGACCCTGACCGCCACCCAGAACAAGTACCCCGAACCAAGGACAAAGGACCCTGACCTCCAAAACCAAGAACCCAGCCCTCCAGGACCAAGGACCCAGACCCCAGGACCAAGAGCCCAGATCCCAGGACCAAGGACCCTGACCCCCACTTAGACCAAGGACCCTGACCCTCACAATTAAGGACCCTGACCCCAGGACGAAGGACCCTGACCCCAGGATGAAGGACCCTGACCCCAGGACCAAGGACCCTGACCCCCAGGACCAAGGACTCAGAGTCTGGGGACCTGGCCTTTCTGAGGTCCATTGAGGCTCCAGAGCCAGACTCCTCTGCTTACTGGCTGTGGTGACCTTGGGCAGGTCCCTCAACTTCTCTGTGCCTTAGGGAAGGTAACAGTACCTAAGCCACAGGAGGGTGGGGATCCTATAGCCTGCACCAGACAGCACAGATGAAGCACCCAATGACGATGTCAGACCGTGTGATGATGACGACAGGTGACTTCCACGTGGGCCTGCATCAGTGACTGGGGTAAGAGAAACAGACTTGGCGTCTCTGTTGTCCTATTGTGACTGTCCCTTTTGTGGCCTGAACCTTTGGGTCGGGTTCTGCTCATCTCTGCGTGTGGACGGGTTGATCACTTGAGAGGTGTTTCGTCCCAAACTATAACACAGGCAAACTTGATCTAGACCTCCCTGTCCCCGTCTCATGGGTAAAGACACCTACGGGGTGGGGTAAAAAGTGGTTCCTGGAAGGTCATTTATTCCCAGAAAAGGTGTGGCTCTTCCTCCCTTTACTAGCCCGTCTCTCCCTCGTTATCCCTGGCCTCTCTCTGTAGCCCCTAAACCCCTCACACTCCTACAGGTCGAGAGCTTAAGGCTAGGTGTGTGCACGTGCTGAATATCTGGGCTCCACAGCCTCCCAGGTCGGTCCGATTAACTCACCCATAATAGCGTTCAGAATGAGGAAGAGAAGAGGGTCATGGTGGACCTTGGCACCACCCTTCCTCCTCCCCCATGACCATGGGCTCCACCTGGACGCACGCCTGCCCGCCGTGGGTAAAGTTGAAAGGAAGGTGACGCTGATGTGTCCTGAATTCAGAAAGGAGTCCCTGAGGCCTGGACTGGAGCTGGCAGGACAACTCTGGCATTTATAACCTCAGAGCGGGGTAGTTATGGTGGTGCCTAGCTCTGGGGGGTGGGGGGCCTGTATGAAGCAAAGGGGAATGTTCCCCGGCAGAGGAGCAGGGAAGTTGTCCATAGGATGCTGAAGCTCCCCAGGATGGCAGGTGCCTCTGTCCTCACTGGTGAGGGGCCATCAGGGTGCTGAGCACACCGTGACCTTCGCTGGGAAAGGCTACACAGGCATGGCTGGTCCGGGGTCCCTGGCAGACTGTACATTAGGGGTACCAGAGGGTCTGGAAGCCCAGGAGGGGGAATAGCTGGCTTCCAAATTCCAAAGGGCACCTTGGATGACTGCAGCTCAGCAGATAGAGAGCAGCTTCCGCTCACAGCCCCCACTCCACACCCAACCTTTCCCAGAAACCTCTTTCTTGTTCTGAGTCTCCGCTTGTCTTCTGGTAACTTCCTGCACTAATCCTAGAAATTCGGGGAACTGAAGACCCCCTGTGCACTGGTATCCAAAATTCCATCTTTTTTTTTTTTAATACTGAAAATCAAATCTGAGGCACTTTACCACTGTGCTACACGCCTAGTTCTTCTTCTATTTTATTTTGAGACAAAGTCTCACTAAGTTACTAACACTGACCTTGAACTCGTGATCCTCCTGCTTCAGTCTCCCAGGTGGCTGGGATTACAGGTGTGCACCACTGCACCTGGCCTGCATTTGCTTTTTTAATTGTGTGTAGGGGTACCAGGGATTGAACTCAGGGGCACTCAACCACTGAGCCACATCCCCAGCCCTATTTTGTGTTTTATTTAGAGACAGGGTCTTACTGAGTTGCTGAGGGCCTCACTTTTGCTGAGGCTGGCTTTGAACTCGCCATGCTCCTGCCTCAGCATCTCAAGCAGCTGGAATTACAGGTGAGCACTCGTGCCAGGCTGCATTTGGTTTTTAAGCTGTAAATCTAGCAATGAAATCATAATAGGTTGCATGTTTCATCTCATACCTGGAAGCTGGAGAGGAAAATAAAAGAAATAATAAAGGGATCTCATGAAAATAGAAGGAAACCAATAGATTGGAGGAAGAGGATCAAGAGGGAGGGAGGAAGAGAGGGCATGGGGAAGTACCAGGGAACAAAATCTACCAAATTATGCTATGCCCATGTATAAATATAGCACAATCCGTCCCACTTTTATATGTGATTATAATACAATCATTTAAAAAATAACAGAAGAAAGATCAGAAGAGGGAATGGGGGAGGGAGGAGGGGAGGAAAAGGGGAAGTACTGAGGAATGAGACTGACCAAATTACGTTCTGTGCAGGTAGGAATGTGCCACAATGCGTCCCATTAATATGTAGAATTATAATGTACCAATAAAAGCCATAAAAAAAGAAGATATAAAGCTTTGGAATGAGACGGGCCTTGGTTAGAAACTTTTCTTGGCCACATATCAGCACCTTAGACACTGTGGCTGGGACTGGGGGATTTACCTCTTCCTTTGGGGGAGGCCTTTCAAGATCAGAGATGCATCGCCTGTCTGTCCCATTTCCCCCCATTTCCCTACTCCATGCCTTCTGATCTGGTAGGCTCCACACAACACTGATCTCCCACAGGGGACAGGTACCCATCTGTCCTTTGCAGTTTCTCTTTACCAGTTTTTAAGCATCTCCGGTGTCTTGGAACTTGCAGGGAACTTGCCTCTTAGGTGGAAAGTCCCCTTTCTCCCCGCTCTTCCTCCCCTCCCAGGTGCCCACATTTGGGGGGATGCTTTTAAAAATCAAATTCCTCCAGTGCCTACCGGCTAGGGGTGGGGGTGGTGACATCATGAACCAAATGGACTGCCAGCAGCCTCAGAATCCAGCCACCCATCTCGGGCTCTGTCAGGGCCACTCCTAGGCTGGGCACACTGGCAGGCAGTGCAGGCAGGAGGGGAGGGGACATTGTCAGGAGGATGGGCCCCAGCTGCCCAAGTGGAGACCGGGGACGCCTGAATAGCTTCACAGCTCTGGTCCTTGCTCACTGAATGGGGCTTTGCCCCTCCCTGGCCGTGGCCTGGAATAGATGACATTTTCATTGCAAGCTAACAAGGGGAGAAATCCAATTACCTCACAAAAGGGCTCCTGACAGGGCCTGGCAGCCTGGAGAGAGAAGGGGAGGGACAGAGGGGGAGAGGGAAAGAAGGCAACCACAGTGTGTGTGTGTGTGTGTGTGTGTGTGTGTGTAGCAGGGGCTGGAGGGGAACAAAGCCTTCAGCCTTCTGGGACATGGAGATCTGTGGACAGGGGGTCTGCATGCAGGCAGAGGGGAAAAAGCATGCGGGGTTGCTTTTAATACATCACAGGGGTTGATAGGTGTGCCTGGGAGTTGCAGGTCCTGGAGGGCCCCTTCCTACAAAGCCACCTGTGCAGTTAGGAGAGCCTCAGATGCTGGAGTGAGGTCCCCTGTCTCGGCCCCATCCGATTAGAGCTTCCCCAGCTACA
This sequence comes from Spermophilus citellus, assembly GCF_964194105.1. Taxonomy (NCBI): domain Eukaryota; kingdom Metazoa; phylum Chordata; class Mammalia; order Rodentia; family Sciuridae; genus Spermophilus; species Spermophilus citellus. Next base: position 43,685,973 of record NC_138195.1, read on the forward strand.
CATCAGGTACCAGCTCTGCACTTTTTGCCTCTCCACATCCGCCTAAACGATGGATCCTTTCTCTTTACATTTAAATCAAGTATATTATTTAAGTTTTGTGTTTAAAAATATTAGGGCTGGGGAAGTAGCTCAGTGGTAGGGTACTTGCCTAGCATGCAAGAGGTACTGGGTTCAATCCCAGCTCTTTATTTTGTTTATTTATTTATTTTTGTGTTGCTGGGGATTGAACCCAGGGCCTTGTGCATGTGAGGCCAGCCTTCTACCAGCAGCTATATCCCCAGCCGCATTCTCCAGCTCTTTAAAAACAAACTAACAAACAAAAAAGTTTATATCTCAGAAGCTAACTCTAAAAAGAAGTCGAATTCAAATAACCCAACATTGTTCAGCCTGGCTGGTGAGCTGGGACCCCCGGCTCTGGAGCGAGCTCTGTGGTAGGGGCCCTGGCAGGCGGAGAGCCTTAGCAAGTGTCTGTCCGGGTTTCTCCTGGCTTCAGACTCCAGGGCAAAGAGGGCTGGAAAGGGAACTTTCCCCAGCGGTTCCAACAGCGGCACCAGCAAGGCTGTGCCTTAACCTTGGTTGCCCAACCGCTTGGCGCCCCCTTTCCTCTCCAGGAAAATAAGGGTGAAAGGAGGACCTACTGTGCTCTTACAGACCTACTCTGGGCTTTATGGGGTGGTCACAGGGCTCCCGGGTGTGTGTGCGTAAAGGGGGTGAAGAAGGCACTTTCAGGGCCACTAACAAGTCGCCTCCGCTCTCCCTCCCCTTGAGCCTGGAGGAAGGGCTGCAGACCCCCTCCAGGGGTAAATTAGCATTCGCTTCCTCCGCCAGCCAGAGCGAATCGACCTTCAAAAGGCGGCCTCCTGGAGGCCACACAGCGCGCCCCTTTGTAGCTCCCTCTCGGTCCCCTGGCCCCCCCTCCTCTGACTAATTGCACGTTCTTGCCCGGAGGAAAGCGAGTGGCAGTCTCCGGAGGCACAAGGACCTGGAGGCTTTGCAGTGGGGGCGCTAGTAGGACGCCCCAGTCCTGTCTTCTTTAAATTGGGATGTCCGCTTCTCCTGTCCTATGGAGGCTTTTCAGGGAGTTTGGGCCCCAAAGGCATTTAGGCTCCGCGGTTGGGACAGCACTGGCTCCCACCTCCTGGGAAACTGAGACAAAGCGGGAAGGCTGAGGGAGGGGCAGGGTGTTAGAGGCGTGGCTCAGTTAGGCCCCACCCACTCAGCCCTGTGCACCCGGGCAAAGGAGAGGAGGGAAGTGCCAGTTTAACCCAGACACGCCCCGGGGTGCCCTGGAGCCCTTAGGGGGCCAACAGTAGGAGGCTTGGGGAGGGAGGTGGAAGGGGATGTGGAGATGCGGGTGATCTACACTGGAACAGTCCCGGTATCTTGGAGAAGGTGAAGAGAATAGCTCTAAGTACTAAAAGCAGGGATTCGCATCTGGAACCCTTGTGGCTTAACTCCCTTCGCCCACCTCCTGCTTCAGGAGGCCAAGGAGGCAGGGTTCAGGAATGCCAGCAAGTTGGTGCTGAGCTCACCCTGCATTTCCTAGCTCTCCACGTCTAGTCCCTCTTCTTTCCCACCTACTGTGACCTTTGACTCTGATGAAACCTCTCCCATGATGAGACTCAGATTTCTTGGATTTCTTGACATCACTCTGCGTGGCTTCTCCTTTCACATTTTATATGCTCCTTCCTGAACTGAGGGGCACTCTACCACTGCGGTAAATCCCCAGCCCTTTGTATTTTACTTTGAGGAAAGGACTTGCTAGGTTGCCCAGGCTGGTTTTGAACTTGTGATCCTCCTGCCTGAGTCTCCAGAATAGCTGGGATTACAGGCCAGTGCTACTGGGTCTGCAATGAGCTCCTTCCTATGTTTGCAGCCAGGTGCCTGCTCTCAGGGCTGTGTGTGCAGAAAGAGCCCATGTAGTCTCTAGACACAGGTTTCTCCTAGAGTGGGATTCTTTGCCCACACTGGTCCCACCCCTTGAAGGTGTCTGGAGTTCATATTGTGGCTTTTCCATTGCTACCCAGTATTACTGTTTTAACCTCACCTCTTCCTTGATGACTCCCAAATGTCTATGTCCATCTCTGACAACTCCCACGGCCCATGGGACAAATCCGCATGGATGTCAGCTCAAAACCACAGAGGCCACAACTGAACGCTGCTTCCTTCAAACCTTCTCACTGTGAAATTTTCTTTCTCAGGCTCTCAAAGTGGAAACTTTTGCATCCTCCTGATTCACCTGTGTCCTGCCACCTCTCACCCCATGTCAGACCCAAACCTCCTCCACCCCATGGTCAGACTACCCCGAAGTCACCAAGGCTGTTCTGTCTCAGAATCTCTTGTATCAGCACCTCACTCCACCAGTCTCCACCCACTTGGGCCTGACTATTGACTAGACACCTCACAGGATCACTTCTGCCAACACCCACATCGTACGTAGCACAGAAGTCTCCTGCTTAAAGGGTTCTGCACCCTTCCTTCACCAAAACTGGTTTCCACGACCTTCACCTTCCATGTCCACTCGTCTGTGCACCCTACCCCCCACCATAAGCACTACTTAAACACTCTTTGTCTTTTCATATTTATCCCTTCACCGTCCTGTAAATATTGAGCTGATGTCAATTCTGACTCAGGGCCTGTGTCCAGTGCTGGAAGCATAGAGGTGAACCAGACCTGGGCCCTGCCCTCATCACGGATGGAGTCTAGTGGTCAGGCCATCGCACATACTTAGCTGCTTTTCTCATGTTCCCATTTTCATCCAGCAAATGCCTACTCATTAAGAGGAGGCCTTACATTTTCTTCTCCCATACCAGTGGATCACGTTATGCACACACACCTGCTTCCAGAGGCCATATATACGGTGCTCTCTGGAGACACTAGAACTAAGACTCAGAAACAGGAAATAAGTAGTGAGTTTTTTTTAGTAAATTCTTTTTGGTTGAAAGTGATAGAAGTCAGGTGCCAAGGCACATACCTGTAATCCCAGAGACTCGGGAGGCTGAGGAAGAAGGGTGGCAAATTTGAAGTCAGTCTGGGCAATTTAGGGAGAACCTGTCTCAAAATATTAATTAATTATTTAATTAAAAGGTCTGGAGATATAGCTCAGTTTTAGAGCACCCCTGGACTCAATTCCCACTACTACTACTACTACTACTACTACAACACACACACACACACACACACAAAGTGACAGAAAACCAACTCAAATCAATAGGAAACAGAATTTATTGGTTCACATAAACCAGCCTGTAGAGGTGGAGCTGGCCTCAGGGACCTCAGGGACATCCTGTCTGCACTCGGGCTGCTCCTCTCTGCAGCACCCTCTCTTCACTTCTACTTCAGAGATGGGGAGAAGGGCAGGACGTGGTAGCTGTGGGCTCACATCATTCCCGAGTACCAGTGCCCAAAGAGGAAGCTTTGTCTCCTAGCAACCGTATAAAAATGATAAGGAAGGCTTGTGATTGGCCCAAATTGACCATGTGCTCATCCCTGAACTGAGCAGAGGATGAAGAGCTCTGATGGGCTAAACATGGGTCACATACCCACCCCTGGGCCTGGCAGTGCTGTGCAGTGCCAGCCAAACTGCGTAGAACTGGAGCGGAGCTGTTGTCCACATGAAGGTGGTGCCTAACCTGGGGAGGAGGGGAAAGGATGTGGGGTACACATAGGAGTACAGTGCCACTACAACAAGGTGCAGCAGAATTAGATCCCCGGCCCCCGATTCTTTCCATTGCACCATGTAGCCTTGTAGCTACAGGATCCGACAGAACATCCCTTGGAGCCCAGGGGTGCTCCAGTCAACCCTTAATGGTCAGGTCCTCACCGTTGCACAGGGACGATTCATGATCGAGCATTTCCTCCCTTCTCATGTTTTGTTCCAGATTCTGCTTCTGGTCCTAAGAGGAGCCCCAAACTGGGGCAGACTTACATCTTGCCATCAGCAGCTAGAAAACTGGACAAAATACATAAAGGGACAGTTCTCTGGAAAATAGGCAGCACAGGACTGATCTTGAGAGGATGGGGACAAATGAGCACTGGCCTTGTGACTTCTGGTCTATGGCACAGGGATGGGGACCCACCCAGAGCTTGGTGGTCTTGCTGAGTTGAGGAGACAGAGAACAGAGTTCAAGAGGTTGAGGCGGTGGGAATGTGTGGGAAAGAGAAGGGAAGAAGAGAGGTCTTCTCAGAGATTGTTCCAGAAATATGCATAAGGCTGTCTTGAGTCTTTGGACACAAACCTGTGCATGTGGCAAGTGAAACTCCAGGCGACTAAAACCAAAACCCACACAAATGCAAACACACACTACTGGGGAGCTGTAGGATCAAAAAAATTCTCCAAGCTACTGAGTCCTACAAGCATATGCCTGTAACCTCAGTGACTCAAGAGACTGAGGCAGGAGGATCTCAAGTTCAAGGCCAGCCTGGGCAACTTAGTGAGGCTAGGGGCAGGAGCCCTGGATGCCTTGTCCAGTTGGGCCACTAACCCTCTAAGTGACCATACGAAGTTATGCTTCTTTCCCTCCAGCCTCAGTTTCCCCATCTAAAGCAAAAGGATTATGCTGGAAAATACCCAGTAGTGGAGCCTTCTGGCCTTTATGGTTTCTGATCTATGCCAGAGACGCCAGCCTGAGGCTACAATTCAGACTTTGTTTGACCCAAACTGTATTTGAATTTTTTTTTCCAGTTGGTTGCTAACATGGGGAAGATTTCACCTACAAATCTGAATTTCCAGCTTTTCTTGAAAAATGTTGAGTCTTCATTGCTGCATAGAAATAATAAGCTGGACTTAAGTAGCAGGTGACCTTTCTAGGTGGCCACTGTCCCCACTTGGCCACTATCTTCATTCATGTTGCCTGCTTGCCTGTGGCACTGTGCTGGGGACTTTGCACAGACATCGGGCAGCTGCAATATGATCCCAGGTGCCTGGGTTCCCAGGAAGTGTCCTTCCTGCTATATTCTGTGACCAGTCAGACCCCCCAGATAGGACAAGAGAGAGAAGTAACAGTGTTTCTGAGTTGTCTGCGTTTACACTAAGGGAAGCTGGACTTGACAGGGTAGTGGGGAGACTCAGGACTTCACAGGTTTTATGGGTCCCCGGTGTTGGACAGGAAATGGCAGGATCAGAAGGTCTCCTGGCCTCTCCAGGGCTCCTCTTCCCCCTGCCCCCAACTAGTAGCTGAGCCAAGAGGCTAGAGCTGACAGCTTCACAGATCCCTCCCCAGCCCCCACCCCACTGGTTAAATCATTGCCAGAGGCACAAGGTCAGGCACCAGCTGGCTGCCCCATGCAGAGGAGGCCTTGGAGGTGTGAGGGGCAGGGCCTAGGGCACCCCTGCCTTCCCTCTCCACAGCCTGTCCAGCCCCAGCCCCACCCTCCCCTGATCCCTGCGGTTCCTGGTTGTGCTCCCTGGGGCTCCCAGCCCCAGATGTTTTGGAACAATCCCAGCTCTTGTGACAACCTGGCTCAGGGAAGGTTCCAGAACTATGGGGTCCGAGACACCTGGGGCTGGGCCCTGGCTGCCCACCAGCAGTGGATTTTTTTTAAATCTTATTTTTCTTTTGGTAGGGTTCTTTTTTAATCTGTTGGGTTTTTTTTTTTTTAACTCGGGGTTGAACCCAGGGTTTTGCGAATGCAAGGCAAACACTTTACCACTGAGCTACATCCCAGCCCCCACCAGCTGTGTTCACCAAAGTAAATTACCAACTCCTCAGTGTCCATTTTTTCAGCTGTCAAGTGGAGTGAATGATAAATCCTACCTCACAACATGCCTAAGGTTGTGATGCTAACAGGGTGAGGTGGTGCACGCCAGAGGCTCGGGAGGCTGAGGCAGGAGGATCCCGAATTCAAAAGCCAGCCTTAGCAATTCAGCAATGCCCTAAGCAACTCAGCAAGACACTGTCTCTACATAAAATACAAAAAAGGGCTGGGGATGTGGCTCAGTGGTTAAGACCTCTGGGTTCAATACTTGGTACCTAAAAAAAAAAAAAAAAGGTGCATAGTCAGGAGGAGCATGAAGTGGCTGTCCTTAGTAGCTCTCAATGACGGTCCATTTTCTTTTCCTGCCTTTGGGCCCCAGGGATCTGATTCTGGGAGGTCCCCACTACACTGCTGCTCCGTGTCCTGCAGGCAGGCATGAGAGTCTAGAAATGAGAACGTGGAAATATAATAGACCATATCCTTCAGGGTGGTAATTAGAAGGCATCTCTACCTTTTGATGGTGAATCCCTGAGGCTAATCCCATGCAGCAAGCACCCTCAGCGCCCATAGCCATGTGCATGGGAGGCTGAAGAGTTCCATCCCTCCCCCCTTGTACAGCCAGCAGGTATTTCACTGCCTCTTGGAAGTCTTCCTGGCTTCATGTTCCTGGAGATTATTTCCTTCTCTACCCTCACTTACGGGCTGCTCCACCACCCAGCATGCTCACCTCCCCAGCCCCTGGGCTTCCTCACTTGCCTGGTCGGCAGCTTCCCTCCCTGGGTGGAAGGATGGACTGAGACACCTGGAGGGTGGCAGCAGGGCTCAAAGGCCTCAATTCCAACCTCTACCCACTGGCCGCCCCTCTCCTCCTGCCTCTCCTGACCCCATCCCAGGAAAGACCATCTATAGGCCCCAATAGGCACAGGCACAACCCTGCAGCAGTATGGCTTCAAAGCCTCACTATAGAGCACACCACTCTGACTTAACAGTTGCACTTTGAGGACATTTTCCTAAGGAAATAATAAAATGATACACAGGCAGCTCTCTGTGTCTGTGGGTTCAGCGTCTGAGGAGTCACCCAACCATGGATTGAAAATATTCAAAGAAAGAACCACATGTATGCCAAACATGTACCAGCTTTTTTTTTTCTTGTCATAAGTCTCTAAACAATGCAGCACAACTATTTACATAACATTTACATCATATTAGGGATTATGATGATGATGATGATGATGATGATGATGATGATGTACCAGGGATTGAACCCAGGGGCACTTAACCACCAAGCCACATCTCCAGCCCTTTTTTATATTTTATTTTAAGACACGGTCTCTCCGAGTTGTTTAGGGCCTAACTAAGTTGCTGAGACTGGCTTTGAACTCACAATCCTCCTGGCTCAGCCTCCCAAGATGCTGGGATTACAAGCATGCACCACGGCACCTAACTGTATTAGGTATTACAAGTAATCTAGGGATGATTAAAAGTGTTTAGATGATTTAAAGTCTATTGGGAGATATATGTAAATTACATACAAATGCTATGCCATTTTACATAAAGCACTTGAGCATCCATAAATTTTGCTATTAGCCAGGAGGTCTTGGATCCAATCCCCTAGGGATATGCATTCGCTTTGTGACCCAAGCAACATCCTGACCCACTCTTTTTTTTTTTTTTTAATTTTTTTAGTATTTATTTTTTAGTTTTAGGGGGACACAATATCTTTATTTTTATGTGGTGCTGAGGATTGAATCCAGTGCCTCATGCATGCTAGGCAAGCACTGTACCACTGAGCCACAACCCCGATCCCACCCTGACCCACTCTGCCTCTTATCTTTCTCATCTGCAAACGGGGAGGATGCATATTTAAAAATGTTCATATCAGTGTTATAAAGGGCAAAAATTGGATACAACTAAATTACAACAGGAGACTTTTGGTTAAATATATTATGCTATAATATCTTGATGCACAGAATATATGTAGTAATATATAAATTAGAGCTATATAATATACTTAGAAATATTATAAACTGGATAAAATATATAAACTAGATCTATATTTCATTAGTAATGAAAGATGTTTACAAATATACTAAGTGTAAAAAGATTATAAGATGAAAATTATAGGGAATGGGGTTGTGGCACTTGCCTAGCATGTATGAGGTAGAGCACTTGCCTAGCATGTGTGAGGCCCTGGGTTCGAGTCTCAGTACCACATATAAACAAAATAAAGGTCCATTTACAACTAAAATAAATATATATTTTTAAAAAGATGAAAATTATAGTATGACCTCTCTCTTTTCCATATAGGTTTGTGTGTGCAGATAGCTAGGTAGACAGATAATATATACCACACATGAACAGTAGCAGTCACTGGCTGGTGAGATTAACAGGTGGTTTAAAATATTTGGCTGATCTATACTTTTCACAGTGAGTTACTTGGGAAGTTGAAGAAACAAGAAAGTCACTTATTTTAAGGCTGGGTGCCACAGGTTGAGCTCTGCGGCTTCTCTCCAGGACCCCTGGGAGAGACCGAAGGAGCCAGGTGAGACCAGGGAAGGTGAGTAGCGGAGGCTGTGTAGCTGGCTACCGTCCACCTCCTGCCAAATCCAAGCTCATGCTGGGTGACATCAGGCTTGATTCTTGGCTTGGGTCAGGCACTCAATCTCCATGAGGGACCTTGTCAGGCCAGGTGATTGTCCCACCCCAGCCTGCACCTGCTCCATTAATCTTCCCTGTCCCAACCAGGCTGACAGAGCCCCTTCTGTCTGTTGACCTAAGAGGAGGGTGCAAGGGCTGGGAAGCGCTGTGCTCTGTACCTGCCGTTGCTCAGCAGCTGTGGCTGGAGCCCTCACAGGGGGCCAGGTTTGTCAGCCCTGATGGATGAGGAGCTGCAGGAAGGCTGCTCTCTTCTGGGGCTCCCTTGCCACCTCACAGGGCCAGGCTGTTCCTTGCAGCACTAATCCCCCACGAAGGAGAGCTAACACAAGGAGATACATTTCTGCAAATATCCCAGGAAGCTGGGCATGGCGGTGCATGCCTGTAATCCCAGTGACTCAAGAGGCTGAGGCAGGGGGATCCCAAGTTCAAGGCCAGCCTGGGCAACTTGACAAGATCCTATCTCAAAATAAGAATGAGTGGGGCTGTAGCTCAATGGTAGAGTACTTACCTAGCATGTGTGAGGCCCTAGCACCAGAAAAAGAAAAAGAGAAAGAAAAGTCCGTGGACCATGCACAGATCCCTCTCCCAACACATGTCTATGGCACCACAGTCTTTCTCATTTTAATTTCCCTGAATCCAGAACATAGGCAAGCCTGATATGATCAGCCCTTGCTATCTGTGAGGGATTGGTTTGGGGACTCCTCTCTGATGCCAAAAATCTGAGGATGCTCAAGTTCTTTGTATAAAACGATATCATATTTGTATATGACCTGTGCACATCCTCCCGTGAACTTTAAATCATCTCTAGATTACTTATCACAGTGGAAATGCTGTGTAATTAGGTGCTACACTGTATTGCAAAGTGCCTTAAAAAAGTCTGTATATGTTTAGGACAGAGGCATCTTGGGGGTGTAGATACACAGCATTGCACTTGCCAGGAAGAGGTGCAATTTTTTTCTAATATTTTTTATCTGCAGTTGGTTAAATTCTTGAATGTGGAGCCCATGGATATAGAGGGATAACTGTACTTTTTTATTGGTAAAAAATGAAAGCAATTAATGAAGCAATTAGAATCACAAGGTAGATCTAAATTTCAGTGAGATTGAAAGATGTTAAGTAAAATGAACTTGATATCACAAAGGTAGACTGTAGTTTGATTTTCTTCCCTTCGTATGTGTGTCTGGAAGCTGAGCTGAGATTTGATTGGGCTTTTGGGCTCCAGTCTCATCCCCACTATTGTCTGTTACTGCCTCTTTGTTCTGAGGTTCTTCTTTCATTCAAATCTTCACCTCCTCTACGCAGCCTCTGAGGATTCATCCCTCACCCTGGTTTGGGCCACCTCAGTCAATTGAGAAACCCTCTCTCACAAGCCTGAGCCAGGCTCTATGCCCAAGGCAGCAAGTTTGCATCCACTCTGATGTGTGCACTTTTGGGAGTCTCCAGCTGATGTCATGGGATCCCTGCCCCTACCCCACTGGCTGAGGACTCTCTCCTTCCCATCCCCTGACATGGTCCTGATGGCACCAAGAGCCAACGCTCACACCTGACATTCATAGGAAAGGCCCACGTGTCCTCACTTAGATTCAGTTTATTCTTCTGCATACAATCCCGCTGAACCTGGAGAAGTGCCCCCCGGGTTCAGTCCCTTGGATCACTGGCTCCCCAGGCCATGGGTGATTAGGGGCAGCAAGCTAGAAAGTGGTGGTCACCTACCAGAGCCAACTAGAGTGGCCAACTGGCTGGGACAGCAGAGAGAGGAAATGGGTCCCCATAGCTGCCTGGAGCAGGTGACAGGTGGACCAGCATATCACAGGGGATCCAGCAGTGCACAGAATTGGACCATCAGTGACATTTGTGGTGGCTCCCTAGTCATCCAGACAGGTGGACACAGGAACTAACCCTTGCTGGATGTTTTCTATTTGCCACACACTTGACAAAGTGCCAAGTGCTCTGTTTAAGGAGTAGAGTGACACAATGCTTTTAAGGGAGTGTATTCATTCCCTGGGCTTTGATAACACATTACCATAAACGGGGTGGTCAAAACAACAGGGGTTCATTCTCTTCTTTCTGGAGGCCAGAGGTCCACAACCAGGGAGCTGGTGGGGTAGCCATTCCTCCAAAGACTCTAGGGGAGGCTCTTTCCACGTGCCTTCCACCTCTAGAGCTTCCCGCCATCCCTTGGCTTGTGGCTGCGTCCTTCCAATGCCTCTGTCTTTACAGGACCTTCTCTTCTGGCTCTCTGTGTTTCTTCTCCTCCTCTACAGACTTGAGTTTGGATTTAGAGCCAACTTAGGAGCCAGGAGGGTCTTGTCTGGAAACCCTTAACTCTGTACCTCTGCCAAGACTCACCAAATGAGGTCTAATTTACAGGTCCTGATAGATATGTCGTTTGTGAGGCCACCATTCAACCCACTATGGAAAGAGTCTTATCTAAAAGGGTCACAATGGATAAAAAAACACACCTTCATGTAGAATCGATTCAATCGCAGTTTCTGGTGATGTTTTTAATAAAAGATGCATTTCCTGAGCAGCCCAGATGCTGGTGGCCTGGTTGACCTTGAACTCCCAGAGTCCTCACCACAGTTTAGGGCATTTGGGAGGAAGGCTATGACTTCCTGTGTGGCTCACTGATCCATTTCCTTTACGTCCCTTCCTCAAACTCCACTGGGTACAGAGGGAAGCTCGAGAGGGACGAGGAAAGAGCCTGAGCCTTTGGTTGGGAGCTTAAGTCCCCCTTTGGATTCTTGTTCACTGCCACCCTCGCCCCTGAGTGCTGCTCAGTCCCTTCAGACCTGTGCTTCCCCGGCCAAGTTTTCAGCTGGTGCAGATAGTCTGCCTCTATGAGATCATCCCACTAAAGACATTTAAAAACCCACAGCATCACTGCATTCAGTAGTTCAATCCTTTAACGAATAACATTTTTTTTCTCTAGAAAATAGCATGATATCCATGCCAAAAAAAAAAAAAATTAGAAATAGAAGAAAATCTTGTGGTCACATTGTCTAATTAATAAAAGCTTTTCAAGTGTAGATATATATATATATATATATATATATATATATATATATATATATATATACACACACACACACACACACACACACACACACACATCATACATATATACATATAAAATGTAAGGAACTTGAGCATCTTTGGATTTGGGTATCTACAGGAGTTCTGGAATCAATTTGTCAAGGATACCAAGGGATGACTGTAGATTGTAGATTCTACATTTAATCTTTATAGCTATTCTAGGAGATTCTAGAATTATCCCTATTTCACAGATGACATTAGGGCTTAAAGAGGTTGCCTAAGGTCACCAAGCAGGTGGGTACTACCTGCCATCTGAACCCAGGAAGCCCGACTCCACAGCCCCTACTCTTGACCATTACAATCTATTCAAAAAGGGAGCAGATTCCTGCTGCCTTAAAAAGTCTGTTCAGGGGCTGGGATTGTGGCTCAGTGATAGAGCGCTCGCCTAGCATGTGTGAGGCCCTGGGTTTGAGCCTCAGCACCATGTAAAAGATAAATAAACATATTGTGTCCATCTACAACTAAAAAATATTTTTTAAAAAATTTCTGTTCAGTAGAAAGACACAAGCCTCTGCCAGCCTATGGCATGTGGGCTGCCCTGAGGGAGAGGCAGCAGGGAAGGTCCAGGTGGGGACCCTTGTGTGGCCGGCAGATAGTGCTATCAGGAGCCAATGAGAGCCGGGTGTGGTGGCACATGTCTGTAATCCCAGCTGCTTGGGAGGCTGAGGCAGGAGGATTGCAAGTTCAAAGCCAGCCTCTGCAACTTAGTGAGGCCCTAAGCAACTTAGTAAGGCCCTGTCTCAAAATAAAAAAATAAAAATAAAAATAAAAAGGGCTGGGGATGTGGCTCAGTAGTTATGCACCCCTGGGTTCAGTCCCTGGTACCAAACAAAACAAAACAGAAAAGGGTCAAAGGGGAGGCCAGGAGGAGGAGGCAAGGGTGGGATGCACTGGCCCTGCAGAGGCAGAGTACTCAGGGCCAGATGAGGGTGCACCAGGGTCTAGCTGGGGCATGTGGCTGGCTAGTGGTGCGGTTACACAACCCTAGAGGAGAGGTCAAGCTTCCAAGATGATGTGGCCCCAGGTCCAGCAGCTGCCTCTCTGCTCTGTCACTGTCACATAGGGCCTGGCATATGAGAGACACTCACCAAGGACCACGGTACAGTTGCTCTTTCATTCCTTCTCCTTCCTACTTCAGGGTGCGGAAGGTGCCTGCTCCCTCACACCTATGCTGGTCCTCGGGGTCCTGAGGATCCCGATTATTTGCCCTGCCTTGGAGAAGGATGTGAACGCTGCTCTCCTTTCCCCCAGTGTGAGCTGTTCTCAGAAGGGAAGAGATGGAGGAGGAGTCTAGTCTTTTCCTCCTCAATCATTAGTCCCTTGGGGGCAACAGAGCCACAGCCCCCAAATGGTCAATCAGAAAACCAAAGAACAGGGCCCACCAGTTCAGCTTTTTAAAAAACACCACCCCCTCCCTGAACGCCTACCATTTGCTAAGCATTTGGGGGGCACAGTGGTCAACTGGACAGGGCCCCTGCCTTCAAGCTGAACCTAGGCACAGCCAGGTGACAGGGAAATGGGTTCTGTGAGGTGGGGATGGAGGAGTAGCCATCGGTTCTGGTGGGAGACTCCAGGCTGCACACTGGGCTCTGGCCCCTGCTCTGTCACTAGCTCCTTGTGACCCTGGGCCAGTCTCCTCCCCTCCCCGCCTTCACTTTCATGAAGTCAAAGCCTGGGGCTCAGAGCTCCCAGTCAGGCAGGAGGCCGTTCTGCTGGCTTTTTGCTATTACTCTTTAAAAGCAGAGTGAGAAGAGGTGGGGGTGGGGCTGGAGGTGGGGGACACCAGGGGCCTGTAAAGAAATTCCCAGACTGGTCTGCTGCTTTTTGTGTGTGGACAGAGGGACTGGGAAGTTCTGGGGGCGGGTAGAGGAGAAGGACAGGGATGGCATGAGGAGGGGGAAGAGGGTGCGAGGAGACAGAAGAATGAAATAAAGGCCACTCCAACAAAAGGAAGTGAAAAGTGAGTGACGAGTTTGGGGCAGCAGGCCGGAGGCCAGCCAGGCCTCAAGGGCGAAGAATGGAGACAAACGAGCTGAATTTTCATGCTTGGTGGACAGTGAATGGGAGAGCATCTTTTAAAACCCTATCAGGAACTCTTTGGATTGTCGTTAGATCTGGAGAGGGGGTGAAGACGGAGGGCGGGGACAGCTGAATTTGGCCTCCTGGGTGTGAAAAGATCCCGATTCTCCACCCGAGGGCTTCAGGCTCTCCTGGCCTGAGCTGGGCATGCCTCAGCCCTTCAAAGGTTTCGGTAAATTATTTGTCATTTTGAGAACCCTTGAAATTATTATTCAGTGGGGGGCTCCCCTGCTCTCAGTGGGTGACCCCACACTGGAACTAGGGGCGGGGGGAGGACTGGGATGAGTTCCAGGCTTCCGACTCCTTGTTCGGTGACTAGCCATCTGGGTTTGCCTGGGATAAGGGACGTGCAGCACTGATACCAGGGAAGTCCCGGAAGACCCAGAATGCTTGGTCACCATACATGAGGCGGGGGCTGGTGAGGACCAGAGGGGAGGAATGAATTACTCAAGGCTGGTCCCATCAAGCCTGGTCCTGCCCCCAGCCCGCAGCCGGACTCCAGGGTGGGAGGTTCTTTGTACATTTTAATTTTCTACCATGGAGATATCTTGTTTGTATGTGTGTTTTGCATCCCTAGAAAAAGAACCCGAGGGTTTTTCCTCCTGTGTGTCTCATCTTGTTTTTTGTGGTCCATGATGCCGGTTGGGGTTGTTAATACAGTGCCAGCTAATGAACGGGATGGGAGCAGATTATTCTGCCATTTTTCTAGGTCTTTGAGCTCCACATTGATCCTGAGACTGACAACTCCACATCTGTTTGAACTGTGTTAACCTGTGCCTGTGAGGGTCACAACAATGTCCCTGTGATCATCAGTGGTTTCAAATTCACTAATATAACCATGCTCCATCGTCACAGTGGGAAATGAGGCGTGACTCTAGAGCACAGCCTGAAAATGACTTGGCATCTGCTTCTCTTTTTGACATTGTTGATGCTCTTAAGAGCATCAGCCAAGACATTTGTGTACCCCATTGTGGTGGGATGGTAAGTGTGCAGTTATCTGTACAATTTTTTTAAAAAAGACAATTGGAGAGACAAGTGTGGTGGCTTAGGCCAATAATCCCAGCTACTTGGGAGACACATAGGAGGATGGAAAGTTTGAGGCCAGCCTGGGAAACCTACTGAAACCCTGTCTCAACATAAAAATAAAAAGGATTGGGGATAGAGATAGCAGTGATAGAGCACCCCTGGGTTCAGTCCCCAGGACCACACACACACACACACATGCCAATATCTCCGCTAGGCACAGAATCACGAGCCACCACAGCTTTGTAGATTCAAACAGCAATTCTTTATTCCCGAACTCACACCGGCCTCCACACACGCTCTCGGGCAATCCCAGTTCTCCTCCGCTCAATTCACCTACTCCAGGAGGCTTTTTTCCAATCTCCTTTGAATCTCACGAGAACTCAACAGGAACAAGCAGCAGGAACACCCTAATCCTGGCAGCAATAATCTTCAACCTCCAACTTCCCTAAAACCCCTATTGTCTTAAACCGGGAACGCCCTAAACCCAAGGAGCGGGATACTTCCTCAAACCTGATCAGCTCTAAACCCGGATCCGCCTTGGTCCTTGAGCAAGGTCACCTTACATGCAATGTCAACAGCGAAATCCATTTAACATGGGGTACGCTAGCAAGGAAATTTCGATGCGTCATTTCTACTTGGCAATGGCCCTCAGCACACACACACACACACACACACACACACACACACACACACAAAGATAATTGGAGGCTCTTGTGTATGAATGGTTATATTAGGTTATATTACAGAATTATTCATTTCATTTGGTGTAAAAATGGCTTGGTTCTGTTCTTATCACTTAAAAAAATGTGCACTAATGTATTAGTGGGATGAGACATACCTGGGGAAGGTTTGGTGGTGGGGAGGTGGCAGATAACTGAGGTTGGCTGTGAATCCATGGCCAATTGTCAGGAATTTCTTTACAGTCCCATGTCCTCCACCTGTCCCCCACCTCTTCTCACTTGCTGCCTTTAAAAAGCAGGAGCTGAGTAATAGAGCAAAAAGATACATTTTTCTATTTTCTGCATTCTTGTGCATATTTGAAAATGTCTAAAATTCAAACTTAAGAAAGGAAATGGAGCACCTGTCAGCATGGTTAAGGGCATTAGTGAAAAGCAGTAACTCTTGGTCAAGACAGCCTGAGTTCAAGTCCAGTGCCACCTCACACTGGGCAACCAGCAACTGGTACTTTACCGCTTTCTGCTTCAGTTTCTGCCTCAGAATCCACAGAAGTAATAATTCTAATCTCACAGACTAATAAACAGAAAACACTAGGACTGTGCTGAAATATAGTAGAGTCGATTAGAAAAAAAAAGTGGATAGAACAGAAGGATTCAGCTGGGTCCTTTCAGAGTTCTGCTCCTGGGGATGTAGATTTCCTGGAATCAACTGTTCTTGCAGAGGAGGCCAGCTTCTGGGACTTGGGCCTCATGTACACAGCAACACAGATGGCTGCTTGTCCTCCCATACCCGCAGCCTGCACAGCCCCCTGACAGCCCCTCTTCTCTGTCTCAACCTAACATGTTGAAGAGTGCTCTCTCCACCTCCTCCAGGAAGCCATGCTTGTGCCTTCATTAGTTAATTTTCCTCTGGTCTCTTGTCAGTCAACCTGGAACTGTTAAGAAGGCCTTCCTGGTCTGCAGTCTCACACAGGCAGAGTCCACAGAAATGTACTGGTTCACACTAGGGTCAGACCCTCAGAGCACACCCACAGAGCAGCAAGTGCTCCCGTGTGCGTATACACAAACATCCTGCTCTGAAATGGGATCAGTAGCAAGCAGGCCTGTGGTGCAAGAGGAGGAGGAGAGAGGGGCTGGGCTTGCCCACCGGGGGCATGGCTATGAGGGGCGAGGTTGAACACTGTCAGAGCTGTAGCCAGTCTCATAGCTGAGATCCATCTTCTCAGAACCCAGGGCCAGGCACAGAGTTGTGACAAGGCACTTGCCTCCATCTCAGGGAAATGCCCCAAGAAACGCTCCCGTGGGAGGCCAAGTGTTGATTTTCCAGGACAACAACCATCGAGGGTGGCGCCCTGATCGCAAGAATAGAAGTCATAAAAGCCACCACCAATTACTCAGCACAGGCGCTGGGGCCTGCCTTGTGATATTTCATCTAACCCTGACAATCACTCTATGTGAGAGGTGACATTGTATGCTTTTATAGTTGAAAGAACTGAAGATCAGAGGCTCATGAGCTGAATGTCACACAACTGGGAAGAGGCAGAGCTTGAATTTGAACCCCTGGCTCTCTGTCTTCACAGTCAATACTCTTAGCTGCTACAGTCTATTTTGCAATTTATGCTGAACAAAAAAGGATACCTTGTTGAAATCGTATGCTGTCCTGGATTTGCTTCAAAATAATCCACGGTAGAAGTGTTGGGAGCAATAAGCAGGGATGTGTATGAAATTCGGCTCTCAGCTGACAATTCTTTAATTTGGGTGATGGATGCATAATAATTTACTATTCTTTTTTCTTTAGTTTTGACATTTTCCATAATAAATTTGACTGGCTCTGGGTCTTACTTACCCTGACTACATCACTGGGTGAACTTGACCCTGTTTCTGTACCTCTACATACCTTCATTTCTACACTGATCTTTCCCTATGTGTTCCTAACTCATTGTCCAATTTTTGCCCCAGGGAATAGAGGCTCTAACAACCTCAGGATCTGCCAGGACGTAAGTGTCCTCTTTCTCAAGGCGTCCACACATTCCTTCCACCTGAAGATCATTTTCTGCCTCTCACACTCCCCGGGGGGTGGGGGGTGGGGGGAAGCCAGGCAGAAATGCTTATGTGTTTGGTTTGTGTTCAGACTCTTGGAGTGAAAAATGCGTGTGCGTGTGCATGTGCGTACATGTGTGTGTGTGTGTGTAGATGTGTGCGTGCGTGCGTGTGTGCGTGTGCGGGTGTGAACGTGAATGTGTTCACTCCACCTGTGTGAGTCTCCTCTTCTCCTCTTCCAAGTCGCCACCTGTTCATTCCTCGTTCAAAAGGGGCCTGGGGGCCCCAGGCAGAAGGGTGGTGCCCAGAGCCTGGGGGAGGCAAATGAGGCTCGGGGCCTCCCAAACAC
Source organism: Spermophilus citellus (assembly GCF_964194105.1). NCBI lineage: Eukaryota > Metazoa > Chordata > Mammalia > Rodentia > Sciuridae > Spermophilus > Spermophilus citellus. The sequence continues at coordinate 43,703,595 of NC_138195.1, forward strand.
TGGGGATGATAAATGGGGTCCGAGTCTTTCAGGCTTCATTATAGAGTCACCATGGGTTTGCCCAAACCATGGCAACCGATTCAAGCAATGATTAACTTAATAAAGAGAAGGCAAAGGGGGAGAAGATGCATTCAAGACCCCAAGTCAGGCCCTGGTTCTCTGGAGGCAGTAAATTTCCTTCAGTGGGTACGGTGTCCAGGCCCCAGACGTCCTAAATCTCTGCCTCCACAGTGGGGGCAGGGAGACCTATGAAAGCAGTAAATGGATGTCAGAGATCAGCAATGGGGGGGCGCGGGGGCTTGAATCACCCTTAGTGGGCTCTCGTGGGCCTTCCCTGGGAGCCATCCCAAACTCTAGGGACAAGGAGTGATCTGTTTTAGTTTCAGGAGTCAAATTACCTGCACTTTCTGTTTTTGAACTCTGGTATATTTGGCCCTGAAGAGGTGTGTGTGTGTGTGTGTGTGTGTGTGTGTGTGTGTATCAGTCTGTCTTTCTTCAGGGTAGGGAATGGAAATAGCAAAGATTCCTGTGACTGTCAATGCGGTAGACCACCTATAATAGGGTCCTCAGTGATCTTTGCCTCCTGGTATATTTTTTTTTAAGAGAGAGTGAGAGAGGGAGAGAGAGAATTTTTAAAATATTTATATTTTAGTTATTGGCGGACACAACATCTTTGTTGGTATGTGGTGCTGAGGATCAAACCCGGGCCGCACGCATGCCAGGAGAGCGCGCTACCGCTTGAGCCACATCTCCAGCCCCTGCCTCCTGGTATTCATTTCCTTGTATAATCCCCACCCCTTGACTGTGGGCTAGAGTTAGTGATTTCTTTTCAGTGAATAGAACATGGCAGAGGAAATGGGTTGTCACTTTTGAGATTAGATTTCGAAAACACTGACTTCTGTCTTGGGTGTCATCACATCTTATTTGCTTACCTTGAGGGAACCCAGTTGCTGGGCTGTGAGCTACTCTATGGAGAGGCCCAGGTGACAAGGATCTGAGGAGGTCCCTGGCCAAAAGCCAGTGAGGATCCAAGGTTCTCATTTTAGAAGCCTTGAGGAACTGAATCCTCCAACACCACACACGACTGGGTTTGGAAGGGTCTCCTCCTCCAGTCAAGTCCTTAGGGGAAACCACATTCCTGCCTGACTCTCTGACTAAAACCTCGTAAGACATCTTGACCCAGAGGCACCCAGCTAAGCCCCATCTATATTGGGGACCCACAGAAGTCCTACATAATAAATGTTTCTTATTTGAAGTAGTTAAGTTTTGGATAATCTGAAATGCAGTGATAGGTAACTAGTAGCTGGTGATGATGTTAGGATAGCAAGAGTCTCAGTGAGTCTCCAGAATTAACAGTTTGGGTGTTTGGGCTAGCCACATCACCCTGTGTGAAGGGGCAAACTGAGCAGGTCAGTATCTCTGGAGGGTAAAAGGCAAACAGGTACTGGGAAATAGATGGTGCTGTGTCAGGATTCTGGTTGTAAGCATACGCGATTTGTGATAATAAAACAAAATTAACAGTAGCAGGTAAAATCCAACTTCATCCCAGCCATAATCCTGCAGTGGAGACTGCTCATCGCCTACCAGAACCTAGACTTCAACTCTTCCTAGGCATAGAGTGTCTCATCACGTTAAGTGAAGCCAAATGATCCTTCTCCCTGTGGATGAGAGCAGAAGTGGTATTTGCTCAAGATGGTGGGTGAGCCTTCTCTGTGCTCTATTTCCCATTCCCACTTGCTGAGACCCACGGCTAGGCAGCCTCAACTTTTTGGTTGGCAAAGACCTAGGAACTGGTGGAGGAAGAAAGTGGAAGGGACAAAGGTCCCTGAATGACAGCATGGAGCAGAGCTCCCCACCCACCAGCGATGTTCAGCACAGATTGAATTATTAGTGAGTCTCTTTGATAGAAGCCTAGCTTTACCCTAACCTGCCAACTAAAAGGTAACACTACTGTCCCTGCTTTACAGATGAATACACTGGAAGAAAAATTAAGGAACTTGTTCATGGTTATATTGATAATAACAATCTGGGAATTGAACCCAGATTCATATCAATTCACATCTCCCAATAAACTATCTTTCCCAGTTAGACCATGAGCTGTTTTTGGGTGACTAGAAACCACTTAAAGATTCTGAGCAGGAGAATGATATGTTCATATTTGCATATTAAAAAGGAAAGTGACAATGTTGTATTTGTCAATTGGATGGGAACTCCAGCTACCCCAGAAGGATACAGTAGAGTATCAAGATTAGAAGTAGGAATTGAAGACAAATGAAGATGCTAACAATAGTACCATCCGTGGTGGTGGTGCACATCTATAATTCAGCTACAGGGAGATTGAGGCAGGGCAAGAGGATTGCAAGCTTGAGACCTGCCTGGGAAATTTAGCCAGGTGATCCTCCCATGTGAGGGAGATAAGTTGAACTGGGACAGTGGTTATAGGAGGTAAATGAGAGACATCATCTAAGAAAAAGCAAGAAGGGAAAGTCAGTAGGACCTCAAGGGTTAACTAGACAGGGGAAGTGAGAGAGAAGAGTCTAGATGAGCCCTTGATTTCCAGAATGGGTGATACTACTTAGTGAGATCAGGAAAGGGGCAACATTAACTTGAAGATAGAGGAGAGGAATTTCATTTTGGACACTTCATTTGAGGTTCACCAGAGGTGACTAGACATAATCCTGCAGATCAGGAAAGGTAGATCTAAACTGGTGAATCACCAGTCCAAACACCCTTGGAATTTGTGCCAGTTTACAATACACAGAAGTTCAAGGTAAGTGCAAATTTATGCAAAAGTCTCCCTCCTCCCAAAAGGGAGAATAGGAGAAGAATTTAAGACAAATGAAGGGCTGGGGTTGTGGCTCAGTGGTAGCTGCGCTTGCCTAGCATGTGAGACGTACTGGGTTTGATTCTCAGCACCACATACAAATAAGTAAAATAAAGGTCCATAAACAACTAAAAAATATTTTAAAAAAGACAAATGAAGATGCTAACAATAGTACCATCTGTGGTGGCAGTGTACATCTGTAATTCCAGCTACTGGAGAGACTGAGGTAGGGCAAGAGGATTGCAAGTGTGAGACCAGCCTGGGAAATTTAGTGAGACCCTGACTACTACCTCTACTGCTGCTGCTGCTGCTACTACTCTACTACACTACTACTAAATAGACTGGGGATGTAGCTTAGTGGTAGAGCACTTGCTTAGCTTAGCATTCAAGAGAATCTGGATTCAGTGACTGCTACAAAAATAACTACCATTTAAGGAAGCTTAGAAAGCTAAACAAGTCTATCTAATCAGTACAACAGGCCAATAAAGTGGCTATCAATTTCACAGATGATGTAAATAAACCTTAGAGAAACAAAAGGATTTTAATTGAAAACCATTAGTGACAACATCAGATTTGAACTCATGAGTATGATTCTATAGTGGCTGCTCTTAGCCACTCTGCTATTTTGTGCATCTGGAGTATTTTCTTTTGCCTTTGTTCTTTGAATCACTGAAACTTCATTTAAACCCAAAGAATGAAATTCCTGTTGAGGGCAACTTTTCAAATCAGTTCTCCCAGCTAGGGCTATCTGAGCCCAGACTTCCCATGGGAAGTCTCAGATCACTCAGAAGCTGCCAGCAATCCCTAAGCTTGTCACTCAAGCCTAGCTACATCATTTACTAACGCGTGTGTGCATGCACACACACAGATGAGGGGAGAGAGGGGGGGTGTATGCGGGAGACCTTGCTAGGATCAGTTAGTAGCAACAGAGCCCATGCCTTCCCCAGCATACTTGGGAAACCTGACAGTCCTCTGAGTCTTCATACCCACAGGGGTCTCTCTAGCACTCCGGCCTGGAAACATGCGCAGAGGTGTTTGCTAGGTGGTTTTCCGTAGGGAGAATGCCTAGCGCCAGACCATAACGGCTGTTTCAGCACCATGGTCAGGGGCGCGTCGTTAGCCGGGCTAGCGCCGGCTCAGCTGGCTCAGTTAGCCTTGGCCCACGTATCTCGGAATCCCAGGCAGCAGACTGGAGCTGAAGGTTGACCAGGAGTCGGGGCGTGGTCGAGGCGCAATGGAACCTTTTGGCCTTACAAGAACCTCAAGGACCACACTTGAGTCAAAGCCCATATGACTCGCCCCCCCACCTCCGCCATCTGTGGACAGAATAAAGAACACCGAACTGCTTATCTTAAGTCAGGGTCCCAATTCCAGTTTGCTCCGATTAGTCACCAAGTAATTGAGGACCTTGGGCAAGTCATTTATTTCCCGACTTTGGGTCTTTGTTTCCATGAGTGTGGTGGCTCTGCCTGCCCACCTCACTGATTGTAGAAGGATGCCTGAGAAGTAACCTGACATTCGGGAGACCTGTCCGTGCGTCTGACCTCTTGAAGGAGGGGCAGACAGGTGTCGGCCCCGCCCCCTTTCTTGAGCAGTGGTCTGCAGCAGTTTTAAAACTGGGGAGGGGGAAAGGAACACAAGGGATAATATTAATTACATATTCACAACGGAGAACATTAATTACAAGAGCGTAAAAATATAATTTCGTTTACTCAGCGCTTAGTTAGTGCCCCATTTTTAGTCTAACCTCCCCCCCTTCCCTACACTATCCCCAGCGCCAGGGACTGAGGGGCGTTTTCCATTGCTGATCGTTGTCGGGGGCTGTAACTTCATTCACTACAAGCACTACTTCCTCTTAGAGACCTAGGACTCCTAAGGAGGGGTTTTAGGAACTCCCTCCAACTTCTCTACTGAATTAGCTGAGTCTCAGAGACTTGTCCAAGGTCATACAGCCAGCAGCCAGTGGGGGAAGGGTGCCTCCGGCCCCTCCTGCCTTTGTGCCAGCCCAGCGTCCAGGCTCCCAGACATTAGCATTCCAATGGCCCCAGGACGCTTTGTCCCCCGACCGAGGCCGGCTGGGAGGTGGGGTGGGATGGGGGCAGGGCGCCATAAATCTACCTGCTTGTGCGTGCCGACGGGGTTGGCCAGGGGGGACGAAGGGTGGGAGGTGCAAGATTCATGTGCTTTTTCTGGAAACCAGGCTTGGACTCAGACAAAGGCAGAAGAGAGGCGAGAGTCATTCCACCAAACGGTCTTTCCTACCCGCGCTTGGGATCCTGTCCGGGTTTCAGGGACTTGGAGAGCGGAAAGCGACCTCAGACCAGAGGAGGATCCTCATTCAAAGAAGCGCTTGCGGAGGGAGTAAAATCGATCTCCTAGCCGAGTCGTCCAGCAGCCTTGACTGGTTTTAAAATCCACTGAACGTAATATCACCCGGGAGGTGGTGGGCGTGGGGGTGAAGGTGCCGGGCTAGTGGCACCGGCCACTCGGAAATGTTTCCGAGCCCTCCTTGCTTAGGGACTCTTTGGAAAGGGCCCTGGAGGATGTTCCCAACCTCAGCGCAGTTCCACACACGTTGATGAATCGTTCAGGCACAGAGCTCTAAATTTTGCAGGGATTATACCAAACCCTAACCCTTCAGATTTGAAAAGTAGGGCAGATAGCTGTTGAGTCAATCCCCCCGGCCCAAGGTTCAGCGGCAGAGAATCATAGTGGGGGTTTGTGTATGTGCTCGGGGCCCACACACGAGCCTGTGTTTTAATTCGTGGGGCAGAAGGCAAGTCTGTGTGCATTGGGTGACTAATAGCTCCTTAATGAATGCCCTGGAAAGCAGGAGAGCACACAGTGGTTGCACCCCAGCTCTCCTAGGTGCAGCTAGCTGGAGGAGCTCACCCAAATGCTTGTCCAGTTTCAAAAGGTCGTTTGTACCAAGGGAGTCCGCAGCCTAGATGAACACTACTTCTCAGAGACCTGCACAGAAAGAAGGACCTTCTGCTTGAGACATTCCTCTTCACATTTTTTGTCCTGATCCAAACACACCTCCTCTGGCAAGCTTTCTGCAATTCAGCCCCATCCTCCATTTGTGGCTTCTACCTCCACATAGCACCAATATTTATTTGGTCTTAAATTATTTTGTCTCTACCCATGGGAGGACAGAGAGCTTCCTGCTTTTTATGTCTGCCTACACCCCTTCCCCCAGTACCCAACAAATAGCAGCCATTGCTTGGTCTGTGCAACAGGGAACTGCTGACACCTCGCACCCCTGCTCCATGCCCCAGGTGGAAAGTTGGCTGCTGCAGAAGTCATCAAGAACCCATTAATCTCCTCCTCCCAGATTAAAGTCATGAAATGAAACAACGCTCTGTTCATTCGTTTGTTTGCAGCATCCCCTTTCCTGCCCCCAAATCCTGCCCCTGATAACTGAGACAGCTCCTCCTTTAAAGCTACCTTTAGAGACTTGGAAGTTGAGGCAAGGAAAAGTTCAATTTAAAGGGCAAAGGAGAGGGAGACATACACAAGAAGTGTTAACTCCTGATAAGCCACCACCTTTGAGTTCTAAGGTGCTGGAAAGAGACCTACCCACAGCTCCTGGTCTCTGGCAGGGCCACTTCAACCTGAGTTGGTCCCATTTCTTTCCAGGATCCCCTGATGACCCAAGGGAGGCCTCTGGGGTTCAACTAGCAGGTAGGGTTCCTGCCCTCCATTTTCCTGTTCCCAAGTTGCAGACAGATTCTGAGGATTCTTAGACTTTAGACCAGCTTCCCTGAGAAACCAGGGACCCCAACTCCATGAAGGTACACTCCACTAGTGAGCGACCTCAAGACAGTTTCAGTAGGTGAGGAACCAGCCCTATTACACGGATTACATCTCTTGGTAGTAAGAGATCACTTGACTGGAAACCATGACCACCTCCCTGAAAAAAATTTCAATCTAGGTTGCTGGTGTTTGAGGCATGCCAAAGATTTCAGCGGCACTGGCCACCTTCTCTGATGGCAGCTGCTAGGGTGAATGAGTGGAGGCGTCACAGACCCAGCAACTTTGGAAAACTCCTGGGACGCCCAGCCTGGCTCCTGTGTTTCTGAGGACTCCAATTCACAAATTACTCTCTGCCTTCCCCAAGTGGGGAGTCGCTCTAAATTCAGGCTGATGAAGTGGGGGACACAGCATGCCGTGTAAGTTGAAGATTTGTCTTCTAAACCTTTGTTTGAAATAGGACAACTCGCTGTTTTTATAAAGAAAACAAGAGGGCGGGACCAAAGATTCCTTAAGAGACTTCCAGCCTGCAGTTGAGCACCCAGGGGAGGGGCCCCAGACTCCCAGAAAGATTTTCAAGAACAGAAGCGCCCGGAACTCAGGCGCAGTAGCTACCCTCCCCTGCTCGCCGCACAATCCAGTCACTCGCTGAGACTTCTTGAGGGTCCATCTTTTATTGGCTCAAAGTCTCATTCACCAGTCCCTAATACTCTTATGTACAACATATAGACTTTTCCCGCCATGAAATTTCATCAATAAATACACATGTGTAAAACAGGGGAGGGAATATATAATTTACCATAACAAATCATTACCAAAGACATTATATAATTTACAAACTGATTCTAAAACAGAAGAGACGCGCAGCGCTTCAGGCACCTGCAGCGCTGCCCACGTTTCAGACGCACCACGCAGAGAAGCTGGGGAGGTGCTCCAGGACGCCGGCTAGGCTTTCCCAGTTCGCAACCCGGTCTCCAGGCTCCGGGAGGGCAATGGCTCCGAAAAGTGCAGGAGGAGAAGGCGGAAAATCGCCTTCGTGGATTAAGGCAGAATGGAGCGTCCCGAAACCTCGGACTTAGAATAGGGAAAGTCAGCAGCGTCTTTGGAGCAGGATGAGGGACCAAGCACTGAGACCAAAAATTGGATTAAATCGCATTATAGGAGGGTGGTAGGAGACAGACGGAAAGGCAGACAAACAGACTTGAATTAGAGAAGGGTGACCAAATTGTGAGTGTCTCAGGTTGTGTAGTGCTACCACGCTCGTCTTCTTTGAATGAGTTTTGGGGTGACCGTTGACAAGAGGCCTAAAATAAGCGCAGCTTGCAATGCCCGCTTCGCGCCCGCATCCCCAAGGTTTGCGTGAGCTGCAGCCAGCTTGATTGAACCCAGTCTGCGGACCAGAGGCCCAGGGGTTAGCCAGTGAGAGACAGGAGGAGTAAGCTCTTGAAGGTCACCGCCCACCCCCGGCGGCTCTGACTGCCTCCCTCCCTCCCTCGCTTTGAAAACTATGGCCCAGAGACCCACAGAACCCTTCACAGGAAGTCTGAGAATGCCAGGGTGCCCGGGCGCAGGCAAGCGGGGGAGGTGGGCCCCCGCAGCCCGGGGCGCTCTTCCAGGGAAGTGGCTGGGCTCAAGCTGCCAGCTTGGGAAACTGGAGAGTAGAGGGAGCCCCAGTCCCCAGAGGAGCCGCTGTCCGGGCTGCCCAGCTCCCCACAGGGCGGTGCGGGAGGGTCTGGCCCGTAGAAGCTGTGGTCCGCAATGCGCAGAGTTTGAGTCAGAGCCCAGATGTAATTGTGGGCGAAACGCAGCGTCTCGATCTTGGTGAGCTTCGCATCGTCCGGGAAGGTGGGCAGGACGCCGCGCAAGGCGTCAAGCGCTGAGTTGAGGTTGTGCATCCGATTGCGCTCCCGATCATTTGCCTTCTTGCGCCGACTCCGTCTCTGCTTGCTCAGCGCCAACTCGCTCTTTGGCCGGCTGCGCCCTCCTCGCCGTGCCCTGAGCTTCTTAGCTGCGCCTGGGCAGGCACCCGCTTCTGCCTCGGAGCAATTTCGGGGCATGCGAGTGGGGCTAGGTGGGGCGGACGCGGCGCAGGGCCCCACGTTATCGGAGACTCCAGGGAAGGGCTGCTGGATCTCGTGGGCCACTTGGATAGTGGGTGCACCCAAAGGATGAGGCGCCATCCTGTGGCGGGGTAAGAGAGAAGGGTGAGCTTGGGTCAATAGCCCGGGCAGTTCCCTATTCTAAGGTCAGGTGGGGCGGGGGTAAACGAGGATGAACCGCCCCCTCCGCAGGATCAAAGGGCCCCTTATCCCTTGCTGGCCCCTTGGCCGTCTCCGAGCGTTACCTAGTTTTCCGGGCGCAAAAGGTTAGACAGCAGTGAACCTCAGAGAGCAGTGGGGAGCTGAGGTGGCCCGTTCGCTCCCAAGTTTTGCTGAGCTGCTGGCGCCACTGTCTGGGAGTTGCCTCAAGAGAAGAAAAGCTCCAAGGGGGTCCTGGACCTCGGTAGTTTCTCTCCTCACGGCGCAGAGACGGCAGGGATTCCCTGAACCACAAGTCGTGTGCCCCTTGGCACGCTTTATCTGCTAGGCCCGGGCCTGGAGCGTGCCTGCCGGGCTGCTGCCCGCGCCACCGGCCAATCAGCGCTGGGGTCCCGAGGCCGCGCCACGCGAGCCCGCTCCTCCCCCGCGGGGCACAGCTGGATTCCGGACAAAGGGCCGGGGTCGGGGGAGGGGAGCGCCGCTCTGTTTGCTCTCTCCCGCGGGCTCGGTCCCAGCAACTCTCGGTTCCTCAAAGAGCCTCGCCCAGTGAGAAGAACTTCGTCTGGCTCCCGTCTGGCGGCTTCAGACCGCTTTGCCCCTTCCCTTCTTTCCCTGGCATCTGTCCAAACGCAGTCTTGGTTCCCTATAGGGACTTTGGGGAGGCCGCAGGGAAGGCCAATCTCTGAGTATTACACTCGGGAAATTTAGACTCAGAGAAGAAGGTAGCTTGCTTCTCAACTGGCGTGATAGTTGCATAGGTAGAATAAGGAGCCAGGTGTGGTGTCCTGACTAGCAGCTCGGAGGAGCGCCCACTATTTCTAAATACCACCCGGCTCTTCTGCGCTATGGGTCTGGTTAGGAAGTACTCTTGGGACAGTGTTTCACCGACCCTCTCCATCCAGGGAGGAAGGACAGGAGTGACCTACGGGAGAAATCCTGCTTATGTCCCTTTAATTCAGAGACCTTCGCCTTGGGGTGTCCAAGCCCTTCCACAGTTAACTTGTCTGGAGATGTCAATCAGTGTCCAGACAGAGGCTTAGAATCCCACCCTATCCCCATCCCAGATCCCATCCCAGAAGATGGTTGTGGTGGGGTTCCAGAGGGGGCATTCCAGCACTACCACTCATGGTTAGTATCCTGGCAAGCACTAAGGCCGGGGCATAGGTGGGGAGGTTTGAAAAGGTCAGGAGGGGGCCTGGAGTTCATAGCCAGCGTTTTGTCTTTTGAACCCCCAGGGTGCGCTGGTTCTGTGAGAGGCAAGTGAATCTACTCTTTCCCCCTTAGTCTTCTTGTCCAATCACAAGCGGGAAATGGGCTGCCAGCTTCACCTGGTCCTGCCCTCTGCTCGGCATCACTTAGGAATCGGGCAGCCAGCACAGGGCAAGGGCTCTCCGAGGTCCCAGGTTTGCTCGTCTTAGCGCTGCCTGGAAACGTTTCCAAAGTGAGTCTGAAGGTAGCCTCTGTCCTTTTTCTGCTGCCCCTCCCTCTTGTCCCCGCGTCGGGCACCCCGTGGTCTTCTGCTTCCGGTCACTCAGGGTGAGGGGTTGCGGCTTCCGCTCCTCTCTCTTGTCCGGGATGTGCTTTGGGAAGGAAGCCGAGGTCGGGATTAAATCTCGGTTGCAGCGAAGTCTTGGCTTTGTAGCAGCAAAGTCTTCGCTTTCTAGTAGTTCCAGACACTCAGAGCCTCCCGGAAACTGCAGGAGGGGCCAGACCCCCGGGATGGGAGACTAAGGCAATGGGGCGAGGGAACGAGGTAGGTCTGCCCTAGTGATGGCCTCTCACTGCCCAGGCTGCTTGGGGACAAAATTTTCTCCTAGGCATAGGATGATATGCATAGGAGCCAGCTAGAGGGAGCTCTAGGATTGGGTGGGGGTGGGGTCGAGGTCCTTCCTATCTCAGCCGTGAGCAGCGGGGGTTCCTTCCTGTTTCCGGGAAAATGAAGTCTGGGGTCAAGGTCAGGACCAACAAAGACTTTCCTGTGCATAGGATTCGGGCTTCACATTCTGTTGCAGCTCCTTCCTTAGGCTGGGACTAGCTACAAACTTGTCTTCTAGTCTTAAGAACCAACTGGAGACCTGCTTTACAGATGGAAAAGTCAAGGCCCAGAGAGGGAAAGTGACTTGCTCAAGGTCACACAATGTAATTCTGTTAAACCACATGGAATTCAGATCCTAAGACTCCTAGACCTAGATTTTCCCCCTGCACTTTTTTCCATGTCCTTGATTTGGAGGGAAATAAGAGACACTGAAATGCAGAAAATAGAGGATGTCCTGAGTCTGGCAGGAATGACAGGATTAGATAAGAAAAGGAATAATGGTCCAGTGTCCCTCCCAGTCAAGGAGAGCCAGCTCCACTTATGCTCCAGCTTTCCACTTTTCTGTCCCATATCCTAGCCTTGCTTGATTTAGACATCTTCAAATAAGGAACTGGGGAAGGATTCTCAAAGCATACTTCTATAGGGGTCCTGGGACCCTGTCAGGCTCTGTTGAGGGAGCCCTAGCCAGGAGGGATCCAAGTGCCCTGGTGGTTACCAGCAGGGGTCTGAAGAGCAACCCACAGTGACCCTCATCTAGAAGTGGATCTCAGATAGGGATGGAATCTGACTGGTGCCTGCCTTGAAAGACAGGATACTGATCAGAGCCTAGAGCAAGATTCATGAGCCAGGCAAAGTTCTGAGGATTCTAGCCAAGATGTCGATCGGTAGAGAATTCTGGGACCTGTTTGGAAATTCTTATCCAGACTCCTCAACACCCCTTTGGCTCAGGGCTCTCCAGGGCTTTCAGGCTGCCACGACTCTTGCTTTGCGTAAAAAGCAGTCAGGGCCAGGAGCGCAGCTGCTCCAGCAGCGGTGCTTGAGGGACCAAAGGACACCCTACCAGCTCTTTCTCTGGCCAGGAAGCCGAGCTGGATGTCCACAAGTCTCGGGGGGGTTCGAGGTTAAGGGTCCATACCCTTTCTCTCAGCTGCAGGGGACTCACAGACCCCTCTCCAAAGTTAATCCCTGCACCGCAGAGTGCTGAGGCGCAGGCGGTAACTACGCCGATGCGCGCTAGTTGGGTTGGTAAAATCGCTCTTCCCATTGAGAACAGAATCTGTTCCCACAACCCCCAGTAATCCACTGCCTCTAAGGCCTTCAGGACCCCCGTACCCCTCGATCTTCTGAGACCTAGGCTTGCCTGGAGATTGAGGGGGTCTAGGAGAGAGGGACAGCCAGGCGCCTGGAGACCAAGGGCAGATTGGAAAAGAAGGAAGGCAGCGGCTGGCCCTGCCGCCTTCCTGTCGGCAGGGGGGGGGGATTTTAGCATTGCCTGGGGGCTCTTTGAGAATGGGGTGAGGAGTAGGGGCCACGAGAAGCTGAATAGCTAATGGCTTGCCAGAGGAGGGGGCCTTCTTTCTCTCGCCTTCGCTTCGGCACTGAAAGAGGGGAAGACAAAAATCTGGCGAGCGAGCTGCCCGGGCCGAGACTGGCCACTTCAAACAGCCCTTCAAACAAAAGGAGAGGACGAAAAGAAAGCCCCACCTGTCTCCAGTGTTTGCTAAAATAATAATAAATAGATTTCGTTTAATAAATAATTACAAGAGATTGTAAAGTGGAGTGCTTTGGAAAACATCTACCGCGGGAGTCGGCGCAGCCAGCCGTCACCTGCTCCCAAGGCGGACAACTTTATTGTTAAGCCACCCCCCAACTAGTTCGCCTCTGATAAACTCTCCCTGGTTTTCACAATGACTGTTTACCCATAGTTAGCACAATATTACCTTTGCAGTGATAAACCCGGAGAGGGGAGACCTGGCCCCTGGGCACACCTGTCCCAGAAGCTGACACATGGATTTGGCACCAAGCTGGCCTCCCCCCCGGGGGCCCTGCCCCCGTGTACATTGGCCCAATTGCCACTCATTTATAACAGGTTGGCTGCAAGGCCTATCTCGGTCCTATTTGTCTTCTTTTATTGAAAACATATGGTCTCCAGGGGCTCACTAGCCCCATATTTCATCTGCCAGGATCTGGGGCGCTTCCGCAGGCTGGTGCTGCCCAGCGCGCTGCTCCCCATTCAACGGCTGCTGTGCCAGCTGAGGGGACCACGGAGGTTGGGTGGGGAGCGATAAGGCGGGGTCTTCACCGGTTTTAGGAGAGAAGCCATTCCCTCGGTGATTCCCCCTCCCCAGGCTCAGGGACCTCATGCGCTCTTGAATGGGTGGCTGGTTCTTTTTCTTGGGTAGGTGAGAGGGCGCCATATGCTACCCCCCAGGGCGCACGAGGGAGCTCTGGCCCAGGGAGTCTGAGAACAAAGGGTGGAGAGGGTCCGGACACTCAGGAGCGCCCGAGGTCTTTATTTCCAGATCCCCCTCCCTGCCTAAGACCGCCTCCCAAGGGCGTCCGCAGCTCGCGCGCAGCGCCTGGAGACAAAGTGTTCACATTATTGCTGCCGGCGGCGGAGACGTGAATGCGTGAAAAGGTGCATTACGCACGAAGACACCTGTTGAAACGGCCCCTCTTCTCAGCGCCTCTCTCTGCTCTGAGCTGAGTCAGGAGCTGCGCGGGGAGTGGGGGGGGTGGGAAGAGCGAGAGATACTGTGATTTGTGGCGACATATGTTGAGCAGATCGGTGTGTGCTCTTCACAAGGACACATGCATCCTCGCTCCCATAGACACCCGCGAGAAGGAGCAGCTGCTCTCCTCACCTTCTCGCGACATAATACCTGGGCCAGAAGCTTTGGCCTCTCCTTTTGAGACTCTAGATCTCCCCCACCCCCTCTGTCTTCCGCTCCCACCCGCCGCCCCAATCTTGGCAGCTTTGCTGTGGGACTTTATTGTCAATTTTAACAGATGCACATTTGTTCCCAGCCCTGGCCTCAAGCACGCGCGTGCGCGCGCGCGCGCGCACACACACACACACACACACACACCCCCCCGCAAGCGTCCACAGAAAACGCAACTGATGGCACAGATGCGGAGCGCAAGAAGCCCATATGTCCCGCTTCGCGCCTGGTCCAGGCTGGGGAAATAAACAGCCTGTGTGATTTTCCCTCCCCAGAAAGAAATAAACAACGGAAGCCGGAGCGGAGGGAGGCCACCTCCAGAAGCCTCGAACTTGGTGCTTGATCTCTGGGGCGGTGGCACGCTGCGCCCGCAGCTAAGAGAGCGCTTGGCAGTGCACCCAAGACTGAGGGGAAGGAGGCTCCTGGGAAGAGCTGAGAGGGCCACGGGGTCCGGAGGTGCCCGCTGGACATTGCCTGACCTCCTGTCCTCGCTTGACTTCTGGGCTTCTGAACTCTGGAGAGGACCTTTTGGTCCTCCGGGGATTGCCAAAATTAGCGTGCAACCAGGAGCTGTAGGGGCGGTCCTGTACCCTGGGAAATCATTTCGCACACTTCTGCCCGCTAGTCTCCCTAGTCGGTTGTGTTTAAACTTTGGAGCTCGCTGTAGTGTCAAAATATGGTGGGAAGAGTGTGGTGTGTGTGTTGGCCTAGACAGGAGGCTGGCTCCGACACTTATACCTGTGCCATTGTGAGCAAGCAGAAATAGTTTCACCTCTGTACGCCTCATTTTCCCATCTAGTCAAGGAGAAAGCTGTGTGTGCGTGTGTGTGTGTGTGTGTGTGGGGGGGGGGGGGTAATGTAATTTTCTTTTTAGGTTTGCAAAATTCCAAGTCTTGGAATTTTGGGTCTTCCACTGTGAGTGAAGGAAACCCTCCTCCTCCTGCAACAGTCCCCGCCCCCTCATCGGAGTTTCTGGATAGTGAATCTTTTCTCAGCAGTGGAAGTGCCAGGGCAGTGATGGTAGTGGGGAAAGGTAGGTTTGGCCCTGGAACCATTTAGAAACCATTCCCTGTGCTCTCCACCTTTCAGGGCTTGGGGCAAATGCAACTCTTGGGCTCAGTGACAGGTCAGGCAAGCCTGCTGTCATCAGCTTTTCAGAGCTTCCTGTCTTCCAGGGTTGTGGTGGAGCTGGGAATGTGGCTCTGTGTGGCTCTTGAGTCCCTTCCTCTCTCTGGGCCTGCCTGTTTCTGGAGAACTATGCTGTCCACTGTCTGTGAGCTTGGATCAGTTCTCATTTCTAAAGTGAGGGGCAGTCTTCCTGGGCCTTAAACAAATTGTCTTTATTTATTGTGTGTGTGTGTGTGTGTGTGTGTGTGTGTGTTTATTTTCCTGAATGTATTCTCTACATTCTAAAGTCCATTGGCCCAAGGAAGGAGACATTGTCCTTTGGGAATGGCTCTTTAGAAGTCAGGCTTGTGGTGACAGATGAATTCTCTGCCTGGCTGCTCCTCAGTTCTCCAACCTTGACTCCTTCTTACAACTCGCCCGGTTGGGGAATATGTTTAGGTAGCAGAGTGTGTCAGGATTGCTATGAGTTTGGAGGTGAAGGGGCTGGAGATATAGCTCAGTTGGT
Organism: Spermophilus citellus; assembly: GCF_964194105.1. NCBI lineage: Eukaryota > Metazoa > Chordata > Mammalia > Rodentia > Sciuridae > Spermophilus > Spermophilus citellus. Next base: position 43,718,821 of record NC_138195.1, read on the forward strand.
AGAGTGCTTGCCTTGCATGCACCAGGCCCTGGGTTTGATCCCCAGCACCACACACACACACACACACACACACAAAATAAAATAAAATAAAAATAAATAAATAAAATAAAAAATAGTTTGGAGTTAAGTTGAGCAGGAATCTATTCACATCTCTCCTGTGGGTCCCTCCCTCCAGGTATCAGGCTGGGAAGGCAGGAAGGATGGTCCAAGAATTAATTCCAAACTAGCTCAGTGGAAAAGCAATAAAATAGTTTTCTACACAGTAATTAGTGACACTGATATTTATATGAAAATGTAAAGGAGGTGGATCATCTTCTAACACACTCGTATAACCTGTGAGGGAGAACCAGAAAAGGAATTTTTAAAAATTCCCATTTAACAAATGACCCGTCTAAGGCTCAAAGTCATGGCCTGGAGATAAAACTAGAACTCAGCTTCCCTGTGTCCACTCCATCTACCTGACAGGGAATCTTCATTCTGTCACTCTCCTGGCCCTAACCCATTGCCCACCCCAGGATTTCCACGCAGTCACCCTTTGGAGACCTTTGGAGGTGGGAAAATCTCAGTTGGGGCTTTAGGGGAATAAGTATTTTGGAGCAATAAATAACTTCCCCTTCCTTTGGGGTACACTTGAACTTCTCTTTTCTACTTGTCAGTACCCCCTGCCCACCCCCCAGGAGGGTCCAAGTTTGTGGGACTTTGAGAGTGAGAGCTTTTTAAAATCTCATGCTCTGTGTGGCATCTGCCTGGTAAGTCCTAGCACTGCTGGGGGAAATAAACCTCATATTTCTCATTTTTTAGACTTTAAAAGTCCATGCTCCCTATTTTGGATGATGGAGCCCTATCTGAAAACCATTTTGTGTACACCCTTCAAAATGTGTTAGTTCTTCATGATTCCTAATGTATCCTGTAGTGTATAAACCAGATGAAAAGTATGGCTTGTTTGTAAATCATAGGGATATGTTTATACCTGGCAACATAAAGGCATGGAAAAGAGGATTTTGAGCCAGGCAGCCAATTTGGACTTTTCCACCTATTAGCTGTGTAACCTTGGCCTATTGGCTCAGTCTCTCTGAAGACAGCTTTGTTTTCTCACCTCTCAAAGGGGGTGATAATAGAGTACCTACCTCACAGAGCTTAGGTGATTAGGATTCCTGTCGTCAGCAACAGCAAGTAGTAATTGCTCAGACACTTATGAATAAACATGATATGTACGTTGTAACCATACCATCCAAAATATTTGCAGCAGAAAGTGAAGGTGAGTGTATCTGGTAGTCCTAACAGGTGGTTCTTCTTGTACTCTTTCTGCAACCCATTTAGGACTCTGCAAATACTGTAACAGTGTCATCCAGAGAAAGGATCCAGGTTTACATTTGGCCAGCATATTCTTTTATTTAACTGGGAAGGCATCCTGGTGAGAGATGAGCATCTTGTTTTTTTCAGATAGAGAATCTGAGGCTTACAAGAGGTGGTATGACTTACCCAGGGGCACTTGACTTGTATAGTGGGGTGGAAATAAGAATTGGTCTTCTGATCTGGAATCCATGTCCCATCTACCCTGGTGCTGGGTTACATGGTGGGTCCCACTTGTGAGCTTATTTATGGCAAGGTGCAGGCTAATTGAGGAAGCTGGCTGATGGTGTGTACATATGGCCCATTCATTTTTTTTCTACCAGAAGTCACAGTGGGTTCAGAGGCTCCCAGCATATGAGCTCATTTGCTGGGTGGGGTATATTTTGCAGATGCAAGTATAGAAGGAAGAGTGTTTTTGCAGAGCTTCTATCTGCACAGGAAACTACAAATCAAGTCCTGTCAGTGCCATTGCCCACATATCAAGATGGCCTGGGTCAGTTGGGTATATCTTACCTTTGTGCCATAAATGTTTATGAAGGATCATTATAGGAAGGTGGTGGCCAGCTGTTCCCCACAGTCTCAAAGATTAGACCCAAGGGAAGTGGCTTAATTTGGAAAATCAGGGATTTTGGCTATTTATGACTAGATCACTGCCAGTGAATACATGAGTAGTGTCTTCTTAGATTAGGTTGGATCCTGTCTGTAGAAACCTATTCTCTGTCTTGAAATGATCAGCAGCCTACTTGGAGGCAGTGGGATGGACTGGATGAGCTCAGGAGGTCCTATCTGCTCTTGCTCCATGAATTCATTACCATGAATAGTTGGGGTGACTATTTAGTTGTACAGAACATACATTGGAAAGTCATCCTGCAAATAAGATGAACACACAGAAGGCGAGATTCTCATCCACCTGCCATAAAAGCTCTTGAAGAACATGGGAATTAATTCCTACAGTCCTTTATATGGTGAATTGAAATCAACAAACCCCCAAGTGCCAAGTGTTGTAAGAAATATCAAGAGCCTGAGGATTAGTGCTGAGATCTTCTCCAGCATGTTGTCCCAAGCCCTCAGCTGACGAATGATTCAGACTAGAGGCTCAGAGAGGAAGTGTGACTTATCCAAGTTGACACGGTGAGAGAGGCCAGGTCAGAACCCAGAGCTCATTCTACTGCTCAATAATGGAGTCCCAGAGGCTGTGTTCTGTGTTGCCCTCAAACTCAGCCTGGCACAGGGGACCTGTGAGTAGGTCCTGAGTGTAGAAGTGTCTCCTTCTACAAGATGAGCTTTTCAAATCAGGGGCTGTGTCAGGTTGGAATATTGTGAACGACAGGTCTCCAACAGAGAGGGGATGGAGGGGCCAGGCCTGTGCAGGTCATGGGAGACTGGGCATCGGGCAGCCAGCGGGAGATTGGAAGGGCATGATGGGAGAGGAAGGGGCTGAGTGAAACCTGTGTGGTTTTTGGAAACTGATGCAGGTGGCAGAGCCAAGGCTGTGGGGCTCCTGAACATCAGTGAACCCTTTAGAGTCTTTTTTTTTTATTGGTTGTTCACAACATTACAAAGCTCTTGACATATCATACTTCATACATTAGATTGAAGTGGGTTATGAACCCCCAATTTTACCCCAAATGCAGATTGCAGAATCACGTCGGTTACACATCCACAATTTTACATAATGCCCTATTACTAATTGTTGTATTCTGCTACCTTTCCTATCCCCTACTATCCCCCCTCCCCTCCCCTCCCTTCTTCTCTCTCTACCCCATCTACTGTAATTCATTTCTCTCCTTGTTTATTTTCCCATTCCCCTCACAACCTCTCCTTTAGAGTCTTGAACAGAGCACCAAGAACTGGTCCTAAATGCCTAAAGGGTCAGGTAAAGCAAAAGAGGCAAGTGAACAATACACCATGGGGAACTTATGTCACGTGTAAGTGGATAGAGCTGATGGCTGCCATGAGAGAATGTGGCCAACGTTTACCAGATCTTAGGGCTTTTTTTTTTTTTTTTTTTTTAAATGGAAGCCAGGCATCTGGATTCAATTTTGTAACACAACATTTAATGGATCAAACAAAACCCATGGGTGGAGGTGGGGGTATAACTGTGGTGGAGCACTTGCCTAGCTTGCACAAGGTTCTGCCCCAACATCTTAAAAACAAACAACAACAAACCCCCTCCCCCTACACACACACACACACACACACACACACACACACACACACACAAACCCACTTGTGGGCTGAATCCAGCTTATGAATTCTACCACTGTGGATTAAATTTATTGTATCAGTCAGGTCAGGCTGTGGTACACTGTAGTAACAAACAACCCCAGAAATCAGTGGCTTTAGCAAATCAAATTGATTCCCTGTTCTTACTGTATTTCTACCCTGAGTCAGAGGGAGCTCTGATTTTTATAGTAATTCAAGGACTTAGAGTGATGGACCTAGATTTTTTGCATGTGTTTCTGCAATCATTACAGCAGGGAAAAAGGATTGTGGTAAACTGTGCACAGATCCTTAAACCTTTGGTGCAAATGTGATAGGTGTAGCTCTCATTCACATTTCATTGACTAAAGCCAGTCACATGACCGTGCCTAATTTTAAAAAGGTTAGGGAAGTGCTATTCTGTTATGTGTCCAGAAGAAAAGTGCTGCATTGACATTATGACCTGTCCATATTCCCAACAATATTTCCTTATATATATACCAAAGGCTGCTATTTATGATCATCTGCAGTTCTCTGCCTAGGGCTTTCATGGCTTCATGTTGGACAGATTGGAAGTACAGAGGTCAACATTCTTAGAAGCATCCTCCAGCCAATGAGAGAAGGGTTTGGTGCATGATATCCCAATGCTCTTCTTAGTTGGGATAATTCTGAGGCATACTATCCGCTCTGTCCCAGAGTTCCAGTGGGAGTGAACTCCAGGTGCCTATAGTGGAAACTGGTTTGATAATGCATCCTTTGGTGACCTCCCTTTCCTAGTCTCTCTTCTGTCTCCTGAGATTCCCTCCCAAGGAAACTCCCTGCATCTGAGTCCTGGCCTCAGGATTTGCCTCTGGAGTTACCCAAATCAAAGCAAGGAAGAAAATCAATCCTTGTGAACATCTCAGTGACTATCACATTTACCAATTAGATGATCAGCCTCTGCAGATCTGTGGGATGTTGAGGATGATGAAATAAATTGGTGTCTTCTGCCAGGGAGTCATCCTCTGACTTCTTCACATATGTAATAAAGAGAACAGAAAAGCAAGGGTTGCCTCAAACCATCCCACTTTTATTGAGCAACATTTCTCTTCTTGCTCTGATATTAGTGTGTTTGCCTAATTCTCATGAATCAAGATGGCCACCACCGTGTCCACATTCCAGGTAGAGTAATGACAGAAGAGGAGGGGAGGAGCATCCTTCTTTGAGGACACAACCTGGAAGCTGTATACCTCACTTCTGCTCAGTTTCCCATAGCTGACACTTAACTTCACTTAGCTGCAAAGGAGGCTGGGAAATATAGTGGGGGGGGCATATGCTCAGCTATAAGTTGGAAATCTATTACCAGCATTCTTTACCAGACTTAGTTATTGCACAATGTAAACTTTTCCTCCTTAGACCAAAGTGGTGATTTTCAATGTAATGTTATTTTTCCCACCTCCCGTCAGCATAGGGGCTCCCTGTTGTGAATCTCAGACCATGTTCTAGATAATAGGGAATGTTCTAGAGTTTAAGCAGTTCACTTAAGAGGTCCATGATGCCCTCCCCCAAATATTAAGGACCATGGTGTTGAGCAATTTCAGACAAGTCATGCACCTCTCTGTTTTTTTTTAAATTGTGTTTTTTTGAGAATTTCTTTTGCAGAGATATGCCAAGGTTTTGACTGAATAAAAAAACTTTCAATAAAAACTATGACAAAACAAAATAAGGATCTTTAAGTGTTTAGCACTAACATACTGCACACTGAAATGGCCCAGGCCCTGTGCTGGGAATGTACCAGTTCTTGCCTCGAGAGCTCAGCATCTAGGTACAGCAGGCGCCTCGACCAGGAAGTATGGGCCTGGGTGACTGGATTATGGTCTTTGTTAGGGCTGGGAGGCAGGAGTCCTGGCTTCTAATCCAGCTCACTGGAACTGTAGCCTGCTCCCTGGTTAAGTGGGAATTCTCATCCATCCACCCAGGAAGAGGCAGCATAGGGAGATTCCAAAATCAGATTCCAGAGTCAGGCAGAAGGGGTGGGGCCTGGGTCCAGGTTGTGTGTGGATCTTATTCTCTTTGTGATGTTGGATGAATTAATTTCTCTGGCCTCAATTTCTTTTAATCTGTAACGTGGCTCTTCTAGGATTTAATGACCTAATATATGCATAGCACTTAGATTTGCACCCAGCTCTTAGTGAGGGCATTGCTTTAGGGAGGTTACTGTGTGCTGGCCACTGGGTCAGTGATACTGATGAACCAGCCATCCATGGTTCCTTTCAGGGCTGACAGTTGTCCACTCGGGGAAGCAGACGTTAACAAGCAACCATGCGTGACAATTCTGATGAGAGTTCTGAATGGTAAGCTCTAGGATGCAGTGAATGCTTACTGTAGAAGGATCCAGGGGCAGGAAAATTGTTCCAGGGAGGAGACCAACCTAGGTAAAGACCTGCAGCAGGAAGGAACACGGCACATTTGATAAAGCGAAAGGCCTTGCGGAGGGAGTATGGAGAATGAGGAGGAGGTTTACGTTGAGTCTGGAGACAGTGGTAGGGCTGGGTTCTGCAGAGCTCTGGGAACATTTTCCTTGAGGGCAACAGGAAGTCACCAAGTTCTGGGCTGGGGCCTGATATCTTCATACTGTAGCTTATGAAAGAGACCAGCGCGTTGGTGAAGAGCAGAGAGGCATGGCAGGGGAAGCCAAGAAGCTGCTCAGGTGAGAGAGGATGGAGCCTGACAGGTGCCAGGGCAAAGGGCGTGGGGAGCTGGGGGTGGATTCAGCTGGGAGAAGGAAAGAGGGAAGACCTGGCGGTAGATTAAAGATGTGGCTCTGGGCAGGGGATGGGAGAAATGATGGTGGCACCTTTCCATGTGATGGAGCTCCCTGGAAGACTCAGGGTGCAGTTGTTGAGAGGGCCGTTGCCAACACAGCCCTTGCTGGAGGTCAGGGCTAGAGATGCACATCTGTGAGCATCTGGATGGAGGCAGCAGTTGGGTAAAGATGAGATGGTTTAGGGGAAAAGTATAAAGTGAGAACAGAAGAACTGGGTCTCAGGACTCCAACTGTTAAAAGGCAGGAAAGAGAAGGAAACTGGCCAAAGAGACTACAGGGGAATGGCCAGAAAGGGAGGGTGTGCTGTTTGAGGCCAAAGGAAGGAATCTTTTTTGTTTTTTTCTTTTATTTGTGCATTCTAGTTATACAGAGTAGTTGGGTTCATTCTGACAAAGTCATGCATGCGTGGAATTTGATTGACTCCATTTCAGTCCCTGTTCCCCATAGCCCTCCTTTCCCTCCCTTTCCTCTGTCTAGTCTTCTTTCTCTACTTTACTGATTTTCTTTTCACTCACTTATTTATTTGGATCGGTGCTTGGTAGATATACTTAAAAGTAGAATCCACTGTGGTGTACTTATATGTGCCCACAGCACAATTTTGTCAAATTCATTCCACATTTTTCTCCTTTCCTGTCCCTCCTCCCTCCCTCTTGATCCCCTTCTTCTGCTCCACTGACCTTCCCTTTATTTTCATTTTATCCACTTCCCTTTTCCCTTTATTGGGGGGCCCGTCTGCCCAGGAGCTGAGCATCTGTCCTCTCTCAGCCTTGAGCCAGGGTGGTGTTTGGTCTGGCATCACCCTCCATCCCCCCGCCATGCGCTGTGCGAAGCAAATGGTTCTCACGTTCACTCTGCAAAGAAGCTGGCTTCAGCTCTAGACCTGAGCATTATCCAAAGGGAGTGGACAACCCTCCTTTGAAACCTTGTCCCCAGCCTTAGTTGGTGAAGAACATTCCATCGAAATTCCTTTGTGTGTTTCCCTTGTAAAAATAAAGAGATTCCGGGTGCACGCTCTCTTGCCTTCGGGTGTGGAAGAGGACCCTTGAGGTCGCAGAGCAGTCCCACCCTCCATCTGAGAAGCTCTTGACCATGTGTTGCGTGATTTCTTCACCATTTTCTTAGTTTAATGTTGCGGTCAGCTCCTCTGAACCCAACTCATCTCGTCAGCGCGGGTCGCTGGGGAGAGCTTTCAATATAAAAATTTGACCCTTGATTTTCTGAATCTGACTTATACCACTCCGCATGAGGTTCTCCAGTTCCATGCCAGCTACTGGAAAATGCTATAATTTTATATTTCTTTATGGCTGAGTAAAACTCCATTTATGTGTGTGTGTGTGTGTGTATTCCACATTTATTTTTATTTTTATTTTTTTTAGTTGTAGGTGGACACACAACTTATTTTATTTGTTCATTTTTATGTGGTGCTAGGGATTAAACCCAATGCCTCACACAAGTCAGGCAAGCTCTCCACCACTGAGCCACAGCCTCAGCCCTATATTCCACATTTTCTTAATCCATTCATCTACTGAGGGGCATCTGGGCTGGTTCCCTAACTTGACTGTTGTGGATTGTGCTGATGTAAACAGTGAGATGACTCTATCACTGTAGCATGCTGATTTTAGTCCTTTTGGGTAAATACCAAGGATCGGCATAGTAGGGTTGTATGGTGGTGCCATTTCTAGTTTTTTGAGGAATCTCCGTACTGTTTTCCACAGTGGTTATACTAACTTGCAGTTCCACCAGCAATGTACAGGTGTACCTTCCCCCCACATCCTCACCAGCAATCATTATCATTTGTATTTTTGATAATTGTCATTCTGATTGGAGTGAGATGAATCTTAGTGATGTTTGGATTTGAATTTCCCTGGTGGCTAGAACTGTTGAACATCATTTCATATATGTCTCTTTTAAGACATGTCAGTTTAATTCTTTTACCCATTTATTGATTGGGTCATTATTTTTGGGTATTAAGTTTTTGAGTTCTTTATATATTCTGGATATTATTCCCTGTCAGAGAAGTAGCTGGTAAAGATTTTCTCCCATTCTGTAGGCTCTCTCTTCACACTCTATGTTCTTCATTGCTGTGCAGAAGCTTTTTAATTTGATGCCATCTCATTTATTGATTCTTGGTTTTATTTCTTGAGTTCTAGGCGTCTGGTTAAGGAAGTTGGTGCCTGCACCAATATGTTGGAGTGTTGACCCTATGTTTTCTTCTAGCAGTTGCAAGTGGGAAGGACACTTTAAGATGGAGAAGAAAACAGGTGTGAATGAGCAGGGGAGGGAGAGGGCTGAATGTTTCATCCAGGTGTAAGAAAGCCTTGTTATTATAAAGGCAGTGCAGGGTCTGAGAGTGTTCTACAGACAGCAGAGTGCCTTGCAAACACAGGAGGTGCAGATCACCACACACATGGGTGTTGGGAACTTGAGTGCTGGGCAGAGAGACAGCGTGGAATTCACCCCTGATCTTGGTTGTTTGGACAGCCCTTCATGGTTCATTCTTTACACTCTAGTGGATACTTCAAGGATGTTAGAGAAAAATCTGAGGAGAGAAGAGAAAAATAATAGGAGAAGGCAGGAGGTGAGGGTCTTGAAATATTGAAACATGCAGTTCTCTTCAATACTGTGTCTTAGGGAAAAATTTGTTCTCCCTTTTGCAGGAGCATTGCCAGGATTCCAGCTCCAATGTAAATCTCCTGTCTTAGAATGTCCACATGGCATTGTGTAGGACCAAAGGATTATGTCATAGCAGAGGAGGAGAGGGTGGGGATGCAGGATCATGGGATCCACTGGTCACTTCACACAAGGCACCAACAAGAGACTGCTGGCTGAGAGAGTCTTGGGAGGTCTGAAGGTACCAGTGAGGCATCAAGGATGGGACATACCCTCTAGGACAATCTCTAACCTAGATCAGCACTCTGTATAGTGCTGCATACTCAGTAGGGTAGATCACATGAGTTCAGTAATCAACAGGGTAGAAGCTCCATCCTACATCACTAAGTTTCAAAGACCCTCTTGGGGAATTTGGCTTCCTGTCCCCATCATTCTAGGCATGAAGACTATGATCCCCAAACAGGAATTCTCAGCCAGGAGATAGAGCAAGACCACCACTGAACTTCCAAGTTAAGGCTTCAGCATTGGTTGACCAAGCTTCCTGAAGCAGGAAGATGATTGGTCTTGGTAGGACTAACTGATCTTGACCCCCAGGAGGATGTAGGATTGCTGTTACACGGTGTAGGCAGAGAGTAATAGGTTACTTGTGCTACTCAGATGACCTTCTTTGGAACTCCTTTGCCCAGTTTTGAAGGCAAATGAATGGAGTAGGGCATGGTGATGGGGTTCCAACTTCTCAGGGATGAAGGACTGGGTCATGTGATCAGGGCAGGAAATCTAGAATGTATAGAAAAGGAATGAGATTATGGATATTGGTTGTGGCTTGAGACCAGCTGTAGCAGCTGGCATTGTTTTCTTCTAGGTGAGACCTTCATGGTCACTCTTCAGCAATAAACAGTCTGGTGGCCCAGAGGCTGGAGTACCTTCAGCTCCCAGCATCTCTTCAGAAGTGGCTTCAGTTGATTGACCCAAGATCCTGCTCCTTGTTGGGGCAGCCCACATAGAAGGACTGGTCAAAGGAAGGTATAGAAGTCCATCTCTCTCACCCCAACTGAGACATTATCAAGCACTATCCCAGCTTTGTGGTAGATGGAGGCCCTTTTTGAGACCAGCCCAGCTTTTCCCCAATCCTGTTTTCTTCCTTTCCTCTCCCACTCATAAGGGCTGATTTTGGGAGAACTTTCTCCTAACTTCCTTCATGGACATTCTTACCTCAGTCTGTTTCCTTGGAAGGCTGACAAGAAACATTGCTTCACAGATTTTGTATTTTGGAAATAAAAACACAATTGCTGAACTTTTAGAGCTGAAGAGGGTCATAAGGATCATCTAGTAATAGCTCAACCATTTCGTCTTATAAACGAAGACCCCAAAGTTCAAGACTTGCTCAAAGTGAGAGGCTAGATCAACTCACTCCAGCCTCCTGCTGGGGTCAGGTGGTCTGAGGGTTGCTTCCTGCTTCAGCCCATTGTGGCTCCTCTGCTGGGGACTGAATCCAGGGCCTTCCACCTGCGAGGCAAGCACTCTACCATGCAGCTACATTCACAGCCCAGTCATCGTGGTTCAACCCAGGGGCCAGCCAACCATGGCCTAGCATCAGTTTTCATTTTTTTTAAAGTTGTATTGAAACACAACCCTGCTTATTCATTTAAGTTCTACAACAGCAGAGTTCTGATGTCACCACAGAAGACTGTGGCCCACGGTGCCTAAAATATATACTAACTGGCCCTTTACTACAAAAGTTTGCTGACCACTGTCTTAACAGATTGAGTCAAGGCAGGCAGGAAACAGGTATTTGATATATAGAAAGTTGGTCAAACAAGTGTTGGAGGTCTGAAGAGCCAAGAGGACCCACCAAGGGAACCCAGAATAATCACTATGGGAAGCAGCTCTGGCCTGTAGGAGAAGGAAAACATAAGGAAAGACTTGCTTATGAAAACCTAGCTCCTCAAAGCAGGAGCTGGGAGAAGCCAGGGTTCAGCCCTTGGGGAGAAGCATCTCCTGGTGCTGGTACTGAGATTGCCAAAGGAAGCTGGAAACTTCTTTGCTAGGGTGATAGAAATAGAAAAGGCCAGCAAGTAGGGCAGGACAAGTCCCTTCTCACCAGCTCTCACCTCCAGGCTCTCCCTCTATGTCCTCTATCGTAACACCACCTTGTAGGTGTTATGTTGGGTGCATGTATGGATCTCTAACAACAAATCCCACCATTATGTACAACTATGATGCGTTAATAAAATAATGTGTGTGGGGGGGCGGGAAACCTTACAGGAAGTCAACAGTCAAAGCAATTATGTGGTTTGGACAGCCAGTCCTACCACAGTAGAATGGCATCTAGAAGGAGCCAGAAACAGAAGCACAGTTAGCTGTCCTGGGGGAGAGGATGAGGTCAGAGCCACTGGTTAGCTGAGGTCTCAAGCTCACCCCAGGCCTGCATCGTGGAGAAGCAGGAGCGGCGTCCCCAGGAGAAACCAGCCTAAGCCCCACAGCCTTGCCCTGCACCATTCCTGGGGGACTTCTTCAACCTGCAGGTGAGTCCCAGGGAAAATGGCTCAATGAATGGGCGAGTCAGGGATGTGCTTTGGGGTGGGTTGGGGTCAGCCTATGGCCCATGTCCCAGTAACATTTCTCGTCTACTCCAGAAGTCTTTCCAGATGGCTCTGCTTCCTTCACAGCTCAAGTTAGTCTTATAAGTGAGTCTCCTGAGCTCTGATTTGTCTGACCAGGGTATTGTGTCCATCTCTGAAATGCTCTAGTTGGCTCAGCCTGGGCCTGACGTTTGGTACCTGGAATACCATATAGGAACAGGGAGGAGAAGTGAGGGGTCCCGAACCCCATGAACTCAGAATAGGGAAGAAAGAGTGTCTTCAAGGTCAAATCACAGATGACTTTTACCAGGACCTGTCTGTGCCCCAGTACTGGTGGGAACAGATGTGTGGTGAGAACAGAGGGGACCAGCCTGGGAAGACAGGCCAAATCATGAGCTCTACAGACAGCACATGGTCATCATAGGACTTGGCCAGAAGTGCAAGTGGGCTCAGTTTGTACCCAGAGTTCAGAAAGATTCATAATGATTGAGTGGCTCATGGGGTAGCCTCAATGTCAGGCAGGATTTGGGGGGTGGGGTGGACTGAGTTGCCAAGTATGTGTGCAGGGGGTGTTGGGGGCTGGTGTCAGAGACCAAAGCTGAGAATGGAGTCTGGGTGGAGGACAGGATTCGCTGACTTCAGGATGACTTTCATAAAGGCAGAACCCCAGCGTGGTATGGGAAAGGGAGCCCAGAAGCCAGGTCTGGGTACACTTAGGGACTTTACTGGCAGCCACGTGAAGAGAGATTAGAGAATGAGGATGAGGAGCCAAAATGGCAGAGGAGATCGTCCTGGATTGCAATGGGAAGAAAACAAGGTGGGCCAATCACGAGTGGCCCTAGGCCTGCTGGGCCACGCCTGTGTCTTCTGCCCAGAGATCTGGGGTGATTTCCCACCAGGCTCGTAACATCCTGGGCCTGTTTCCCTCAGATCAACCTTTTCCTTTCCCTGGATCTGCTCTGAGTTGCTGAGAACTGATCCTAAGGGCTGTTTCCCAGGCTCTCAGGAGGTTCCTGCCTGGAGTCAGCCAATGGGAGACACTGGTGAGAGATTAAAGGGCGGGAAGAAGAGAGAAACCAGGATGCTCCTTCCTTTTCTCTCTGCCTAAAACGGCATCTCCAGCAGCATGTTTACCAATTACCCATTTTTTAAAAAATGTCTCTTCTCTGGCTCCATCTTTCCTTATGAAGTATGATGTTAGCTGCAGGTTTTCATAGATAACCTTCATGAGACTGAGGAAGGTCCTTTCAGTGTTTAGTTAGTTCACTTAAAGATGTTTAACTATGAATGGATGTTGACTCTGTCAAATGCTTTTTGTGCATCTATTGAGATGTGCAGTTTTATATCGCTTGATTTTGAAAAAAATGTTGAACTAACCTTGCATTGTTGAGATTAACTCTATGGTCATGATATATTACTGTTGTTACACGCTGTTGTACTTGATTTGCTAATACTTTTGTTAAAGACTTTTAATCCATTTTTGAGGGAGGATATTGGCATATAATTTTCTTGCACAGTTTTTGTTAGTTTTTTTTTTTGGGGGGGATACTTGGGATTAAACTCAGGGGACCTTGACCCCTGAGCCACATCCCCAGCCCTATTTTGTATTTTATTTAGAGACAGGGTCTCTCTGAGATGCTTATCACCTCGCCATTGCTGAGGCTGGCTTTGAACTCATGATCCTCCTGCCTCAGCCTCCCGAGCCGCTGGGATTACAGGCGTGTGCCACCGTGCCCATCCTCTATTGACTTCTTCACCCTAAACCTTTTCATTATTTATATCTTTTTCCAACAGTACCTGTTCCCTCCATTCTTCATGCTATGTTTGTGATATATTTTACTTCTTCTACATGTGCTATAAATCAACCTTATATTATCATTTTTGTTTCTGTAAATTGCTATTATTTTTGCTTTAAATAGTTTATTCTCCTTCAAGGAAATTACAAAAATAAAAATAACACAGTATAAAAATATTTACTCTCATTAGCCATTTTTGGTGCACTAAACTCTTCTGTAGATTGGAGTTTTCATCCAGTATCCTTTTCCTTCTGTCTGAAAAACTTCATTAGCATTTCTTATAGCTCAGGTCCACTGGGGACAAATGATTTCAGGTTTATTCATGTTTGTATATCCTACTCGAAGAATGATTTTGGTTGATATTTTGTTTTTCTCTGTCAGCATCTTAATTATGTCATCCCATTGTTTACTGACATCCATTGTTTGTGATGAAAAGTTACAGGCCACTCATATAATTGATTTTCTATGAATATTATTTTTCTGATTTTTTTTGTCTTTGATTTGCAGTGGTTTGGTTGTGATATGCTTATATGTGTTTTTCTTTGAATATCCTAATTTGAACTTGCTAAGTGTCTTGGACACTTGGGAAAATTTTGGTTATTATTTTTTCAAATATTTTTTCTGCCTCAATTTCACTCTCTTCTACTTCTGGTATTTCATTTATATGTATCTTAGACAATATATCATTGTTCCATAGGTTCCTGAGTTTCTGTTTAGTTTTCTTTAATATATTTTTTTCCCTCTGGTCTTCAGATTGGCTCACTCCTCTGATGTTTCTGTTGTCATCTACAATCTGCTAAAGCCCATCTAGTATAATTTTCATTTCAGTTATTGCAGCTTTCTGTCTCAGGATTTCACTTGATTCTTTTTTTTTCAAATTAATTTTTCATTTTAAAGTAGTTTTAGATTTAGTGAAAATTTGCAAATATAGTACAAGGAGTTCCTCTGTGCCTCGTGCCCAGTTTTCCAGTTAGCATTGTGTGTAACATTTGTACATTTGTTACAACTAGTATTATTACCTAATTATTAATAAACTTCACACTTTATCCAGGTTTTATTAGTTTTCCCCTAATGTTTTTCTTAGCCGGGATTCCATCTAGGACATCATGTTACTTTTTTTTTCTTTTTTTTAATTGGTTGTTCACAATATTATAAAGCTCTTGACATATCATATTTCATACATTAGATTGAAGTGGGTTATGAACCCCCAATTTTACCCCAAATGCAGATTGCAGAATCACGTGGGTTACACGTCCACAATTTTACATAATGCCCTATTAGTAATTGTTGTATTCTGCTACCTTTCCTATCCCCTACTATCCCCCATCATGTTACTTTTAATGATAACATCTCCTTATGCCCCTCTGGTCTGTGACAGTTTTTCAGACTTCCCTTTGTTTTAGAGGCCTGGCAATTTGGAAGAGTAGCCTTCAGATATTTTGTAGTGTGTCCCTCAACTTGGGTTGGTCTGACGTTTTCCTCACAGTTACACTGGGGTTCGGACTTGGGAGGAAGAGCACAGAAGTAAAGTTCTTATATCATAATCAAAGGTAGAGGATGCTATCAACATGATTTATCGGGGCTGGGGATGTGGCTCAAGCGGTAGCGCGCTCGCCTGGCATGCGTGCGGCCCGGGTTCGATCCTCAGCACCACATACAAACAAAGATGTTGTGTCCTCCAATAACTAAAAAATAAAAATATTAAAAATTCTCTCTCTCTCTCTCCCCTCTCTCACTCTCTCTTAAAAAAAAAAAACATGATTTATCACTGATGATCTTAAACTTAATCATCTGTCCAAGGTGGTATTTGCTAGGTTTCTGCATTGTAGTCTCCCCTCCCCCACCTTTTGTATTCTTTAGAAGCAAGTCACTAAGTACAGGACATACTTAAGGGAAGAGAATGGAGTTCCACCTCCTTAAGGAACAAACATCTACATAAATTATTGGGGATTCTTCTCTATGGAAAATTTATCTTCTCATTTGTTTATTTACTTAATCATGTGTCCATATCACATGATTAAGTATGGACTCATGAATATTTATCTTATACTTTGGGTATAAGATACAACCTAAATATTGTGTTACCCCATAATTTATATATGGAAGCCCCAAACACAATATGGCTGTATTTGGAGACAGGGTCTTTGTGGAGGTAATTTAAGGTTAAATCAGGCCATAAGGGTAGGATCCTGATCCAACAGTAGTATTGGAAGAGACTCCAGAGAACTCATTCTCTCTCTTTCTCCATCATGGGAAGAAATGAAATATGGCAGAGGGCAGCTATCTGAAAGTTAGGTAAAGAACTTTCTCTGGGAACTGAAATGGTCAGCACCTTAACTTTGGACTTCCTAACCTCCAAAACTAAGAGCGAATAACTTTTGTTTTTCAATCTACCCAGTTCGTAGGTATTTTTTACGGCAGCTTGAGCAGACTAAAACAGGTTATAACCCAGTACTACATTATCTATTATACTGCCACAATTTTCCCAGCTTTAGCCACAGAGAGCTCTTTGAAATTGTCTCCTGTGGGTTTTTTTATGTACTCTCATTATTTTTCCTTACTTCCTGATATTACAAGATGTTTCAGGATCATCTTGTATATCCCATGTTTAGTCCTTTTATCAGTACCACTTCTCTAAGGATCCCTGGTTCTTTTCATTAGAGAATGATATTAGAAACTCAAGATTTGGGTTCCACCTGTGCTCATTACAATAGGGGTATTGTTGCTGATAGAACATCTTCATGGACACTCTAGGAAATATATGCATGTATGCAAACATACTATATTTAATATACATGATTCTTTTCTTCCTATCATCTGTATCTATATTAAGTTAAATATAAGCTTATACTGATGTCTGACTCTGGCTTCTGTTATCATTTTCTGAAAAATGTTGCTTTTTGTTCTAACAGGAAATTCAATTTTGGGGAGAATCATCTTGAACAAGGGTCAGCCAACATTTTCTATAAAGGTAACAGTAAGTGACAGATAATAAATGTTTTAGGCTTTGTGAGCTATACAGTTTTGGCTGCAAATACCCAACACTATCATTGTAACATGAAGGCAGTTGTGGAAAATATATAGTGAAATGAGTCTGGCTGTGTTCCAATAACATTTAACATACAAAAGCAGGTGATATGGGCTGGGGTTGTGGCTCAGTGGTAGAGCACTTGCCTTGCACGCATGAGGCACTGGATTTGATCCTCAGCACCACATTAAAAAAATGAATAAAATAAAGATATTGTATCCATCTACAACTAAAAAACAATTAAGAAAAAAAGCAGGTAATAGTCCAGGCTTGGCCAATGGGCCACAGTTAGCCGATCCCTGACTTTGATCTTGTGTTGGGTTGGCTTTACATTTTGTTAGACCATATGTGAAGAGAGCCCAAGGTGTTTCTCAAGACATGGCAAGATTCAACTTCCAAACTTTTTCCTTACTGAAAATGTTGTTAGGATTTGGTTTTCAGTTTTGTTGGGGTGGAGCTAAAATCAGTTATGATAGAATCCAAGGTCTTTCAGATACCCAAGGTGAGTGCTGAGGGAGTTGACCAGTTCCCCGGGGGTCTCTGCACTCTGGATGGCTGGGTCTCCAATGACCCCTTGCATTTGCTCATGTCTTGATATCTTCGCTCCGTTCTCAATCCTGCTCCCTGGCAAGCTTCAGGGAGTCTCGCCCACCCCTATGCAGTTCCAACCCTTAACTAGGGGCCCACTGCAGCTACCCGACTGAAAGCCCGAGCTTCCCCTTCTTCAGGGATACTCTGCTCTGCCCCTCTCTCTTGCACAGCCACTTCCTGGTGCTCTGCGCCACAGTTCCCAGCCTGTACTCAGCTCTGATTCCGCCTTTTCAGTTCCATGGAATGACTGTGCTCTGCTACAGAAACTACGGGTCTCATCACAGTTTCTCTTAGGGGTCTCAGTATTATGCTGCCTATTTTCCTAGGTATGGAAACAGTGGTTTCATAGATTTTGTTCAGTCTTGGGATTTTTTTTTTTTTTACAGTTGTGTTTCTCAACCCTGACATGATGGACATTTGGAGATGGATACTTTTATTTAAATATTTTTTTTAGTTGTAAATGAACACAGTACCTTTATTTTGTTTATTTATTTGTATGTGGTGCTGAGGATTAACCCAAGGCCTCACATGTGTGAGGCATACGCTCTACCACTAAGCCATACCCCAGCCCTGCCACCCCCCATACTTGCTTTAGAGGTGGGCGTTGTTTTGTGTATTGCAGGGTGTTGAACATCATCCCTGGCTGGTATCTACTAGCAACCCCTCTCCCATTTCCATTGTCATTTTGATGCTGATTAAAATGTTTTATTCTTTCGAGATCCCTCAGCTTTGCTCACTGTCTTTTGCGGGGCTGGGGATGGAACCCAGTTTTACACATGCAGGGCAAATGCTCTCTCACTGAGCCATACCACCAGACTTCAGCTCCGTTCTGGAGGCATTTCAACTGCTTGAATCAGACCCACTTCTATTATCTTGTTTAAAGTTGACTGGTTAAGGACTTTATTCACATTTACAAAAACTTTTCAAAAGGATGACTAGATATAGTGTTTTGTTGATGGCAGCAACTGAAGTCTAGCCAAACTGACACATAAAACTGGCTGTCACAAGAGATAGCCATTTCCCAGCTTGCAGGGATGGTATTACCAGTCCCCTATCAGTAACTCATGTGGTTGTGGCCATGTCATACAATTCTGGTTAATGACACAGAGGAGGAAGCCTGCTGAGGAAATTCTGGGAAAGGCTTACTTTCTTTACAAAGGACTCTGGGAGAAAGTAATTTCTTTCTTTCTTTTCTTTTCTTTTTTTTTTTTTGTTTTATTTGTACCAGGGGCACTTTATTACTGAGCCACATCCCCAGCCCTTTTTTGTATTTTATTTAGAGACAGGTTCTCACTGAGTAGCTTGGCACCTTGCTGTTGCTGAGGCTGGCTTTGAACTCGTGATCCTCCTGCCTGAGCTTCCTGAGCTGCTGGGATTACAGACATAAACCACCATGCTCCACTAGAAAGTCACTTATTCTCCTGTTAGTTACTAACTAGTTAGTTGTTAGTCTAATCCAATACTGTGTTTAAATTAGAAACCACAATAGCCATTTTACACTATAGCTTGAAACCCAGACTGACACATTACACCAGGTCTCCATAATGAAATGAACCATCCCCTCCCCCACCCCCCGCTTACTAACGTTTTGAATCATTCCCCCTTCCTTGTTAAAATTTAAAAAAAAGAGCACATATTTTCTTTGAAAACTCACTCAAGGAAAACCTGAATGGACCCCTGCCAGCTCCACTATAGATAACACCTCTGGTTCATGGCCACCTTGGTAATCATTATTCTAAGCTACTGATTTTTTTTTAACATATAACAAATAATTTATTTTTTGATCAACACACAACTAAATTTTACATCTCTAAGTAAAAATATAGTAAATAATATGTCCTAGAACAGAATCAAAATAAAATTCACAATTTCACATATTGATTAGTAGATCCCCAAAATTCAATCTCAGAAACATTAAGCATATGTTATGATTTTTATAAACAAGAACAGGTCCCTCTCAAGAAAAGAATATTTTACCTATACTATTGTATGGAACAAAAGTGGTTCAAAATATTAAATGTTAAATCAAAACAATCTTTAAAAACATATTTTTTAATTCCTTCTTTTTATTACTGCTTTAAAATATCTATAGCTATACCTAAGACTTATGGAGACTTACTATCCTCCAATGAAATAAGGATGTCATACTTAACTTCCACCCTCCTAGCAGATAATAACCAGGAGTCATTTCTTAGAGCTAAGTTTTTAGTTAATAACATCGGCACAGGCCATGCCATTTTGTATACTTCACAAATTAAGAATCATTTTATAATCATGATATGTGTAAGGACTTGTTGTTACTTTGATATCTCTTTCAAGCTGGGTCAAAAAAATAAATGTGTGCTTTATACAGAGCACTAGTACTTGGGACTGTTAGTCAAATATCACCCCTTCTCTCTTTATTCACTTTTAGACTGTATTTTGACATATCATACATGCATGGAGCATAACTTCCCATTCTTGTGGTTGTACATGGTGTGGAGTTTCACTGGTTGAGTATTCATATATGAACATAGGAAAGTTATGTCCCATTCATATTCCATTCTTTTCCTTTCCAATCCGTCTCCTTTCCCCCTTTGTCTAATCCAATGAACTTTTATTTTAAACCCTCCCCCCCCTTATTGCATGTTAGCACCTGCATATCGAAGAGAACATCCAGCCTTTTATTTTTTGGGATTGGCTTATTTCACTTAGCATGATAGTCTCCAACTCTTTAAGGCTCAGTAATATTCCACTGTGCACATATACCATGTTTTCTTTCATTCCTCTACTGAAGGGCACCTAGTTTTGTTCCATAGTCAAAGCTGCTTTTTGAAAGGCATCTTAAGGAAGATTTGTCTGAGTCAGACAGCTGAAACCACCAATCCTCTCACCTGGACTTGCAAAAGATCTCAGATGGACAACCTTTGATGTCAGAGGGCCCCAGACTCTACCCTCAGATCATGCTATCACCTCTATTTTCTGAACATGCATCCTATAAAGAGGCATGAAGTTTGTTTATACATGTGAAGACCACCAATTTAAAAAAGGGGAAAAAACCTGGAGACTATCATGCCAATTGAAATAAGACAATCCCCCCAAATCAATAACACACAACAAAGGGGGGGGGGGAGCAGTGTAGGAATGGGATGCTATCACTAAAAAGAAAAGAGTTACCAAATCATGAAAAGACTTGGAGGGGACCTAAATGCATGTTACTAAGCTAATCTGAATGATTCTAACTCTGTGGCATTCTGGAAGAGGCAAAACTATGGGGACAGCAAAAGTATCAGCTGTCTCCTGGGGCAGGAAGAGCTGAATAATTGAAGCACATGGAACTTTTAGGGCAGTAAAGCTACTGTGCATGATACTACAGTGGTATACAGGTGTTATTACATCTGGTGCAATTTCATAGAACACACAACACCAAGAGCAAACCCTAAAGTAAACTGTGGAATCTAGGTGATAATGATGTGTAGGGTCTCAGTGTAACATGTTGATGTCGGTAGTGGGGAAGGCTGTGCATGTGTTGGGGTGGGGAGTATGTTGGAAATATTTGTACCTTCTGCTCAATTTCCATGAGACTAAAAGTTCTCTAAAAATCTAGTCCATTTTTTTAAAGTACTCATTCATTAGGACTTGCTCTTTCCCCTGAACTGACACTCTGAGACAGGCCTGAGCTAGCCTGCTGGGGAGTTCACGTGGAAAGGAACCAAAGCCCCCCGCCAAATGCCTGCAAACTGCCGGAGATGGAAGTGAATCAGCATCAACTAGTGGATTATCCTGAAATAAACTGTATATGGGAAAGGCAGATTCAATGCCTAACCCATTTCTTTGTTTACCAGTTCTCAGGATAATGAACTGGTGTCTTAGCATATTTGTATTGGATTAACTTAGCTAAACTGGAACAATGTTTTCCAGAATTCCCTTCCCTGAGTTCATTAGCATGCACCATAGTAGTCATTTGGCGAGACTTGGAAGGCAAGTGAAACAGCAGCCATATATAATTTTTTTTTTTAACTCAGAAGATCAAACAGGGCACCATAGGGCTTACACACATTGTTGATACCCAATGGCTAGTTGTGCACATGGGACGCAAGTCAGGTCTACAAATAGCCTGGCTCCTCCCATGCACTCTTCCTCCTCCCTGACACTTGGATGAAGTACAGGTGTGTACTTCTTTCCACAATGAAGAGTATATGGATAGCCGGGTGTGGTGGTGCACACCTGTAATCCCAGTGGCTCAGGAGGCTGAGGCAGGAGAATTATGGGTTCAAAGCCAGCCTCAGCAACTTAGTGAGGCCCTAAGCAACTTAGCCAGACCCTGTCACTAATAAAATATAAAAAAAGACTGGGGATATGCCTCAGTGGTTGAGCACCCATGGGTTCTATCCCCAGTATACCCCCTCCAAAAAAAGTGCATGTTACTGACGTCATTGAAGTCCATGGAGGCTTCAAGCTAGTGAAAGACGGACGTGGGTTTCTGCTCATCCTCACAGGTTCCAGTTTGTCTTTCTTCTACTTCACATCTATCTTCTGCCTTGTCTTCAGGTTCCAGGAGCAACCTTAGAGGCCACAGCTTCATACCAATGGCACAACCAGCTCCCACAACTGAGTATCAGAACCCCATAATAAATCTTTTATTCTGAATATCTCCTAGTGATGCTGCTTCTTGGATATACTCTGTGATGAAGTTTCTAGATATACCTAGAAACTTCCAAAGTAATCAATGGCTTTCTTTTTTTAAAAAAAATAATGAACTTATGAAAGGCACTTTCAATTTGTCAAAGGCTTGGAAGTCCTCACGTCATACTTAACAACAAGAAAATATCTGAACAAACTTAAAAACCAATGACTTTTGCTAGACTCCTGGGAAAATTGAGGCCACAGAGCAAACCATCTGACAGGTGGGTGAAAAAGAAGAATCTCAGTCAGAACCTACTGACCTGGAGTAGAATCCGATGGAGCCAGCCCTGGGAAGCACATGCATAGGGTACTTTGATGAACTGCTGGGGATCAGCTGGAGAGCGAGACACGGTGGGGGGACCCAGGCTTAGGGGAGGTCTTTGCATTTTCAGAGGCTTTACCTTCAGGAAACTCACCTAGTTCTCAAGGCAAAGAGCTGAGAAAAATCCTGTTTGGTCCAGAAGTTTCTCTATAACAAATGCTTATTCTTCAAGGGAACTATCTAATTTAGAGAAGGGCAACTCCACCCTCAGCCTTCCTGTCTCATCCAAGGGAAAGAAAAAAAAAACAAAACAAAAAGCCAAGAAACACTTCTGAAAATCATAACCTGAGGACCCAGGCCCATGGGAGGACTGAGGTTTTCATAAGGTTACAGATTGCTTCCCCCTCACTTGACAACCACGTCGACTCGATTTATGTATACATGCTCTAGCTAGAAGGCTGGACTCTATTTAAGAAGGAGTTCTTAGAGAAACCCAGAGATAACAAGGGATCTGAGAAAACCCCAAAAAGCACCCTAGAGGAAACTGAAGCCTCTGGTACTTAGAACTATACAAACCTTAAAGACAGTCCGCTCCAGCCACCCAGGCATAGCACCTCACTCCAAAGACCTCTCTCTCTTATTTTCTATTGCCCAATACATCATGTCTGGCTTGAGAAAAATTACAAAGCATGTTAAAAGGCAAGGGGGAAAATGGCATTTGAAGAGACAAAGCAATCATCAGAATCAGACTCAGATACGAACCCACAGATGAGTTTCAATCCAGTGCATTCACTGTTTCTGATGTCCAAATCTTTCCACTTTGGGTCAATAAAAGTTCTTTCAGTTTGATTCCTCTGTCCTTTTGACACACCTTCATAGTATGGCTTCCCTGACATCTGGAGTGACGAGATGACTCGTGGGGACGGGGTATATGTCCTGCCCATGTGTAGAGTCATCTATTCCCCCATGAAGTCCTAATTCTGTTTATAGGGGGTGGTAATTAGAGGCCACAATCTGGGAGCTTTGGTGATTATTACTACTGAGTAGTTTGTTACTCCCAGGACTTTTCAGTGTATAGAATTAGGATATCTATAACACCTCCATCTCCCTCTGTCTCTCTCTATATCTGCCAACCAGGGGCACTTTACCACTGAGCTACATCTCTAGCCCTTCTTATTTTTTTATTTTGAGACAGGGTCTCACTAAGTTGCTTAGAGCCTCACTAAGTTGCTGAGGCTGGCCTTGAACTTGCAATCCTCCTGCCTCAGATTCCTGAATCACTGGGATTACATGTCCAGATAGGAAATAACTTTTTAAAGAAAAAAAGTAAATCAAAGCCTCTACTGATAATTTCTGTTTAAATTTGACATTTTTGGGTTTTAGTTAAATTTTTTTTGCATTCTCTCTCTCTCTCTCTCTCTCTCTCTCTCTCTCTCTCTCTCTCTCTTCTCTCTCTCTCTCTCTCTTCACCACCAGTTTTCTCTTGCTCCCAAGATGTGGGCTCTCTATTCACCTCACAGATTATTATTATTATTATTATTTTTGCTGAGAAGAAAATTTTTAGTTTGAATCTATCCCATTTATTGATTTTTAAATTTTAATTCTTATGCCATAGGAGTCTTATTAAGGAAGTTGGGGCCTAATCCCACATGATGGAGATTAGGGCCTACTTTTTTTTTTTTTCTTTTAGATGCAGGGTCTCTGGTTTAATTCTTAAGTCCTTGATCCATTTTTGAGTTGAGTTTTGTGCATGGTGAGAGATAGGGGTTTAATTTCATTTTGTTGCATATGGATTTCCAGTTTTCCCAGCACCATTTGTTGAGCAGGCTATCTTTTCTCTAAAGCATGTTTTTGGCACCTTTGTCTAATATAAGAAAATTGTAATTTTATGGGTTGGTCTCTGTGTCCTCTATTCTGTACCATTGGTCTACCACCAGTCTGTTTTGATGCCAATACCATGCTGTTTTTGTTACTATTGCTCTGTGGTATAGTTTAAGGTCTGATATAGTGATGTCACCTGTTTCACTCTTCCTGCTAAGGATTGCTTTAGCTATTCTGGGTCTCTTATTTTTCCACATGAATTTCATGATTGCTTTTTCTATTTCTATGAGGAATGTCATTGGGATTTTGATTGGAATTACATTAAATCTGTATATTGCTTTTGGAAGTATGGTCATTTTGATAATATTAATTCTGCCTATTTAAGAGCAAGGTAGATTTTTCCATCTTCTAAAGTCTTCTTCTTTTTTAATGTTTATTTATTTTTTTAGTTGTAGTTGGACACAATACCTTTATTTATTTATTTTTATGTGGTGCTGAGGATCAAACCCAGGGCCTTGCACATGCTAGGCAAGTGCTCTGCCACTGAGTCACAACCTCAGCCCCTTCTAAGGTCTTATTTGGCTTCTTTCTTTAGGGTTCTGTAATTTTCATTATATAGATCTTTCATCTCTTTGGTTAAGTTGATTCCAAAGTTTTTTGTTTGTTGGTTGGTTTGTTTGTTTGAGGCTATTGTAAATGGGGTAGTTTTCCTCATTTCCATTTCTGAGGATTTATCACTGATATATAGAAATGCCTTTGATTTATGGGTGTTGATTTTATATCCTGCTACTTTGCTGAATTCATTTACTAGTTCTAGAAGTTTTCTGGTGGAACTTTTAGGGTCTTCTAGGTATAGAACCATATCATTAGCAAATAATGCCAATTTGAGTTCTTCTTTTCCTATGTGTATCCCTTTAATTTCTTTCTTCTGTCTAATTGCTCTGGCCAGTGTTTCAAGAACTATGTGAAGTAGAAGTGGTGAAAGAGGGCATCCCTGTCTTGTTCCAGTTTTTAGAGGGAATGCCTTCAATTTTTCTCCATTTAGAATGATGTTGGCCTGGGGTTTAGCATAGATAGCCTTTATGATGTTGAGATATGTTCCTGTTATCCCTAATTTTTCTAGTGTTTTGAACATAAAGAGGTGCTGTATTTTGTCAAATGCTTTTTCTGCATCTATTGAGATGTTCATATGATTCTTATCTTTAAGTCTATTGATGTGATGAATTATATTTATTGCTTTCCGTATGTTGAACCAACCTTGCATCCCTGGGATGAATCCCACTTGATTGTGGTGCATAATCTTTTTGATATGTTTTTGTATTCAATTTGCCAGAATTTTATTGAGAATTTTTCTATCTATGTTCATTAGAGATATTGGTCTGAAGTTTTCTTTTTTTTTTGATGTGTCTTTGCCTGGTTTTGGAATCAGGGTGATATTGGCCTCATAGAATGAGTTTGGAAGTGGTGCCTCTTTTTCTATTTCCTGAAATAAATTGAAGGGTATTGGTATTAGTTCTTCTTTAAAGGTCTTGTAGAACTCAGCTATTTATCCATCCAGTCCTGGACTTTTCTTGGTTGGTAGACTTTTGATGGCATTTTCTATTTCGTCACTTGAAATTGATTTGTTTAAATTGTGTATATCATCCTGATTCAACTTGGGCAAATTATATGACTCTAGAAATTTGTCACTGCCTTTGATATTTTCTATTTTATTGGAGTATGAGTTTTCAAAATAATTTCTAATCATCTTCCATATTTCTGTAGTGTCTGTTGTGATATTTCCTTTTTCATCATGTATGTTAGTAATTTGAGTTTTCTCTATCCTTCTCTTCATTAACATGGCTAAGGGTCTGTCAATTTTATTTATTTTTTCAAAGAACCAACTTTTTGTTCTGTAAATTTTTTCAATTGTTTCTTTTATTTCAATTTCATTGATTTCAGCTCTGATTTTAACCATTTCCTGTCTTCTGCTGCTTTTGGTTTTGATTTTTTTTCTTCTTTTTCTAGGGCTTTGAGATGTAATGTTAAGTCATTTATTTATTGACTTTTTCTTCTTTTAAGGAATGAACTCCACACAATGAACTTTCCTCTTAGAACTGTTTTCATAGGGTCCCAGAGATTTTGATATGTTGTATCTGTGTTCTCATTAACCTCTAAAATTTTTTAATCTCCTCCTTGATGTCTTCTGCAACCCATTGTTCATTCAGTAGCATATTATTTAGTCTCCTGATGTTGGAGTGGATTTTATTTCTTATTTTATCATTGATTTCTAATTTCATTCCGTGATGATCTGATAGAATGCAGGGTAGTATCTCTACTTTTTTATATTTGCTAAGAGTTGCTTTGTGGAATAATATATGGTCTATTTTAGAGAAGATCCATGTGCTGCTGAGAAGAAAGTGTATTCTCTCGTTGAAGGATGAAATATTATATATATGTCAGTTAAGTCTAGGTTATTGATTGTATTATTGAATTCTATAGTTTCTTTGTTCAGCTTTTGTTTGGAAGACCTATCTATGATGAAAAAGGTGTGTTAAAGTCACCAAAAATTATTGTGTTGTGGTCTATTTGACTCTTGATCTTGAGAAGAGTTTGTTTGATGAACGTATCTGCTCCATTGTTTGGGGCATATATATTTATAATTGTTAAGTGTTGTTGGTGTATGGTTCCCTTGAGCAGTATGTAGTGTCCTTCTTTATCCTTTTTGATTGACTTTAGTTTGAAGTCTACTTTAGTTGATATGAGAATAGAAACCCCTGCTTGCTTCTGCAGTCCATGAGAGTGGTATGATTTTTCCCAACCTTTCACCTTCAGTCTGTGGATATCTTTTCCTATGAGATGAGTCTCTTGGAGGCAGCATATTGTTGTTGTTATTGTTTTTTTATCTAATCTGCTAGTCAATGTCTTTTGATTGGTTTAGGCCTTTAACATTCAGGGTTATTATTGAGATATGATTTGTATTCCCAGACATTTTTGTTTATTTTTGGTATTTAACCTGACTTGGTTTCTCCTCTAATTTTCCTTAGTGTAATCCTTCCCTCTGCTGATTTTCATTATTGTTTTTCATTTCCTCTTCTTGGAATATTTTGCTGAGGATGTTCTGAATGCAGCTTTCTAGTTGTAAATTTTTTAAAACTTTTGTTTATTGTGGAAGGTTTTTATTTCATCATCAAATCTAAAGCTTAGTTTTGCTGGATGTAAGATTCTTGGTTGGCATCCATGTTCTTTCAGAGCTTGGTGTATGTTGTTCCATGATCTCCTGGCTTTGAGTGTCTGGATTGAAAAAAACCTTCTGAGATATGAATTGGTCTCCCCCTATATGAGATCTAATTCCTCTCTCTTGCGGCTTTTAAGATTCTATCCTTATTCTCTATGCTAGGCATTTTCATTATAATGTGCCTTGGTGTGGGTCTGTTGTGATTTTGTACATTTGGTGTCCTGTAATCCTCTTATATTTGGCTTAAAAATTCATTCTTCATGCTTGGGAAATTTTCTGATATTCTCATTGAAAAGATTATAGATTCCTTTGGTTTGAAACTCTGTGTCTTCCTCTATCCCAATAACTCTTATATTTGGTCTTTTGATGCTGTCTCTTAATTCTTGGATGTTCTGTTCATGGTTTGTTACTATCTTCACTGTTTGATCAACTTTATTTTCCAGATTTCTTCATTATCTGCCATTCTTTCTTCCAAGTGATCTAGTCTGTTGGTGATGCTTTTTATTGAGTTTGTTATTTGGTTTATTGTATCCTTCATTTCAAGGATTTATGACTTTTTTTTTTCAGAGTCTCTATCTTTCTCTCTTGAAGTAATCTTTTGCTACCTGTATTTGCTCTCTTATCTCTTTGTTGGAAAGATCAATTTTTGCCTGTATTTGCTCATTTAGGTCATTCTTTAATTCACAGATCATTTTAATTATGAACCTTCTGAACTCCTTCTCTGACAGTTCATCAACATCCCTGTCCGTGGGTTCTGTTATTGTAGTATCCTGGTTTGTCTGGGGCACTTTCCTCCCTTGTTTTTTCATGATGTCTATGTGTCTTCCTTTCTTACAGTGTGGATCTGAGATATTACAGTTTCTTCCCTATATTCTTGTAGAACCCATGCAGATTTTCTGTATCTCACCTTAATGTTGGGCTTCCAGACCCTGCTAATATTCCTCAATGAATGCTACTGCATCCTGAATCTGGGCCCTGTGCAAGTTGGTGTGGATGGATTAGTTATCGGGCTTGACCTCCTTTGGTCAATAAGGGGTGGTCTGCTGGTCAGAAGGGGTGGTCCTGTGTCTGAGGCTAGGCTCTGGCAGGTATGTGCCCCGCCAAGGGAGGGGTAGATGGGACCTGCTGGAGCCTGGGTCCCTCACAGGCCAGTGTTGGTAGTTCTGGGCCACCAGGCATGACCTCTTGCACTAGTCTCTCATACACTCCATTTTGTTTTTAATTTTTAGATATTTCTTTAGAAATTGAAAATTTAGATTTGTTTAATAATCATTTAAGGCAAAACTAGGTACTTTCAGAGAAGTTTAATATCTATCTTGTCTTCTCCTTCCTTTTACTGGAAGCTAGTTTTTCTAGGCTTTGAAAGCTGCTGTCTCCCATGTCCCTGCCACCCCTCCACACCTGCTCTCTCATTTTAGTCACTGTTGACCCCTGTGACATCTCTGGCTGCTCTCAGTCTTTCTCAGTCACTAACAGGTAACAGATGAATAGTTCTTTTTCCAGATGTTAGAATATCTAGTCCAGAGTAATATCAAAACTCCACTTTTATGTGGCGATCCCTCCCTGATTCCTGCCCTACAGCGCACTGGGACAGGAGTGCACATGGAGGAGTGGTCACCTGCACCCTCTCTTCCTTTCTTTTGCCTGCCCCCCAGCTGGTGGCTTATACTCAGAGCTGAAGACACAGGACAATTCTCACTTGACTGCTCCATTTGTCACCTGGTGCTGGCTCTTTCTGGGTGTGGACATGAGAGAACTCTACAGGTAGTTTCCTGAGTTCTTGGGAGACCATCTGTGTCAATCATCTCTCCATCATTATAAGCAAATGCCTGAGATAATTGACTTACAACAGAGAAGGCCTGTTTGGGCTTGCCACCTGGAGGTCCCAGTCTGTGATGGGTTGTTGGTCCCACTGCTTTGGGCCTGTGGAGAAGCAGCCCCCCCATGGCAGGGGTGTGGGGTGGAACAAAATCGCTCACCTCATCAGCCAAAGACAAAGAGGAAGGGGACAGGGATCCACAGTCGCCTTTGACCTCACCACCTCCTAACAGGCCCCAGGGCTTCAAGGTCCCACCCCTCCCAGTGGTGCCAAGGGCTGGGGACCAAGTCTTTAATATGGACCTTTGGGAAGTATTCAAGATCAAAGTATTGTACATCCTCTCATGAGGCTTATCCCACCTGGTTCCCTTAGCACAGGGGTCCTGTCTTCCTCTCCTGTGTCAGTCCCCTCTGTCCCTGGGTTTCGGGGAGTCACCTACCACCCCACACTTTCAGCCTGGCTGCCCTTTCAGGCTGCCCATCTGACACAAGACCTTGGGGGTCTATTGCCTCCCACGTTCTGGACAGGGCCAGCTGGTTCCCTGGCCAGCCGCTTTCCCCCCTCCATCCCCCGGGGCAGCCGCAGTCTCCAGTTCTTTCCTTTAGATGTTGCAGACAGGGGTTGGCCAGCGCCTGCTTCCTTTGAACCCAAGGAATATTGTCAAACTCTCTACAGGGTGTTCCTGTAGTCCCTTGACAGCCATCTGGCCACTGGGTGGCCCCTGCTCATGGTGGACCAGGTCCTGTGCTTTCTTACCTATCGGAATGGCACACATTGGGCAAGGGAGCCCCTTGAGGGCCACACTGTTGCTGAGGGCTGAGCTGAGGAGGGGCTGCATTAGTTAGATCTTCATCATTGTGATCAAAGAGCCCCACGAGGACGGCTTAGAGGAGGAAAAGTCTATGTTGGACAAAGAGTTTCAGAGGTTCAACCCATGATGATCGATTGGCAGACTCTATTGCTCACAGCAGGAAGGAGAGAGAGAGAGAGAGAGAGAGAGAGAGAGAGAGAGAGAGAGAGAGAGAGGAGGGAGAGAGAGAGAGGAGGGAAAGAGAGGAGGGAGAGAGAGGAGGGAGAGAGAGAAGGAGAGAGAGAGAGAGGGAGAGAGAGAAGGAGAGAGAGAGAGAGGGAGAGAGAGAGGGAGAGAGAGAGGGAGAGAGAGAGGAGGGAGAGAGAGAGAGGAGGGAAAGAGAGGAGGGAGAGAGAGGAGGGAGAGAGAGAGGGAGAGAGAGATGGAGAGAGAGAGGAGGGAGAGAGAGAGAGAGGGAGAGAGAGAGGGAGAGAGAGGGAGAGAGAGAGAGAGGGAGAGAGAGAGGAGGGAGAGAGAGAGGAGGGAGAGAGAGAGGAGGGAGAGAGAGAGGAGGGAGAGAGAGAGGGAGAGAGAGAGGGACAGAGAGAGAGGAGGGAGAGAGAGAGGAGGGAGAGAGGGAGAGAGGCTCCAAGGAGCCAGGGATAAAGTATACTCCCCAAGGGAGTGCCCCCAGTGACCTGCTTCCTCCAACCCCACCTGACAACAGCTACCACCCAGTAATCCGTTCCTGGAGGAGGTCCCAGTTCTCATAATCTAACCATCTCACCTCTGAACATGCCAGCTTTGCCTGACATGAGCTTTCTGGGGGACTCCTCATATCCAAGTCATGACAGGGAGAAGGTGGCTCTCTCCCTATCCCAAGGGCACTTCCCAAGGTCCCAAGGGCAGGACCTCTGGTGTTTTATTATCTGCTCCAGGGGAAGGTGACTCTGGGTGAGGGTGGATTGGAGACACCCTGGGTCCTTGCATAGCTCAGGGACAGTCCCCCTCTCCCCTCTCCCCCCTCCCCCAGTACACCATAGGGCCCAGCACCATTGAAATTCCAGTCCCAAACCTCAGCCAGTCCCTGAACATATGTTTCACCCTGAAAGGAACAATGGGAGAGCCAGGCTTAATTAAGACCCCACAAAAAGCCCTTGACTGGGCTGGCCTCATTCTCTCCTGGGCTCCTTCCCCCTCACCCCACCCCCACGCTTCTGTCTTTGCTTCTTCCTTGTGGACAGATGAAAGGCATCCAGGGTGCGCGCGGCTCCTCCACACTCCTGCTCCTCTTTTCTTACTACTTGACTGTTTTGGTCAGCTCTTTCCACCCTGGGACTGAAAGACCTGACCAGAAACAACTTTGGAGAAGAAAAAGTTTAATTGGGGGCTCCTGGTTCAGAGGTCTCAGTCCAGAGAGAGCCGGCTCCATTCCTGGGGCTCCAGGTGAGGCTGAACATCATGGCCGAGCAGTGTGGCAGAGGGAAGGGGCTCACATGATGATCAGGAAGGAGAGAGAGGGAGAGAAAGAGAGAGAGAGAGAGACTCCACTCTCCAGGTACAAATGATATACCCCAAGGCAAGCCCCCTGATGACCACCTCCTCCAGCCACACCCTCCCCACCTTCAGTTACTGCTCAGTTAATCTCATGGGGATTAGCTCACTGACTGGGTGGGGGCTCTCATGACCTAGTCATTTCGCCTCTGAACGCTGTTGCATTGCCACACTCATGAGCTTTTGGGGACACATCATACCCAAACCATAACACTGACCTTGTTCCACTCTTCTGAGCCCTGCAGTAGAAGAGGTTGCCCGAGGCCCAGTGCCAGACTGCCCTGAGCCCCTGGTTGGGAACAGAAGCAGGCAGCCGGTGAGTGCCTGCCTGGCTTCTGGTTGGGCAGGGTTGCCCTTCCCCAGGTGGGTTCTGGCTAAACTGAGGCTCAGTCCAGCCAAGGCCTGCCATCTGATCTGCATCTTAGTGGGAGATTCTGCAAGAAGTGTCCACACTGATTGAAAGGTGGACCCCTAGTTCTGAGAGTTCTGTGGCTGCAACTCTGGGTCCAAATTCACTGTCTGTGAAGGCTCTTCATAGGGCCCAGAACGGCACAGGCACTCAAGAGATTTTATGTTAAATGAATGTATGGATTTTCACTCACTTAACAAAGCTCATGGGCTGAGCACCCTGTGCCTAAGAGCTACTAATCTTCACATTAAGTAATATTATCATCCTTATTTTATAGAGGAGATTATCAAGGCACAGAGAGATTAAGTCACACAGCAAGTAGGTAGCATAGCTAGAGAATTCAAAGCCAAGTCCATTGGTCCCAGCCTCCCTAGGCTGCCTCCAGGGGAAGAATAGACCACCGTTTGAGCCCCTCTGGATACATTGATTCCTTCCTCAGTTCTGTCCTCTATTTTGCACATGTTGTTTAATAAATCCATGTCCGTGAACTCACTAGCCAAGCCAAGAAACTGAACACCGCCAACATATTATAACCTGTTGCACTCATCATGTATAAGCCTTTTTCCAAGTATAAGTTTTCTTTCTCCCCTAAAGCTAACCACTAATTTTTAAAATAATAATTTCTTATCTGTTTATTATTTTTTTCTTCCTTTTATTCTTTTTTTGTTGGTACTGGGGACTAACCCAGGGGCATTTAATCATTTAGTCACCTTTCCAGCCCTTTTATTTTTATTTTGTATTTTGAGACAGGGTGTAAGTTGCTTAGGGTCTCATTAAGTTGCTGAGGCTGAACTTGAACTTGTGATCCTCCTGCCTCAGCCTCCCAAACTGCTGGAATTCCAGGCATGTGCCACTGTGCCTGGCTTTGTTTTTCTTATTCCTTTACTGCTGCAGTAAAAGTATAGGATGCATCCTTCAAGGACACCATCCAAGTTTACCTTTTATTTATCTTTGTACAAATGCAATCATTCAATAAGACCTGTAATGCTTTTGGCTTTTTTTGTTTGATGTTGTATTTCAAAGATTCAACTATGATACTGTATATAATCCGAGTTCACAGTCTTCATTACTGTAGGGCAGTATATTTTATGATTACTATTATTTACCCATTTTATTTTGATGGACTTTTGAATTGTTCACCAGTTTCTATTATGAACAATGCTTGTGCATACGACCTGTGGTGCACATGAGCATTCACTTGTCTGTCCTGGGTAGTAAGGAATGCAAACGTCCTCCTTCCCTAGGCATTCCCTCATGGTTTTTAGTTGTACCAACAGCAGATGGAAATTCCTGCACATCAGCACCAGTGACTTGGTATTGTCACCCTTTCCAATTACTGTCCGATAGGTGTGCTAGTGTCTCATGGTGGTTTTAATTTGTTTCTGATTGCTAATAGTACTGAGCGCTCTTTCAAAGTTTATGGGTCATTTGGATTTCTTTTGTAATGTACTTGGTCAAATCTTTTGCCCATGTTTTTAAAAGGCTGTCTGTCTTATTCATTTAGAGACTCCTCATATTTTCTAGATGTAAATCTTTTGTTGGCTATCTATATTGCAAAACAAACAAACAAATAAAACAAAACGCTTTTCTTGTGTATTATGTTTGCATTTTTGCTTTTTTCCCCCCTCCAGTGCTAAGTATCAAACCCAGGGCCTTGCACATGTTTGGTAAGTACTCTCCCTCAGAGCTATGTCCCCAACCCTGCCTTTTCACTCTTTAAAAAATAATATCTTTCTGGGTGCCACAGCACATGCCTGTAATCTTAGCAGCTCAGGAGGCTGAGGCAGGAGGATTACAAGTTCGAAGCTAGCCTAAACAAACTAATGAGACCCTGTCTCAAAATAAACAATAAGTAGAATGACAGTAGAATGAATTGGACATTATTACTACGTGTATATGTGATTACATGACCTGGGTAACTCTACATCACGGACAGTCAGACGAATGAGAAGTTATATTCCATTTATGTACGATGTGCCAAAATGCATTCTACTGTCATGTATAACTAATTAGAACAAATAAAAATATATATTAAAAAATAAAAAATAAAAAGGGATGGGGATGTAGCTCAGTAGTTCAATCCCCAGTACCAAATAAATTAATAATAAAAATAGTATCTTAATCAATAGGAGTTCTTAATTTGAGTGCAAGTTTAATGTGATAAAGTTTATCAATCTTTTCCTTTATGGTTGACATTTTTATAATGTGTTAAGAAAATCCCTACTTGGAGGTCTAAAGAATATATATTTTATATACAAATGTATACATAAACATCCATGTTCGTACACTCATATATGTATATATTTCAAAATCTTTATTGTCTTGTCTTTCATATTAAGGTCTGTAATACACCTAGAATTTATTTTTGGTGGATGACCAACCATATGAGATAGGGGTCCAGCATTTTTTTCTGATATGGATGGCCAGTTATCACAGCATCACTTATTAAAGAGAGGTTTCTTTCCTACTGTTCTGCACTTACATTTTGTATAATTTTGAGGTGGTGGGTCACTGGGGGCCCGCCCTGGAAAGGCGCATCTTCTCTGCAGGCCCTTCCCGTTTCTCTGCTTCCTGGCTGCCAGGGGTGAAGCAGCTTTCCCTACCACACACGCTCTTCCGTCACAATGTCCTGCCTCATGTTGGGCTTGGAGTGATGGACTTGGCTGACCATGGACTGAACCTCTGAGATTTTGAGCCCAAATAAACTTTTCTTCCTCTAAGTTAGTTTTTGTTTGTTTGTTTTGGGCATTGAACTCAGGGGCACTCAACCACTGAGCCACATCCCCAACCCAATTTTCTATTTTATTTAGAGACAGGGTCTCACTGAGTTGCTCAGTGCCTCATCATTGATGAGGCTGGCTTTGAGCTGCCGATCCTCCTGTCTCAGCCTCCCGAGCAACTGGGATTACAGGTGTGGGCCACCCCGTCCAGCTCTAAGTTGCTCTTGTCAGGTATTCTGATCACAGCAACAAAAAGATGACTAATACTATACCTCCATCACGATGTCTTCATTACTATAAAAATGCATTCTACTGTCATGTATAACTAATTAGAACAAATAAAAATATATATTAAAAAATAAAAAATAAAAAGGGATGGGGATGTAGCTCAGTAGGTGTCTGCTTCCAAATGATGGGACAAATATACTTTGCCCAATTCTTTCTGTCAAAACACAACTAAAGACCTTAGACATTTTGTGTAACACAAACGCAAGAGGACTTTAAAAGGTAGAAAGAAAAAAGGCAGACTGAACGGGGACTTTGGGATATGAGGAACCACACAATGGTCAGGGGGTGATGGATGGGGAATCCTGGGTTTCCCTTTTGACTTATAGATCCCGAATTCGAAGCTGAAGAAGCTGCCATCCTGAAAGCAGCTAAGTTTAGAGTATAAAAGCCCCCTAAAAGCCTTCTCTCTAGCCAAGGTACTAGAGAAGGTACCTAGCAAAACAGAAAACTTTTAGATAGATGTCAGGAGCTGTCCAGGGGTTGCATGTGGGTCATGGAAGCCTTGTGGATAGAGACATTTGGTGTCTAGGAATGATCAGTGGATATTTCCTCTGGTCAGTTGCCCAGGGACAATGTGAATCTCTATCCCACTCTGCCATGGACCACACAGCACCTGAGATGCGTGTGACCTGCCAAGATGTCAATCAACCTGCTGACTGCAAGACATCAGGAAGACTCCGCCCTTGAAACCTTATCCCTGCCTTTGATGTACCCCCTTAAATAAACCATCAGAGCCATATTTTCTTTGTCTAGTTCCAGAACCCAGGTGGACTAGATCTATCAGGGGCTTTGCCTTTTGTAAATATACTTCTGAGTATTTGTGTTTTTGTTATTCACTTATTATTTAAGATTTTAAGTTTTATTTTGTATTTTATTTAGAGACAGGGTCTCAATGAGTTGCTTAGCTTCTTGCCATTGCTGAGGCTGGCTTTGAACTTGGCAATCCTCCTGGCCTCAGCCTCCCCGAGCTGCTGGTGTTATAAGGTGTGCCACCGCCCCCAGCTAAAAATGGAAATCTAAGAATGTTCAACTACACCAATAGGAGCTCAGAGAAAAAAAGTGAGAACAATCAAAAAATAAATCAGGCTATTGAAAATGGGGTGGTTTTCCTCGTTTCCCTTTCTGTGGATTTGTCACTGATATACAGAAATGCCTTTAACTTATGGGTGTTGATTTTATAGCCTGCTACTTTGCTGAATTCATTTACTAGTTCTAGAAGTTTTCTGGTGGAACTTTAAGGGTCTTCTAGGTATAGACTCATATCATCAGCAAATAGTGCCGATTTGAGTTCTTCTTTTCCTATGTGTATCCCTTTAATTTCTTTCTTCTGTCTAATTGCTCTGGCCAGTGTTTCAAGAACTATGTTAAACAGAAGTGGTGATAGAGGGCATCCCTGTCTCATTCCAGTTTTTAGAGAGAATGCCTTCAATTTTTCTCCATTTAGAATGATGTTGGCCTGGAGTTTAGCACAGATCACCTTTATGATGTTGAAATATGTTTCTGTTATACCCAGAGACCCTGAATCTAATAGAAGAAAAAGTAGGCCCTAATCTCCATCGTGTGGGATTAGGCTCCAATTTCCTTAATAAGACTCCTGTGGTGCAAGAATTAAAATAAAGAATCAATAAGTCGGATGGCCTCAAACTAAAAAGTTTCTTCTCATCAAAAGAAACAATCTGTGAGGTGAATAGAGAGCCCACATTTTGGGAGCAAATCTTTACCCCTCACACATCAGATAGAGCACTAATCTCCAGGGTATATAAAGAACTCAAAAAACTAAACACCAAAAAAACAAATAACCCCATCAATAAATGGCCCAAGGACCTGAATAGACACTTCTCAGAAGACAAAGTACAATCAATGAACAAATACATGAAAAAATGTTCATCATCACTAGCAATTAGAGAAATGCAAATTAAAACCACTCCAAGATTTCATCTCACTCCGGTCAGAATAGCAGCTACTAGGAATACAAACAACAATAAGTGTTGGCGAGGATGTGGGGGAAAGGTACACTCATTCATTGCTGGTGGGACTGCAAATTGGTGCAGCCAATATGGAAAGCAGTATGGAGATTTCTTGGAAAATTGGGAGTGGAACCACCATTTGACCCAGCTATCCCTCTCCTCGGTCTATACCCAAAGGACTTAAAAACAGCATACTACAGGGACACAGCCACATCAATGTTTATAGCAGCACAAATTCACAATAGCTAAACTGGAACCAACCTAGGTGCCCTTCAATAGATGAATGGATAAAAAAATGTGGCATAAATACACAATAAAATATTACTCAGCAATAAAAGAGAATAAAATCATGACATTTGCAGGTAAATGGATGGAGTTAGAGAAGATAATGCTAAGTGAAGTTAGCCAATCCCCAAAAACCAAATGCTGAATGTTTTCTTTGATATAAGGAGGCTGATTCGTAGTGGGGTAGGGAGGGGGAGCATGGGAGGAATAGATGAACTCTAGATAGGGCAGAGGGGTGGGAGGGGAAGGAATGGGGCATGGGGTTAGCAATGATGGTGGAATGTGATGATCATTACTATCCAAAATACAAGTATGAAGACATGGATTGGTGTGAATATACTGTTTACAACCAGAGATATGAAAAACTGTGCTCTATATGTGTAATAAGTATTATAATGCATTCCGCTGTCATATATAAATAAAAAATAAATAAAAAATTAAAAAAAATAAATCAGCAGGATTAAGCCCTAGAATATCAATAATTATGTTAAATTTAATGGTTTAAATAATCCAAATAAAAGGAAGGTTGGCAGTGCAAATTTTAAAAAAATAATCCAAATGTCCGTGGTATATAAGCAACTCACTTCAACTAACATGACATAGGCAAGTTAAAAGTAAAATTATGGGAAAATGTATATTGTGCAAACATTAAAGGAAAGCAAATAATGGAATTGAGTACAATGAAAACTAAGAGCAACAGAGACATTACATGCAATAAAATAACCCACCAAGAAGACATCAAACCTAAATAAATGTGCATCAGACAATGGAGCTTTAAGATATGTGAAGCAAGAACTGATAAACTTGAAAGGAGAATTAGACAAATCTATAACTGTAGTTAGAGCCTTCATATCCCTTTCTCAACAATTGATAGAACAATGAGACAGAAAATCATTGGAAAAACTCAATACCACCATTAACCAACAGTACATAATTGAGATGTATAGATAGAATATTCTATTCAAAAGCAGCAGAAGATACATTCTTTTCAATCACCTAACATTTGCCAAACACCTGAAAAGTAAACAACATTATTCTACATGATCCATGGGTCAAAGGGGAAGTAGCAAGTGAAATTCAAAAATTACAATGAACTCAATAAAAATTAAAATACAACAAATATATCAAAGTATGTAGGATATAGCTAAATGAGTGCTGAGAGGAAAATTCATAGCACTAAATGTTTTACATTGAAAAATAGGTCCCAAGTCAAGGATCTAAGCTCCCTCTTCAAGAATTTGGAAAAAAGAAGTGCAAAGTAAACCCAAAGCCAGAAGGAAGGAAATAACGCTAGGAAATCATTAAGATTGAAAATCAAAAAACTGAAACAGAAACATCAATGAAACAAAAACCAGTTCTTTGAAAAGATCCATAAATTGATGAGCCTGTAGCAAGAGTGAAAGACACAGAGAGAAGACACCAAAACCACTGTTAGGAACGAAAGGGGGGATATCATGGCAGACCCTCAGCCCAGCTACCCCGTGGTCACATGATCTGGCCCTGTCAACGGAACAGGAGGCAAGTAATGTGTGCTACATCCCTAATGCTTTTTAAAAAAATTTCCTTTTAATTAATTCATTTATTTTAATTAGGTATATATGACAGCAGAATGCATTTTGATTCGTTGTACACAATTGCAGCACAACTTTACATTTCTCTGGTCGTACATGATGTAGCATTGCACCATATGTACAGTCATACATGTACCTAGGGTGAGGATGTCCATCTCATTCCACCATCTTTCCTGCCCCCATGCCCCCTCCCCACCAGCCCTCCCCTTTGCCCAAAGTTTCTCCATTTTTCCCATGCCTCCCCGTTCCCTTTACGGATCAGCATCCACTTATCAGAGAGAACATTTGGCCTATGGTTTGGGGGGCTTGGCTTACTTTGCTTAGCATGATATTCTCCAACTCCATCCCTTTACCTGCAAATGCCATCATTTTATTCTCTTTTAATGCTGAACAGTATCCCATTGTGTATATATGCCACAGTTTCTTTATCCATTCATCTATTGAAGGGCATCTAGGTTGGTTCCACAGTTTAGCTTTTCTTAAAAGAAATCAGTAATCAGGGTTTGGTGTTTCTGGCCTATAATCCAAGCTATTGGGAAGGCTGAGACAGGAGGATCACAAGATCATAAGCCTGGACAACTTCATGAGACCCTGTCTCAAAAAATTAAAAACAAACAAACAAACATTGAAATAGGGCTAGGGATGTAGGTCAGTGGTAGACAATCCCTGGTACTGCAAAAAAAAAAAAAATCATTAGTACATTAGTACTTTTGTCCCCTCCCCTTTCCATGACAGTACAAGGTAAAGAAGTTGGTGAAACAGTTCTGTCAGTCAACCATCCTTGGATGAAGCCCAGTACTGAACCACCCTCAGGAACATGTAGCAGATCTTCTCACATCCAGCAATTTTCCCACTACTTCCTTGTCATTCTTGGGACTTGGGAATCCTTCTATCCCACCTGAGCCACGATGGGCCCAGGGACCTTCACAAGGCCATTTGGGGCCCCTGTCCATCATCACTATCTGACCATTTCCTCTCCCGGGTCTTATTCCCATTGTTGAGATCCAGCATGTGACATCTGTGTTCCCCGTCATTTCCTGTTATCCCATTGTTTTCTCTGAAGTGGCATCTGGCACCCTCTTCCATGGACACGGAGGCAGCAATGGTGGGTCCTGTAGGCTTCTCTCCCCCTCATTCTCTGACTAGTACTAATGGGAGAAAGGGAGCAGAGAAACACCAGGAGAAAAAGGTGGATCTGTCTATTTATCATGACATCACTGTCATCATTGTTGTCATATCATCTCTCTCCAAGGCAGCAAGTTTTCACCTGCATAGGCAGAGCAGGGCCCCAACACCCCAGTCACCCGCTGGCTGAGAGGTATGAATCTTGCAATAAACAAACGCTCAAAGAATATTTTTACTGAGCCCCTGTTGTGAAGGCAGTCATGTGCTTACAGCAAGGGGACGTGAGGAGCTCACAGATGAGACCAGCTCAGGGAAGGCTGGTGGGTGCGAAGAGTGGAGAATACAGAGCTGGGAATCTGTCTCCTTCGGGGTCCTGGCTCTGTCACCAGCAATAGGCTGGCCATGAAGAATCTCCCTGAGCTGGGCTTGGTGATGCACGCCTGTAATCCCAGTGGCTCAGGAGGCTAAGACAGAAGGATCGTGAGTTCAAAGCCAGTCTCAGCAACTTCTGTGATGTCCCAAGCAACTTGGAGAGACCCTGTCTCTAAATAAAATATAAAAAGTGCTGGGGATGTAGCTCAGTGGTTAGGCATCTTGGATGCAATCCCCGGTACTGAAGAAAAAAAAAAAAAAAGAAGAAGAAGATCTCTGAGCCTCAGTTTCTATCAATACAGGGGGAACAATGACACCTATCCTTCCTATTTTGTAACGAAGTGGTCTCTTTCTTTCTTTTTTTCTCTTTGAAAGTACACTAAAGTTTATTTAAGTCCAAAGTCAATAGAGATCTTTTTTTGCATCACTGAAATATCAGATTAACTCCAGGACTCTTTCTGTGGCTGAACACGCTCAGATCTTATTCATCAGCCTGCTGAACTGTTCCTTTTTCAGAATCATAAATGCCATCCAAAATTTTTCCAATATTCTTGTTTTTCACTATAGGGGCTTGCTGACTTAAAACGGCTGAATTTGAAACAAGTTCAACATCATTTCAAAACTTCAATGATTAATTCATCTTTCTGAGCTTGAGACACTGAACAAGCAACACCTGTCCTCATCCAAACTCTGCAAATGTATTTTTCATCCAAGAAATTTCATATTTCAACAAAGAGACCCATTCTCCTGAATAACGACGTTAATGGGGGTGTATGAGTACACATCCCTCATCTTTTAATGGAAGCCCAGCATAACACCCTGATCATGTTCTCTACATGACCACAGATCACGTGAACAGTGGCCAGTTCCCTTCTATTTCCCCACCATTTGTCAACCCGTAGCCTCTTCCTTTTCTTTCCAAGGAGGCTGAGTTCTACATGGATATGACTGAAATCCCTCCAGAGGGTTCCTCTGGGGCCCTTCACAATAACTGTGCGTCCCTTCAGAGTAATATCAGCATTTTCTGGAATGTCGACAGATGCAGCAAAGAGAATGCAGTGGTCTCCTTCTACTTCAGAAATGGAAAGGACTCTGCACATATAGGGGTCATTATATTTAGTACAGGGAACAATCGAGTTTGGGTTGAGGGACTTCGATTGGGTGGGAAGGGCCTTGAGTAGATAGACCTACCCAGGCAAAGCAGACCTCTGGTGATGAATTTCAGGAACAGGAGACCAGGTGGGCAGAGTTGAGGGAAGGAGTAGCTAAGGGGGTGCTGGGCTGGGTTTGAAGGGTTGCCAAAGCCCTTCCATGAGTTAGGTCTTGTTGGAGCAGACAGTGGATGTTTAGCTTTTGCAGGTGTCTGAGCTAGGGCGATACCTAAAGGATGTGTAGAGATGGCAAAAGTGATTCACAGCCTCCTAAGTTGGCTTTAATTGGTAACATTAGGCCTTTTCTTACTCCAATCAAATGGGATCACTCCCCTAGCTCTAAAGCTGTCCTTGACTTCTCTGAGACATGCTTCCTCCTCTGGACACTATGGTGTCCTCTGGCTGGACTGTAACTCTTTGGCAGCAGTTGTACCACACAGTCCTTCCTGGAAACATCCATGGTTTCCAGCTAGAACTTGCTGATTCCCTCAGCCCACAGAGGTCTTTTCCTCCTGTGGCTTCTGGGTTGTGTGCCCCACTTATGGGGCTCTGTTCATGGAAGGCAGTGGTTCTCAGCCCTAGTTGCTTATTGGAATGACCCGAAAATTGGTTTTTAAAGTGTTTCCATGCCCACGTTGTATTTTAGATCAACAGCATTATCAGCTCTGGGGAAGGACCCTGGCATTGGGATGATTTCTAAATATCCCAGGTAACTTCCATGTGTACAGTGGGTTTTGAGACTTCACAGCCGAGCACTGACAATTAGGCATTCTGCCTTGTGATCACTCCTTCCAGGTATGCACCGTGCACACCTGGGATACATCAGGGAACAGGAAGAAAGCAGTAGGATTTCAGTTTATATTTATTTTAAATCCTATTCTTTTTCAATGTGCAAGCTTTACAGTCACTAACTGTCCTGGAACAGTAGTTATGATAACAACTGTGGGCAGCCCTTGAGCATTTACTGTGTCTGGGCTCTCATCTAAGCACTTTATGCTAAGAACTTAGCACTTTGCAAAAGCCAGATGAGGGGGGTACTGTTGTTAACTCCACTTTATAGATGAAGGAACTGAGCCCAGAAAGATTGATTACCTGGCCAAGATCACACCACACCACTTAGCAGCCAAGACAAGCAAGATTCAAATGCAAGTGGATTCCAGTACTCATCTTTTACCCACAATGCCAGTCTGCTTAAATAAATCATATGCAAATAGAACACAGATACTGGGGAGATATGCACAGCATTTTTTATTAATAAGGTTTCCTAGGGCTGGGGATGTGGCTCAAGCGGTAGTGTGCTCGTCTGGCATGTGTTGCGGCCCGGGTTCGAGCCTCAGCATCACATACAAACAAAGATGTTATGTTCGCTGAAAACTAAAAAATAGATATTAAAATTCTCCCTCTCTCTCTCTCTCTCTCTCTCTCTCTCTAAAAAAAAAAGGTTTCCTAATCAAATAACTAAACTATAGATGGCAGACTGTGAGTCCTTGAGGCAAGCTTTAAATCTCACTCTCTGTTCCGTCCACCCAGAGGCTAGCAGGCATGTGGGGTCCAATATATGATCAATAAATATGTGCACACTCCTGGAAATATCAGCTGACTGATAATCATGACTAACATTTATCAACTCTTGCCACATGCCAGGGACATCATGCTTAATCTTCACAACAATCCTGTGAGGCTACAATTATATTCAATTTGCAAATTAGACACAGAGCAGCTAAGTAACTTGTCAGAGTCCAAAACTTGAATCCAGATTGTGGCATTTCACAGCTCACTGGGACCCACTGTGAACAGGTCCACA
Source organism: Spermophilus citellus (assembly GCF_964194105.1). NCBI lineage: Eukaryota > Metazoa > Chordata > Mammalia > Rodentia > Sciuridae > Spermophilus > Spermophilus citellus. The sequence continues at coordinate 43,761,609 of NC_138195.1, forward strand.
GGGTACGGTTCATGCAGGTGGCTGGGTTCAGAAACATCAGGATGGAGGCAGAAATAGACTATTTACTCCTTCCAGGTGGTTCTTTGGCCAGGCCCTTCTCTGTATGCTTAACAGGCAGACTCCTACCTGCCCTCAAATTCAGCTATGGTGGCCGACTGTGGTGACCTCCGGGAAGCCTGCTGCAGTTAGCTGCACTGCCTGGCTGTCCATGCCTTCTCTTTTAGGCGCTCCCTAAAGGCAGGGCTGGGGCTTACTCCAGGGAATCCACGGAGCAGGCTTGGCAAACCTGTGGGTGGGCTCGGCCAGTGCCCCCTTCCACCGCGGGTTAGGGACATCCCATTCCCTGGGCTTTTCCTCTGTGGGCGCCATTCCCCTTTTCTCCTCTTCTTCGCCCACCTCCCTCCTCTTCTTCCTCCCAAGTGTCCTTTCCTCAACCTCCCTTCCTCCTCCTCCCTCTGCGCCCCGGGTGGCCCGCCCCCGGCCCGGCTCGGGGCTGCAGTTCTCCCGGCCGCCGACAGAGGGGGCCGCTGCGCAGCCGCGGGCCGCGCCCCTCCAGCGCGCGTTTCCTGTGAGGTCAGGTGGGAGGAAGCTGCCCGGAGCCGCCCAGTGGACGCCGCCGAGGCTCCGCAGCCGCGCACGCAGGTGGGTGTCTGCGCTGGGGGAGACGAGGGACCCGGCGCGTCCCTCCTGGTCTCCCGGGCCTGGCCTCAGAGCCGGTGTCAGGCCCCGGAGGCCGCTCTCGGCGCCGGGCAGTGTCCCTCCGCCGCTGCAGCCCCCACCCGCCGCGTCGGTGCACCGAGGGCCAGCGCGCCAGGGCCCACCCAGCGGGGGCGGGATGACAAAGCACAAAGAGACAGCCGAGGACCACTACCCGCTTGGCCTGCACCCGGGCCAGCAGGCTTCAAAAAGAGGGCCCGCCGGTGCCAGCCTCCGAGGCACGAGAACAGGGCTCTCATCCCCTTTGGGAGGGGGTGGCCCCGAGTGTTTCTGAGGGTTTAGGTGAAAATTGCGGCTCAGCTGTTCGGGGGGGGGGGGGCGGAAATGGCCTTTGCACAGACTCGGGGAGGGGCGTGGAAGGGGTCCCAGCTCAGGGGCGCCCTTGGGGTCAGCAGAGCGGAGACCTCCCAGGGCCACTGGAGCATCCAGCTCACCGTTTTGGAAAGGCTGGGCCCGGCCTCCCTTAGCAAAGGAAGGACCGTGTTACCAGACAGGTGAGGGGCAGGTAGGGGGCGTGCCCCTGCGCCGCAGAGGTCTGTCTTTCCCAGCCAGTGCTGGGGCGGTGTAGTGGCCAGTGTGATCGCCATTATGGTCTGTCGCCAGGCAGTGGACCTCAAGTAACCCTGAGTGGCCCAGATCTTTCAGGGGTTCCTGGCTGGAAAAGGCCCAGGTTCTTGGCGTTTGCTCCCAGGGGAGCAGCACCTGGGGCTCATTTTTGAATGGAAAGGGATTTGAGAGCTGGGGGGTCCTGGTACCCTGGACTCTGTTTCCCAAAGAAGACCCTGGCGCCAGGGGTGCTGCTTCATGCGCTCCCTCTGTTTGCTGCCTGGAGATGTAGGCGCCTCCACAGCTGCCCAAATGCCCCTGGGGCGCCACTGTGCAATGGCTGTGTGGTACCTACCACAGGAACACTGTAGGCCTGACAGAGGTCAGCGGGGCCGGCCTTCCAGTCCTAATGCTGCTGCTGGTCCTGGATCATAATAAAACTCCCTTCTGCAGGAGTCCTTTCCGGGGTTTTCCTAGTGGACTCTGTGTCTGACAGATTTTTGTCCCACAAAAAATTTGTATTTATGTCTCCCCCTTTTATTAAGCAGACAGCACCTGCTCAGGGTGGGTGACCAGGTAAGCTCCCCTGGTGCAGCAGTCGGCTCTCAATCATTGGGAAATGTGTTTCCTTCAGGCTCTTTGAGGTCAGGGGAAAAAATCATCCATTGGCCCTCAGGATCCTAGTGACAGATCACTAAGGGTTCAGGGCTAGTGGGGAGGAGGGACCTCTGGCCACATGGTTTCTTCCATCAGCCCCACCCTGGCCATGAATTCCAGGTGCCGCCCAGTAGGGACTCACAGCTCCTGGAGGATGGTGCGGATCTTGGCCAATGGGGAAATTGTTCAGGATGATGACCCCCGAGTGAGGACCACTACCTCGCAGAGAGGTAGCTCTCCTCGGCAGGTAGGCACCCATCCCCTGGGGAAGGGGAGCAGCTTGCCTTCTCCCTTGTTACTCCTTAGCTTCCAGAAGTCTCTCTTGCTGGTCATTAGCCTTCTCTAGCCTGAAGCCCTCTTTGGAAAGAGCTGAGTTAGGGAGCGCAGAGGGTCAAGACAGTGGGCAAATGCTGTGGGTTTACTGCCCAGTCCCTGTCTCCCCAGTTCTCTCCCCTCTGGGCGATTTTCTCAGGCTTTCCACCCAAGAGCTCTCTCTCCTTTAACCTGGCTAGTGAATCCTGCTGCAGTTGGTTTATTTTGAAAGTCTGTTGGGTGGGAGAAAACCTGGAGAGTGAGGGGAAGAGTTGAGCCCATGGCCACAGAACTATTTTAAAGAAGGGAGTGCCCAAGAGCCGTGCCCATGCTGAGTAACCCCTGCCTGGTCACTTCTTGTCGTCTCTGTCCTGGGTGCCTTCTCCCTGGGCATTATATTGGGAATTCACATTGGCATTTTCTGTACTCTGAGAGCTTGTGATCCAATCGTTGAGAGTCTCTGGGTGGCATCCAGGATTGCTAAGGAAGGAGGGAGTGGCCCAGGGTGGCTGTCAAGAAGGGCAGGGCCCAACTTGGAGTTCCCTCCTGGCTGGTGCCTCAACTCTAGGACAGCTTTCTCTGGATTCATTTGTTTCTCTCTGTCTTCATCTTCCAGGGCTTTCTCAACAGGGGCCATGGTGTCCCCCCTGGGGGGACTGGCCCCCGCCCACAGCAGGCAGGTGCCAGGCTGGGGGCTGCCCAGTCTCCCTTCAATGACCTCAACCGGCAGCTGGTAAACATGGGCTTCCCCCAGTGGCATCTGGGCAACCATGCGGTGGAGCCGGTGACCTCCATATTGCTGCTTTTCCTGCTCATGATGCTTGGTGTTCGTGGCCTCTTGCTGGTGGGCCTCGTGTACCTGGTGTCCCACCTGAGCCAGCGGTGACCTCGAGGGCTGACGGGGGTTGGTGTGTCGAGAGGGACTTGCTGGGCCTTGGAGTTGGAGCAGGCATGTGGGGAGGGGACCATGGGTTTGGATTGCAGGTATGGTGAGCGGGACCATGGGTTAAGCCCGAGGCAGAGGGAGGCTCTAGTCTAGCATCCCCAAGCCTAGGGCGGCCACCCTGGTTGTCTTGAGATGTTCAGGTGGTCTAGGGCCTCCATAAAGTGACACAAAACCAGAACAAGATGTTCTCTTTCCAATTCTCTTTGATCCTTTTATGCCCAGAAGAAAGTCTTAACTTGGTGCCAATGTGTTGGATGCCTCCAGGACACGAGCTGCCTTCTCCATTACTGGGGAGCAGTACTGGGGTCTAGGGCAGGTGGGAGAAGTTTCCAGACTTTTATAACACTGTTTTGTTTTAATGGTGTATTTTTATTGGCTACCTTTTATTCCTGATGAGGGGTACCGGCATTCTATTTATTGTGACATTTTCAATAAATAGATTTAAGTAAAAATGAGTCCATGTAAAGAAATTTATTACTAATCATGCAGCTGCACAGATCTGGAAGGGATGGTGAAGGTGGCTGGGGGCAGCTGGGCAAGGGGTGCGGGGCGGCCGCAGGCTGATGGACCTAGCCTCAGATTCCTCACCCTCAGGATCCACTGTGTCCACTGGGGGAAGACACAGGATGGGGGGCCAGGGCTGGGGGAGGACTGGCGGGGAGGTGGACACTGGTTCCCCCATTCCTGAGGCCTGCTGTGCTGCCCCAACAGAACCTTCTCCTGCAGGCGCCACATCCCTTGCTGCCCTTAAGGGTGTGGTGGCCTTTATCACAGACATTCCCTGGGGAGCTTCACGTCACCAAACAGGTCTCCTTTCTCAAATAATGTTTCCGTGTCTTCATTTCTTGGCAGTGATTGGGACATATGTTCCCTTTGTGATGGGCATGTGGGGTGGTGTCTGGCTTTCACCGTCCACTCTGGGGTCTGGGCAAGGGGAGGCTGGCTTGGCTGGTATCCCAGATGCTTCTTGTGGCATCTCCTGCCCTGGCATGGCCACCTGCCACTCACCTGGACTCAGCTCCAGCTGAGCCAACGGTAGGGAATTCCTGCCGAGCGCCCGTCGTGCCAGCTCCACTCACCCCCAGCTCCCCTCCCCTGAGCTTGTTTCTTTTCCCCTTTCACAGTGGACTCTCAATATAGAAACGCCTCAGGGGCTGGGAATCACACTGGGGAGCACGTTCCTCAGGCAGCCTCTGCCCCAGATTCAGACTGGACAGAGGCTCTGGCCTAGGTCTCCTCACTGGAAGGCAGGAGTGGGCGCTTTCTCCTCTCCCCACCCACCTCCCCACCATGTGCCGGGAACCCCAGCTGGGCTGCCTTGCAGACAGGAACCCCACCCAGAGGGCAGACTTGGGGGGTGGCTTCTGCTCCTCCAGGGCTGAGCCTCCGTCGGACCCATCTTCCTGGTCAGGGAGCTCCTGCTTGTCTGACTTTTGTTTTTTCCTGCCCAACCTCCGAGGAGCAGCTGACCTTCTGGGACCTTTGTGCCACAAGTTTCAAGCCCTCGGTTCTCTAAGTTCTGCCTCTCTCCAGCTGGCCCTGGAGGTGGGGGCCACATTTCCATCTCCCCAGACAGGGGCAGACACCAAGCCTAAGATCATAAGAAACAGTGGCTACAGTTTTGCTACATCTTCCAGCTCCCTGTCCCTGGGACCAGAACGTGCCAAAGGTACTAACTGGGACTGGCCCTGTGAGTCCAGGGGAGGCCATGGCATGGTGGCTGGAGCCTCTGCTCGCTGGATGCCTGACCTTGCTGACCTTGACCTCCCATTTCTGTGGCCAAGACAGCCTGTTTGCAGGCCCTGCTCTGCGCTCTGTAGTGCCCAACCTGGCACCCTTCACTCAGCCCCCTGAACGCTGGTTTCCTCGTCACTACCAAGGTTGACACTGTGGTCCTCCTGCCTCTCAGAGCCTTTTAAGAGGTCACCCAAAGCATGGAGGACAGGGCTGTGGAGATGATGACTGCACCAGTCCCTGAGCCTCCTTGCCCCATGGCTCCCAGGCCAGAGGCTTCAGCCCAGAGTGGCCACCATGTCCTGGGTACTTCGGGAACCCCTGGCTATGGTAGTGCCAGGCTTTTGAGACTGGTGTCACCCTTCCCAGCTGTTGGTGAAGTGCAGCTGCTTCTCTCTGCTCCTGGGAGCTGAGGGGCTTGTTGCAAGTCCCTGGTGTCAGGACAGGGGGATGTTTGTTGTTCATGTGCAGTGCCTGACCCTCACCAGTCACTTTATACCGCCATATTGTCTCTCGAGCCTTTCGGAGTCCACCCTCTGGGACATTCCTCTGTTTGGCCTCTGGCTATACTCACACCCACCCTACCTGGAACCCAGTTACAGAGGCAGATTGCCAGCCCCCTCCTGCAGGGACCCCGACATCAGCACTGTGAGGCAGAAGGCATGGAGGGAGGTGCAGGGGCATGGCTGCCACTGCCCAGCCGGTGGCCTCCATACCGTCCCTGCTCTGCTGCAGTCATGAGGGGGCTGCAGCCCTCTTTCCTGCATTTTTAAGTGTGTCACAATCCATGGCAAACTGAGGAGAGAAATCTCTTTGCAAGGGTCTGGGAAGGGCTGTACAGGGGTGTGGTCCAGGGCAGGAGGGGAGGGGGACACTGGCAAAGGGCTCTGCTGCCAAAACCAGATGGAGAGCAAACCTGCAGCTGTCCGGCGGGCACAGTGCTGGAGAAGCAGCGGGCCTCCTCATGCTGCCACCCAGGCCCCAAAGGAGTGAAGAGAAAATTCAAGACACAGAGGGTGAAGAGCTCCAGGGCCATTACAAAGGGAGCGGGTATGGGTGTGGGTGGCTGTGATCCTCTGGTTGGGGCATGGAGGAGGGCTGAGACCAGATGGCTTTAGGGACCAGAGAGTGGAAGGAAGAAGCAGAAGCTGCTCAAGATGAAGCCCGAGAGCAGCTTCATAGCAATGCCCAAAGCAGCCGGGCAGGGCAGCACAGGGCTGGGGCAGGGACAGCGGACTGGTCTCCACTTACCTTGCTACCCGCTCTGCCCTCTTGGTGTGCAGGGTTCCTATTCCCAGCTCCATCTCTTGTCAACCAGTGACCTCAGGCACGTCCCATCATCTCCCTGGAGCTCCGGGTCCACCTGTCCTCAGGGTGGAAGATCGAGGGTTATCACTCATCAGTTATCACTCATCAGTTCCAAAGCCACAAAGCAGTGGTCCTAAGACTTAAAAATTTTTTGAGGCAACTTGCATTATATTTATTTTAAATTCACATTATACATTATTTTATAAAGGAGTCCTCATATCCCTCTTATAAATGCCAAAGCCAGCAAACTCGCCATTTCTAGTAGGTATTCACACAAGTAAGTCCGGGGCAGAGAAAACGGCTCTCTCGCATCAGGGTGTCCAAGGTTTAAGCCCGATGCCTGCTTTCTTGGTTTAAAAAGCTTCTTACAAGGACTTTTTAGAAGGGTGTTGAAGGCTCTCTAGCACCTTACCCAGACACTCCTGGATGGGCTCAGGGTACTGGAGAGAAACGAGGGAAGTGACTTTCTTTCTGGGTGACTCGGAGCTGTCTGTGAAGGCCCCCCTCCTCTTGTTCACCTGCCCAAGCACTCCTCACCCTGTCAGTTCTCACAGCGTCCCCTGAGCTGGGAAGCTCTGTGTGATGCTTGTCAAGCTGTTTAAACAATTTAGTCTCCTTAAGGCATTTTCATGGATCAGGGATCAGGCCATGCCTGTGTAGACAGAGAAGTCTCCCTCCCTCCAGGTCCCATGCATCCATCCCCTCCATCCTGCCACTGCTGTTCTTAGTGTCTTCTGAGTCCTTCTGGAACTCAGTTATTCAAATATGAGCAAACATGAATATTCTAATTTTTATCATTTTTTAATACACATCGTAGAATATCAGACACCTTTTTCTAGCCCTTCACTTTTTTTTTTTTCTCTTGACAACATGCCCTGGACACATTTTATATTGAGGAGCTTCAGAGTTGTCCCTTGTTTGGTCTCAGCAGTCATCTGTACCATGGGAGGTGTTCCGGTTGACCCCCAAGGGCCTTGGCAGTGTGAGCCCTGGCCACTCCGTGGGTGGATCCTGACAGAGATGCCTTCACTTTTCCAGGGACCAAGGGGGAAGCTCCTTGGATGGTTTAACTTAGTCCCAGGCCCGTCTCCCAGAAACACGTGGGTGCCAGAAGAAGTTGACCAAGGAGTAGCCTTGGAAGTTTCCACCTGCTTGGTTTTCTGTCCCCATAGCAGTCAGGGTGTGATTTCTGCCCTCACCTGAAAGCTGCCCTCCTGTCATGCTGCACCCCAAAGAGGGCCGGTACCCTTAACCACACTGACAGCAGTGACCCTCTCCAGGCCAGTTTCTGTTCTGAAAAAACAAGGGCCAGACTAGAGGTTTTCTGAAGGCCCCTTCCTGCTCTAGAATGCAGAGATACTGGCTACTGGCCCAGCCTTGCCTAAAGGAGTGTTTTTGTTTGGGTATCAGAGATGGAACTCAGGGGCATTTGATCAGTGAGCCACATCCTCAGCCCTATTTTGAATTTTATTTAGAGACAAGGTCTCACTGAGTTGCTTAGTGCCTCCGTGTTGCTGAGGCTGGCTTTGAACTCCTTGATCCTCCTGCCTCAGTGTTCCCAGACTCTGGGATTACAGGCATGCACCACGGTGACCAGATAAAGCTGTGTTTAATAGACTGCTGCGGTCTAGCTGGGCATTGCCAGTGTTACAGCGCCCCTTCCTCCGCCACCCTAATTTTAATGAATATCTGGATTAAAGGAGTTAAGGGAAGACACAAAGAGTGACCCACACAGGTCTTTAGCTGTGAACTGGCTGATAAATAGATTCCCTTGTACACCAAACCAGGAGACCCCAGCCAATTTGGCTTGTGGACCTGAGAGTTTGGAAAGTTAGCCCACGGCGCCACCTGGTGGACTATCTGGGTGGAAGCAGGACGTCCCTCCATGGACCATCTCCTCCTCCTGCCCCAGGCAAGAGCTCTTCTCAGCCAGCGTGGGGTTGCCCTGACTTCCTAAATTCCGTGATAATACTGCTGCAAGATTTCTGGTGGTGAGTGTGAGCAGTTCCACAGTAATCCCTCACTGCGGCCTCGTCTGGGCCGAGCCTCATGCCAGGAATATTCACAGGCTGCATTTCAACTTCTTGCAAACAAATAGATGTCTTTCCCTTTTGATAGATGGACTGAGACTCACATAGATGAGTATAACTTATATATGGTTGCAGAGATGGTGGGCAGCATATTGGGGACCTGCCACACCAGTCCCCAGCAAACCATGAATCTGGGAGCCTTAGGGATGGAGTGTGGCTGGGGACCCCAGGGAGAAGGGTCTGTCATGGGTCACTGGGATTGTTTTCAACTCCCTTTTGGTATTTAAGTGTTCAGTTCAGGAGACAGGATGAGAAATGTGAGATTTGGTTATTTTTAAATCTCAGGGTCCCTGGTGTCATATGACCCCTGCAGAGGGACTCGATGACTCTTTAAGATGGGGTGCCTTCTAGGAGGTGGCAGGGATGGTGGGGCTGTGTCTAGCACAGCCCTGCCTAGTATCATGCCCCCTATCCCTCCTCACATACTCCTGTCTTCACCCAGTTCCCAGGGGTTTCCTGTGATAAATGTGACATGTGTGACATGGTTGTCATTCATGACTTGTCTATGGCAGGAGGCAAGGAGCAGGCAAATCAGGAAGTCTCTCACTTGCTCTTGGTGCCTTTGGGCGAGTTAGTTACTGTGCCTCGACTTCCTCATTTGTGAAGTGGGGACAGCGTGTGATGTAGGGTGGTGGTTAGGTCCAGATGAGAGAGCACTCTGTGGCATGGTTGGTATCCAACTGCTTCTCACAGTGCCCACCAGTGAACACTGGCTTCCCTGTGTCAAGGAGATTTAAAATACAAGTTGATTTTGAAATTCTGGAAGAAAAACAATTGACAAATTTCCCAGAATGGCTGCTTGTTAGTGTACTGCAGTTAAGACATTTCCCTCTGAGGCTGTGGCCTGTGGGAAACCCTCAGCGGCTTTTTGCAGCTCAGCTCACCCTGGGGATCCACCTTCTTCTGACGAAGTAACCAAAGCGTGGATGCTGTTAGCAGGGAACGGGTGAGACACTGTGTCCAGGCAGTGTGCACAGGACTTCCACATATTGTGCCACTTAAATTGTCCTATGGATAAAATAAGACTCAGAGCAGCCAGACAACTGACCTGAACTAGCCCAGTTAGTAAGTGGCAGGATTTCCTCCCAGGCCCCTCTGTTGCCCACGTCTTGGGACCCCCTTAACATCACGCTCTCCGTCAGCGTCAGCTGGAGCCAGCCCCAGGGAGCCTCTGTCACAGGAAGGCACTTCTTCCTGGGTTTGAGCCCTTCAGCTCTTGCTCAGCTGGGCCCTGTCCTTGGCTGTGTCCCCAGACATCTCTATGAATGGCTCAAGTTCCTGCCCTAGATTTACATCTGCCTTGATTTGTCCAACGAGTCCCGTCTCCTGCCAGCTCCTTCCCAGTCAGTTGAGCTAATTCAACCCAAAGCTGCTGAGCCTCCCTTCCATAAGGAAAGCCCTGTGCTGGGCCAGGGTCCCCATAGGCTAATGGCGGAGGTGGCATGTTCATTACCAGCTCCAGCTGGATGATTCAGAGCTTTCTGAGGTCAAAGACAAAAAAAAAAAAAAAAAAAAGGAAACGACCAAAGTTCTCAAGATAAATGTCATTTCTCCTTCACATAAAAGTCAGGAGTAGGCAGTACAGAGGAGGTGAGACTCCCTCCCACATTCCCAGGGATGGAGGCCTCTCTTACCAGAGCTCTGTCTGTGGTCCCAAAAGGCTGAGAGGTTCCAGCCAGTGCTCCTATCAGGAGGAAGGAGGAAGAGGCAGATTTATCCTCTCTGACCACTCAGACCAGGTCATCTCCCTGGTCACATGCTCGTTGGCATCTTTTCTTCCCCTCAGAAGAGTCACTCATTTCTCTGTGGCCTCATTGGTTTGTCTGTCCACCACTCTTACTTGCCTCCCAGCTGACTGGATGCCCCAGGCAGTCCTTCATCAGATCTGTTTTCTCCGTTGTTCTATCCCTGCTGTCCAGCCCAGCTCTTGGCATATAGTGTGTCTTCAAGAAATAGTGACTGTAACCAATGTGAATCTGCAATCTGTATATGTGGTAAAAATGGGAGTTCATAACCCACCTGAATCAAATGTATGAAATATGATATGTCAAGAGCATTGTAATGTTTTGAACAACCAATAAAAGAAAAGAAAAGAAAAAAGAAATAGTGACTGATTGCACCCTATACCTTCTCTGACGATCATGATGACCCAGTTGGCCTGGCCCTGGTCCAGGCTCTTCTCTATGGAGTCTCTGATGATGAGTCTGCCACAAGCTGGGCCTGTGCTGAGGGTTTTGGGTGTGTGACCTCATTTAAGCCTCAGCAGAACCCTGAAAGGTGGACCTTGCTCTTATCTCCACTCAGCAAGTGGGAAAACGGAACAAGCAGGGCAGCTGGGATTTGAACTCGACATTCCCAGCTCAAAGCCTCTGTTCACTTACTTCCCGCCTTTCTAGGATTGCAGGAGGCCTGTGACGCCCTCCAGGCCTCCTGTTCTGCAGCCCTGGCCCCTTGATCTCCAGCAGACAGCTCTCTTGCTTGTGAAATATTCAGTTCCAGACACTCAGCAAGCACTGTGCATCCATGCATCTCCGTGGTGGCTCCTCTCCTGCAAACCACAGATGAAGCTCCTTTCTGTGCGGAAGGGCCGTGCACCCACATGGACTGGGAGAACACTGCTTCTCCGGCTCTCCTTCTCCTCTAACTTATCTCTTGGAGTCCTGGTGGGTACGGGGGCTCTTTCAGACTACAGAGGAGGGGTAGATGGCACTGCAGTAGTGAGGGGCCTGCAGGACTCTCTTGCAGGAGTGCTTGCGGGGGGGGGGGCTTCACCCCCCGCTGAGAGGGCCTGCTTGGCTAAGGGAAGGTGATGGGGACCTCATGCCCTCCTGCACCTCGCTCCCTTGGACCACATGGCACTTACAGAGCCCTGGCCCTCAGGACAGTACTGAAAGTCCAGTGGAGGGAGAGGGGCTTTGGCCCTCCCATCAGACTCACCAGAATCCTGCAGATAGGGACTAAATGTTGGCTGGAGGCAAGGTTCTCAGAGACTATGTAAGCTGTAAAGAGCCCCAGGGGTGATTGCTTCCAAACTTCCATGACACAGACATACAGTGAGGCCCCGAGAGGCCAGGGCCTGGGGGAACCCCGTGGCTGACCATTGCCAGAGCTGGCACTGGCTCTTCATGCCAGATGCGCCCTGTGGCTTGCTTGACTGAAGCGTTTATCTGGCACACAGGCCATGTGAGGAGGGCTTGGAGGAGGGTCTAGTGTGACACCTGTCTTGAAGAGTTAGCTCCCTGAGGTTCTGGGATGGATGGCTGGGACCAGCCAATTCTGTCACTGCTGTCTTGCTTCCAGTAGCTACCAGCAGGTGGCGCTAGACACCCAATTGCCACTTAGCTTCCAGAAAAAGGGAGGGCAAACTGGTGGCTGGGAGCAATTAGGACAGGAGACAGGCTTCAGTGCCCAGCTTCCAATCACCTCCTCTCTGACACACCTGTGCTTCAGCACCCAGGGGCAGAGGAGGGAAGGGAAGCCCAGCATTGGGTTTATTGGGTTCCTCTGGTCCAGCCTCCGGTGATTGTGTGGTCAGCACACAGGTATCCCGGGTACTCTGTTTTTCAACTTGAATAAATGACAGCCAGAGATGGAACGCAGTGGAATAGGTGGGCGCCTCAACCCCCTGAGACTCCACCTAGACCCCAGCTGGAGCCTCGTCACCCCACTCTGTGCGCATGGGCACACTCCCTCACTTAGCACACAGAGCACTTCCTGCCAGGCTGACTGGTTCCTGGGAACATGACCCCTTTCCTCCTCTTTCCTTTTCTCTCCCTCTGTCTTCCTCCCTCCTCTCTTCCCTCCGCTCTCCCAAGCTTCACTGTGTGTCTCTTTCCTTGCTCTCACCCCACCCCAGTTCCCCCAGGGACCCTACAGGTCTAGCCCCGCTCCCAACACCTCATCTGCAAAGGCAAACAGGGACCAATACCAGTGGGTTTCTAGGATGCAGTTTCCATGGCAACGGTGCATCTTCTGCTCCATGGTGCTCAGCCCTGGGCAGGTTGCCGTGGAGACTCGCCTCATTGAAGAGTGATTTGTGGGGCTGTTTTTCTTCTTTACTTCATCCCCTTCCTTCTTTCTAGAAATGCTACCAGCCCAAACGGCTTTCCCCCACTCATGGGGAAGCTGGAAGCTTCTTCCCCCAGTCCCACAGAGGCCTGGAGAGCGTCTCCATAGCACGAGTTTCCCTAGGTAGCCCTCATCCTTGGAGATGCAGGAGGCACCTCTAAAGGCCAGCTGAGGGGTCACCACGGAGAAGCAGGTTAGTGGACCCAGTGTCCACCTTTTGTGCCCTGAATGCCTGTGGAGGCCCTCGAGTCGATGCAGGAAGTCAGTGGACAGCAACCCCAAGACTGCCTGTCAGCAGCCATTTTCTTCAAGCGTCTTGGTGGCTGGAGAGAAGGTGGGAGACAGTCAGAGGGGCTGCAGGGAGAAAGGTCAGGGGAACCCAGGAAAGAGCTGGGGCAGAAGAGGGAACGCGCTGGGGAAAGGGAAAGTAAGGGGGGGAGATGGGGAGCGAAAGCCAGGCCCTGAGGCCGTGGCAGGAGGCCTCTGGTGCTAATGACCTTTATAAATCACTCAGCAACCCCAAACCCAAAGCAGGCCTCCCCTTCTCTGCCAAGTAGAGAATCTGTTTGTCGACATACAAACGCATTAAGCACGTTGTAGCTCTCTTTCCCCTCAAGTTGAAAACCGTTACAATAATTAATTAAGGCAGGAGATTAATTAAAGAGTCGTTTTCCCCCATTCTCCCCAAATAGATCAATCAGGGGGTGGAGGAACATGTGCTAGCTGCAGACAGAAGGAGGGGGCTCTGGGGGAGGCATTTACAGGCACAGCTAGACACAAAGGACACCATGGGGGGGGGGGCTCAGGGGACCGGCAGGGAGGCCCCTGGGGGCTGGGAAGCTCCTGTGCTCCCAAGGCCCTGTGGTCAGCTTCTCCTCCTGACTTTCACAGCAGGAGGTCTTCATCACCATGGAAACAGGCCTGAGGGGCCAGGAAGGAAGAGTGGCCCTCACTCCTGTATTCTCTTGGAGTGTGTGACAGGCCACAGTTCCCTGGGGCTGTCTAGGTGAGCAGGGTCAAGGCCTCCAGAGGCTTTCCACCAGCCTGGTCTCCTCTGCTGCAGAGTCCCAGCCTGAAACGCTGCACAGTGGGGCGACCAGCCTGACACCTGTGTGTGGATGTGCCATCCTGGTACAGGACAGGGTAGCGGGCCTCAGGCTGAGGACTGTCAGTCTTTCAGGTAACTTCTTTCATTCTGCCAAAGTCTGAGATCTCAGGGACTCCTCTCTCCCTGTTCTCCTTCCTCTGCTTGCACTGTCCTCCTCCTTCCACCAGCCTGCCTGCCAGCTTCACTTCTAAGATTCTTTTTTTTTTTTTTTTTGGTACTCTCAGGGGATTGAACTCAGAGACTCTCAACCACTGAGCCACATCCCCAGCCCTATTTTGTATTTTATTTAGAGACAGGGTCTCACTGAGTTGCTTAGTGCCTCATCATTGCCGAGGCTGGCTTTGAACTCATGATCCTCCTGCCTCAGCCTCCCGAGCTGCTGGGATCACAGGCGTGCGCCACCGTGCTTGGCTTTCTGAGAATTCTTTCTATAACGTAATGTGTTTCTGTGTGACATTTTCAGCAACCCCCCCCCTACCCCAGTCCCCAGCCACTGTTCCTTGAATGGGCCCATTGAAGAATCACCCAGGTTAAGTGCGTCATCTCCTCCAGCTGTTTTCCAACGGCGGTGCTATCAGGATGGAGACATAAAACACATACGTGATATATCAGGTGGACAGGGCAGAATAAAAGCACACTCATAATTTTTACACACAAAACATAAAATGGTTCAAAGAGAAACGTGTCTATACCAAGAGGGAGGAAAAGGAATCCGCAGCACTATAAAAGGGGCTTGTGTCTGTGTGTCTGATGGCTGTTTTATGAGTGTGTGTGTGTGTGTGTGTGTGTGTGTGTGTGTGTGTGTGTGTGTGTTGGGGAGGCAGCTGTGAGGACAAATGCAAAGTAAACTCATGACTTTTCTAAAGAAAAATGAAACCCCAACATGCCCTGGCAGTGATGGATTCTTTACTTCTTTGTTGATTTTAAAAATAAATGTGTTTATTTGCAGTGCTGGGGAGGGAACCCAGCGCCCCAGTCTGCGAGGCAAGCCCTCCACCCCAGCCACAGCCCAGGCCAGTGGATGCGGATTCTGAAGGCCATAGATTCTGACAGGGCCCCGTGGGGAAGGGACCTTGGGGCTAGCCACCCTCAGGTCAAAGCCTCATGTTTCAGTCAGCTTTTTCTCTGCTGTGACCGAAGGACCTGGTAAGAGCAATCAGAGGAGGAAAAGTTTATCTGGAGACTCATGGTTTCTGGGGTCTCAGTCCACACAGGGCCGGCTCCACTCCTCAGGGCTGGAGGTGAAGCAGAACATCATGGCGGAAGAGTGTGGAGGAGGAGAGCAGCTCCAGACGGGCACCTGGAACCAAAGAGAGAGAGCTCTACTCACCAGGGACAAAGTATATACCCCAAAGGCACATCCCCAGGGCCCCCCACCTGCTCTCAGTTTATCGGGGGATTGATTCACAACTCGTCACTTCACCTCCAAACCTTGTTGCATTGTCTCACACACGAGCTTCTGGGGGACACCTCATCAAAACCGTAACACCTTGACAAGCTGTGACCCTTCAGGACAAAGGCCAGAATCAGAATGGGGTTTGCAAAGTGGGTTCTGTACTCCGTCTCCTTCTCGTGGCCTCCAGAAGCCAGCTCCTGTCCTTCGCCATCAGCTGCCTCGGGCCAATCTCTCCTTGGACACAGATGGGGTTTGTCACAGGGTTTGTCCCTGTGTAGTTCTAAAGGTTCTACCTGGATGTCAGCTCCACCCTGAAAAAACTCCCCCAAGCTCCGACTTCCCTCCCTGGCCATGGTCAGGGTTCGGAGCCCAGAGAGGCCCACCCAGAGGATGCAGCAGCCCCTCCGCCTGCCCCTTGCCTTCCTGCTTAGAAGCCCCACATGGGAAGCACAGGAGCCAGGCTGTGGCCTCGCTGGCCTTTGGGTGGCTGAGGGAGGGCGGGTTGGACTCCGAGTCAGGACCAGGACGTGGACCCTAGCCCGCTTACCCGAGCACTTCAACCAGTTCTCCATCATGGAGACGGACACCCAAGACAATCGATGTGCAGGGAGCAAAGGCTCATGTTGGCTCCTGGGATTTCAGTCCCTGGTCACTTAGCTCCATCCCCTGGGGCCTGAGCAGGGCGGTGCGTCCTGCTGGGAACACGCGGTGGAGGAGCACTCTCCTTATGGTGGCCAGATGCAAAAAGTGGTCAGATGCAAGTAGGGGTGGGGTTCCCCCATCCAGGCACCCCTGAGGACCTAATTTCCTTCCACTAGACCTCATCTCCTAAAGGTTGCACCCCCACAGAATTGCAGATTGGGGACCAAACCGTAACCACATGGTCTCCCGGGACCCTGCAGATGGAAACCATTGCCCGAGCCTGGCGGGACCCTGCCCAGAGTGCCAAATGCTTCCCTGTCCTCCCGCCCTGTCCCTGCTGCTCCTGCCCTCTGGACCTGCAAGGAGCGAGGCCATCTGCTGGGCATCCTATCACTTCCTTCTCAAATCCCAAGTGCAAGTTTCCTGATGGCCCTTGCCTTGGGGCTAGCTGGCCTTGACCTCCAATTGGCAAAACAAAGCTTTGGTGGGACAGTTGTCCAGCCTGTGTCGCCTTGAGGAGGAGCAGGAGCGACCCTCACCCTTGAGCCCCTCGGAGTCTCTTGTGCTCTGACCCAGTTTCCACCAGTAACCTGGGAGGGGGTGCAGGTTTACACAGCTGGGTTGAGGAACAGGTCTGGGAAGTGGCCCCATTACAGTCTCTGGGTCTCCATACAGTCTCTGTGTGACGAATGCTTTCTTGCATGTGTTTTTAGGCCCTGATCCATGGGCTGGCGGAGTCTGGGAGCTGGTCTTGGATTCTTGCTGCCCTCCTTGCTAGGACAGGCCGGGCAAGGCCCAAGCGGCTGGGGGAAGCTGCAGATTTCCTGTGGCAGTTGGAACCCCAGGGATGAGAACATAGCAGGGAGGTGGCACAGTTTGGTCGAGTGTCCTGTGTCCCACCTGGAGACCCAGCCCTCCTGGGAACTGAGTGTGATGAGCCTGCTCCCTGGGGTTTCCTCCAGGGCAGGAAGAACACTTTGATCCTTGCCTGAGGCTCTTTTTAGCCCCAGAGTCTGGGCTTGTGATGTGCCGAACACTGTGAGCTGCCGGGTTTCCTGCGGCTGCCCCACCATCTCTGGGGCATCTTGGCTGCTGTGACTGGGCCAGGGAGTGACCACATTGATGTCCACCCCACTCTGAAGGGAAATGCACATCTCCTCCCACCTGGGCCAGAGCAGGAAGTGTAGGAGGTGAGCCCGTAACCCGCTTCCTGCAGTCATAGGTCTTTTCTTCCCCTCAGTTAACACGCGGGTTTCCCAAATTAAGAAATCATGCAAGGAAAAGAATATGCACATATATTTTAGGGGACAAACAGGAAGCTGTTATGGCCTGTTTGGGCAGAGAGACATTTATTTCGTGAGAGTCCTGCTCTGGGTGGTTTTGTCCAGGTTTTGTGGATGCACAGTGGTGCCTGAGGACCTGGGGTCAAGCCCTGAGACAACAGGGGACCCGCAGACCCAGCCACAGATCAGATGCAGTCGGCTTCCAAGGAGCTCAAGGTCGAATGTGCAGGCTGGCGACACCCATTATTACAACCTCACAGCCGCAAGGGAGGCAGGAGACGGGTTCTTGGGAGCTCGGAATGAGGGCCACCAGCTGCAGAGTAGAGTGAGGGCAGATGGATGGGCTTTTGCCACTGTTGTTGTCTCCGTGGGCCACCTGCCTCTCCTGCATGTAGTCTTCATGCTGAGGACATGGGGACTCTGCTGCAGCTCAGGGGGCAGCACACGACAATCCCTGGCCACAGCTGTGGGCTCCTGGGTGGACAGCTGGTCCATGCAGAATGATCTCAGGACTTCTGCTTTGATTGCTGACAGATGGGTTTTCTCTCTCTGTGCGGGATAAGTATGCAGTAGGGGGAAATTCTGGAAGCCACCTTGAGACCACAGGGAAGGCAGCCTTAGGATAAAAATAATTTCATGAAGGGCAGGGAAGTGAAAGAAAGAAATTGGGTCCTTGGTGACATTTTTGAGCCCCTGGGTCAAACCAGTCCTGAAATCTACTCTATCTCCCATGTAAGTGAATGTGAATAACACATTCATCTTCTGTGGATGGTATATTCCTTTTTTGTTTAACCCATTTTGAGATGACTTTGTGGTTGTCACTTCCTGCACAGAATCCTAAGCCACGTAGGCTCTTGCTCCCTGACCAAGCTGACACTTAAGATGGAAACAGAAGCTCTAGAATGCTCTAAAACCCTCTTTCCAGCGAATATGTGCAGAGCAGTGATCATATGGCAGGTCCTTGGCAGGATACGGGGACACATAAAGGATGAGATGTGGTCCACTAGACTCTGTTGAAGCTCACACCTCGAGATGTTCCAGACGGGCGCTCCTACCTGCTGAACCAGGGGAGGCCTGGGAGGCTTGGTGCCCCTAGAGAGAACGGCAGCCCCTCTGCTGGGAGTCAGCGGGGACGACCCTCCCTCCGCCTTCTTTGGAGAATGTCCTCCTGCCCAGCCAGCCATTGCTCACGTGGGGACTAGGCCCAGCCACCAGTCTTCCTTCCTTCCACCAACAGTGATTGGTTCAAGATGGCGTCTGACTCCAAGCCCGAGAAGGGTAGTGTCACCCAGGCCTTTTCTGGAGCCTTGGCGTTGCGGAGATGATAGACCATTAGTAGACCCTGGGGTCACCCTAGGGTTCTTGCCAAACCACAGAAACTCTGGCCTCAGCGTGCTGGGGTTGGGAGGACACAGACCCCTCCGTGTTGGGCTGCGCTGAGCTTATCCTAATGAGCCCCGCCCCACGGTGCTGCTGAGAAGCTCAGTGATATCCTGTTCCAGGCTCAAGTCCCACTGGGGAGCACTGGAAGAGCGGGTGGAGCTCTCGTGTCCTGCTGCCTCTGCCCTCACTGCACCACGTCCAGGACCTCCCCTGGACCCTGTCCAGCTTCTCAGCGTTGGCAGGAATGAGTCTGGTTCAGCATCTCGGCATTAAGGCGTGAGGATGCTGGGCTCCAAGTGGACAGGGGTCTGCCCTCCTGGGTGGGTTGTAACTGTGGAACAGGGGACCCAGCTTCCAGCCCTGCAAGACTCTGGATGCTGGAACTCACTTGGGCCAAGGGCACGGCCCTGCAGCTGCTCCAGGCTGGGTCGGGCCAGGTACACCTATCTAGCTCCCCCAGCTGGAGGAAAAGGAAGCCCTACAAGTCTAACCTCCAGCCACCAGGGCCCTGGGGCCAGTGGGCCTTCTTCCACGATGCTCCTGGCCTGGCTTCTCATCCCTGGACTGGGCAGGAGATGGAGTGTTTGGTGACCTCAGTGATGAGGGTTTCGGTTCCCAGGGTGGTTATGGGATTTGCCTGAGCCCAGAAACAGAGGATCCTTCCCCACCCATCCCAGGCTGACCTCAGGCCCTCGAGTCTGCCGACCCACAAAGGGAGGCTACAGTGAGCCCGTCTCCCACATCCGGGCTCTGGGCTGGACACGCTAGGGGCAGGGCCCAGTACAAATCCTCAATGAGGAGCCTTGGTTCACCAGTTACTCAAAACTTCAAGAAGGCAACGGGGGTCCCCTGGGACCACAGTGACACCATGATGCTGGCCTGTCAGTCCCATCCCAGGGTTGGGAAGGGCCTGGTCTGCTCCTGGGGCCAGTCTTGAGCTGGTGTGGGAAGGCGCACAGGAGCACACTTGTGTGTAAAATGGGGACACTAACAGGGCCACTGTGGGTCTTGAATGGGGGCTGTGAAGTGCTTAGGTCAGTGCCTGGCCATCTTCAGTGTCAGCTGTGGAGCAGGCTGAACAAATGTCAGCTGCAGGGTGGGTGGACACTCAGACTCTCGCCCCGTCTGGTTCCTTCTCGCTTGTTTGCCTCAAGGCTGAACGATGACCCCCACCCTCTGGTACAATGGAAATCCAGTCAGGACCCCTGCCTGGTCTGCCTGAGGGCAGAGATGACACACTCTCAATCTGTATGATGCAATCACCATATGCCAACAAGGCAGCTTGCAGACCTAGAGAGCCTGTTGGATTTGGGCTATAAAAACTCTCTCCTGCCGGGCTCTCTCTCTCTCTCTCTCTCTCTCTCTCTCCTCTTTTTCCTCCAGTCGATCAGAGACTGCCACAGTAAAGGTCTCTTGGTCACTCCGAGTGTGGTGGTCACTTTCCTTCATTGAGCACATAGAGGGGCTTGCTATTGTTCCAAAGGTGGAAATTTGTGTCCACCTTCCCGGCTCACCTCGGCTCCTCTCCAGACTGCCCTTTCCAGGCCCGGCTGCCCAGGAGGCTGGCTCCTGGGACCCACCACTTCTCAGCGTCCTCTCACCAACTCTCTCTGCAAGGGCTGGTGGGAAGCGCTCCGGTAGCACAGGTGTTTGTGGGGAGTTGGGCTTGCATGGCCCAGGGCCTGCCCTGGCCACTCTTCCTAGAGTGCTGGGTGGGGGGGTGCAGCTGCCATCATGGTCAGAGTGTCCCAGGGGCCTCAGTGAGCAGGGCAGGCTGGGAGGGGAGGGAGGGGCTGGTGCTGCCACCCCCATGCCCTCCAGCGCTAGGCAGAGCTGGGGGACGGGAGCAGGGAGGAGGGTCCAGCAAGCGGTCTCTCGGCCTCCCCAGGCCAACCCAGTGTGGAGGGAGATGAGCGCTCGGTCCACCTGGGACCCCCAAGCTGGGATTCTCGGCCCAGCTCTGCTCATGGTCCAACCCCCGGTCAGTTTCTCCGCCATCGCTCTGGGGCTCCAGATGCCAAATGTGTGGGAACCCTAATTGCACAGAGATTCTCTGAGGAATAAAATATGAGAGAGAAAAGGAGAGAGGGAGAGAAAGAGACGGTCAGGGGAAGGGGACGAGGTGGGGAGGACCAATGGGCTGGTGCACAGGTGAGCTGATGAGAGCAGGTCCTGGCCCCTCCTCACAGGTGTGGCTGGCTTCAGGACAGACTGCTCCTGACCCTGAGCCTAGAAGCAGAGGTGCCTCCGGCTCCCGCCCCAGTCTGACCCAGGCCCGAAAGCCCGTGGGCACTCCATGGGAGGCCACAGTGAGCCTGTCTGCCACACCGGGCTCTGGGCTGGACCCACCTGCGTCTTCCTGGGTGCTTTTGAGGTGACGGAGCGTCCTACTGGGTCTGCTTCCCAGACATCCTCCCAGGGATGGCCCCCAGGTGACCTTGGCCTCTGGGCCCCGGACTTGGCACCTTGAAGAATAGCAGACAAGCCTGAATTCCAGGAGGCCCAGAGCCAACGCGTGACCTTGGAGAGTTTGCTTTTTTAAACTTAAAAAATACACAATTTTAATTTTCACCCTGAAAACAATGGTGTTCTAGAACTTCCAGGCAGCCCCTGTCTGGCTGGCTCCTCCTTCAGGCTGCTCTCAAGAGGGAAAAAGACAAAATACAATCACCCAGGGAAACAATGGCCTGGGTTCTATTTAAGACCGAGAGCCCCCTCCCATCCAGCCTGGCCTTCCTGTCCCTCCCGCCCGGTTCCCAAGCTCACCAGCCGCCCCACCTCTCTGGCTCCAGTCACGGCACCCTGAGGCTGTGACTGATGGAGCCAGTCAAGCCCCTTCCCCCACCCAGGTCCCTCGAGCCTCCTCAGGTTCCTTTGAGTTCAGTCACTTCTGAGTCAGAGACGGAAAAAGCCCCAGGAGTTCTCAGGAACACTGCATCCCGGATGCGCCCAGCCCGCCAAGGACATCCCCATCCTTGCCAGTGGGTTGAATCCCCATTCGAGGCAGGCCCACTTTACAGGTGAAAAATGGAGGCTTAGAGAAGCCCAGTGAGTTAATTATGGAGCTACTGTGACGTCTGGAGTTCTGCTCAGTGTTTGAACTTGGGCACATCAGCCGTCTTGGGGTCCGTGTCTGGGTGTGCATGGGGGCCAGCAGCTGCTGAGGCTCCCCAGGTCTCGAGGTCTTTTAGAGCTAGGGAGGAGGGGTCCTGCACTCGTGGACATCTGCTAGGGTTGACCCCTGAGCAGAAGAGACGTAGGACAGCCACTTATGCAGGGGCCGTGTGGCAGGGGTGGCAGAGAGGAGGCCTCGGCAGGCAGCTCAGACTTCCTGGGAGAAGCCTTGGGGACCACCCACCCAGTGAGGTCAGCACCCTTTCTTCTGTCCCCTCAGCCCGTTGGCCTGTCCCAGGTTCAGCTGTATATTATTCCTGTGGTTTGGGGGGGCAGCGGTGGAGGGTGTTTGCTTTTGTAACACTCCGTCTCATCCAAGGTTCCGTGACCCTGGAAGACAAGAATGTGTCCCTTTGCCGACTCCACTGAACATTCCCCAGCTCCTCCTCTTGGAGGACAAAGTCACTCAAAGTCCAAGAACATTGTGATGGTGTCCAGTGATCAAGCATATGGGCCTTGGCCAACCTGGGGCTGTGGGGACATGTGACATGAGACACGGGGCCCATTCCAGCAACGCCCCAGTGTCCTGTGCGTGTCTTCCTGGAATCTCAAGTCCTCAGGAATCGTCATTCACAGGTGGCCATCCTGGTTCAAGTGGTCCCTCCCTGAGGCTTCTTGGATAAGGGGCTCTTTTTGCCTATGCCAGCATCGGAATATTTCTCAAAGGAGGGAGTTTGAGGGGAGTTTGGGGTGAGGGCTGGGGGTGGAGGAAGTGATGGGAAATTGTGCTGGGGTGGGAGGTGTTTTTATTTTTATTTTTAATTTTTTATTTGTTGTTTTTCGATATACATGACAGTGAGTTTTGACATATTATACACACATGGAGTGCAACCCAGTCCAATGAAGTCCCCATTCCTGTGGCTGTCCATGCTGTGGAGTTTCACTGTGGTGGTTCATATATGAACATAGGACAGATACGTCACATTCATTCCACTGTCTTTCCCATTCCCATCCCCCTTTCCTTCCCTTCATTCCCCTTCATCTAATCCTATGAACTTCTATTCTTCCCCTCCCACCCTCCTTTGTTGTGGGTCAGCATCCACATATCAGGGAGAACATTCTGCCTTTGGTTTGGGGGGATTGGCTTATTTTACTTAGCATGATAGTCTCCGGTTCCATCCATTTACCTGCAAATGCCATAATTTCATTCTTCTTTACGGCTCAGTAATATTCCATTGTGTATATGTACCCCATTTTCTTTATTCATTCATCTGTTGAAGGACACCTAGGTTGGTTCCATAGCTTAGCTATTGTGAATTGAGCTGCTATGAACATTGATGTGGCTGCATCACTGTAGTGTGCGATTTAAAGTCCTTTGGGTATGAACCAAAGAGTGAGGTAACTGGGTCAAATGGTAGTTCCAGTCCAAGTTTTCTGAGGAATCTCCATTCTGCTTTCCAGAGTGGTGGCACCAATTTGCAGTCCCACCAGCAAGATATGAGTGACACTTTTTCGGGGGTGGAAGGTTGATGGCTGTAATGGGGGATGGGCAGGGCAGAGCTGATCCAGTGGTGATCAGCTCCAGAAGCAGTGAACCGATTGGGAGATCCACCAGGTCAGACTGTCACCTGTGGGAATGGTGACCAGCTAGTGGGTGTTCCCTCCCTGGCTCGGTGTCCCCCAAAGACCAGGGATGGATTCAATGCCCAGCTTATGTCCTGGTACCATGTGCCACATCCCCAGAGAGGGAGCACAGCCCAGGAGGAAGAGAAAGGCACGCTGTGGTCCACAGCTGGTGAAGGAAGAGAAGAGAGAGGGGCTGTGGCCCCTGTGGCCGCCCAGGGCAAAGTCACACAAAGGGCCTGGGGGAGGGGATAACCCGAGACTATGCAGAGACCCTGTCCTGCCCAGCTTTGGGCCTCCATCCCAGCTGGTGGAGGCTCTTAACTCTGAGTCCAGCACATCCCAGTCCCCTCTCAGGGACATCAGGAAGGGTCTCCAAGGACAGGCCATCGTCAGTACAAATGAGTGAGGACCAGGAGAACCCGCAGCCCTTGAACTCACAGGGGCTGAACAATAAAAGTTTAAGAGTAGCTCAGCGGAACGTGCCCTGGGCCTGTTCCAATCACAAACACCAGACAAATAATCCAAAGCACTCGGCGAGCACCAGGCGCACCCAGCTCACCCTCCCCGGTTACTGTCATCCAGGAGCACAGCAGCCAGCGGTTCTGACAGCATCTGTACCTCCGACCCCGGCTGGGCTCCGGATCTAATAGCAGCGCCCTGTCTTTAGGATGCTCCTCGCTCGGGGGGCTTTACAGACATCATCTAATTGAGGAGGGCGAGGGGAGTTGTGGTGTGCCTCGGGACCCACTGGGAACCCCACAGCTGTGGCATAGGGTGAGGGAGCTTCATTGGGTGCCTTTGAGGGACCAGCCCTGCCTCAGGGGCTCAGAGCACAGGGGCCTGGGCTCTGTGTACAAGGAGCCCTTGGTCTGGTGCTGAAGCTGGAGACCCACCCATGGCCGCAGGGTAGAGGCCCGGCCCTGGCCCTGGCTGCCCTCTCGGGGCAGTTAACCCTGCGCAGGTTCTGACCAACACTCTGATGCCACGCTGTCCCCTGGGGTGGGCCAGAGCTGGCTCCTGTGCCTCACACTGAAGCCCTTTGACTTCCCTCTCCTTTCTAGCTTCCACAGGGGCCTGCTCCCGTCGGTCACTCATTGTCTTTGAGTCTCTAGCAGGTGGTGGATGCCGTACACGCAGTCACGGTGGTCCGTGGTGCAGATGAGGGACACTGGGCCCCAGGGGCACTGAAGTTTGCTGGACATGGTCTGGGGCTGGAGAGGGGGCTGCAAGCCCAGCCTGAGCTCTTTTCATAAGATCTGTCCAACAAGCACCGACAGACGCAGGCTCCAGGGTCCTTATGCCCCCAAGTGTGTGGTCTGGGGAGCGCATCCTGGGCAGAAGGAAGGGCACGGGCAGAGGTTTTGAGCTGGGACGGAGCTGTCTGTGTTGATGGGACAGAAGGGAGGCCAGTGGCAGGCCAGGGAGAGCCAGGGGAGAGAGATGAGCTGGGGCCTGGGGAGGCAGCAGGGCCCAGGGGAGCACAGGTCAGGCCTTGAAGCTAAAGCTGGGGTTGGGTCCCAGTGCATGGGGTACGTCCTGTGTTCCAGTGAGCAAAGGGGCCTGAGTCCTTGGGAGCTGCTTCCCACTCCTTCCCGTGAACCTGAGCTGGGTGTGCTGGCCTTGAGTGCCACCCCGCCCCCAGGCCTCCCATAGCTCCCTGGGCAGATGGGATGCGGTAAAGGTAAAGGAGTGATGAATGAGGAGACCTCCAAGGATGCTTGGCGACATGGAGCTTTGGAGGCCCGGCCAGGCCCTTGGTGAGTGAGAAGGTATTTGATTTTAAGCAGAGGATGGCTAATTACACATAAAAGCCTAACATTTCCGGCTGGTCTGCACGGCTTCCTTTTATATGCCAAAGACACGGGATAACAAAAATAGCGGCTCTTTATGAAGCATTTCTGTGTGCCAGGCGCCATGCCAGACACTTTATAAACCACCTAATTGAACTGACTCTTCACAACCACCCTACAGGGGCCGGTGGGCAAGTTTCCTAAGGTCGCATCGGTAGACAATTCTACTGACAATTTACTGTTTCCCAGTACTGGGAAGTGAACCCAGGGGCCCTCTGCCACTGAGCTGCCTTCTCAGAACTCTCTATTTTTCAGTTTGAGACAGGGTCTAACTAAGTTGTTCAGGCTGGTCTTGAACTTGTGCTCCTCTTGCCTCCGCCTCCTGAAGATGACTGGTGTGCACCCTGCACCTGGCTGATGACAATTTTAAGATGATTTGCCCAAGGAAGGAACCCTTTTGAAAGCCCCGCCTTAGAGTAGCTACTTCAATTTTGTTAACTCAGAAATTGAACCCAGTTAGGTCTGGATGGTGGGTGGGACTGTATTTGTCAAGGGTGTGACCAGCAGCCACAAGCTGTCCGGGTGAGGGAGATGGTGCAGGGGAAGACGGGGATGAGACCACGAGTGGGTGTGGGGGAGGCAGGGAGAAGAGTTGCTGTGGTGGGGAGAGACAGGAGGGGAAGCTGGGAGGGGTGCTGCTGCTCAGTCTGCACACGAGGGCCCATGGGAGCCATTGTAAGTTCTAGAGTGAGGGAAGGGGATGCAACTGGTGTTGGATTTTGGCTCTAAAGTCTATGGGGATTGGAGGAGAGGGACGAGATTAGAGAAAGAGGCCAAGAAAGGTTAAGCCTTGTGTCCCTGGAGCGAATAGGGCCAGGGACAGGACACACTGTATTTCATCCAGCCACCGCACACACACATTAGCTCAACCTTTCGGTCCCTGAAGCAGGCTTAGGTAGTAATAGTGACCACTGCCCTCCATGAGCCCTGTTCTGTGCCAGGCGCTCTGTGTACATATCTGCAGCTCTGTCGACAGCCACAGAGGGGAAGTTTCAGCATTCTTTTCCTTCTACAGATGATGTGTCGACAGTTCAGAAAGGTTAAGGAACTAACCCAAGATGCAGAACAGACTTGTCTGGTTCTATTGTGTTGGTTCCACATGCTGTTCCAGGCTTGGCCCTGTTCACGGATGGGGGAACTGAGGTTCTGAGAGGCTCTGAGGCGCTGCAGGAACCAGAAGCATCATGGTGGCTTTTATCCTATCTGGTTCTCTATGGGTCCCTTGTCCTGCCAAAACCCATTGCCACGCTTGAATCTTGGGGGCTTGACTCTCACCGGGCCTCCTCACCCCACTGGACCCCTGACCCATTCCTACTGGTCCTGTGACCGCTCCCGACGGTGCCTCACAGCTCTTCCCAGAGGCAGCTGTTCCAGATGCCTGAAGTCGGCCCCGCGAGGCCCATGATCAAGGCCCGGGGAGTGGCCAGGCCCTGGAGAAGACGAACTCCAGATCCCTCTGGTCTTGCCAGATTGGCGTCAGAGCCCTGGGGGTGCAGGGCTCTGATTGGGCTCCAGGCCCAAATGGGGAAAAGCCGCAGGGACACAGATAAGTGAGGGGTCACGGCATGGATGGGACATGCGGCCAGGAAGCCAAGAGGAGGCAGAAGGAAGCAGAGACACCCATGAGCGGCCAGGTGCCAGCCCCGGCCAGCCGTCAGCTGGGCCCTCCCAGCGCCCCTCCTGGCCAGAGGGCAAGGATGGAGAGTAGGTGGAGCCTGCAGGAGGCGGGGGACACAGGTGTCTTCCCAGTAGGTGACCTGGGAGGCTCTTGGGGAAGTGGCCCCTGGAGTGTAGGGGAACTGCTGCTCAGTGGACTGGCGGCCTGCCTGGCCAGCGGGAGGCCCCCACTGCCTGGCTAGCTGGGAAGGAGGCCGGTCTGAATTTGAACAGGCACTGAGTGACATTCTCGAGGACCTGTCCTAAGGAATAGGGCAGAATGGCTGTTATCAGCATCTCTAAAATGTCTGGGGGGAACACAGCCTCTCGAGCCTGGTTTTGGGGAACAGATTGACATCTGTCCCCAGAGTCTCGGAGTGCTCCCTCTGAGCCTGTTTGTGAGGGTCCGGCAGAACCCTTGCCTGTCAGAGGGAGGTCAGCTTCAGGCCGGCTCAGCTGGAGTGTCCATGAGGACCGCAGGGCCCTGCTCTGGGTCCCCAGGACGTCCTCACACGCCTGAAGACAGGCATCCTTTGTCGCGACCCCTTGCCCGCAAGGAAGACGCAACAACAGGAATCTTCTTTCAGCCGTTTATTCAGGCCCCTGATGTTTCTTCTTCTCTCTCTCGGACGCCCCTCCCAGCCTTAATAAAGCATCCCAAGCCCCAATGCGAAGCTGCTATGTGGAGCTTTCTCATAGGGTGTTAAAAAATCACGTGCCAACTCTCCCAAATAAGGAGTTGTTTGTCACAGACCACAGCGGAGCCAGCGCCATCTTGTAATGGTGACCACAGTCCGAAGAAACGGCTCACCACAGTTCCCCCTTTTGTTTTCTAAGAACAACACAGGAGAGAGTAGAGGTCCTATCCCACTGTGCAGAAGTGGCTGCATAGTATGGCTCAGCCCCAAGGAGGCGCCTTCCCCAGATCTGAGGCCATATCAGCCGACGCTTTTCTCCGTGGGACGGGGCGTGGACGCGTCTAACCCGCATACAATAGGACATGCTCTCCTTGAGGTCCACTTCAAGGATCACTCAAGTGCAGTGCCTTGCCTCGCATCC
The DNA here is from genome assembly GCF_964194105.1 of Spermophilus citellus. Lineage (NCBI taxonomy): Eukaryota > Metazoa > Chordata > Mammalia > Rodentia > Sciuridae > Spermophilus > Spermophilus citellus. The sequence continues at coordinate 43,789,104 of NC_138195.1, forward strand.
TGTATCGTGACGATGGTGGACGAAGGGGGATAGCTAAGGCTGAACTGTGGCTGTATAGAAATACAACGATAAACAAGTTGGTAACACCCTAAAAGAAAGGCACGGGTCTTAAGGCGATAGAAAAGCACTAGTGTGGAAACCCATCTGCGTGCAATGGTAGGAAAGCCGGCAGAGTGCAAGGGCTTTCCAACACTAAGAGAATAACAAGGAAAGACATGTCGATCCCAGTGCAATGTCCGTAAGACTTGGGGTGCGACGACCATGTCAAAGATTTACTGTTTAATTTGCGCGAGCCAAACTTGAGGTGAGTTGCCATTTTCTAAAGCTGCAAGAGCTTGTATGATCATAGCTTTATCGTGAGCATTGCGGGCCTTGAGGCGACAGAGAAACCACAAGCAGAGAACCATACCGAAGCAACACATTGCACCAAAAATGCCTACCCCCACCCACTCTTTAAAAAAGGAAAAGGCAGAGGATATCCAATCGGTGAATTGACCCAAAGTTACGGGATCGACATGGGTACTGTTCAAGACAGCTATCTGGGTTAGTTGAGACTGGATCATGTCTTCCGCTGCCATGGACCAATTTCCGGCCAAGTATTCGCCAATGATACGGGAGGCATTCCTGGAATCATTAAATCTGACAGAGGTTATACATAAATGTGCACGTTGTTCAACACAGCCCAAAAGCACCAAATCAGCCAATTCTTCTACCTGAGCTTGGAGTAAATCTATTCTTTGGTTGGCAGCTAAAATCCCTGACAAAATATGTTGATTAATTGTATTCTGGGATTCAAGTATGGTGGAAGTTTGTTGAACAACTTGATTAATGGTGGCAGCAGTCTGCACTTGACTGGCCATGGCCACTCCGGCCGTGACCGCTGCAGCAGCAGATACCGCCACGGCTGTCACTATAGCAGCTGTGATTCCAAAATCCCTGCGGACTCTAAGTAGCTCAACAATGGGGAATTCGTCAGGGTCCGCAGTGACTGGGATTGGGACAAAAGTTGGAATTTTCATAACCACCGCTACAGTCCAAGAACCATCCCAACACTCAGATAAGAGACAGGTAACATTAGAACAATCCAGCACCCCTGACGAGGTGTCATTAGCCAAAAGGAGTAAGAACGGGGATTGGACACAGACCATTGCAGGGGGCAATGCGGCATTATATAACAGAGAGTTGAACGAAACAGATGTGAGTCTTTTACCTCGTTCACTCTCCCTAACAGTGCCAGAAACATTAGCCAGCCAACTTTTGGCTCCCAGCAATTGAGCCAGTGCAGAAATATCAGCTGAAGCCCCCTTTTCATTGGAGATCAGCCATTGAAACCAGGACCAACCCACTCCTGTAGAGGAGTTGACACTGTTGTTAAAGTTATAAACATACCTCTTAAGAGAGGGGGAAAGGGAGAAACCTTTAGCAACTTGACGTTGCTCCCAAGAATGATCCTGACAAGGCGTAAATGTTGGGGGGAAACCAAGATTAGGGGTACAGTAAGGAGAGGCCTTAAAATGGGTGGCATTATAAAGACTATTAGAAGAAGGAGGCACTGGGATTAGTACCTCGGAGATAATAGCCAAGGTAGTTGTGTTTAAAGCAGAGCTATTTGCGGGGGTTCCTGAGCCTGTTTGTTCCCCTGAGACTACTTGGCTCAGCACAGCACTGAGAATGCTCCCTGAAACCTGACTGGACCGCAATGGGTCCTCCCAGTTAGTCAAATTCTTGGTCTTAAGACTAATACAATGAGTGTTCCCAAGGCTGAAACAAAAAACTCCTGTGAGATTAACTTGAGATTGATTAAAAATGCTATCCACGTCCCCTCTAGGAGAGGCACAGGGAGCAGACATCTCACATGAGGTAGAGAAAAGAGTGGGGAGGACACTAGAATTACCATGAACCGGCATTGGCATAGGGGGATGAAGAAATGTGACACAATGGGGACAGTGTAATATGTGTGTCACATCCATTTGCCAGACAACCAATGGCTTCAATCCCCGTGGGTTCACTCCATAAGTCCTTTAAGGTGCGATGAGCACGCTCAACAATGCCTTGCCCTTGAGGATAAATATCCTCGTATCCAATTAATATCTCCCAGCAGTTTTTGAAAATCATTTAGAGTTTGGAGATCCTGAGCTCGTATGGTGATTTTCTGTGGTCGTAATTTGTCACACCCAATTGTTGCTCCCAAATACTTAATAGAATCCCCTGTTTGAATCTTTTCAGGTGCGATAAACCACGGTGCAGCAATATCCATCTTCTGTAAAAATCTTTGTAAAGTACTATGTTTCACTTCCAGGCCCTTGGAACGTAACAGGCCGTCTAGGGCCAGAAGAAGCGGACTTGAAGATGCGGCACCCATGACACAACAACAAAAGAAACACAGAAAACAAAAGTGAAAGTACACAGTGCAGCTGCAATAAAATATAAAGCTCTCTCTTTCTTTGTAGAGGAGCTGACCCCGCTTTGATCGCAGATCCCACTTACTGGGACTATCCCCGCTTTGGTCGCGGATCCCACTTACCTGGGACTAACCGGTGCACCACCCCTGACGGCTGAAAGTTCTGGTTCCCGGGTTTCGGCACCACTTGTCGCGACCCCTTGCCCGCAAGAAAGACGCAACAACAGGAATCTTCTTTCAGCCGTTTATTCAGGCCCCTGATGTTTCTTCTTCTCTCTCTCGGACGCCCCTCCCAGCCTTAATAAAGCATCCCAAGCCCCAATGCGAAGCTGCTACGTGGAGCTTTCTCATAGGGTGTTAAAAAATCACGTGCCAACTCTCCCAAATAAGGAGTTGTTTGTCACAGACCACAGCGGAGCCAGCGCCATCTTGTAATGGTGACCACAGTCCGAAGAAACGGCTCACCACAATCCTTTGTGCTGGACCCTGTCCCCCTAGGGCTCTCCTGAGACCTCAAGTGAGCTGAGCCAACAAAGATGGTTTTAGGGGCCTGACAACTGAATCTGTCTGTCCAGTGGGGTGCTATCTGGGGGTGATGACGGCCAGGTGCCAGCCTGTCCCAGACAGGGCTGCACGGCCTGGTCCAAGAGATGGCCCTGCAGGTACATGGCCAGTTGGTGACTGCATGTCACAGAGGAAAGACGGGCACACCTAGGAGTCATCGGTCCCTGCCAGCCACGGGTGGATAAGGGTAGTGCACGCTGCTAGCTGCCTTCTCTAGTAGGTGGGGGAGCCCCAAGTCTTCTGTCTGCCAAGGGGAACCCCTTCCCCCACAAGATGTGATCAATCCACAAGGTCCCACGGGGTACATGTGACAGGGACAAGGAGTGCTGGCCTCACCTGTCTCAGATGCCACTTTGGAGAGCCCCTGTTCCTCAGGGCCCCCTTAGCTTACTGCTCCCACTTTGAAGACTGCCTGTCCTTGTCCCCCGGGTGGTTGGGATTCTGGAATGGATACTTAGGGAGGGGGCTAGTGGCGGGGTGCCAGGTGGGGCTACATTCTGGGGACTGCCGACCTGGGGGAAATGATAGGTAAGTGTGTGTGTGTGTGTGTGTGTGTGTGTGTGTGTGTGTGTGAGAGAGAGAGAGAGAGAGAGAGAGAGAGAGAGAGAGAGAGGTGGGGGGAGGCATTACAAGGTTGGAAGAGAAGTTGCATTCACAACTGGCCCAGGGGACTTCATCTCTGGAGGGACCTACTATGTCCCTATCACCCCTTGCCCTAGTATAGGAGTGGTACAGGTTGGGAGGACCCATCCTTTTTTAGGGGGAAGAGACAGATTTCAACAAAATGCTGAGCCCCTGAACTCTGGCTTAACCTGAGCCCCAGGCCTGGGGAGGAGGGAGTCTTCCTCAGGGGTGAGGACTTCAGGGGTGAGGACCCAGGCCACCGCCAGAGGCCACTCCAGACACCAGGCTCAGACCAGGGAGGTGAGGAAGTCTGTCAGGAGCTCACCTGGTGGCCTCTGGATTCTGAGAGAGATCAGCTGGTGACCCCCGACTTTCCACCCAGCCCCTTCCTTTGCTGCCTAGAACTCGGTGTCCCTTGGTGCAGCCTGAGCCACCAGGCTCCTTCCACTTACAGGTGGGGGCAGGTTGACAAAGTGGCTGGGGCCCTGCAGGTTGGCCGGGAAGCAGGGGAGGATGACCTGAGGCTGACGGGGACTCTACTTTTCCAACCTGGGGATCAAGAGTCCCGGGGTCCATGGGATGTGCTTGCCAGAGGCCGGGTAGGGGAGGCGGCCGCTCAGGTCCCGGGAGCAGCTTTGTGGCCTCTGTTGTGAGGGGCAGCCCCGTGAGCCTCATTTCTGGGGGCCACACGACCTCCTGCCTGTGAACTCCAGCAAGTCGTTTAACCTTGGCCAAACGAGGAGCGTGAGCATGGCTTTCTCACTAGGCTCCAGGAGGTTCAAAGGAGATTACAAATAATGATCGACAATATTTGCTTTATTGATTATGGCCATGAACCAGGCAGGAAGAACCTGTCAGATCAAACATCTGCTCCTTAAGAAAAATGACATTTTTAGTGCCCGTGGGCCAAACCCTGAGCCAGCGTGACCCTGGGGCCTCCAGAGAGCTGCACCAGGAACGGCCGCGGGTGTTGGTGGAAAGGGGAGCCCGGAGACCTGTGGACCTGCTCCTGCTGCCCAGGCGCTGCTGGCTAAGCAGGAGGGAAGTATAGCCTGGGGGCACCAGCTGGGCAAGGTACAAATGCCAGTAGCCAACCTCGGCACCTTGCTCACTCTCTCTGAGCCTCAGTTTCCTCATCTATAAAATGATATGTCAGTAGTATCTATGCCCCAGCGATGCCGTGTGGTTCAGGGAGACACCATCTACTTCTGCACAATTTCAAAGGTCAATGACATTGTTTGGTGCTTTCTTCCTCCCTCACCCTTCTTCTGTTCCTGCCCCAGGGAAGGGAGGTGGCAGAATGAAGGTGGGAAGTGGAAGGAGTCCCTTCCTGCCTCTTGTGTGCAGATGCCTTGGCTTGGAGGAAGCTGCAGGGGCAGCGGATTTAGACCCCCCCCCCCACCACCATGAGTGAATAAGAATAGCCTCAGCCCAACCCCCCAGGAAGGCCCTCCCCTGGGGCACGGGAGAGGGAGGGGGTGTGAGGGTCTTGGTTCCCCAGGATCTGAGAGCAAAGGGGACTGTGCCTCCACTCCTAGGGAGCCAGCAAGGCCCAGGGGAAGGAAAGGACAGTGCTGTGTGACCAGGTCACAGACCTCAAACACCCCCATGGTGGCCTTCCTGCCACATAGGTGGAGGCAGCAGATGGGACCCTGGTGCAACTGTGACCCAGAAAAGTGGAAGAACCTCCCCATCTCCTCTCAGACTGGAGGGGTCAGCAGACAGCACCCAGGAATCCTCCGTGGTGCCCAAATGGACATGTGAGACCAAGTCTCCTTGGATGCCTCATCACTGTGACAACCAATCCCCAGCCACAGGCTCTCAGATGACGGGCAGATTCTGCATCTATCACCAACCTGTGGACTCAACGAAGATGAGGCTGAGTCACAGGAAATGGAGAAAGAAAGTTCTGCTTCTTACACATTTGAATTTAAGGATGGAGATTTGTGCTTCCTACAAGTCCATGCAAAGGATGGGCGCCATGTGCGGGCCATGGCAGGCTCCGGGGCTGCGTCCCATGTAGGTGGGATGCTGAGATGGGAATGGGACTCGCCACCGCTCCCCTGTGCACCCTCTGCAGTTCCCCCGGCCCTTGGAGTTCCCTGCACCACCAGCCCTGTCCTGTTGTCCTCCTGCCCTCCACCTGTTGGGAAAACATATGACGGCAGCAGCACCCCAGAGAAAAACCCCAGCATGGCGTCTAACGACCCTCTTTCTTCTCTTTTTTTTCTTTCACTGGCGCGAAATGTTCCCGCCGGCGCCAATGTTCAAACCCTGCTGGTGGGAAGCCTTAGCCCCAATTAGAATTCACTTCTTGGGCTCCGGAACTGACATATGGGAGAGCTTGCCAATAAACGGGCGACCTCTCCTTAGACCTATATAAACACACAGCCTTTGGTAATAAAGCGGAAACCTCTTTGGTGATCTGTGTTGTGTGGTGCGGCGTCTTCCAGTCTTACACCACCCACGAGCTCTTTGTGGCTTATTCTCATAGGATCCAGAGGTGCTGGGCTGAGCCTGGCTTAGCAGAACACCTGGAGGACGATCAGATGGTTCTATGGGGTCAGTGCCCCTGGGGTTATGGCTTTGGGGTCTATATTTTGCATCTGGTGAGGGGTGTCTCCCTCTGCTTTCTGATCACCATGTGAGCCGCTTCCCTCTGCCACAACTCTGCCATGATGTTCAGCCTCACCTCGAGCCCCAAGGAGTGGAGGCTGCTGTCTATGGACTGAGACCTCTGAAACTGAGCCCTCAAATAAACCTTTCTCCTCTAAAACTGTTCTGTCAGGTCTTTCAGTCACAGCAGTAACGAGCCTGACTAGAACCAGTCCGTAGGGGGAGGATACCTTCTGAGATGTGTGTTGTTCATAGGAATTTAACCAGAAACCTTACACCTGTTAAAAGAAAACAGAGGGTCAACATTCTATCATATAGATGCAGCTACTGACTTCCTTAACTAGACCCTTAAACCTCAAGAAATAAAACCAAGAATCACTAAATGAGATGTGATCAAGTTAAAAAGCTTTTACACAGCTAAGGAAATGATCAAGAGCATGGAGAGCCTACAGAATGAATGATAAAATATTTGGCAGTTGCTCCTCTGACGGGATTAATATAAAAAACATACAAAGAACTCAAAAAAACTTAACACCAAAAAACCTCACAAATTGATCAATACATATGCAAAAGAACTAAACAGACGTTTCTCAAAAGAAGAAACACAAATGGCCAAGAAATATATTAAAACATGTTCAGCATCTCTAATTAACAGGGAAATACAAATCAAAACAATACTAAGATTTCCTTTCACTCCAGTCAGAATGGCAATTATCAAGAACACAGTAATAGCTGGGCACAGTGGCACATGCCTATAATCTCAGCAATTTGGGAGGCTGAGACAGGAGGATCGTGAGTTCAAAGCCAGCCTCACCAACTTGATGAGGGCTTAAGAAACTTAGCAAGACCCTGTATCAAGATAAAAAAAATAAATAAAACAGACTTGGGATGTGGCTCAGTGGTTAAGTGCCCCGGGTTCAATCTCTGGTACCAAAAAAACAAAAACAAACAAACAAACAAACAACAAAACAAAAAACACCAAAAACAAAAACACAATAATATAATGCTGACAAGGATTTAGGGAAAGGTACACTAGTATACTGTGGTAGGACTGCAGATTAGTACAATCACCTTGGAAAGCAGTATGGAAATTCTTCCAAAAACTAAGAATGGACCAACTGTATTAGCCAGTTATCCCACTGGTATTTACCCAAAAGAAATAAACTCAGCAGACTATGGCAATACAGCCATATCAATATTCATAGCAGCGTAATTTATAATAGACAAATTATGGAATCAGGGGCTGGGATTGTGGCTCAGCAGTAGAGCGCTCGCCTAGCACATGAGAGGCCCTGAGTTCGACCCTCATAGCACCATGTAGAAATAAATAAAACAAAGGTATTAAAAAATAATAAAAAATTATGGAAACAGTATACTATGCTCCATAAGGTCAAATTTGTTACATGCATTATACAGTCCTCTATTTTCTTGTTGGTTCCCTTTCCTACACTGTTCTATGGATTATTGAAAAAGCCATATTAAAATCTTCTACTTTGATGAAAAAAAAAGAAGTGTGTTGTTCACATGCTGAACTTCTACAGCGAGCAGCACTGGGTGTCTGAACCCCAACATTCTCACAAAAGTGTGAGTGACACATGGCGCTGTGATGCATGACCATGTGCATGCCTTATCAAGGTCACAATGCCATCAGCTGAATTGGCAGCTCCATTTTAATCTTACGGGGCCGCCACGGTTTGTGTAGCCCGTTGTTGAATGAAACATCGTTACGTACAGGGTGCCTGATTACGATGCGGAATTGGAAAAAGATCACCTAAGAATACATTTCTAAGAGTATCCCCTCCTCATTAAGTGGCCTCACTGTCCTGTAGGACAGGACTCCAACATGTCCCCAGTGTAGACCTCACGGTGAGAATTCAAGTGAGTGAACACTCCAGGGAGGTTCTGCTCGGTCCGGAGACCATCAGGCTTCTACGTCACTCACGGGACTTCCAGAGGTGAGAGATGGCGGGACAACACCCTATCCAGTTTGCTCTAGGGAAATTTGAAATCGGGGAATAGATAAGAAATAGTCCCCTTAGGAGAGCTCAAGGGGCTAGAATTTACAAAGGGCTATTGACAGAGGTGAGGCCAGGGTGGAAAGGAACCTTGGTGGGGGGTGGGACCCCGGGTTAGTCACAGGAGCTGCCATCTCCAGGCTTGCTTACGAGGGGGAGAACGCACGAGGCTTCTCGGGGAAACAGAAGCAAGAGGATGCATGGATGAGAAGGGGCTTCCTATGAGAAATTAGGCCATTCAGAGCTGAGAAGGCCCACGATCTGCTGTCTGTGAGCTGGAGACCAGGGAAGCCGGTGGTGACCTGAGAGCTGGAGTCCTGATGATATAAATCCCACCCAAAGGACAGGAGCCAAGGTCCCAGAACAAACAGCCTTCCAGGAAAGGGAAAAAATGGAGCAGATCCTTCCTTCCTCCACCTTGTGTTCTGTTGGCCCTCAGTGGATTGGAGGGTGCTCTCCACACTGGGGCCACCAATCCCAATCCCAATCTCATCTGGAAACATCTGGGCAGCTCTTGGCCCACTCAAGGTGATACATAAAATTGACCATCACAGGAGACGTTACCAGCACCCAAGAGAGACCCTGGGTGGGTGGTGGAGGCTGAGCCCCGCCCCTGACTGTGACACACTCTGCCTCCTTGCAAAGCCCCACCAGAGCATTCAGGAGATTGGACTGTGGTTTTCTGTGTGTGGTGTCACTCCACTGGACTGGGAGCAAGGACACTGCCTTGTGAGAGTGGCTGTCCAACAGGTGTTGGAGGATGGATAACAGAGGGGTTTATTCTCTCACAACACATCCTTCTTGTCTTCCTTCTCTTGGTCACTCTCCCTTTTTTCCTCTGCCCTTACCTTGCAGTGTCTTTGCCTGAGTCCCCGGTCCCCTAGGGAGCCCTTGTAGACTCCAGTCCTCAGCACCTAGCCATTCTGTAGTGACCACCCTGGTTTCCTGCCCGGTACCTGGTTGTTTTTTAATTGTCCCCCGGGGTGTCCCACTCGCCTCCTTGGTTGGTCACCAGTGGGTCTTGAAACCCAGGACTATGAGTTTAGGCCTTGTCTTCTACGTCCTTTACGTCTGCCACCTGCTACTGTCCGCCCCAAACTAGGTGAGGTGAGACAATGCTCCTGGTAACAGTGCGCCATCTGGGAGCACAGGTGGAGCCCGACACCTGGATCCTCTCATTTAATTCTCGTGACAACTGCATGAGGGAGGCTGTACCTTGGCATTCCACTTCATCAATATGGAAACTGGGGCTCAAAGCATTTTCAGTGACATCCCGCCACTGGTCAGTAGTGGAGCTCGCCCTTGAACCTAGGCAGTCGGTTCCAAAGCCGGGGCTCAGAACCACACCGTGAACTTGCTCCACATTCCAATCCTTTGATATTCCTCCCACTGTCTACCCCTCGAGTCCCCTGATCCCCACCGAGAACAGTTCGGGACACAAGGAAAGAGCTGAGTAAATGCTGTGGGTGGATTTTTGGGTGAAATGCCCAGTGACACAGCCATGACCCGCTTTTCTGCAAGCGCTGTCAGGTCCAGGAAGACCTTTGCAGTCAGGCCTCCGGAAGTCAAACATGTCACCGTCCAACAGCCTGACAGCCCCTTTGTCTCCCGGGTTGGGGCACTGGCTGCATTTCCACCGTTCCATGACACGGCTCCCGACAAGCGTCCTTTGCGTTCCAGGAAGAAAAGCCCCCCGAATCAGAGCAACATGGGCCCATAAAGTCCCAGTTATGAAGTGTCACAGTGTCTGAAACAACTGCTTCTTTATTGCGTAAGCACAGGCCACAAATCTGGGCAGCGACAGATGGAAAAAGAGAAGGATTTTCCATGTATTTATGATGTGAAGTGTAACATATGGGGGACTCGCACGGCGACGTGTAATTAGACATAAAGCAAGCCAGGCTCGAGGACTTGCCAGAAATCTGTGACAAGATACTGAACCGCTTAGAGTGGTATCATTTATTTCCCAGTCATCGTGATGGACTACCCAGTAATGTGCAGAGTGGAGGCAGGCCGTGGAAGCCAGGGTGGGGGTTCACTGTGGGGAGCCTGGCCAGTGCTATCTTGATTTGTCCCCATGTGTTTTCTGTGGCAAAGATGTATTCATCTTGGGACCCTGGCTGCCCAGGAGACAGAGAGGGTGGGTGTGGAGGAAACAAGGCCCATCCTGGGTGCAGGGTGGGTGACAGCATGTCCCCAGCTGGACTGGGCAGGACCATCAAGCCAGCTTGGGAGAGGCAAAGTGGAAGACATGCATCTCCTAGTTTCAGCTCTGTCACAGTCTTGCTTTGTGATGTTCCCTGGACTTCCCTGAGCCTCTATTTCCTCCTGTCCAGGGTGAGAAAGACCCACTCAACAGTCCATAGCAGGTGAGGGGCGACTGCAGTGAGGAGGTGATCCTGCTGTCCAGGTCCCTCCAGGACAATCCTGTGACAAACCAAATAACAATAAGCAATCCTCTAAATAATAACAAGCCATCCTCCAAACATTAATGCATTCATTTGGGAATAGCAGAGCGTCGAAATAGGAATCTGGGTGCACAGTAAGCTGTGAGCCGACTCACAGGTGGAAGCAAGGAGATTTTGAAGGTACAGAGGGAGCTGGGTGCGGTGGTGCCCTCCTGTCGTCCCAGCCGCTCCGGAGGCTGAGACAGGAGGATCTCGAGTTCAAAGCCAGTTTCAGCAACTCAGCAAGGCCTTAAGCAACTCAGTGAGACCCTGTCTCTATATAAAATATAAGAAAGGGCTGGGGATGTGGCTCAGTGGTTAAGGGCCCCTGGGTTCAATCCCTGGTACCAAAAAAAAAAAAAAAAAGTACAATGGGGAAAGTTACATAAGTTAATTGAATCAATCAACTTTGGCTACAGGGATCAATATTGAGGGTGTGTCAGTCCAAAGTTGGACGGGCAGTTGTGGAGCAGAGGGACTAGGCAGAAGTGTTTCTCTGTGTCAGGGTGTGGTGGCCTTTGTGCAAGGTGGTGGTTCTGGCAGAGTCTTGTTAAAAGGTGGGTGTGCATGAGACCCCCTCTCCAAAAGACGTCCAAAGACGCCTAACTTTGTTTATTTAGGTTAAGGAGGCTCCATTTTGACTCTGACAGTTTTCCCACCTGCCTAGCTGATCGTTCATCTCCACAGGTGCATTTCAAGCCTCTCAGAGGAAAAAGACGTTAGAGTAGATCTTTGTGGTAGTTTATTTTTAAATTAAATTTGAAGGTGTGCTGTGTGTGCACCTAGCACTTAACAGGCACCTGAGGTCTTTGCCCTGCAGACCCTGCTCACCAAATTCTGCCAGTCTTGTTTCCATAAGTGTCCCCACATTTGTCTCAAGACCACCTAATATTTTTTTTTTTTTTGGTACCAGGGATTGAACCCAGGGGTGCTTACCACTGAGCCACATCCCAGCCCTTTTTATTATTTTATTTACAGGCAGGGTCTCACTCAGTTGCTGGGGCTGGCTTTGAACTTGCCATCCTCCTGCCTCAGCCACCGTGCCTGTAACTTTTCCTTTGTAACTGCCCCGGTTGTCTATCTCTCCCAAACCGTGACACCCATCCCAGTCTGGTCTGGAAGGGAAGTCTTTTCTGTTAGCTCACCCTGCTCCCATCCTCTCGCCATCCTTCTCTGTCCTGCTCTGTGTCCCCAGGTCCTGACTCCTGCAGACCCCTACAGCCAGTGGCCAGTTCTGGCAACTGCCCACACAGAAAGCTGGGGAAGGAGATCTGGAGGCTGATCTGCTCCATTCCTGCTCCAGGTCATGTTCCCAGAGGCAATTGCTCCTCCTGGTGGCACCTACCCCTCTCTCCAGGTAGAGGGATGGAGTTTTCTGCCCTCTGTCATTGCTGGGAGCCTCCGGGGCCTCTCCCTCCCTCATTGGTCCCTCCCACCCCTCCTGGAACACAGGTGCATTTACCTGTTGGTTGAGCCCCACATCAGACTGTCTCCTGCCAGAGCCCCGAGTGCACCAGCTGCTACCGCTGCTGCTTCTGCTGGCTCAGGTGTCACTTTCAGAGCATGCCTGACTGTGCCTCCCCTGTGCCAGAGACCTCTTCCTCCTGTGACGTGTTGTCAGCACAAAGGGGGCATTTCCAGGGCTCGGGGGCTTCCCCCTCACTCTCTCTCCTCTGACCCCGATCTCTCAGTGTCATTCCCTGGCAGGACAAGCTGCTCTCCCAGAACCCAACTCGGCTCTCCCTCTTCCCCATGCCCCACGGCGCCCCCTCCTACCTCTGCTCCTGCCTGGGCAGGACCTGCTGGTGGTATCCTTAGCAGAGCACAAAGCCAAATGTCCCCTCCTGCGTCAAGCCTCCCCTCTCCTCCCAGCTGGAGGCTGTCTTCCCCTCATCTGAACCCCCTGCGGGTGTTTCGCTTCTCGGGGTCTCGAGGCCTCCCCAGGTTGAGTCGCGCAGCTGATGTTCCGTCACCTCTTCCCTTCGGGCTGTAAATTTCATCTGAGACTCTTTCATCTCGCTGTGGACCGCGTGGACAGTCATTCACCAGTCCTGCTCTGGGGTGGCCTGTCCCTGCTGCTTTCTGGCCACAGGAACTCACCTCTCTGAGACTCACATTATTCATCTATTCAACAGGGCATTGGGGGGCTATGATAACACCTGTCTGACAAGGCTGCTGGGGGGTGGCAGGAGCTAGTACAGAGGACATGGAGGAGCCCGTGGGCCCAAGCTGAGCTCCATAAATGTCACCTCTCTTCTCTTCCAATCTTATGATTATTCAGTGTGGCACATGAGTTGCGTCCACGTGCTACAATGGGAGAGTAGATGGAATGGTAGAACAATTTCTTGAAGACAAACTTTCCCAGCAAAATCCATCCTAGATTTTGCTAGGTTGGTCATGTCAAAGATTGTGACAAAAAAAAAAAATCTGGAATCATATTCAGAGACAAAGCCCACACCTCTCATGAAAACACTGGATAAACAGAGGCTTTGTTTTCTTATTGCCAGTGTTTCCCTCCTATGCTCTGTCGAGGTTCTTAATAAAGTGTACAAACCCCCAAGCCCCAAGGGACAGTGACCTCCATGAGATCAGCCTGGAGGATGGGTCCCCCAGTGGACAAGGGGAAAGGACCCACTGTCTTGGGGGTTCCCTGGGACTTGCTGGACTGTCTCATACTAAAAGGGTAGAGCTCAAGGATGTGGAAACCCAGCCTCACCTTTGCCTTCTAGAGCTTTGCTTCCTCCTCTGGAGAGCAGTGTACCCTCCAAGCAGGTCTCGAAACAACAGGAGAGTCCTTGGCTTTGAGAAGCTTGAGCATTTTGGAGAAGTCAGAGGGAAGAGATGGAAGAGAAACAGGCCTGGTGGATGTTGCTCAGTCTGAAGAGAGAAGACTGATTGGATCTGGTGAAATTTGGGTAACTGTTGACACATCATGGAGCCCAAAGGGCTCTGTCAGGGGGGCAGGGACCAAGAGCACATCAGAAAGGATGTTCATGTGTCTGGGCCACCGGGAATGCCGCAGGGGAGATCCGGGGAGAGGCGCTCCATGGACAGGCAGGTGGTCGTCTGTGGGCAGTGTGGGAGTTGGAGCCCACCCTGGCACCCTCGTTTGGCCTCTCTGGGGTCTCCTGAATCCACTATGAGTCAGTATTCTTCATCTCTGAGTTGGGACATTGACACTACTTCAGATTTCCAGAGCTACTGGGGGAGGGGAAATAGTCTTGGAGGTGGGGGAGTGGAGTGTAGGACTGTCACCTGTGAGAGGTGGATTCAGATCCTGCTTCTGTGCGTCCTTGAGATACAGATATATTTTGAGTCTCGCTGTCTTCACCTTTACAAAGGGGCCATTGCAAGGGTCAAACAGGGATGCCTGGGCAGGACCTGCTGGTGGTATTCTTAGCAGAGCACAAAGACAGACACAAAGCAAAGGCTCAATAAATGTCCATCAAATGGTCAACATGTGGAAGGCACCTTGGAAATGACAAAGGCCCGTATAAAAGTGAGGACTTTTATTATCCGATTCAGGCAATGGGTGCTTCTGGGGAGCTTCTGGAGATTTCCGCACTTGGGAGACCTTCTCCCAGCCTTCTTAACACCTCAGGTTGGTGCTTGGCCTGGACAAGAGAACCAGGCAACTGACCTTTCTCCGGAGGGGGAAGGGCCCCACTGGCATCTGAGTTACAATTCAACCTTAGGTTTCTGTCCAGAATATACAATGGTCAAGACTCCAGGGCCCCTTGGTGCCTGCCTCACCACAAGGGAGGCACTGATGGAGGCGCCTACCAATCCTACCAGCCTACGTCAATCTTTTTACCCTCAGATGCTAGGAAGCCCCGATCACTCTTGTCCACTTGGAGACAGCAGAGATAATGAAGCAGATATGGTACAGAATGATCCCGAGGACGACCTGCCCTTGGCCCAGACACGAGGTCTCGTGCACACGGCAGATACCTGTTAGTACCATACCTGTGGACAGACAGGCCTATTAACAGACGTTTATTAAACTCCACTAACACTACCAAAATGAGTCTAGGTCAGTCCTCAGGGAGCTGGCCATCTGGGAGGCGGTGGAAAAACTGACTTAAACAATATGGTGGTTGGTGCTTTCTCTTCTATGTGCAAAGCCAAACATGTTCTGGACAGAGGAACATTTATTCCGCTGGGTGAATCTGGGAGCACTTCAAAGAAAAGGTGGTACTTGAGTAAGGTGTTGGAGGGTGAGTAAGAGTTCTCCAGTGACCAAGAGGGAAACCTCATTAGGTGGCACTTTTCACAGGAAATCTTTCCCGATTCTCTTCCCTCCTCCGTTGGCTTAGTGTCCTGGGTCTATGACCCATGACACTCTGCATGTCTCTGCCAGTGGGAGCCACCTAGGGCAGGGCCCGTGTCTTTGGGCCTCTGGTTTCTGACGCATGTCTAACATACAGACATAGCTAGAGAGGCAGCATGTACTGGGAACATGGAAAAGAGGGGGCATCCAGGCAGAAAGCAGATAGAGGCACACGGGCAGCTGCACACGGCAGCCCAGGGTCCCCTTGCCAACTCCCTGTGGTACTTACCTGAGAGTTAGGAGGGACAGTCACTGTTCACACCCCCTCCCACTCCGGAGAACACCAGCAAGTCTAATGTTGCCACAAGAGGGGGTCCAGATCAGGGACAGGAACTGGATCGTTCGCTGCCATTGTCCATCTGTGCAGCCTACACCCCGGCGAACGCCAGCACCAAGGGCCGGCAGATGCTTTGCAAATCTCACTCCTGTTAAGGTTTCAGAAAAGAAACCCAAGAGGTTCCCATGATAAAGTCAGACCTGACGTGAACAGATTGACCAAGATCCCAGGGGACCGAATCAGGAAGGTTTGAACACATCCGGGACTCCCTCCGTGGTGGGGTAGGGTCAAGAGACAACCCTTGCTTTTCGGTATTCCTAAAAGAATGTAAAGTCACATCATCGATTAAGAAATGCCTCACCAAAACATGACCCGGAGAGCAGCCCAACTCCCCCACTGGGAAAAGGCCACTGCCTATGGGGGTGTCATCATGATTAAGTTGAGGAAAATCCAAGCACAGGACTGCGAGGAGCTAGGGGCAGAGCCTCTACCATATAGAATATTCTCTTCTGCTCCTACGAGCCTCGTGAGCTTTGGCGAGGGTTCAGTAAGGAGCTGAGGTCACTCGGATCCCCAGAACACAGCCTCATTCAGAAGAGCCGCCCAACCAGCCTCAGCCATCATTTGTATTCTTGTTAAAAACCTGAAAACTAGCCCAAGAGGCTATGGGATCATGTGCATGTTGGAGGTGAAGAAAGAGAGGTTTAGAAAAGACTCACACAGTGGGGACAGGAGGAGTGGGGCTCCCTGGTTAGGTCTCTGCGGTTCTACAGAGTAAATGAACTTGGGAGCATGGTTTTCTGGGTCTCCGGATCCAAGATCTAGGGCTGTTCTGGGAACAGGGGTGAGGAAGGCAGAGAACAGTTTCTGGGGGTGGCAATAAACAGGTGCTAGACTGTTAAAAAGATTCCAGAAGGAGGGTAAGGTACCAATGGCACCTCTGGCCCCAACCTCTCCACTGGCGAGACGGGCCAACTCTGGCTGAGACTCCTGTGTGAACTGGGGCCTGGGGCCTGTGCCTGGAGCCACCCTTCAAGCCCTCCAGCATGGTTTCCTGTTATTTAGTCTGGGTCTGAGAGCCCCCTCTCATCTGGCCCACTCCAGATAAAAGGATTCCGAGTGCTCAAACACTCAGGAAATTTAGGGTTTTTTTATTCAAATAACTTCTAGTAAAATCAGTTGAGACTTTTCAGTCAAACCAGTCAGACAGCCAGTCAGGTGGACTGAAAAGCTGGGCAAGTCAGACCATGTTACTTTCAGTCAAATTTCATGAAAACTTCTGCAAAATCAATCAGAAACTCAGTCGGTTATCTCAGGGTCCTGGGAGTCTAGACAGAAGTTCAGGCTTCACAAGGACTGAGCTCGGTCCAAGATCCAGCAAGGTCAGTACAAAACCTGGATCCCTCCTGAGTTCTGTTCAGCGGGGCAAAGGCCCAAGCAGCGCAGTCAAGTATTTAGTCAGATCTGTCTGAAGTCCGCCCGACTAGATGTCACAGCAGAGGCCTGACACCTGAGTGTGGGACTGAGTTCATGACAGGCAGACAGGGGATTGGCTGTGCACAGAGGCTGGGGAGAAGACTGGACACTTGGTGATGTCTGGGGGTTTCTGGAGCTACCTCTACCTGAGCCCTGCAGGGGAATGGCCAGGCTCACCAGGAGTGGACTTTCTCAGACAAGGCCCTGCAACTGTCCTGAGGAGACCCGACCACCACTCTGTTGACCCCTGTGACCCCCGCACATTGTCGAGCTGTCAAGAATCCTGAAATCCGGCTCTAGTCCAGCCACTGGGCAGTGGGCCAGCCTGTCTTCACCTGGAGGACAGGGGCCGGGTACACACATGTAGCACAGGCTGGTCCCCACCGGGCCTGCTTGTCTGTTCTCCCACGCTCTTTCCCTCCCTGGCCAGAGCCTCGCAGGCAAAGCCAAGAGCTGGCCGGCACCCCAGCGCATGGAGGTGTAGCTGGGCTCCCACCCAGCGCCTCAAACAGGTTCCATATGGCTGCCCTCGGCCCCTTCCCCACCTTGACTGTTTCTGAGATTAAAATTCTTTCCCGGGTGTTGGCCAACGGCAGCAGGGAGGGGCTGAGCAGTGTGCCATCCTCATCCCAGGCCGGCTGCAGAGGACCGTTTCCTGGGTGGTTGGGTGAGGGGCATGAAGGGGACACGTGGCCTGAGCAGGGGACAGACCCCTGCCTGTCCCCTTCAGCCCACCTGTGGTTTCTGCAGGAATTCCTGACTGTCTGGTCTTGGTATCTGGACCCAAGACTCCAGGTGGGAATGTGCAGCAACCTGGGTCCCCCAAATTCTCTTCCAGGAGCCAGAATTCCTTATGCAGCTGGGGCAGATATGATGAAAGCAAAGAAAGGAACAGCCGAGAAGGAAGGGGACCTGGCAGGAGCAGGGAGGCTAATCCATCATGTAACCGCCAGTCACACACAACGCAGGCCCTGACCAGGGACATCAGACGTGGCGGTGGAGCGGGGTTCCAGGTGGCTATCTCTGCCGAGCCTGGTGTCCACTCCTGGCTGCAGGGCTGTGGGGTGTTCTGGGACTGGAGTAGCCAGCTGGGTGGGCATGAGAGACACTCCTGGAGCTTAGGACCTCCGTTCCTACCCTAGTTGTGAATTGTAATAGCTGGACAGCCAGCCTGGCAGTTCTAGAGTTAGGGCCTGTATCTCCTTTGTCTCTGCTCTCCGTTCTGTTGACGATGAAACCTGAAAACATGTGTGCTCGTGTGTGTGTGTGTGTGTGTGTGTGTGTGTGTGTGTGAGAGAGAGAGAGAGAGAGAGAGAGAGAGAGAGAGAGAGAGAGTTCTCTGAGCACCAGCACTTCTAAGTGCCCAGGAAACATTCAGGCACATGCCCTCCGACCTTTGCACTCTGCTGCCCTTGCCTCTGGCCCCACCCCACCAAGTCCAGCCCAGAAGCTGCTCCTGACACAGAGGCACAGCTGATCCACCTCTGAGCCCTTGGCTCAGCCATGTCCTGGGCTTCTTAACTATTATCCCTCCTCTATCCTGTTGCTGGCCCAGGCCCAGGAGCTGGCCCCCATGTCTGGGGCTCTGGGCATTGGGAAAGCTGTCATTGGAACCGTGTCCCACGGGCCTCTCCTCCCACCAGTAGGTCACACTGCTGGCTCAGCGCTGGGAGCCCATCCTCTCTGCCGGGAAGATCAAAGCGGAATCCATGTCTGTTTTCAGGGATGACATCTGTCCGCAGCAGGTGGTGATTTAGAATCTCAACACTGGAAGGACCTCAGGCATCTCCATTCCGTCCATCTCATTTTCCTTGTGGGGACTCAGAGAGGGGAAGGGCGGCTGAGCCAGTAGCAGAGTCAAGCCAGAGACCCAGGTCTCCATGGTCCGTGGAATTTCACCAGCAGCAACCTCATGCTCAATGGGAGAGAGTGGACAAGGACACTCAGCCAAGTCAGAGTGGCCCTTCCCCCAGAAGGATCTGCGGGCAGAGGCGGGAAACGTCATCCTTAGAGACTGATGTCTAGTGGCTCATGGTCCTTTGCATGGGGGGGGGGGGGGACAGCACAACATGGTGCCCCAGGGAGATGTCCAAGAGGTTGTAGGGCAATCCCAAGAGCATAAAGAAGCCTGATCTGCAAAACATTTTGGATCACCAGGCCAGGCAGGGATGGTGGACGAGGGGCCTGAATACCCTGGGTCATCTTCCACGGGTCTCCTCCCTCCCTTCCTCTCTTTAGCTGGTAAAACTATTGCTAGGCCCAGGAGAGAAGGGGGGCTCATGGGTTTCTCCTTTGGGGGTGCTGTTTGGCAGTCTGGGGCTGAGGCAAAACCAGTCAGGGTCCCTGTGGGCCCCGAGTGAGGTCAGGGTGGGGGAGGCTGTGCTCCTAACCCTGGGAGCCCGTCTCCCTCACGGCAGCTGAAGCCCTTCCAACAGCCCATCTCGGCTGTCCCAGCTGTGGTCACGTGGGTGGCTCTGACTTCTCGCTCCCCTTCCACATTGGGGGCCTGTTCATGGGTTTCTCCTATGACGTCTTTCTAGGGACCTCCCCATCCCTCCGGCCCCGTTCAGCCTGCTGGGGGACCGGTCCTCTGACCTTCACATCATGTCCCCAAGGCTTTGCCTTCCCCCGCCACTGTGCGCCTGTGACAGCCTCAGCTAATGAGGGGGGAAGCACCTGTCTGAGAGGTTGGCAGGTGCCTTTTGGGTGGCATCTGCTCCATGTCCCCACTCAGCCCGTGATGAGGAAGAGGGCGGGAGAGATGGTGTGGGAACCCAGCGCGGGCCTGATGTTGTAGTCAGCCTTTCTGCTGCTCTGACTAAAAGACCTGACAAGAACAATTTTAGGGGAGAAAAAGCTTATCTCGGGGCTCATGGTTTGGTTTTGGGGGTCTCAGTCTATAGAAGGCCAACTCCTTTCCTCTGGGCTCGAGGTGAGGCATAACATCATGGAAGAAGAGTGTGGTGGAGGGAAGAGGCTCGCGTGGTGACCAGGAGCAGAGACTCCACTTGCCAGATACCAAATATATACCCAAACCCACGTCCCCGGTGCCCACCTGCTCCAGCCACACCCCACCCACCTTCAGTTACCACTGAGTTAACCCCCTCAGGGGATTAAGGATCTCATAACCCAATCGTTTCTCCTCTGAGCCTTCTTGCCTTGTCTTACACAGGAGTTTTGGGGACACCACCTATGGAAACCATAACATCTGGCTTTGGGTTCTTACACCTCAGATCTCAGAAGAAAAGAGAAGAGGAGGGCTCAGTGGAAATGGGAAAGCAAGGTCCCCCATGGGAGAGCAGGCTTTGAGCTTCTGGTGGGGGCTTCCCTGGAGAGTCCTGGGAGGCAGCAAGCCCTGGGCCAAGAATGAGGCCCACTCCTGAGAAGTGGTCCTGTGCCCTCCCGCCTTGCCAGGAAGACGCAGGGAAAGACAGGAACGGGGGTGACTTGGCCACGGGCTTCCACATTTGTCCACTGAGGCATGAGGCAGAGATCCCTATAGGACAAATGCTTAGGGACATGCTAACCCCCTGCCTCAGCACATGGGGCTCTACAAACCCCATAGCTCAAGCCTCTCCTGGGGAAAATTGAGAGGTGATCCCACATCCCCAAGACTGTGTCTGCGGCCCTAGGAGAGAGGGAGCTGCAGCCGGAGATCCCCCAGCTGTGCTCAAGGAGAATCTTAGCCTCACACAGGTGGCTGCAGCCCCCCAGTTACCTGCCACACCAACACAGCCAACAGGTCCCAGCTGCCCTTCTTCCACCCTCACCATCAGCACGGGGCTCATTCGGTGATTCCTCCCATTTTACAGATGAGAAAAGTGAGCCACAGACGTGCTGAACTGCTTGTCCAAGGTCACTGGGCTGGCACTTGGAAAGGGCACAGAAGCCATCTCCTGTCTCCTTGACTCCAAGCCCAGGCTTCCTGCTGTTTGAGTTTAGTCCATGAGTTTAATGCCCGTTTTTGTCAAAAAACTTCGGTCCCACCTGTTTCTTCTGTACCACCCATGTTTAGATCCTCCAGGAGCCAGACCCCAGGATACCTTCCTACCTCTCTCTCTGGGCTCCTCGCAGCCTCAGGACCAGGCCCACCCACCACTGCTCTGACCTGCAGGGAACACAGTTATCATGGGTGTCATGGCAGCCCCTTAGATTCCGAAGCACAGCGCTGATTTCATGGCACCTCACTGTGGCTCTAGGAGGGCAGCAGAATAGGATTTGTGCCCATTTCATAGGGAAAGAAATGGAGGCTCAGGGCTTGACCTAAGCCCTGTGGAGCACAGGAAGGAGCTGGACCCAAAGGCAAATCTCATTTTCATCTCCAATTCATGGGCAGCTGAGAACCACCTGGTGTGTTTATTAAGTACTGATTGGTGGGTTAATGCAGATGTTTAAATCAGCATCTCAGAGAGAGTAAGTGTCTTAACTTCTGCTGACAAAGCTCTGTTGCCAGAGAGCTGCAAATGTATTCGAAGGCTTCGAAACTTTTATTCCAAAATTTGTACACTGGAGAGGAAACCAGTGAAACAGATCCAAAGGCCTCTGAAGTGAGGGTGGTCACCCTGCGCTCAGACTCCTACAGGGGCCTCTGGGCCTGGCTTAAGCACCACAAACCACACTCTTGTTCAGATCCCAGCTCTGCTTCTTGTCAGCTGTGGCCCCAAGAATTTTCATTAACTTCTCTGTTCCTCAGTTTCCTCATCTGTACAATGGGGACAATAACATTTTCTGCCTCACAGAAGTGCTGCAAAGATCCATGTACCAGTGTCTGTTAAGTACTGAAAAGAGTACCTAGCACAGAAGTGTTAAATACATAAATGTCATGCCTGATGATGATGATGATGGTGATTATAATAATGATGATGATAATTTGTGGTACTAGGGATTAAACACAAAGGTGCTTTACTACCGAGCTATATCCCCAGCCCTTTTTATTTTGAGACAGGGTCTTGCTAAGTTGCTGAAGTTGGCCTCAAACTTGGGATCCTCCTCTCCCAGCCTCCCGAGTGGCTAGATTTTTGGGTGTGCACCACCATGCCCGGCTTGCCTATTTTTTGAGGACTGCATCCGTGCATGATTGATTTAAATGGTTGCCTTGGTTAAATACCATCATCCTGATGAGTCAAGAGGAAAAGCAGTCAAAGCCATGGCTAGATTTAAAAAGACTGTGTTTTAAAATAATGCAGATCCTGTGGGAGCAGGTGCCATTGTTCCGTACAGCAGGACCAGCCAGACCTGTGGACGTGGGTGGGCTGGGCTGGGAGAGGACCTTGGAATTCCCAGGCTTCCGGGAGACGCTCCCATGGTGCAGGCGGACATCAGAGGAGGACAGGCCACCAGTGCTTCCTTGCTTGCCCACGGCTTCCCAGAGCTGCTGTCGGTCAGATCCTGGAAACCATGACGCTGCCTTGATGGGACCTTTGAGCTCCGCGCTCCCTTCCAGCCGGGTCCCTCTGGGGAGCTCACTTCCCCTCTCCGGTCTCTTTAGCTGGGGCAGCCCTGTCTGCTCTGGCAGGAAGTGGAGATGGGGCGAGCACAGGACAATCGTCTCTCTTCAGGCTCTGCTTTCTCACCCGAGGGGGCTCAGACCTGGGGGGTGCCCAGCGTGGGGGTGGCACAAAAAGAGGGGTTCTGGATGCTTGGAGTGTGGTGGAAACTCCTCGGAACCAGATTGAGGCTTGGTGTGGGGAAGGCCTTTCTGGTGAAGTTGGCCAGGATGGAGTGAACGGTGGCCTCAGGGAACAGTGAGTTCCCTGTCCCCAGAGGGGCGCAAGCTGAGGCTGTGTGACCAGGTGGTGGGAATGTTGAAGAAGGAATCTGAGCTTCTGAGCAGGTTTAGATTCTAGAACCATCTTTCCAACCTCGTGATAGTGAGACTCTAAGGTGGCCACGGGGTGATGGGATGGAGCAGGCATGTCCTGGTCATCTGCATGAAAGTCTCTGCTGCTTTTTTGTTTGTTTTTATGGCGCTGGGGATTGAACCCAGGGCCTGGCGCCTCCTAAGCAGATGATCTACACTGGGCTCCCCGCAGCCCTACCTCTCGTGTCCGTTAGTCTGGAGGTGGGGAACTACCTCTGCCGAGTCCCTGAATCACCGCCCAATCAGTAGGTGGGACCCACTAAACCAGGGTGGCTTATTTGGTGCCCATGAGGGCCTGGTTTGGAACATACGTGAGTAGGGACAGGGCAGACAGGTGTGGAAAAACCATGGCAGAGCAGGTGGTGTGGACTCAGGGAGGCTACAGGGAGCGGTGGGGACTGAGGCAGGTGACACAGCACAGGCCCAAGCTGAAGGGGCCACCCCAGGACCCGGAGGCCAGTGAACCTACACTGTCTAGATCTTTTGATTTTTTTTTTCAGAGAAACAGAAACAAAGATTTATATATAAAAACTCCTCATTTTCCAAGGGTTGGCAACTTGTGAGTCAGATGGAATGCACCTGAGGCTGCCTTTCACCTCCTGGCCTTGTTCTAAGATTTCGGTGATGACATTCTTGTGTCCCCAAGGACAACTGGACCCTGGTGTTCTAAGTCACAGTGACAGGCTCTCTCCTTTCTGCACACAGCCCTGAACTGGATACTGAGGTGCTCCAGCTGGGCCCCCTAAGTCCAGGCCGTTGCACCCACCCCCGAGCTGCGGGACTGTCAGCTGCTGCTGGGTACAGTGCATTCTGGGGACTGCCTGTCGGGCAGGGAGCTGTTTCACTTTGGGCCACAGCTTCTCCCAGGGGTGACCTGCAACTGCTGACTGTCTGATGCTAGGATAGGAAGACCATCCTCCCCACCCCCTGCCTAAATCCAGGACAGCTCTGGAGGACCTTAGAGCCTCTCACAGGGTGGCCGAGGCCCCAGGTCAGCCCCGTCTCACTGGGCTCCTGGAGGTTTAGCCTCGGTTCCAACGTTATCTGCTATTTACGAGAATCTTGTCCGAGGCTGGATGTGGCTTCAGGAATCAGCCAAGTGGGTAATGACATACGATTGGGGCTCTTCTGACTTATCAGTGCATCAGGGACAGGATCACGGGAACAGTCTGGGGGAAGGCCAAGTAACCCCAGGTCCTGTGAATACCGTGAGGCTGGCCTTTGTCAGAACCACAGAGGTCTGTCTGTTCGGGATTTCAGAAAGAGAACCTGCAGGTGGTGACACACAGGGACTGGTTAGCTGTGTGACTTCTTCCGTTCAGAGCTGTTTCTTCAACTGATTGGCCGTGATATCCATGATAACACTGTGTCCACATGAAAGCTGAATTATGAAGAAAGTGCACCCATTTATGTGTGTACAACAAAAAGCGAGATGCCATACCCCCGGACTGAGACACCTAAACTTTCTATGTTCGTGTCCCCTGGGCATCTCAGTAATTTTTTTTTTAAATTACTTATGTGTCCCAAAGGCCAAAAGAAAACCCCAAAAGATTCTCTGATTAAAGAGTTCAGTTTAAATAACTCAATGTGTATTTCTATTCTCTCAACTTTGTAGCCATTGAAAAAAGTTAACACACATACAAATTGAAGGCAAAGCATTTTTATTTCAGCCTGAAATAACCACGCTCCATTCCTAATGGGATGTGTGGCGGACACTGCACACTTCTTCAGCTCTGGAACCATACTGGACCCCATCACCTCATTTCCTGTACCGCAATGATTTGCACATGGATTGGCTTTTTATCACAGAAAACACCAGAAAAAAACGAGCTTCATAAAGCTATGACATCGTGGAAAGGAATGTGGTGCGCTCTGTGCTCAGGGTGAGCTGCCTGGAGCTAGCAGTTGGCTTAGCATCCGACAGGGGTCGCTGCGCCTCCCACAGAATTTGAAACTATTCCAGCAACAACTCTGTGGCAGTGGGGGACTGTGGTACCCTGCGGTGTCTCTCTTGGTGGCTGCACAGTTGGACAGTTTCAATCTTAGCCTATTAATCGTGGTCGTCTTCAGGAAACGAAATGTTGGATCGTTTTACTTCTTTCTACTTCCCCCACATCTTTTATATGGCGAGCAACCAACACTTAAACAAAATTGGAACCAGAGAGAGGGGACAGTGACGATCGTTCAACATTGTGAATATTCTAAAGTCAGTCATGGTCCAATTTATGTTCTGTGCATCTTACCACACAGGAACGTCTCCTGAAAAAAGATTGGAGAGGGGCTGGGGTGGGGCTCAGAGGTAAAGCACTTGCCTAGCATGTGTGAGGCACTGGGTTTGATGTTCAGCACTGCATATAAGTAAATAAAATAAAAGTCCACCTACAACTTATCTATATCTATATTTATCTATTTATCTTTACACACACACACACACACACACACACACACACACACACGTTCTAAAAGGGATTAGAGAGAATAAGATTTGTATTTCTTAAAATCCCAAATCCTTCAGGGAAGTTGAATGAGATGGGGAAGGGAAGGCCCTGTGAGCTGGGGGCTCAGGGCAGCCAGCAGCCAAGGTGCCAGCCCCCCAGCCCTGCCGCCAGGCAGCCCCCCACCAGGCCTCCTCCTGCCGCTGCTCCCCAGCGAAATACCCGGCTCTGGAGACACCACTCTGCATTCTATCTTTTGGTAGAAAGAAAGGCCCATTGGGAAAAGTGGGCTCTGGGAACCCAGCAACTAGTAACCTTAGGAGAATTCCCTTCCAGGAAGGGGGACAAGGGTCGAAGGAGACCAGAGGTTTATTTAAAATCTTTTCACTTAATGGTGATGGCAGGGCCTCTCCAATGTCACATTTCTCCTATCTCAGCTCTCTGCCATCAGCTAGATGGACTGGGTCACTTGCTGCTTTAGCTGCTTTAGCTACCTAAGGCCACTGTGGCTGGGGGGTGCCTGGGGGTGCTTGCCTTTCCCTTGGAGAACAGAGGCCTGAGCCCCACCTTCCTTTGCTGGGCTGCCAAGGTTTGCTTCTCGGGCTACTCCATTTTAAAGACGGGGACAGGGCAGCTTTGAGGGCCTCTGGGGATTGCTGAAAGGTGCTGCTGCTCCGAGCCTGAGCAACCATTGCCAAGCACAGAGAGGGAAATGCAAAGACAGAGACTAGGGTCTTGGCCCTGGGACACCCACTCCTTGGTCTGCTTCCTTTCCAGTCTGGGGCAGGTCCCCTCTGTCCTTCATCTCTGTCCTGGCAGTTGGAGGACCCTGGAAGTGCGTTCATGTCCCACCTGAGGGAAGCAGGAGCCAGAGGTGGATACACCAGGAGGGAGTTAAGAAAGGCACGTTCCAGTCCTTACTTGGGAAATGGAGCCATTGTTCTGAGTGACTTTGGAGCAAGGAGCCCCCTTTATCAATTGCATTTCCCGGGCAGCACACAGCTGAAATTTTTTGTGGAAAAAGAAATCTGCATTCACCAAACAATGGTTATAAGGTGATGGTTAAGAGCCTGGACTCTGGAGCAAGACCACCTAGCTTGTCACCCTGGCTCTGCCTCTTGCTGTGTGACACTGAGTTCCCTGACCTCAGTGTTCCAGCTTCACCACCTGTAAAATGGGATCATTCAGCACTTTGGCCACAGATTCAGAGTCATTCAATTCAAACTGCAGTGGTTCTCAAGTCTCTAGTCTCAGGCTACCCTTACACTCTTAAAAATTGAGAAAAAAAAGTTATTTATATAAATCATATCTATCAATATTTGCTATTTTAGAATTCGAGTTTTTAATCAATTA
Source organism: Spermophilus citellus (assembly GCF_964194105.1). NCBI lineage: Eukaryota > Metazoa > Chordata > Mammalia > Rodentia > Sciuridae > Spermophilus > Spermophilus citellus. Next base: position 43,815,502 of record NC_138195.1, read on the forward strand.
AAACTAAGAAACTCTAAAATTATTTCATTTTAAATCGTAATAGAACCCACTGCATGTTACATAAATAGTATACTTTATGAAAAATATCTATATTTTTCAAAACACAGGGAAGAGTGGGATTGTTTCACATTTGTTTCTCATCTGGCTTGATGGAATGTGGTGGATTCTTCTTCCTGTTTCTGCACTCAACTGTTCCCACAGGTTGTTTTTGGTTGGAGTCTATGAAAAAAAAAATCTAGTCTCATACAGATATATGGTTGGACAGGGCAAGACCTCACAGACCCCCTGAGATGATCTTGAGGACCCCCAGAGAATCTGTGCCCTACTTTGAGAGTCATCGGCATTCAGCCATGGCTTAATGGGCAGGATGGGCTGTCCTCCTTGTCACCAGGAGGAAGCTGCAGTCTCCTGTGGGGACAGGGTGTGGCTAACATCTCACTCTGACCTAATGCAGGAGGCACAACCAGGCCTCAGCTCAGGTTTTCTGACTCCTGCTGTTGCCCTCTCTGAAGGACAGGAGGCTCACACTGAGGCTGAGGTACAGCTACCTAGAGGCTGTTCGTAGAAAATCTCTTAGCTTTGATTTATCTGAAATTTTTTTTTCTTGATCCTTTGCTCTTGAAAGATAGTTTTCATATAAAATTTTGATCCTGTGGTTACTTTTTTTTCTAAGCACTCTGAAGGTATTTCCCTCCTATCTTTTGGGGCCCACCAGAACTAACAGTCATCAAACACTCTAACTGGAATTTCTGAGTAGGTCACTGGTCTTTTCTGTCTGGCTGCTTTTAAGATATTCCCTCCCTCCCTCCCCCCCCCCTCTCTCTCTCTCTCTCTCTCTGTCTAAACCCTTCCTTCAGTGTGATCTGATGTGGGTTTCTTATTATACATTCCATTGGTATATGTTGGTCTTCTTGTGTCTGTGGATTTATATATTTAATCAGCTGTGGATAATTCTTAAGCATTTTTTTCTTCAAATATTCCCTCTCTGACATTATTTTTAGTTTCTCCTTCCAGGACTCTGATTATCCTTCCTTATTCTATTTTCTACATCTCTGAAGCTTTCCGACTCCTTGCCTCTATGTCTCTGTCTCTTTCTCTCTGCTGTATTCAAGGTTATTTCTTTAAACCTGTCTTCTACTTTATGGATTGTCTTTTCAACTATGTTGAATCTGTGCCGAACCCATTAACTCTTTTGTCTGTTTTTGTTGTTGTTGTCGTTTCCTTGTTTCAGAGTTGTAGAGGTTTATTTAGGAAAGAAGAGGCATACTCAAAGGGGGAGGTGGGCTTATCTCCAGAGTGAGAAGCAGCAACCTTTTAGTGAGGGCCATTAATATTTGTAGAGGGTGGGGCTGGACTAGAGGTGGAGACAGAACAGAGTTAAGTAATTACATGCCTGTTTTCCCAGAATTTGTGTGTTGCCCTCATGCTACTTTTTGCAGACAAGATCATGGGTCAAGGGCACTGACCAAGCTTGCAGGCTGGGTTGCTCTGGATTTGTAATTCTTTATGGGCTCTTTCTGCATTTCAGAATTTCATGGACGTTTTCTGCATCTCAATGATTGATGGCTTTTTCTGAATTTCAATTGCTCATCAGTGCTTCCTTTGAGAATTTATCTCTCCCTTTTGTTTATATCTCCAAATTCCTGTCTCATCCCCCCCCCCCCAGACTCATCACTGTGGGGCTGAGTTGGAATTCCTGTGTTGCTATCCTCTTAACACATAATTGTAATTAATGTCAATAGCTCCAAAGTCCCCATACAGGCCACCAAGAGATCTCATGAGAGAAGCCATGTCTTCTAGGCTTCTTTGGGGGAAAAAAGGAGGAAAACTGGAGGAAAACTGGACTCAGGGCCAGTGCAGTTCTTGGCATAAGTGATGGAAGAGTTTCAGCGTGTAGCACTCAGAGGCGTAGACAGAGGTATATTTAAGAAAGCAGAGGTACACACAAGGGAGAACTAGGCTCTCTCTGTGGTAGGGACTTTCTCAGAACAAAGGAAAGTTAACAGGGCACCACCCATGTCAATGTGTACTTCCGACTCTGTTGTATCACTGTTGCAAGTCTATAGTATAGAAATAGGCTGCTCAGTCAGAAGGTGTATCACCTAACAGGGGAGACAAAGAGCCGGCATGAAAAGAAGAACTTACAGGAGGTGTACAGAGCAATGCCTCCTGCATTGGGTGCTCAGCCTTTGGATAGGAATCCTCTAGGCCAATGCCAGCACTGATAAACACTGCTTCCTGCTGAAGGCCCTGGTGTGGGGTCTCTCTATGCAAGAACCCTGCAATAGCTCAAGAGTGAGAAGCAGCCTGCCTGTATTTTAATAATGAGGGGGCTATGGCCGTATTGTGTGGGGAATTGTTTGGCTGGACTGCCCCACACATCACAAGGCTTTTAGTTAGCATCATTGGGTTCCACTCACTTAAAGTTCTGGTTCAGATCATGCCCCATACCTTTCTAAATAACAAAAGGCAGGTGTACGGCAGAAATGACCACCTTCAATGAGGGCAAATAAATACTTAGTCCAAAGGGTATCAATTCAGGCTGTCATAGCAAATGCTGTCAATTGGATGGTATTTTCTCACAGTTCTGGAGGCTGGAACTCTAGGATCAAGGTGCCGGATGATTTAGTTCCTGGTGAGGGTTTTCTTCCTCACTTGCACATAACCCTCTCCTCCCTGTGTCCTCACATGGTGGAAGGAGGACTTACTCCCTCTTCCTACAAAGCCGCCGATCCAATTGGATAGGGCCCTGTCCCCCTGACTTTACTTAACCCTAATTATTTCCTAAAATCCCAATATGCAAATACAATCACGAGGAGGTCAGGACTCCAACATAAGAGTTGGGAGGAGAGATACATAATTCAGTCCACAGCACAATACAAAGAGACATGGGAATTTTAGCACAGGACACATGCAAGATTATATTCCACATGTGGAGCTACATTTTAAAACAAAGATAAATTAATAGAAGGCAGCACTCCATTTAAAACATAATTCCCAGACATCAAGGAGTTGAACATCTGTTTGAGGAAACTATACAAAATTGAAAAATGTAGGATGAAATGAGAATTTGAGATCTATGTAGAATAAGTGCTGCAGGGTATTCTAGCTCAGGGTGAAGAGAGGGTGGCCTTCTTAGCAACTACTGGGGCTTGGATGGAGCTCAGTGGTAGAGCCCTTGCCCAATATCTTTGAGGCCCTGGGTTTGGTCCCCAGCACCCAAACAAATATCAAAAAGGTAAAGGCTACTGCTTCTCTCTCCACTGACTCGCCCTCTTACACAGGAGCTAATAAAGCCCCTGCAATGTGGGTGTCTGCACCTACCTTGGTCTGCCGGCGAAGTACCTGGTGCGTAGCTTCCCTCTGAGGCCTCCCTTCTGTGTGTTGAATAGCTGCACTTTATCTCTGAAAACTCCTTATTTTGAAATAGTTTTTAGATGGAGAGAAGAGTTGGAAAGATAAGGCAGAGGATTCCCTGTACTCTTCTCCCAGCTTCCCTGGTGTTAATATCGTTCATGGCTGCAGCACACTTGCCAAAACTAAGGCAGGCATTGGCACAAGACTGTTAATTCAACAATTTTAACTTTACTGGTATTTTCTGTTTTCTACTAATGTCCCATATTTCTGTTTCAGGATCCAATCAATGATACCACCTTGCATTTAATGGTCGAATCTGAGAGTGCTCCAGTCTATACACTTCTGAGGAATTCTGATCAGGAAATTTGTAACATATATCCCTGAAGTTGAATTTGTCCAATGCTTTCTAGGTCCAATGATTGGACTAGGGGTAAGGGTTCAGGGGGAAGAATACTACAGAAGCAAGTGCCTTCTTACAGCTTCATGCCCGAGAAGATAGGACCTCAAGGTATTATTCCTGGTGATGTAAACCTTGAAATCTTGGTTAAGGTGGTGTCTGCCAGATTTCTCCACTGTTATCAAGGAGAGGGGAATTAAGCTAACCTCTTACAGAGAGGTGCATCAGGGAACTTGTGGACATATGGTGAAGCCTTCACAATAGTTAGTAAGTATTTGAGGAAAGAGATTTGATACTATGCAAATATCATTTTTGTTCCTATAGTTTTGTTCCCTAATTGTGTTATAATCGGTGACTCTTGACTGCACCCATGATTACTGTTGTGTTCTAATGGTAATTTTCTATTCCCTCATTCCTTCATGTATTAATTAGAATTTATTTAATAAGAAAGAGTTCTCCCTTCTCCACCAGTAGTTTATTTATTAAATTATTTATGTCAGTGTGGATTCATGAAGATTTTTTTTTTGTTGCTCAAATTATTACATGTTGGCCATTGGTGGCTCATTCAGTTTGGCTCCTGTGCTTTTTGCCCCCCCCCCCACACACACTTTTTAAGTACTTCCTGACTTCCTGCACTACAAGGTGCTTTGGGCCCGTCTTGTATTTTCCCTGTCTCAGACACAGAATTGGGCATTTCATCCAAGAGCCTGGCTTCCTTTATTGGGCAATGATATTTAGAAACCAAGATCTGGGCATGAAGTGTTCTCATTGCTTTGGGTGTTACAATGTCTAGATCTCTCAATTGGCAGAACTAGGAAACACACACACACACACACACACACACACAAATAACTTATGTGTGTCCATCTGTCCATCCACCTATCATCCATCCACTCACCCATCCATTCATCTATTGATCTTTCATCTATATCTATCTACCTTCCTGTAATATCTATCACATTTACATATATTTAGATCTATACATGTGTGTGTACAAATGTGAGTTTACACTGATATCTCAGATTCCAACCCAGTAAAACAGTGTTCCAAGCACTGAGTTTTTAATTGGACAATTATAGTTTTTTTTTCCAAAAGTCTGATTTCTTCATCTGCAACATGTCACTCATTTTAAGCGTATCATGTATTGAGTTTTGACAAATGCATACGCCATGTAGCCTCCACTACCAGGATCAGCATAGGGGACATTTCCACGACCCCAGAAGATCCCAGATGCCCAGTGAATCCTCACCCCTGTCCCAGGCAACTGCTGCCTTCAGTTACTATAGATGAGATGAGCTTTTTCTAGAATTCCATTAAAATAGGAGAGGGACAGTGTGTATTTTTTTGTGTCCCCGTCTTTTGCTCACTATGTCATCTTCTCAGTGCTGCCACAACACGTACCGCACACTGGGTGGCTTCCAGCAGCATCAATTTATTCCCTTAATTCAGGAATCACATCTGAAATGAAGATGTTAGCAGGATCAGCTCCTCTTGGGAGTTCTGAGAGAGAGTCCGTTATCTGCTCTCTCCTGGTCCTGGGGGTCCCCAGCAATCCCTGGTGTCCCCTGGCTTGTGGTGGCACTCTCTAATGTCTGCCTCCACCTTTGTGTCATGTTCTTCTCTGTCTCTCTCTGTGACATTTGTGCCTTTCTCTTTTTATAAGGACACCAGTTTTATTGTATTTATTTTCTGGCAATCCAGAAAAGTCTCAATTTGATAACATCTGCAAAGACTCTAGATTAGGACTTCAAGATATACTTTTTTGGGGGTGGGGGAGATACAGTTCAACCCATGACACTGAGAAAAATAATATGAGATTCAACCATGCTGCTCTGGTATAAAACTGGTCGTTCCTTTTCAGATGAATAGTATAGTATGGAATTAGTTTGTTGATTTCTACTAGAAAAAGGCATATGGGATTGTTTTTTAAGTTCTCATTGAACTTGTTGATCAACTTAGGAACAATGGATATATTTACATAATGAGCCTTTTGATCTGTGGGCATGATACAGTCTTGATATTTTTGGAAGTTTTCAATACATAGGTTTTGCACATGTTCCATTAACTTGATTTCTAAGAACCTTTGGATACTATTTTAGCATTTTCCTTTGTCAGTTTCCAGTTGTTCATTGTTGGTACACACATATGTAATTGATTTTCATACATTGATCTTGTGTCCTGCAATCTTGCTTACCTCATTCATCATTCCAGTAACTTCTTTACGAATTTCTTGAGAGTTTTAACGTTCGTGATTGCATTGCCTGAAAATAAAGATAGTCAGACTTCTTCTCCAATCTGGAAGGTTTTATTCTTACCTTATTGCAGTAGCTAGCAACTCCAGTAAAGTGCCGAATGGAAATAATGATAGGAGACATCTTTTTAATAAAAAAGGCAAAAATAATTGGATGCCTGTCAAAAAACAAATAAGCAAACAAACAAATAACTCAAAAGCTCCAGGGATTCCCAGCCTTATCTGAGCTTTGGGAACTTTCAGCATACACCTCCCCAAATGATGTTTTTGCTCAGCATTGGGTTTCCTTCTGTGCAGCACAAGCTGCAATTTAGCCAAAGATTCAAGGAGAGCCCAGGCAAATTTTTGGATTACCCTGCAAATTGTGGATTCCATGGCCTCCCCAAACCCTAATGTCCATCTCTTCAACTCAGTGAGATTCCTTATCCTTTTTGGATTTCTCCAATTTGTCCTGTCTTCCAGAAATTGCATCCATGAAGAAAATTGGAATGAAGTTGATCTCATTTATATCTCTTTTTTATGGTTCTGAGACTAATATGATCCAATATATGAAAACAGTTGTTCCATGTACCTTCCTGCTGACTCCCAGTTTCTTAATTGCTTACAGAGGGAAGGAACTGTTGGGCACAGTGGCACATGCCTACCTTGTAGTAATTTTGGATGCTGAGGCAAGATGATTACAAGTTCAAGGCCAAACTGGGTCATTTAGTGAGACTCTCAACAACTTAGTGAGAAACTGTGTTAAAAAAAAAAAGTAGTAGTGGAGCTCTGCTTCCTGATAGTCATGTCCTAGCTGCTTTCTTGGTCATATCCTTCTGCCCTGATGTTCTGCATCTCCTCAGGCACAGAACAATGGAATCAGCCATCTGTGGACTGAGACCTCTGCATTGTTCCAGGTACAATGAGCTGGCAATAGGAAAGAGGAAGGTCATCAGGTAGAAAACAGTGGAGAAAGAAATGGAAAGGATCCTAACTTGTTAAGAACTTCTTGTATTTGACTTCTTATATTGGATTTGACTCATTTGACAAAATGTTCATGAATTTTGTGAGGAGATAAAATACAATCATGTAAACAAAACCAACCTAAGCATCTAAATGCATAGTTCTGTCTGACCATATGGCCTTGTCTTTTTTGGGTGGGAGAAATTAAAGAGAAAAGTAAAGCCCACTTAATTTTTTTTTAAAGTACTGGAGATGTAGCTGAATGGTTGAACACCCCTGGGTTCAATCTCCAGTACAAAAAGAAAGAAAGAAAATGAAAAATTCATCAGAGGAAGGAAAGTCTAGACACTGCAATTTCCTCATGGCAAAAAGCTAAAGTCCTAAATTACTTTTGATAATCTCTATCCCTTTCTCATTTTGGAGGGCATCATCTTAGATTCCTTTAAATATTTCAACCGTTTTTATTCAATTGTCTGTTTTTAAAGATTCTAACGTTTATAACCCTTGAGGATCAAATGTGGTGACTTGTATCTTGGTGTGTTGGGAAGGTTTCAATTGTGATCTCACATCTTGCTAACCTTCATCCTTAGGTGTCCCACGAGTCTCATCCTGGACCTCCTTCCTCCAGAGATAATCTGTGCTTGTTTGGCTGGGAATCAGAGAAGCACTTTTGAGGTGGAACCCTTGTCCCAGAGTTAATTTAGGAGTATCTGTTTTAATTTTTTAGGTGTGCAGGTTGTTTCTTTGGTGTTGCTGATAAACATTCACTTTTAGGTTAATACTGACTTTGGGTTTCAGCTCCTTGTGTGTTTTTTGGTCCTCATGTGAAAATTTCCAGAACGTTCTACAGCCTGAGAAGTACATCTAAAAGTGTGCAGTATAGCCGGTCGCGGTGGTGGTGCACCCTGTAATCCCGGTTTCGTGGGAGGCTGAGGCTGGAGGATCTCGAGTTCAAAGGCACCCTCAGAAATGTAGTGAGTCCCTAAGCAACTTAGCAAGACTATGTCTCTAAATAAAATATGAAAAAGGGCTGAGGATGTGGCTCAGTGGTTAAGCACCCCTGGGTTCAATACTTGGTTTAAAAAAAAAAAGTATGTAGTGTAACTTTAGTAAGAGAGTCTTTGTAAACATCTAGTTTGGAGTCCAAGTCCTACTCATTCACTGCTCACCTATCCTTTCAACTCTCCATCTTCCATCCATTTTTAAGAAATTTATTCCTTATTAATTTTCCTTTGGCCGCTTGTGCTGTTTAACAGCCCCCTGCAGGATACTTTAGAGGAAAAAAAAAGAAAAAGAAAAAAGACAGAGAAAGTCCTTCCCTTGCAGAAGTGACATGGCAGAGGGCATCTCTAACACCCGATCCTCCTTTCAAACTCCCCTCCGGCACCTGCCAGTCCTCCCTTCCTGGACAGCACTGGTTGAGCCAGCATCTCAGGACCACCACTGGAGTAGCCCCTGGAGAAAGCTCCCTGCTAGCTTCACCCCACACCCTGGACCTCCACGGGTTCAGGGCCGCTCTGGGTCTGAAGCTGGTGGGGGTGTGGGAAAGGAGTCAGGGGCAGGGCTGGGGAGCTCCGGGTGGGGACACATTGGGATGCTTGGTGCAGCAGGTGCAGCCGGGACAGAACAGCCGTGGCAACATATGCTCCCATCCCCAGAACAAGCCCCACTTGTTAAGAGAGAAAAACAAAGCAGCCATCTTTCTGTGCGTGGGGCTGGTCATCTTTGAAGCTGTGTGGCTCCTCGAGGGCCCAGGCGGCTGCCGCTCGGTGTGTTTGGTCAGGCTGGCTGCCAGCCCGTGCCTGTCTCCCGGTGCCCTCCTCCCTCCAGCAGCAGTAAATCACCCAGTAAATGCTCCCTCGGAGGGGGAAGGGGTCTCGGGCCTCGGGGGTCGGTGCAGAAGGAGGGTTCCCCCACAGGCTCCCGGGCCTCTTCCCACTGCAGGCAGCAGGTCTGCAGCTGAGGGGACCTGGGGGCGGGCGGTGGGGAGGGCTGCAGGGAGTGGCCCAGGGAAGAGAGGACGCCAGCCAGCTCTGTGCGGACTGTGGGACTCGGTGGGAGGACAGCTCTGTGTCCCTGCACTTCTCAAACTTTAAAGTGCTGGCAGAATCACCTGGAAGCCTCACTCTGGTGCGCATTCTCCTCGGGGAGGTCTGGCAGGGCCGAGGTGCCCCATTACTAACCAGCTCCCAGGCTGCCCCTGCTGCTGGCCCAGAGGCCTGAGCCCTGGGCGTCAGGTTTTCTAGCCAACAAGGGTCCCTGCAAGGGAAGCCGGGAGAGTGGCACCTAGGATCCGTGGGGAGAGTCCCTGGTCCTCACCCCAGGCATTTGAATCAGAACCTCCACAGGCACGAGGGGCACGTTGATGCCCCCACCCCATTCCATGGGGGGGGGGAGACGAAGGTCACACCTTGTCCAAATGCCCCAACCCTACCCCTTACAGGGGGTTTGGACGCACAGCCAGGACTGAGAGCCACGCGGCTGTGCAATGGAAGGTTTCCCGCCTTCACATCAGGGATCTGTGAGGAACTGGTTTGGTCTCCCGTCAAGCTCCTCCCAGGAGCTCTTCCTTTTCATGTTTTGGGGGCTGTGTTTTGCCTCAAAGGAAAGACAGTGGCAGAATTTCAGGGGGAAGAAATGAGGGTCCCGCCTTGTCCAAATAGGGATGTTATATTCCGTGCCTCGGGTCTCCGTGTCCTTCTTGGCCTGGGCCAGCACGACTCCTGTCCTGTCAGCCCAGAATTCCCAGAGGGCATGGGGTGTCCACTGCTCTGGAAGGTTCTCTTCCCCTCTCTCATTTCATCTGAGTGAAAGAGGCAGCTGGGAGCCCCCGCCCCACCCTCCTCCAATGACCCCAAGCCACTGCTGAGGACAGTGGGAATGAGGTGCTAACGCCCAGCGTTGAGTGACCCCCGAGGCCCCACATTTGCTCTCCAGTCTTCTCTGCGGCAGGCCCGACCAGCAGGCCCTTCCCTGGCATCTCCTGGAAAACCACATCGAAGGGCAGGGCCAGGCTGCCCTCCATCCTGGTCCACCGGGAGGCCTTCCTCAGAGACCCTCGGGCCGCTCTTCCCCATCGGAGGCCCCTAGGAAGAAGGAGGGTCCCATGTTAGAGGGCCGAGAGAGGACGGGGCTGGAGGAGGCTTGGTCCCTCAGGAAGCAGGAAGGTCACGGCTGGCTAAGAAAAGGCGGCGTCAGTGAGCATCAGGGAAGACAGCGCCTGCTTCCCTTGGGCTGCAAGGGCGGCCACTGGGTCCCAGCAGTGACCAGTTCAGAAGCCCCTCCTCACCCTCATTCTCGGGGCAGGCTGGGGACAGGGGGACTCTGCCACATCGCCAGAGTCTTCTTGCACTCATCCAGGCCTCTGGGCCAGGTGGGAGGGGTGTGAGGGTTCTTGGGGTCAGAGATGCCAAGGTCAAAGAAACAACAGCTTGTCGTGCTCACAGACTGGAGGGTCTCCCAGCGACCCCTGTGGGAGGGCAATGCGCTGGGTGGTCAGGAGATCTGGCTCTGAGGCCCACAGGCCTGGCCAGTACCTCCCTAGGCAGTCATGGGACCTCTTTGAGCCGGTTTCTCATGCAAACTGAGGAGTCGTAAGGTGAAAACGGAATTGAATAAACACAGGCAAAGCACATAGAGAACTATTAATAAATGGTGCAGACGCCTGTGATTTCTCTCCCCCTCCATCCACCCTCCCAGGGAACCACCCCCACCCAGCTGTGTGATGGAAGGATCTTCCGGTCCTCGGGCACAGTGGGCCTCACCCCTGGGGGCTTGCCTGCTGGGCCCACCTGGAACTTCTCGAGTCACGCAGAGGCAGGTGGTGGCCAGGGGGAACAGGGAAGAAAGGTGACTTCCTTAGTTGTGTGACTTGGTCCCCAGTCAGGACTAGAGCCCCCGTTTGAGCTCGGTCCCTTCCCCTCCCCCGACTGTCTCCATGAGCGGGATGTTTGGGGGCGAGTGTCCAGGAGGCCCCCGAGCGTCGCCAGCAGCCCTCACAATGTCCTGCCCCCCACCCCCCGCCCCTGACACGGCGCTGACTCCACACTGAGCCTGTCGGGCAGTGGGGATTTATTCCCCTGGATGGCTTCCCTCCCTTTATCTGCTTCATTATTTATGTCCCTTGCCCTTTCTCTCCTCCTGGCTGGCCCGCGAGGCCCATTATGTTTCTCTGGCTGTGGCCACATCAATCTCCAGCCGGGAGCCAAGCCTCAGCTCATCCTCCTCATTTATTTTGCAGGTTTCCCCAGGGCCCAGTGGCAGCTGTCCAGGAGGGTGGATAGCCCTGACTGGCCTTGTCCCCAGAGAGGACCACTGAGGGCACCTGGGACTGTCGGGTCAGACAGGCCACGGCACAGCTTGTCTGGGGCCCAGGAGTGAGGTGACCTTTTGGGACTTGTCAGGACTCCAAAGTCCTGGCCTGAATTTGGCCAGTGACTCCACGGATGACAGTGGTCAGCACCTCCCGGGTCCCAGTCTCTTCATCTGTAAGATGGACACAGGGGCTGGACAGGATGATCCAGATAGTCACTTCCAGGGTCCCAGGCATGTGACAAGTGCTTCCCCAACTGTGTTTTATAAATTAGTAAATGTTCCTGGGAAAGGCAGGGGACAGTCCCATTGTCAGTTTGGGACACTCTGGGTTGAACAGAGGCTGTGGGGGTTGCATGGCAGCCCCTGGAAGGGGTGCTCTTGTGCCCCAGAAAATGCGGGTGTGACCTTGTTTGGAAAAAGGGTCTTAGCAGACAAGAGTAGGGTGCAGATCTCAAGACGGGATCTCCTGGATTTGGGGGGCTCCAACCCAAATGACAAGTGACAGGCAGAGGTGGCACACAGGACAGGGCCAGCGAAGACACTAGCAAATGGATCCCGCGGCCCTGAGCTGAGAAATGCCTTCCAGCTCCTGGGAGAGACCAGGACTGTCCCCAGAGGCCTCCGAGGACATCCAGTCCTGCTGGTGCCTTGGCTTCTGACCTCCAGAGCAAGTTTCCATTGTTTTAAGTCCCTAAGTTTAGGTTGCTGTGTCCTGGAACCCGGGAGTCAGTGCAAGAGGAAACCGAGCCCCGTGGGGCAGGACTTGTCAGGGCCTTTGGTGGCTAACGTGCCTGGGGAAGCGCCAGGGGGGTGTGACATGAGCCCCTCTTGAGCATCCTGAAGGGCACACTTGGACAAGGCTGACCTAGGACTTGGTGGGGAAGGTTGGGAAAAGAGCAGAAGTCGGGGAGACTTACCCAGTGTGACCTTTCCTGAAACGGGAAGGGTAGTGGAGTCGGGGACCCTGCCCAGGTGCCAGGTGCCATGCAGTGAGAGAGATTTAGGGTCTCAGGCAAGGAATGTCACCATACAACCTGACCCACTCCCAGGGCTTTTGGGTCCAGGGTAGTAGGGAGGGGGCTGCTGGGAGGATCCCCACTCCCTGCCCACTCTTCTAACCTGCAGACGAGGCCTGCCACCTGCCCTGAAGTCCTCTCCTCCTTGCCAAAGATGGGGGGTGGAGCTCCTGCCCCATCTACATCTTCACTCCAGAGCTACGATTTAGTGAGAGGTTACTAAGTGCCAGACCCTGTGCGGTGTTCTTTATGGATATTAATTTACTCCTCACAACCTAATAGATCATTTTACAGACGAGTGAAAGAAAGCACAGAGAGGTTGAGTAATTTTCTCCACAGCACATAGCTGGTAAGAGGGATTTCCAGGGTTCAAATCCAAGTTGTCCACCGGCTCTTAACCATAAGGTCAGCTGCAGGGACTCTGGGTTTACCATGTCAAGCACGGAACCATGACTCTGGGAGGGAGTATTCATTCATTCATTCACTCAGCATCATTGCCTGCTTATGATTGGTTGCTGGGCCAGTCTCTGAGGCCACAGAAAGCCCACGCACAGTCTGGTGGCAGTGGCCACAGCCCTGGGGACAGTGGCCACAAGTTGTGGGCAGAGGCTTCTACTCCTGCCTTAGTGCTCAGGGATCACCGTGTCACAGGTTTCAATTTCTCATTTGTTCACTGAACTAAGTTTTCAAGGGCAAATAGGAGTCTGTCCAGGGAAGGGAACCTCGGGCTGGAAGAGGGAGGAGCCGACCTGAGCAGAGTCTGTCTTTGAGGGTGGGGTCCACAAGGAGGATGGGATGGGCCCCAATGCAGCCGTGGGGGGTGTGGGCAGCCTGGGGGCCTGGAGGTCTGGGAGCCTGGGGGTCTGGGGGCCTGGGGGCCTGGGGGTCTGGGGGCGTGGGGGTCTGGGGGCCTGGGGGCCTGGGGGCCTGGTGGTCTGGGAGCCTGGGGGTCTGGGGGCCTGGGGGCCTGGGGGTCTAGAGTGGAGCAGATGAGATACTCGGGCTCCAGTCCTGAGCATCAACCCTCCCTTAGGTCTCTGCCAAGGGATCATAGGTCCATTTATGCCAGACACCACTAAGCGCGCCTCAGAAATGGTCTCATCTAATCCTCACTGAAACGGAGGGAGGCGCGGCTCCTGCCCACCAGTTCACCAGGAGCGGGGTGGAGGCTCCATGGGCTGAGCTCCTGGGCCGTGTTGTGGTTGCACGTGGACCTGACAAAGGTCTGTCTTCAACCAGGGTGACGTTCGATGAGCTTAACAACAGGGGCTTCGGGGACTCTGAGCTGCTGGCTAAGGTGGGTCCCGGGAGCCTGGCAGCATGTAGCCATCAAACACTGACTCCACTTGTCACCAGAACACGCACTCGGAACCATGTCGGGGAGAGTGGTCACCCAAACGTGTGGCTCTTCTTTTTCTCGTTAGTGTTTTCATTATTGATCACTCTTCCTGGGATGATGGGACCATTCTGTTTCTAGCCCTCCCCACACATTTCCAGATTTATTTTCAAAGCTTTTATTTAAGGCCCTTCTCCTTCTCAAGAATCTTCAATGGCTCCCCTTTGCCTAGAGGAAAAATCCCAACTCTTCTGCCAGTCACAGCTCCCGCCATGGCTGCACGTCCCCTCTGCAGGTGGTTTCCTTCCCCTCCAAGCAGCCCCTCACCCACTGACTGCCTCCTCTCTGTGTCCCCAACATGCCACATGCTTATCCTCCCCTGGGCCTTTGCTGAGCACCCCCACCCCCCAGTGTGGCTCCTCAAACTAAAATCCCACCTTGGTCAAGACGCCTCCAGAACACACCAGCCTCCAGGTCACCCACTGTTTAATGTCCCACAGCTGTCCCCTTTCTGCCAACACTTGTTCATGGGTCAGCATCTCTGGTCTGTCTCCGGCAGCCCAGTCAAGAAAGGCCCAGAACACCACACCTTGCCCTGCTCCCAGCCTCCTTCCGCTGTGGGCTCAGGTGGGGGACGGGCCACTGTTTACAGAGCTCTTCAGGGGACGATGCGAGCTCCTGGGCGAGACCCTTCCTCCCCCTGCCCCAGGTGTGTCTTTAATGAGGAAGAGGGCGATTCAACTACAGGGACCTCACCCCAGGGGCAAGGAGGAGACCAGAGAAGCCAAAGCACCACAGCCTTTGGTCAGGCACCTGGAGGGCATCGAAAGACAACAGCAGCCTGAGGACCCCGTGTCAAGGCGTCCCTGAGCCCACCACCTCACCCAGCCCAGGGCATAGGCAGAGCACAGGAAGGACCAGGATTGTGGCCCAAGGAGAGGTTTTGCCAGGAGCCCCCCCTCCCACCCCCAGCCCAGCTGGGTGCCAGTGTGCCCAGGACTCCCACCCTGGCACCCAGGAAACGCAGCTGGGCCGTCAGAAGGCACAGTGCGCCCTCTGCTGGGGCGTCTGAGTTATTTCTCCCCTGGGGGTTCCCAGCAGGAGGAGACCAGGATTCAGAGGTGCAGGCAAAGGCGCCTTTAAACCTCCTCCAAACAGTCAGGGCAGGGCAGGGCAGGGGAGGGCAGGGCCAGGGAGGCTGCTCTGTGTCTCTTCTCTGCCTCCTGATTCCAGGGTCCACAGAGCTGAGGGTCAGATGGGTGGGAGGTAGCAGGGGACCAACTCCCCGCCATCCAGTCACACGGAGGCTCCTCCTGCCTCTCCCACCTTGTCCTGGACCACAGCCATCAGCATCGACCTGCAGTGGCTGGTGCTCAGAGGGAACAGGACTGAAGCATGGCTTTGGCTGTGTCCCCTGAAGGGCTCGGTGCTCTGAGAACCCGCAGTTCCTGGTCTGGACTCCCTGTGGGGCACAGTGCTCTACGGTCCAGGATCTTCAGTGAGGGGGCTTCGCGTTCAGTCTGGGGCTGGGCTGGGGCCGGCTGCAGCTGAGGCTGGCATTATCCTTACAAGGTCAGGGTCAGCCCTGGTCCAAGGTCCAGGTAAGCAGGTGAGCCCCAGTAGATAGGGCCTTCTCACTCAAGGTCCAGGCAGTGCATCTGGCCACTGTGAAGGGGGCTGTGTCTGGGGGGTCCAGGCAGGAGAGGATGGCAGGATGGTTTCCCCAGGAAGCCTTTCACAACAGGCAGAGGCCAAAAGTTCAGGGATCAGCACCCAGGACATCAGAGGTCAGCGGCATGGCTTGCTTCCCCCATGGACCCAAGTTCAGGATGCAGTGGCTCCCCGAAATCTCTACCAGATGTCCCGTAAATGTGTGTTCTTGGTCCAAAAAAAAAAAAAAAAAAAACCAGGCAAGTGTGATTGATACTGAGGAAAAGAAGCTGCACATTATTTTGGGTGGAGAATCATCATATCAACACATGCAGTGGTCCAGGCTACTGCAGGTCAGGTATATGAACAGTGGGGTCTGAGGAGGGTTTCACAGTCTCAGGGATCCACAGACCCACCTGGAATCATATGGGATTTGTGCGTGTCTGATTTTTTGTGGTGCCCATCAGATTCTCCAATAGTTTAGAATCTTTGCCAAACTTGTTTTAAACACTTTTTTGTCGTAGCTTTATTGAGATATAACTGGTAAACAACTTAAAATGTCCAACTTGACACATTTTGACACGTGTCTACCCTGTGAAACGCTCGCCACAATCAAGATATCAAACTTATCCATTGCCCTGAAAAGTTGATCTGCTGCTCTTTATTCCTATAGATAGATGAGTTTGCCTTTTCTAGAATGTTCTATGAGTGGAACCACACGGCCGGTACTCTTTGGAGGTCTGTTTTCTTTCACTCAGCCTCATTATTGTGATAACCCTTTGAGTTGTATGTCCATAGTTCATCACTTCTACTGTGGAATAATTTTTCATTGTGTGGAAGCGCCACCATTTATACCTCTGCTCATCTGTTGAATCTGAGTTGTTTCCAGTTTTTGGCTCCAATAAATAAGGCCACTATGAACATTTGAGGATATTTATTTGTGAAGACGTGCTTTCATTTCTCTTGGGTAAATATCTAATGGTAGAAAGAAACTTCCAGATTGTTTTCAAAAGCAGTTGCACCATTTTTGTTCTCTGAGCAGCGCTCTGCAGTCCAGTGGCTCCCACACTGACCGATGCTTGTCCCTTCAAACCAGTGTCATCCATTCCAGTGGCTGAGCAGTGGCTTGTTTTGCTTTTATTTTTGCATTTCCTTAATGACAAATGCGGTTGGGTATCTTTTCACATGTTTATGTATTTTCTTTGGTGAAGGGTCTGTTCACATTTTTTGTTCGTTTAAAAAGTTGGGTTGTTTCTTATTTTCTTATTTGAGTTAAAGAATTCTTTACTGGGCTCTTACAAATAAAATTGCTATGACACAAGACCTTTGTTGGCTAAATGAATGTATTACGAATATCTTTCCCAGAGTGTGGTTTCCTTTCCATTTTCATGACCGTAGCTCTTGAATAGCAAACTTTTAAAGTTTTGATAAAGCCCAATTTATTTTTTTGTTTTATAGTTTGTGCTTCCTTGCATCATGTTTACAAAATCTTTGCCAAATGCAAAGTAAATAAGATTTCTCCTATGTTTTCTTCTAGCAGTTTTGTAAGTATAGTGCTTATGTTGAAGTCAAAGATCTTTGAGCTGATTTTTATAGACGTTGCAAGTTTTGAATCCAAGACCTTCTTTCCTCCCTCCGCCCCTCCCTCCCTCCCTTCTTTCCTTCTCTGTTGCTTCTTGTACATGGATATCTAATTATTTCAGCCACATTTTCTAAAAAGATGAACTTCCACTCATTATCTGGCACTTCTGTCAAAAATCTGTTGACCATACACACGTGAATCTACTTTTGGACTCTGTTACTTTCCGCTGATCTCTTTGTCTGTGTTTATTATAATACCATACTGTCTTGTTATAGCTTTATAATAAATAATAAACTCAGAGTAAGTCTTCCAATTTTACTCTTTTTCAAAATTGCTTTGGCTACTCTACATCCTTTGTATTTCCATAAAATTTTAGAATGCATTTGTCAATTTTTACCAAAAAGCCTGCTGGGATTCCACTGAATCCATACACATTATTTTAGGGGAAAACTGACATCCTTAAATTAACTAAGTCTTCTCACCCATGAGCACAGCACATCCCTCCATTGATTTGGTCCTTCAATCTCTTCCATGACTCTTTGCCCTTTTCAGTGGACAGGTCTTACACATCTGTTGTCAAATTTATCCCTAAATATTTCCCACATTTTTCATGCAACTATAAATGCTAGAGTTTTCAATTTTGGCTTTTCAAATCATTGCTCATACACAGAAATTCCATTAATCTTTGTATTTTGATCTTGAAGTCTAGAACTTTCTGATCACTTATTAATTCTAGAAGTGTGTCTGTGTTTCAACGGGATCATGGACATAGACTATCACGTTATCTGCAAACCACGACATATTGGCCTCCTCCTTTCTGCCCTGGATGTTTGTCAATTCGTTTTCTTGCCTTATTGCTCTGGCTTCAAATTCAGTGCACTGTCAAACAGGGAGAGGAAGCTGGCCATCTTGCCTTGTCTCCAGGCACGGGGAGCAAGCATGTTTCCACTCTTTCTTTCTACACTTTTACTCACCTTGGAAAGCTCAGAGGGGTGTCCCTGCAGGACAGGTGGGAAGACATGGACTTGCCCTGGGTCTTTCCCCCTCCTTCCTGCTGCTCTGGTGGGAGCCCCGGGGAGGTTGTAGGCGCCCGGAAGGCAAGACAGCAAGTCCCCCATGCCGTGCCTGGTGTGGTGCTCAGCTGCACTTCCCTGGCCCACCAGTCTCGGAGTCCTTCCCAGAGGGTCTGCAGGTGCACCTTTGGCCCATATCCTCTGCTTTTCTCAGGGACCAGCGTCCCTCCTTCCCTCCTTTCCCTCTCTAGAAACCTGAATGGAAGGAGCGGGAAAGAAAAGGGCTCAGGTTTCAGGGCATCAGGTTACCTTCAGAGTCCTCATTCAAAAATAAACCTGAGGGGACCAGGGGGGGGGGCGGTGACAGAGACAGGAGGAAGCTGTTAGCACAGCTCTGGTCCAGGCAGTATTTTTAGGGCTGGTATTTAGGCTTGGCCTGGGGACAAGGGGCTGGAAAATGCGAGGCATTTCCTCTTCCTGTCAGCTGAGCCGCTGTGTGTGAGTGTGCGCCCCACTCAGCACCTCCAGAATAGCAAACAATTGCACCTCCTCACAGGCCGCTCCTGCCGCCTCCACTGACCGCAGTCCCTCCAGTCCTGTCTTGTCTTGGGACACCTGGGAGGCTCCTCCAGACCTTGACCTGAGCCCTGCAGGGAGAGGAGTCCCTTGTTCCCTTGCACTGCTGTGTTGCTGTCACCTGCTAAGCAGGTCACCTGCCGCATGAGGGTGCCAGACTGTGTGCCCTCTGAGGCCCCTGGGTGGGACGTTTTCAGAGGACCCAATGATGCTGTCACAGGTGACCAGCTGGAGTTACCTGTACCCTCAGTGCCTCAGTTTCCCCATGGGGATGGTGATGGTACCCACATCCTCAGGGCGTTTCCAGGACTCCCCGAGTTCCACAGGTGAAGTGCTCAGGACACCCGTGGCAAGGGGAAGGCCCAGGAAGCTTGCTATTGTTTGACCGTCCGCTTCACGCTGGCCTTGAACGTGGGCAGGGTGCAAGGGCTTCGGCCTTGAACTAGGCAGGCGTGGGCTCATGGCAGCCTGTTCAGCTGGCCACCTGGGTCCTGCCCTCGAGAGCTGTGAACTCCCACACCCTCCAGCAGGGCCTGGAGTGAGGGGTCCCCGTAGCCGCTCGCTTGTAGGGTGACTGTACGCTACCAGAACCCCGAAGACACTGACGTTATGGGGGCCCCAGGGGGCTCTGGCCGGCTTTGTTTCTCCTTTATAAACTTATTTTACTTCTGAGGGTCTCGTTTTCCTTTCTTATAAAATGAAAGGAAGGAAAAATGTAATGAAATACTGTTCTGCCTCATAAGGAAGGAGATTCTGACAGTTGTCACCACGTGGATCGACCTTGAAGACTTCACCTCAAGTGAAATAAGACAGTTCAAAGGCAAATATGAGACTGTGCGATCCCACGGGTGGGAGGCCTCTGGAGGGGCCAAACTCACAGAGAAAGCAGAATGGGAGCTGCTGGGGGCTGGGCGAGGAGGGTTTTGTTGTTGTTATTATTGTTACTGGGGGTTGAACTCAGGGGCACTAGACCTCTGAGCCACACCCCCAGCCCTTTTGTGTATTTTATTTAGAAATAGGGTTTCACTGGGTTACTTAGGCCCTCACTGAGTTGCTGAAGCTGGCTTTGAACCTTTGATCCTCCTGCCTCAGCCTCCCAAGCCGCTGGGATTACAGGTGTGCACCACCAGGCCTGGCTCTATGGATTAATGAGTAAGAGAATCAGTTTTGCAAGACGGGAAGACTTGTGCAGATGGGTGGTGTTCACATGGATGTACAGTGTGTCGTTAATACCTTATGACTGTGCGATCATTCATACAGTCACACGGTATAAAGGGCACACTTTAAATGGTTGTGCTGGTAAATTTCATTATGTGTATTGTACCACAAAATGCACAATAATCAAAATTTTTGAAAATAAAAACGAGAGGGGAAGCAGTTAGATAACCAATTACGTCTGTACCAATGCTTTTGCCCCTAAACGGAGTTCTCTTTTTCTCCTTTCCTGTTGTCTAGACAGCTCCCTCTCTGTAGACAGCTGTCACAGAGGCCCATTTGGGGACACAGATTATGTTGTATAAAACTCTGGGGACCGCTATTTTCCACTGGAGTGTGAGTGGTCCATCCCAGAGTTGGGCTGTGCACAGCCTGTTTAACCACATAATCCAGCCTGCTTCTGATCTGCCTGATCAGAGGGTGGCCCTATGTCTCATCTCTTGAGTTTTTGCAAAGTAGGAAACAAAACAGCATCAAATACGAATTACAGAATAACACCACAAAATCACCGACCCTGGGAGGCCGACCTACAGGAGGTTTCTTCTGCCTGGGGCTTGTTGACATTCCTGCCATTCGTGGCCAGTGGGGCAGGCACCACAGAGGTGCTGGGACCAGCCAAGACCGAGGTCCTTGCTCTCAGAGTGCCCTCTAGTTCAAGGAGACAGACAAGACTCAGGCAGTGTCCAAGAGTGTTAAGTGCCATGTGGACAGGGTCAGGGGGTCCTGGCAGGGTGGTGAGGGGGCTGCTTTAAGCTATGATGAGGGAAGGCATCTCTCAGGAGGGGACATTTGAGTTGTCACCAAATGGCAAGTGAATGAGGGCCTGAGCCGCCCGCCCCCCCCCCCACCTCCTCACTGCAGGCCTGGCATGTTCTGGCCTCTCTCTACCTGGCCTCGCCCTCACTCTGTGTCCCTTCACCCATGGCCTTGCCTTTGGATGATGGCCAGTCCACTGCAGGTGGAAGCTCTTCCCCCTCCCCCTCCACAGACCCAGGCAGGGAGAGAGAGAGAGAGAGAGAGAGAGAGAGAGAGAGAGACTGACTCAGGTGAGGAGATGTGGGGGGGCCTCCCAGTGAAGCCATGCCACATGGCAGGGCCCCTCAGAAGGGAGGAAGGCCACTTACTGGAAGGCTCCCCTGGCTGGGATGATGGGACCACCCCTCCGGGATGGCTGGGTCAGGGCGGTGAGAAGGAGAGAGTCGGTCCCTGTGGCCGAGCTTGCTGGGTAGGAGCCTGGCTGCCGGAGCCCCGTGCTGCTGGGTCCAAGCCCCTTCTCAGCCCCTTCCTGGCTGAGGGGTCTGGGAAAGCGCTCAACCTCTCGGCACCCTGGTTTCCTCTTCCGTGATGAGGCACGACAGCTGGCAGGAGCCATGGCCCTGCCTCCGAGGGGCTGCGAGGACTCAGTGAGCGGCATTTGGCAGGCGAGTGTGAGTTCTGGCTCTGCTCTTGTTTTTCAGGTGTACTGTCTACCCGTGGCGAGCTGTCTTCCAACCATCAGGGTCTTCTTTTCTTACTCTACAAATAAAGTCTTGGTGCATTCACAAGAAGCTTGACCTGGAAGGGACAGAGCTATACCCAGAGCAAGGGGGTGCGTCTGAACTGAAGACCTTAGTACGTGGGAGGGCACCTTCCCCACCTGAGAGCCAGTGTTCTCAGCAGGTGGGTGTCTGCTTTTACATCTCTGAGAAAGAGAGAGCTCCTTACTGCATCCCATCAGCAAAGACTTTCATCCTTCCATCCATATATCCATCAATCCGTCTATCCATCCATCATTCCATCTATCCATGCATTTATCCATCTGTCCATCTGTCCATCCATGCATCTATCCATCCGTCCATCTGTCCATCCATGCATCTATCCATCCATCCATCCATCTATCCATCCATCTATCTATCCATGCATTTAACCATCCATCCATCCATCTATGCATCTATTCATGCATGCATCCATCCATTCATTTATCCATCCATCCGTCCATCCATCCATCCATCCATATCCATCCATCATCCATCCATCCATCTATCCTTCCATCTATCCATGCATCCATCCACCCATCCATCCATTTGCTAATGGACATCCATCCAACAAACATTCTTCAGAACTTGTTTCTGCTAAATATGATGCTGGTTTTGCAAAGGTGAATACTTCAGCCAGGGCTCCCTCAAAAACAGAGCCTGTGGCAAAGCTGATATGCTAATGTTTCACTATGCAGCCCCAGGAAGCAGTGTGTGTCGAGGGGGAGACAGAGTGGAAGGAGGCAGACATGGCTGCTCACACGGCCTTACTTAAGGGCTTTGGGCAGGCTCCGTCCCAGTGACGCCGTACCCACCAGCTTGCCATGGCATCTAGAAGGAGTTGTTTTGATCTAAGCACCTTTTAGTTAAATATTTTCTTCGTGTGGCTTTTCTTCTCTTCATCTCTTTAAAAATTGTGGTAAAACACACACACAACATAAAATCCACCATTGTGACCATTGTGACCATTGAAGGCACGCGGTTCTGTGGCGGTTAGCACGTTCATGTTGATCAAAATCCACCCGCACAACTTTTATATCTTGCAAACCTGGAACTCCAAATCCATTAAGCAATAACCCGCCATTCCTTCTCCCCGGCCCCTGGCCACCCCCATTCTGTTTTCTGTCCCTGTAGACTGAAGACCTCAGGAACCTTATACAGGTGCACTCGTACCGTGTCTTCTGGTCCAAGGCTGGCCTGCTCCATGCAGGACACACCCCCCAGGCCCATGTTGTGGCACGAGTCAGAATCGCCCTCCTTGTTACAGCAAAGCCTCTTCCTCTGGGTGTCTGTGTCCACCTCTTGCTTGGCCTTGGATGGCTTTTACCCCTTGGCCCTGGTGACCGACCCTGCCGTGAAGGTGGGTCTAACCCGTCCGTCTCGGCTCCTCTCCAGGAGTGGCTGACTGAGCGTGGGGGGTCTACATTTAATTTTTGGGAAACCGCCTTCCTGGTTTCCGCAGCGCTCAGCCTCTGTCCCTCCACGGGGCTTTCTTGGAAGCAGAGGCCATGTTGCCAATGTCAGATGTCCCCGATGAAGGGCCACCACACCCACCTAGCTGCCTCCCTTCCTCTTCACAGTGGCTTAGCGTTGTCACTGGGCTCTTGTTACCTGTTGTCACACTGATGACGAGGTGGTGTCATTATCCCCTCTAAGAACAGAGGAACACTGAGCCTCAGATTCTACAGAAGCCGCTGCAGCTCGCGCCTGCTCAGTCCTCCTGCGGTTCCCAGGTTTCCCCTGGGGAGCCTCCTTCCCCACTCCCAGGACCCGCTGATCCCAAGGCCCACCCTGGCCCTTGGCCCCAGGGCCACACCAGACAGCCTTTCTCCTGGATGTGGTGACCGGCTCCATGGGAGTTCTATGAGCCAGACCCGGCCAACCAGAGCCTGGGAGCATCTTCTGGGAATTTGCCTAGTGTTTGAGGAAACTGTCCACTCTCAGCTTGGATTGCTAAGCAGATAGGATGTGTTTAGCTGCAGGTACCCACTTCTGCCACCCCTTAGGATGACCCTGACTGAGCATGAAGTCAACCTGGAAACATGGCCCCAAGAGGTGAAGAGGCAGATTCCAATCACCTTTGGAACACCTAGATCTAACTGTACCTGAAGCGATTGGATCTGCTCCTGGACTTCTCAATTACCAGGGCCAAGAAATCTCCTTCTTAGTTGAAGTTCTGTCTCTTATATCTGAAGGGAATCCCAAGATCAGCCAGGCAACCATGGTGCCAAAACCTCAGACTCCTCCAGATGCCTTGACTGAGATCTGGGCGCCGGCTCGGGAGCAGGCCTAACCCTGTCCAGCTCTGGGAAGGGAGCCAGGTCCTGGCTGCGGCGTGGCGGGTCCAGCAGTCCAAAGCGCAGTGCTTGCGAGCTGAACCTTAGGCAGTTGGCGAGTCCTAGGCCGGCGGCCCGGTGGAGCCCTGTGCCTGTTTTCTGTGTGACCCACAAGCTAAGAATGACTTCCACAATTTTAAATGATTGAAAGCAATCAAAAGAGGGACATTTAGTGGCATGTGAAAACTACATGAAATGCAGGTTTTGGCGCCATAATAATGTTCTACTGGAACACAGCCACCGCGCCTCACCTCCGCCTTGTTTATTGCTGTTTCCACGCTGCAACGCGGGACAGAGTCGCTGCCAAGAGACGCCTAAAATACTCACTATCTGGCCTGTTTAGAAAGAGCTTGCCAACTGCTGCCATCCCTCGAGCCCTCCTGGGCTCCCGTGGCGCCTACCCAGACTGCTCATCCTGCCCTTTCCCACCGCTTCCCCTTCCTCCAGTGCCGGTCATTAAAGAAGCAGGTCTGTCACACCATCCGCAAGGCCATGGGAAGTGCTTAGCACGGAGCCTGGCAGATTCTTGGCGCTCAGTGATCAGAAAGTGCTGGCAAGCAGCCTGACTCAGTGGTTAAGCCCGTGCATGGCGGCTCTGCATCCTGTCCCTGCTTATTCCCTGTGTGACCTTGGGCTGGTTGTTTCACCTCTCTGGCCTCACTCACTTCCTGCAAAACAGGAATAAATACAGTACCTACCTCTTGGTGTCCTTAAGATCAAATTAGTCATTACATGTCAAGTGCTTCAAAGGTGCCGGGCACCTAGAAATGCTGGCCGAGATGCGAATTGCTGTTCTCATTGGCTTATCTCCATGGAGGATCCTGGGGTCTCCCTTCTGTTGAACCTGGCCCACGTCCGGCTATGTGGGAAGCCTTACCAGGGCCTCAGAATCCCCCCAGTGGGAGGCAGCTAGGAGCCGAGGTGGAGTCTTAAAGGAGGATATCCTGGGTTTGGCCTCACCAGCAAGGTGTGTGTGTGTGTGTGTGTGTGTGTGTGTGTGTGTCCACACAACCATCATTTTGGGGAAAAGAAAGCGGGTAGGTCGTGCTCAGGCTAAAATCAGCCCCATAAATGGTGGGCAGTTTCCAAGGCTGCAGCTGCCAGTCTGGGCCGGCCTCCACCTGTGGGGCAGGAGCCTGAGCCTCTAAGCCCACCTTGTCCTGCCCACCTCTGGCCTGATGCGCTCTCTTCTGGTGGACAAGGGCCCAGGACAAGCAGCTGCAGCAGCCCTGGGGAGGGGTCAGAAGGACGACAGCGACCTGAGCAAGGAGGAGAAGGGCCTCTGGGCCTCCCCTCTACTCCTGACTCAATTGTCCTCTAGGATGGAGAGGAGGCTGAGCCAAGCAGGCAGAATTGAAAGGTCCTGGGACTCCTGCCCGGGTTTCCAGTGGCCCGGAAGTTCTGGAAGTCCCAGGGAGGGGGCCACTGTGACCTGCTGCCTCCCTGGGCCCAACTTCGTCCGGCCTGGCCACCCCTCCTGGCTCTGCCCAGTCTCGCCCAGCTCCCACCCACCCAGCCACCCACAGCAGTGTACTTCTGCCTGGAGTCCAGCCCTGTGACTCCCTGAGGGACAAGCATCCATTCTCTCACCAGGAGGGCCGGGAGGGGCCATTCCAGCATCTGTCCCTCCTCAGCAGCATCGGAAGGTGGCAGGAGAGCAGCGGGCGCTGAAGAGCCAGGCCTTGGGTGTCAAGTGCACTTGTGTGCACATGCGCACACACACGCACACACCGATGATACGCATGACCACACGCACAGCGAGGACACGCACACCCAGACACACGCTCCTGGACAGACACACTCAGCTCCCCATGCAGTCACTCTCCCCTCAGCCCCCCACACCCAGGCATCCTCACACCACCTGCCCCTCCCACACGCGCACCCGCTGCCAGCTGGGCCGTGCCTGTGGCTGTCACTCTGCTCCTGTGCTGGTCTGAAGGTCAATGTGGGCTGGCATCAGCCTGCTGACCGTGAGGACCAGGGCTGTCACATGCCACAGAGCTCCAGAGGCCAGCAGGTTCCTACCCAGCTGTGGGCCAGGGGCGCCCATCCCTGAACCCCATCTCACGGGGCCTTTGTTAAAAATCCCCAGAACCGGTTCCCGAGCCCAGATCTGGTGACCGGGGATCTCGGCGGTGGCGGTGAGCAGGAAGGATGGTTGGGATCTGGCAGGTTTGGGGCTCCTGAGGCTGGACGGACTTAGTGCCGAGGTCCATGCAGCTGGAGGCCCAAGCTGATGAGTGCAGGAACCAAGGCTGAGGACAGGAGTGTCCGGACCAGGTCACACAGTGACTGCGTGGGACACCAGGGCCAGAACCCAGGCCTCCTCACTCCCAGTCCCCAACTTTGGGGTCTGCAGAGATCCCTGTGCCTTCTGCTGCCCCCACCAGCCCGAGGGCCTCCTTGCTGCCCCTGTTGGCTCCCCAGCAAGGGGCCAGCTGTCTCTTGGGTTCTGTTGGGCCCAGGCCAGGGCCAGCCCCCCCCCAGGCAATACCCTGAGCAGAGGCTGGGTGACTGTCCCCCCCCCCCATGTGAGGCCCTGCATTAGGGAAGCAGGGTTGGGCTCCCTGCAACCACAGATGTTCCTCACCACACGTGAGCCCCTCACTCCTGAGGGAGGCCAGAAAAGGGAGTCCAAACATCTGGGCTGCACAGAGAGCCAAGACCCACCATGCAGATGTTTTCAGAGCTCGATTTGGGCGTCAGCACCGAGAGGACATCTGGGTGGAGGGTTGGGGCTCATGTTGGAGGGAAAGGGGTGGATCTCATTCACGATTCAGGATGGTGTCAGCACGACGATGGGGGGAGGTGTGGTCCCCACTTGACTCAATGGGTGGGATTTTGGTCCCAAGGGCAGCAGTCAGGTGACATCAGCAATAACAGCTGCTATTCATTGGGCACTCTCCTTCCTTCCTTCCTTCCTTCCTTCCTTCCTTCCTTCCTTCCTTCCTTCCTTCCTTCCTTCCTTCCTTCCCTTTATCTCTCTCTTTCTTTCTTTCTCTCTCTCTCTTTCTTTCTTTCTTTCCTTTCTGTGCTTTGCATGTATTATCTCATTTAACCTAGACAACAACCCCATGAGGCCGGTACCATTACTGTCCCCATTCTTTATGCAACAGAAGCACAGAAAGATTGGGTCACTCGGCCAGGCTTACGGTGGCCAGGTCAGTTTCACCCAGAAGCCCTGGCCCATGAGCAACTCCCAAGGGTTTCTGGGAACCAATCCCAGGTCCCCTTCTTCCCCCAACATCATTTGCATATGGAGAATTTTGCACAGTGGCAGTGGCTTCCAGGGCCCCTCCTCTTTCTCCGCTGGAACTTGGGAGACAGACACAGCAGGAAGCAAAGCTAGCCCCTCCTCCCAGGCTGGTGGGCAGCTGGGGGGTGCCAATGCTCCTGGGCTTCCAAGACCAGGGACCGCTTCCCGAGGGGTAGAAGGAGCTATGGCCAGCAGGCTATTTATTCTGTGTCCCCTAAGTCATCTCAGGCCCTCCCTCCCCAGCCTGAGCCTCGCAGGCTGAGCCAGGGACCCTGAGAGCTAGCGGCAGCAGCGGACAGGGGCAATTCTGGGGCCTGGAATCAGGCTGAGATGTTGACGGGTCCTGGCCCATGCCTCCCAGGGCTAGGGGAGTCCTCAGGCCTGCTGGGGTAGGCGGGCAGCACAGGGCCATGCTTGGAGCCCATGTAACAGGTAGCCCCACTTCCTGTGCCCTCCCCCACTGCCCTCCGGGGGCATCCAGGCTGCGGCCTCTCCCCTCCCCTTATCCCAGCTCCAGAGCCGCCCGACAGCAGCCATTGACAACCTAGTGAGGAAGCTCACCAGCCCACCCGGCCCTCCCCTCTTCGTCCTGCTGACCAGGAAGTTTGTGTCCCCTCAACAGAGGCCCTCGGGGGGCAGGGGATGCAGGGGCCAGGGCCAGGGATGGGAGTGGGGAGCTTCCTGGGCTCTGAGTTCCTGGGAAGACACTCTCTGCTCCTCTCCCAGAAAGGGTGCCCCAGGCAGGAGGGAGGCTGAGGAAGACCGGAGCTGGCTGAGCTCGGGTTGGAGGAACTGAACAAAGACGGCGGCTGGAGTGTCCCTGGAGGTGGGAGGGTCTCCAGGGCCGGGTAACAAGCCATTTCTAGAACACGCAGCTGCCCACAGGAAAACCTCCACAGGGTCTCCACGGGGGAAGCTGAGGCACCACCTGGGAGGAGAGGCTTCCCCCTGGACCCGGGGCTCCCTCTCTCTGGGACAGCCAGGGGCCTGGACGTCAGAAGCAGCTCTTGATTGAGCCTTGGGGGCTGGGTCTGCCAGGGCTGGTCACTGCCGGGTGTGGGACCCCTGTGTGCCACCTCACCTCAGCTTCCGGTGAGTAAGACAAACGGGTGGGTGGTCCTGACCAGGGAGGCCAGTGCACAGCTCGTGCTGTCAGACTGACAACCGGCCCCTGGAGAGGCCTCCCAGGAGGCTGTCCCCGTGGCCATCTGGACCAAGGCTGGGCCTTCTCCAGCCGCTCCCCTACCCCGGCCCCTGGCTGGGCTGCACAAGGCAGCACAGGGATCAAAGAGCTGGGCCCCAGGGTCTGTGTGATGTCCCAACGGCCCACCTGGCCATGCTGGAAGGCAGGCACCCCCATGGCTCCCTGGACCTTCGTCCTACAGGACTCAGCCCAGTCTTGCCGTCCCAGCCAGGGAAGATGGGGGCCAATGTGTCACCTCCAGGCTTCAGTCCCAGATGCTGGAAAAGACACAGGCAAGAAGGGTCCAGGCTCTGTCCTCCCATGGCAGGATGGAGGGGGGTCTCGCCTTTTCTTAAAAGATGAGGCTAGGATTCTCTGGGGCTTTGCCTTGGGGACTGTGGTCTCCCTGGCCCCCTTAAGTGACCATGCCAAGGCCAAGGCTTTCTGGGCTTCGGCAGCAGGCCTGTTACGAGGACACATAGCCGGCCTGGGCCTGAGAGGCTAAGGGAAACTCCTCTGAGATGCCCCGGGAGGAGAGGGGGAGCAGCCAGGAGCGGGTGACAGTGGTCTTGAACCCCCACCTTTGCTGGGAGCTGCCCTGGGGAGGCCCTCCGGCTTTGGCTTCCCGGGCATCGAGTGAGCTCTGATTCGCTGGGTGACCTCAGACCACTCACAGATCCTCTCTGTGCCTGAGTTTCTCTTTAGGACCATTTCCAGAAAAAATTCTTGGTTTTCTCTTCATTCTCCCACTTGGAAGGGAAGAAGGGTAACTGAGGAGGCTTACAGGGTCAGCTCTGCTGCTCAGCAAATGGCTGAGTCCCACAAACAGTACAGGACAGACACACGAACCCAAAGCCCCCCCATGTGCCTCGGAGCCCAAATACACATGTGCACACACCCTCCTGTATGCAGCAACACACACACACACACACACACACACACACACGTACATGCACAGCACATACACTAATCTGCTTTCCCTTTCATTCCTTTAATTTTGCCGATTCAGTTTGACTTTTCAATACCAGAGAGCAAAGAAGAGGCCCCAGGTTTCGAGTTTCCCTGCTAAGGCACAGAGTTGTAGCTAAGGCCGTAGTATGGATGCATGCACCTCGGAGGTGCCTGGGAATGTGGTAATTATGGAGGCAATATAAGCTGTGGTCCATGGCCCCTGTGTTCAGATAATGAGGAGGAGGAGGATGGTGATTTGCTACCAGGGATTGAACCCAGGGGTGCTTAATCACTGAGCCACATCCCAGCCCTTTTAAATATTTTATTTAGAGACAGGGTCCTGCTGAGTTGCTTAGGGCCTTGCTAAGTTGCTGAGGCTGGCCTCAAATTTGTGATCCTCCTGCCTCAGCCTCCTGTGCTGCTGGGATTACAGTTATGCACCACCACACCTGGCATGATCAGTTTATTTTTAAAGTCCTAATTTCACTTTTTTAAAGACATTAGCTATCTGTCTCCAAGCCCACCCCTCCTAACAAAAGCAGTCCCTTCCTAACTTTAGAGCTAAGGTCCAGAAGGCACCAAGAGGTGAATTGCTTGTCCCACAGTCCAGAATCCTGAATAGGTAAAGGGGATGTGGTTTTAAGGAGGGGGTAATGCTGCCTGATGGCCCTGCCTGACTCGGCTCCCTGACCTGCACATGCCCCTGTTGAAAAGACCTTGGAGGTCGGCTCAAGCCGTCGAGGGTTCGCCCTGTGTCTGAGACCAAGCTAGGTCAAACAAGGGGCCAAGACTGAGAGCAGGAAGTGGCCAGCAACAGAGTGGACTCCAGAGTGAGCCACAGACAGGGCTGGAGAGACCGTGCTCTCGGCATCTCCTGGGGGCTGGCCAGCTGAGCAGCTGTGGCCAAGGGCTGGCCTGTGCCCCTGACCTGGCCTGGAGCAGGCTGGAAGGCTCGCCAGTGGCCAGCCCTTTCCACGGAGGCCACTCCTGGCGGGACAACTGCCCAGGCCTTTGCAGGTTGAGAGGGCCCAGCCATGAGGTCATCCAACTGCCCTCCTCTCTCCCTGCGGTCAATCCACAATGGCCTGTGGTCCCCACACCTGTCCCCTGGCACGCCTGGGGACAGGGACCTGGCAGGAACCTTCTCTCCAGCTTCCGCTAAAGCCACCGACCCCTCACCCCCAAGCCCCGCCCGTCTCTTCCTGTCCCTGCCCACAGTGCTGAAGGTGGAGTGGAGGGTTCCTGGGGCAGAGGAGGCCCAGCTCTCCGCCTGGACATGGAGCTCTGCGGGTACACTTCACTGCCGCCAAACATCTGCAGTGGCAGAACTCAACACCAGCAAAACTGCCACGGCTGTCCCTTTAGTGAGCATGCAAGACTCTGGGGACAAGCACAGGTAGGCAGGAGGGTGAGGAGGGGTTGGCCAGTCTGTCTTCATAGTATTAAAGATAAAACAGCAATGACAATAGCTAATTCCTGCCCCACTGACCGGGGCCAGACACTCTCAGTACCTCTCACATATCACAACAGCTAATTCTCATCCCCCTGTGTGTGATTGTCATATTTTCCCCTTTTCATGGATGAGGAAAACAAGGCCCAGAGAAGTCAAGGGTGTTGTCTGAGGTCACACAGCCAGGATCTCTGAGGGGTTCCAATAGCAGCAGTTGGCCCCACAGCCCTGCTCCAAAGAACTTCTGCTAATCGCTTCTGGGTGCCAAGGTGGTTCAGAGCCTGCTATGAACCTGCTGAATCCTAATTGAGCTCTACAAATTCTTGGTGGATGATACAAAAGCCCATGCCAGCCCAGATTGGCCCCCAGGTTTGCTTTGTGATGACGGACATTGCTGGGTCTTCTTGGGTCCTTGTTGACCAAGGGCAGTGGCCACTGCTCTGTCCTCCCACTGCTCGGCCCAGCCCGGCTGCTCTTCTGCTGAGATCGTGGCGCCCGCAGCTGCCCGGCTCTGCAGGGGTGAGGACTGCACCCTCCAGGAGAACGTCTCCGGCTGTGCCCCCTCAGCCCCACCCCCATCCTCCCCAAACAGCTGAAGCTGTGCAATGTGAGAGGACAGTGGACTTGCCAGAGGTTTCCGGAAAGCATCCAGAGGTCACTCTGGGCGGCTTGGGCCCTGACCACTGCTCTGAATAGCCGCCCGTCTCGCCCTCCCTGGGCTGGCTCTCTCAGCTCCGGGTGGACTGTGGGGGCTGGGGCTGGCTTGCTGCTGAAGGCGGCCGTGGGGGAGCTGAGCACTTGACTCAGCAGCTGGCAAACCCCGGGTGCCAAGGAGAGTGAGGACGGAGCCCCCCACTCTCCCGCCAAGGCCTGCCTTCCCAGGCCGGGACCCATCCACAGCTGGCCCAGTGGCCTAAACTTAAGCCACTATAATCCCATCCAGGCTCCAAGAGAGGTAGCTGGGCCCACTCCTCCAGACCACCCAAGAATCACCTCGGGGACTTCGGATATGGACAGAGGTATTCTCTACTCAGGTCAGGAGGGCAGAGCAGGTGGGCTGGGCTGCCTGTGAGAAATTGCCAAGTACTGTCCCCCAAGGGGAGCCTGAGTGGCCTTCCCCACCTCTTACCCCTCTGCTGGGAGACTCCTTGGAAAGACATGAAGTTTCAAACACCAGGGGACAGGCTGAAGTCCCCCAGCAGATAGAGTCTAGGAGGCCCGGGAAAGATGGATAGTCCCCACATGTCGGAGCAGGGGTGGCAGAGTGGAGTCCTAGCAAGGTACTGGGTGAGGCTGGGCAGCTGGATTCCTTCAGCCCCACCATGCCTGGCCACAATGGGCACTGCACCATGAGGTCAGGGCTTACAGAGTACCATGAGGTTTGCCTATGTCACCTGCCTCTCTGAGCTCTCGAATAGCTCAAGAGAGTTGAACGAGAGGCTTCCAACCTGCCCAGGCTCTGAGGACGGGTGGACAGCCCTCTCTGCCTTGGTCTTCACTTCAACAACGGGACTCCTGCTTCATCCATTGACCAAGAGGCCCTGGTACCTGGTTCCAGTGGGGTCCGCTGTGGCTGAGTGGGAGGACAAGAGGACAAGTCCTCTCCAAGGACTCCCACGCTGAGGGCAGTCAGCGACATCACCACCGGGCTCTCCAGGCCAGAGGGGACACATAGGCTTTCACAGGCCAGCGCACCAGACTGCCAGGGGAGGCCTGAGAAGGATCCTGCACTCAGTGAGACAGCACCAAGATCAACTAGTAATGTCTGCACAGGCACCTGAACAGGTAAAGGGGACACGGTGCCCCGAACCTGGAAACCCGAAGGGGCATTCATGCTGGCCTCTGGGTAATTTCCAGGAATGACTGCTGGCCCCAAGGACCTGGGCGTGACAGGAATCTTTCCTTCATTCCATGCAGCAAACCTTGGCTGCCCACCTCACCCCAGCTGCCAAGGCGTCCAAGTCCACCCAACCCGGCAGGGAGGACCTCAAGCCGGAAGCGCTCTGAATATCACTAAAGGAGCCATTGGCTGGCTAGGGCGGGGTGAGGGCCAATCAAGACTCATGGTGGGCGTGGTCTTCCATCAGCCACGCCCCCTCCAGCCCGGTTTCCTTATCTGCGGAGGCCAGTGGGCAGCCTGAGAAGGAAAAGGGAGGAACTTAAGAAGGGCAAGTAAAATGAACTCAAAAAATCCTTTCACCAAAAAGCCAAATAACCCGATCAATAAATGGGCAAAGGAACTGAACCGGCACTTCACAGAAGAAATATGGTTGGTCATATTCATCTCACTCCAGTCAGAATGGCAATTATTAACAGTACTAGTAATAACAGGGCCAGTGGCGCCTGTAATCCCGTTGGCTGGGGAGGCCGAGGCTGGAGGATCGCAAGTTCAAAGCCAGCTTCAGCAACTTAGCGTAGCCCTGAGCAACTCAGTGAGACCTTGTCTCAAAATAAAATACAAAAAAGTGCTGGGGATGTGGCTCAGTGGTTAAGTACCCTTGAGTTCAATTCCTGGTGCCAAATATATATATTTATTTATTTCAATAAGTGTTGGTGAGGATGTAAGGGAAAAGTTACACTCATACATTGCTGGTTAGGCTGTAAATTGGTGCAAACTCTCTAGAAAGCAGTATGGAGATTCCTCAGAAAACTTGGAATGGAACCACCATTTGACCCAGTTATCCCACTCCTCGGTTTATACCCAAAGGACCCCAAACCAGTATACTCTAGTGACATGGCCACATCAATGTTTATAGAAGTTCAATTCACAATAGCTAAGCCATCAACTCAGGTGCCCTTTAACAGATGAATGGATAAAGAAAATGTGGTATAGGTATGCAATGGAATGTTATTCAGCCATAAAGAAAAAGGAAATTATGGCATTTGCCAGCAAACAGATGGAACTGGAGACTATCATGCTAAGTGAAATAAGCCAATGTGGGGGGGGGGTTAAACAAAGGGGAATGAAGGAGAGGGAGAGGGGCTGGGAACAGGAAAGAGAATGAATCGGACATAACTTTCCTAGTTCACGTGTGAATGCAGGGCCAAAGAAACTCCAACTCCACGTCGTCGTGCACAACCACAAGAGCGGGATCCTAATTAGAATAAGTTATACTTCATGTATGTGTGATGTGTCCAAAGACACTCCCGTATATCTAGAAAGAGCAAATTAAAAAACTTTTTTAGAAAAGGGGCAAGTGAGGCTCTTCCTGGCTACGATAAGTCAGGATAGGCTGCAGGCAACCCTCCCACATCCAGGGGCTGTGCGGCGCTGGCCCAGCTCCCAGCCAGGGGCACTGGTGGGCTGGGGACTGGGCCTGGTTGCATGGCTGCCAGGGGTTGATCCCCACATGAGGAAGCCTTGGGGGTGCTCAGGCCAGCCGTGCAGGCACCTCCGAGCATGTGTTCATGTCACACCATTCAGAAGGAACCAGTGGCTCTGACTCCCCCTTCTCTTCCTCCATAGTCCACCCCCTGCCCCTCTGTTTCAGGCAGCCTCTTTGTCAAAGTAGCAAACTTCCCCTGCCTGCGTCTGACCTGCTCCCATCAGCTTCCAGTCACTTGGCCTCAGGCAAGAAGGCTCCCCTTCCGGCAAGGTGGGGGCATGGGGTTATTCTGGGTCGGGGAGCACCATCCTGCCCCCCCCCTTCCTGCCCCTCTGTGACACCAAACAGCGGGGCCTCCACTCGGCCAGCTGGGGAGGGGGAGGGAGCAAAGACCCATTTCCCAAAAATATTGACTTCAACCCTGAGCCCCAGCAGCTGGTCAGAGCTGGTGGCCTCTTTCGGGGACTGTTTATGTAGTTTTCCTTGTAAACACAAAGGACGGAAAACAAACCCCAAAATATTTAAAAATAAATGAATGAGGAGTCCCTTGTGGGTGGCAGGGACAGGGCTGGACCGAGGGGGACAGCCAGAGAATCCTGCCCCGGGGTGAGGCGCTGGGCTGGGGCTGGGGGCTGGCCCAAGACTCTCCAGTCACCACCACCCCCCCTTTCTTGTTCTAAACCCCAGTATTCCCACCTCCCTGGACAGACCCAGAGCCTGCAGTGCCATCACCCAGTCACCTCCACGTCGGAAGCCACGGGCCCCTGCAAGGAATTGGCCCTCCCTGTGTGATCATGGGAAAGTTACTTTCCCTTTCTGGGCCGTTTTGGAGACTTCTAGGTCCTCTTTCAGCACAGACATTCTGTGGTCTTCTCTTGCTCATAGAGTGGACAAGGCGCTTTGAGAAGAATAAAGAATCTCATCATTAACCCAGTGTTGGGGGATGAGATGGTCCCACCACCCTGGGGATTGGACCCAGGGCCTTGCACGTGCAGCTCCGGATCCATCGCCCCGAGATGGGAATGCCAGTGTTCACCGTGGGTAGGAAGAGCAGAGACCTAGACCACCGTGGCCTTGTCAAGGCCCGTTCCTCACAGTGGGGCCTCGGCCTTTTCCCTGTTTGTTCCTTCATAGGCAAGACCTGGTCATAGAGCATCCACCCTGTGCCAGGGGCTGTCGGTACATCAGTGAACAAGCCTGGGCCTTTGTCCTGTGGGGAGCACCCTGGGTACAGGGCCTGCATCACCGTCACACCTGCACCACCCCTCCCCGTGCCCACACCCGCTGCAGACATCACTAATCAATCACAGCCCCCTCAACACCAAGATCTCTTTGAACCCAGCATGCCAGTGCCTCCAGTCAACTCCCCCCAGGTGGGGACTGTCCCCTGCCATGCCTTCCTCACATGGTCACCCACAGAATAAAATAAGATGGTCGCTGGGGGAGGGGACCATGCCCCAAATCAAGGGCAAGTGGGGGGCCATCCCTGAGCTGCATATCACGCAGAGCTGCCATTGGGACAGGAGGGGGCGCTCTTCCTCAGATCTCCCTGAAGAGCCAGCAGCAGTTTCTGCGCAGGCACCTGCCTGTCCCCCAGGTGCATGGCCTTGCACCCTCTGTCTGTGCCATTGGTTGGATTCCTGAACGTTCCTTCTCATCCAGACTGGTCATGCTGTCACATGCCAGGGCAAGAGGCCCTGTTTCCCTGCTGTCCTCGAGCAAGCGGTCACGTCCCCGGGGCCCCTCAGACGGCACCCCCAGGGCCCTGGGCCCCGCTGCGGGGAGCTGCAGCCAGGCACCCCCAGGCTCCGAGGCCTCCTCCTTTCTTCCTTGGCCACAGCCTCCTGGGGTCCAGCTAGTCTTCACAAAGTAGGGTGAGTGCTTATGCCTTCTCCCCCCCACTCACCAGCCAGGTAGCAGATAGGGGCTGACGGTGGACGCCTCTGGGCAGGGCCTGAGGCTGCCCCCAGAATATGATGACACCTGGGCGCTGACAGAGTGGGAGGAGGTCCCTTGGCAGCGGCCCTGGCTGGCCTCCATGGCCTGCTTGTTTCCAGATATACAGGAGGACCAGGGGAAACGCAGTCTGAACTTGGCGGGCCTCTGTTCTGCCTGTCTGTGAACTGGAATCCTACACAGGAGTCTGGCCCAGCAGCCTTTTCAACACCCTCTCCCATCCTGCAGCGGATATGAACCACATAGGTCCAGAGAGAAAGGCCATTTATCGTGATCACAGCTGCTGTGCCTATGGGGAAGCTAGCCCAGAGAGGTTGAGCATTTCATCCTGGGTCACACAGCCTTTCAAGACTGGCCACACGTCCACCCTTTCTGCCAACTTCAGAGAATCTTAGAGACATCACCGAACACTCTGGACGAGCACCTGGACCCTGGACAGGCTTTCTGGATTGAAACCTTGCTCCTATCACCTTCAAGATGTGGACTTGATCTTCCTGAGACTAACTGTCATTTGAAAACGGGAGAATACCACCTTGAGCTTAAAGATTATATAAGGACCCACAAAAAGCAACTGTCTGACTGGGACTTGGCTCTGCACAGGGCCTAGGGGTGCTGAGGAAGAAGAAGTTCACCATGGGGTGGGCGACTGGAAGTCAGGGTGCCGAGGAGCTTGCCGTGGGCACAGCGCACTGCCCAGGCACCAGGGAAGAAGAAACAGCTTTGCAAAGACAGGGAGGTGTGTGCGAGGCCCTGGACAGGAGGGAGCTGGGTGCGACAGGTCCATGAACTTCACCTTGGAGATGAGGCCAAGGACCTGGGTCTCAGCCCACTAGAAAACTCACTCTGCCCAGGAAAACTGCTGCCCACCCTTGTGCTCTCGTCCCAGGGCTTCCCTTCCCAGGCCTCTGGTCACTCCAGGGAAGGAGGCCTCCTGGCCGTCAGGACCAGACACCCCACTTCCCAGAGCAGAAGCCTCCAAATTCAGAGAGCTCAACCAGCGCACCCAAGGCCACACAGCAGATCTGGGGCCGAGGAGGGACAGGACGGACAGAGGCTTTCCAGAGCTGTGAATGCACAAGTCTTGGCCCTGACCTCCCTAGGGAGGACCTAGAGCAGGCCCAGGAGGGAAGGCCACTTAGGGTGACTCATGGGCAGCACCAAAAGCAGAAGTGAGAAGACAAGCCCAATCTGGGGGCTTTTGCCTGTGAAGCCCAGGACTCAATAGGTCCTTGTGCTGTTGTCCTGGGGGAG
This sequence comes from Spermophilus citellus, assembly GCF_964194105.1. NCBI lineage: Eukaryota > Metazoa > Chordata > Mammalia > Rodentia > Sciuridae > Spermophilus > Spermophilus citellus. Next base: position 43,852,374 of record NC_138195.1, read on the forward strand.
GGGGTGGGGAGAACAGGAGGAAGAGGAGGAGCTCCTGTTGAGAAGTTTGATGACCCCCAGTGGAAGAGATGGGGGTTTGTGGGACCCCAGGGGGCTCCTGAGGTCTCTGGAGGGGAAACCTAGAGAGGCAGGAAAAATGAACGTCAGGAATGGTGCCCCCTGAGAGCTGCAGCCAGGCCCTCTGGACCAGTACAGCCGCCCCCCACCCCATCCGTGTGACCCGAGGGAGAGAAGCCCCCAAAGCATGACCCCTTCTGTGCCTTCCCTCCTTTCCTGGGGCACCCCGGATCATCTCTGGAAATGGAGCTTCTCCCCTGATACATGTCTTACTTAGTCCATTCGGGCGGCTGTCACAAATGTCACACACAGGGCCATTCAGAAGCAGCAGAAGTCTGCTGCTCAGAGACTCCGGAACCTGGGAAGTTCGGGATCAAGGCAAGAGCAGGTGAGGGTCTGGTGAGGGCTTATTCTCGGCTTCCAAGTTGATGCTTCCTGCCCAAGGTGGAAGGCAGCAGGAGCTCCCTCAGGAGGGCTCTATAAATCACCAGCCCCACTCACAGGTGGGGAGCCTGCACCGGCTAGCGGTCCCCCAACCACCCACCCCTTGATGCCACCACACTGCAGGTCACTTTTCCACATGGTTTGGGGGACCCACTCAGACCATAGCAAGGCCTAGCTTAGAGCAGCGCCCAAGCAGGGGGTCCTTCAGACAAGAGTGGGCGCAGGTCATAGGAGGGGAGGAGGGGGGGAGGGGAGGAGGGGGGAGGGGGGAGGGGAAGAGGAGGAGAAGCCGCTGATCACTGCCCCAGGAGGCAGCAGGATATAGTGGAAGGAGAAGGACACTCCGTGGTCCACTGGCCTGGAGTCCTTGCCCGGCCATGGACAGGTTCTGTGTCCCTGGACATTCTGGGTGTCAACCGGGACCCACGTGGCCAGGCTGGGTTTGAAGACGAGCAACGCGCGGAGAGGGACGACTTGAAGCATGCTAACAGGGAGCGGGTGAAACCCATCCATGAGAAAGGGAGAGAGGCCCAGATGGAAAAGTGGGCAACTCTGAACAGGCCATCTCAGGAAGACCAGAGGCCAACCGAACCCCCAGGAACGCTCACCCGGTCAGTCGTCAGGGGGACTAAGCCACAGGCCTTGTGACAGTCCAAAGGACGTGGACAGGAGTGGGGCTGGGGCACACCAAGTGGAGGTACAAATGGGCACAGCGGATGTCCTCGTCACCTCTGCCGGGCTCTGTGAAACCCCAACATGCACAGAGTCTACTCCTGGGAACCTACCCTAGGTACCCCCTGAAGAAATGCTAGCACCTGGGCAGGGCTTCACCGCCATATGATAAACGAAAATGGAAACAAATTACATATTCCCCCTCTGGAAAAGCCAGCAGGAGTGGATTACAAGACGGAGCTCGATTCACTAGTTAAAAGAAAATCCCGCGTGCTCTAGCAGGTAACCTCAAGATCACTGTGAAGTAGTGAGAGCCACTGCATGTACAGTATGTCCTTACGACCCCGAGTCAAGAGTCCCTCGTGTTGTAAATAAGGAAAGTTCAACCGACTGTAGTTTAAATGAGGAGGAACTTCTTTTTCTCAAATAACAATGAGTCCAAACGTAACAATTGCTGGAACTGGGATGGCTGCTCAGTAATATGCCTCAGAGATTTGCTTTTCTCTTTTGCTCACTGCCTCCTAGTCATGAAGTAGCTACTGCAGCTCCAGACATCACATTTGTTTATTAATTCCTTTTATGAGGTGTTAAGGATCAAACCAGTGCCTCACACATGCTAGGCAAGCACTCTACCACCGAGCCATAACCCCAGCCCCTCCCACCCCCACCCCCCAGACATCACATTTGTATTCAGTATAGAAAGAAGGGGGAAGTGAGAGGGTTTCTATTCACAAAGCTTTCTTTGTCTTTCTCTTGGGTAATGGCAGCCCTCCACAGAATTCCCCCTACATCTCATTAGCAAGAACCGGGTCATCTGTTAATCTTTAGACCATTTCATTAAGGAACGGAGAGGTTTTTGCTCATTTTAGTTTTCACAGTGCTGGGTATTGATCCCAGGACGCTCTCTTACTGAACTGCATCTCCAGCCTTTTTAGTTTGGGATGTGCCAAGGAGTCTTACTAAGTTGCCCCGTCTGGCCTTGAACTTTCGATCCTCCCACCTTAGCCTCCTGAGCAGCTGGGATGGCAGCCGTGTGCCACCGTGCCCAGTGAAGAGGGGAGATTATGAAGCCCAAGGAGGCAGACACATTCATTCTCTAGTGGCGGGGAAAGGGAGTCTCTCTGCCGGGTACCAAGAGATTCCTGCCCAGTCCCTGAGTGTCAGCTTCTGTTGGCTGAGAAGGGCTTCCTCCGGCTGTGTGGGGTGGTGGGGAGTGGCAATATCTGCTGCAGATGCAGTTTACACAGAAAGAAAACACACCTGTGTGTGTGACTCACCTGCTTTGTGCCAGACACATGCAGAGATCCTCATGGAAGTGGGGAGACAGAGAGGGAAAGAGCACCGAAGGGAGCTTGGGTGGGGCGTTCAAAGGACCTGCGGTCTTCCTTGCAGTTCTCTAAGTTTTAAAGAGTACAGGCCTCAGGTGTTCCTGTAGAATCCCAGCAGTGACCCGTTCCGTGTCCCCAGATTGGTCCCATCTCAAATTTGCAGAAGCAACTGCCTGAACCTCAGGGGTAGGGCAGGTGAGCAGGACAGGAGGAAGGGATCACCCTAGGGACTCCTTCTGCCCCAGAAGAGCCCGGCTCTGGTCATTTGGGTCTGTGCACCCCTTTCGGCCAGGTTGACAGAACGTCAGAGGTGGGTATTTCCTGCCAATCTCCTGGGCCTTCTTCTGAGATCCTCCCTTGTTCTTCAACCAGGTACTGCAGGCTCTGATGAGCCCGCTGTCAGAGACCCCAAGACAGACAGACAGCTGGACAGATGCAGCTGGCATCCTTGAGACTGCTTACAAGGGGCTGTGGGGCAGGGGGTGGCCGGGCAGGGCCCTGCGGTGTCGGGGTTCCAGTAGCTCTCCCTGCCCCTGCCCCAGGTCTCTCTCACCCAGCCCTGGCCCTTGGGTCTCCATGCAGGTGACCCGTCCCTCGGCTGCTCCTGGTCAACGCTCCTGGCCTCGGCCTCCCTGAAGTAGCTCCCCGGCCTCTGAGTGACCGGGTGTGGTGGGACGGGGCTCGAGTCTCACTGGGAGGGCATCTCTGGGCTGGCTCTCAGCGTGGCCCCGTCTGCACCTGCAAACCTGAGTCCTCATCCTGCCGCCCCCCACCTGGCTCCCTGATGTTGGCGAAGTCACAAGCCTCGGTTTCCCCGTGAGACGAGTTAGTCGTCTGCGCCCAGCGTCCCCGATGGCAAGGAGCCTGCGACATGAGTGAGCTTCGATGCAGAGTGTCGCGGCCGGGGACACCAGGAGTTTTCTCTGCGCCCTTCTTCCCCTCTCCCTTTCTGCCACTGGTACCCACTGTCCCTTTGAGAAGCCACTCATCTCAGTCAGTCCCTGGGTTGCTGGGCACCACCCCAGCTGCACATTCGCCCCAGCTCAGGGAATCTGTGTGTCTGCCCTCCTGGCCGGGGCGTGTTTCAGTAAGAAGCCACCAGAACAAGAGGCTGAGCCCCGGGACCACGGCCAGCCCTGCCAGGGAGCCGGAGCCACAGGGAGCCATAGTTTGAGGAGGCAACATACTGAGGAAAGATCTGGGAGCCCAGAGAGGGAGCCATGTCCCGTTGACATTGCTTGGCCCTCTCCGTCCCAGGTGGACCAGAGCAGACCCTTTCCGGCCCTGTCAGCTCCTGAAAGGCAGCGAGTTCTCCTTGTGGTTTGTCTTGAGTTTCTTCCACAGGCAGCTGAGAATCCTGACTAAGCCTGTGGTAAAATACATACATAAAGTGTTCATCGAAAAAAGGTGCATTTCCTCCTATGGAGGCCTCCTAGACCCCCGTCTCCTCCTCTGCCTTTTCCAGAAGCCAACTCTGTATTCCCTGGCTGGAGAAGGGCCAGCCTCGTTTCTCCTGGGAAGCCATCCTGGCCACCCTGGAGGCCAGAGGGCCTCTGACAGCCATTATTGGTTTGGGCATCGATGTCCCAGTGTGGGGCCCAGCCTGCCCGGTTCTGCTCCTCCTGCCATATTCACCCCCTGCTGCTCAGGGAAGCCCACCAGGCCCGCGGGCCCCTTTGACCTTCTCAGCCGTGCAGTGTCCACACTGTGCTTCTGAAATTCCTCACACCCACCAAGCGGCCCAAGGGTGGGCTCAGCTCCCTCCCCGCCCCTTCTCCCCCACCTCTGCGTCCTTTCCCGCCTCACTTGGAGTCCAGCCCCGGCCCTTTCTGCCAGACCCACCGTGGCAGCCTCTGCTCTGGCTTGGGAAGGCCATCCCACGTGGAACGTCCTCACCAGCGCAGAGGGCAGGGCCTCGTGTCCCACTCTAGCTGCTGTGTCTCCCTCATGAGTGGGGCTCCCTGTCCCATCCCCTCCTGACAGGGGACGGTGAGCAGCCATCGGTCCTGGTCTTCACACTTGATTGACCCCCCAACTGGAGTGGGCTGCTCCAGCCTGGGGGGAAGCTCCTCCACACCTCCTCTCCTGGGGTCAGGAGGGGTCCTCCTGAGTCACAGAGGACAGTTCCTGCTTCACAGCATGGATCACAGGCCCGCGGTCTGTGGTCAGCAACAGCTTGCAACATGGTCAAGGGCAGGGTTGGCAGAGAAGATTCAAGACACCTGGTCACGAGAGCCTAGGGCGGGGGCTGTCATGTTAAGTGAAATAGGCAAGTCTCCAAACCAAAGGCGGGGGCTTCCCTGTGACGTGCAGATGCTGACTCACAGCAATGGAGGGGGCAGAGAAGTCCCCTGGATCAGACAACGTGGGATGAAGGGAAGGGAGGGGGCGGGAACGGAAAAGAGAGAAAGGACTGGGACACGGCTTTCCCAAGTCACATGTGAACACACAGTGAATCTCCACGCACAACCACAAGAGTGGGGAGCTGCACTCGGGATGGTTAAGATGCCTAAGTACGCTCTACTGTCACGTGTGACTAAAAAGGACACATTTTTAAAACGTGCATCATAAATAAGTAACAAACGACTGAAGTGTAACAATCTCCCAAATATCCCAAATAGTGCATGGTGTATACTTACACTAAAATGGTTTATTGGTTATTTGAAATTAAAATACATCTGGGCGTCCTGTTAATTTTTATGCTTTGGTCACATCTGGCCACCCTAACCATGAGGGTGAAGTGGGGTGGGGGGTTGCCGTAGGTCGTAGAGCAACCGCCGACCTCTAGGACTGGTACGTGGTGTGTCCATCCCTGCAGGACTTAAAGGAGAGAAAAAAAATTCCAAAAAGCAGATGAATCGTCTGTTTAGAGGGGTGTGAGCTTCCATGGTTCTCCTGGGTCTGGGTTGACAGCTCCGGGCCCTTGCTCCAAGTCTTGGGGATCTGGCTGCATTTACAGTCGTGGGCTCTGAAGTCCCCCGCGTCTTTCTCTAGAAAGATCTCGTGGTTGTCTTTCCGAGCTGTAAAGTGGCCCTAAAGGCCAAAGGCCCTGGAGAGTGACCGGGTGTGCGGGGCGGGGTGGGGGTTGTGACAGTTGTGAGGACGGAAATCAGCTTTAAAATCAGTGTCTGCATATTGAGTCCTAATTTTTCATTGATTTTAATTGTCCCATTAGAGATGGATTCCTCTGGAAGGAAAATTTTTCGAATCCAAAATGTAATGAAAGGACCGTTTATTCCCCCAAAGCCAAATTGTATATTTAAAGGGAAAATATTTTTCCAGTGTAATAATGGTGATATTCAAAATAAGTGGCCAAGTATGAACACAAAGCAACTAGAGTGTGGCCCGTAGTTCCCCAACCCCTGGGACAGCTTCCTGGGGCAGAACACTGGAGCTCACGGAGCTGCTTCCTCAGCTTCCCACAGCCCCAGACATGGCTGCCTCTCTTGGCTGCACGAGTCACATGTCAGGGCACTGTGGCAGCCCAGTGGGACACGTGTGATCCAAGTTTTCAGGGCAAAGTCAGGTGCTGGCTTCACGGACAAGAGAGAGCCCCTAAGGTGGCGCAGGGGGTCCAGGAGCTGTGAACAAGGACCCTTTATGGACTGTCTGGCTGCTGGGAGGAGTCAGGGAAAAGGGCTGCCATGGAATGTTCTAGAATATTTAGACCCAACGTCTCAGTGACTATGAAACAATTTCACGGCTCTGTGTGTTGCATTTCTAGGTTCGAAGGCAACTCACACACAGGGAGCCCAGAGCTGCTGTGGTTTCTGGAAGGCAGAATCCCCACCGGCTCCTAATATGGGAAGCTGCGTTACAGAGCAGGCCAGCACGGAGAAAAGAGGGCGGCCAGGCGGCCTTGGCCTTGCTGTTTGATATTTGCAAGTTTGGACCACGGTGCAGTGCGTCTCTGTTTCTTGGGGCCCCGCCCTACCTGGCTCTGTCACCTCCCTCCCCCGCCTTGGGCCTCTTCTGACCACAGGCCCAGGCGGGGGCATCTCCTGGGCCGCCCCCCCGCCCCCCCAGCTCTGGTCTGAGTGGGCGTCTCCTGGGCTGGGGCTGTGACACATGAGCATGGAAATTATCTGTCCCAGTGCAGACTCGGGGCCCTGGTAGGGGACCGTGAGACCTTTCTGGGCCAGTGTGCAGGGAGCAGCTCTGGGCCTCGACCTAACAAAGAGAGGGCTCAGGTGGCCACTGCGGGAGGATGTTGGGCCTGTTTCCTCCCTGAGGGGAAAGGCCGGGAGTAAGTGACATTCCCAAAGAGAGAGGTAAACAGAAGGCGCTGGGTTTGGGCCAGACCCACAACGGAGCACAGAGGTGACTAATAAATGGGTCAATTCTGGGGAACTCTTGGAGGAAGGGCGAGGGAGGCCTGGGAGGCTCTGGGGAAGGGAGATGTCCAGGTCCTGGAGGAGAAGGTGAGGGGAGTCGGCAGGGACCCTGCGGGGAGGTCACCCAGCTTCAGGGCTGCGCCTGGGAGGTGGCAGGGAGGAGCCCCACAGATGGCCCGGGTTTAGAGGGAGCGTCCTTCCCCAGCCAGGAGGCCACCTGAAGCCAGGTGCCGGACCTAGCCCTGCGTGGCTCAGGCGTGGCTCAGGCGCTCTCCAGCCCTTGCTCTCCCTCTGGCTCTTTCTTGCGTCTCATCAGACTTTTCCTTCCCGAGTCTCTCCTCTGCCTGTCTTTGGCCGTGAGCTGCCAGCTCTCGGGAGGCCCTGGCGGGTGGGAAGCGCCGTGCTGGCCATCCCCACCAGCTGGCCGTGCCCGAGGTCCCTGCAGGGGGTGGGCTGCCCATTCACCCAGGGACCCTCTGGGGCTCGGTCAGCCAGCCTGGGCGCCCCCTGTCCTTCTTGTCACTCTGGGAGTCCCTTCCTGCACACCAGGACCCTGCCCCCACCTGCCCAGGACCCTCGTCTTGCCTGGTTTTTGCCCATAGGGGGCCTTTTTCCTGGGGGCTCCTCCCTCTGGTCCTCCCTGTCCCCCTGTGGTCCCTCAGGTCCTTTCTGGTTCTCTAGACACTAATCTGAAGGGGTCATTGCCCCCGAGTGCTGAGATGAACCTTCACCCCAGCCGCGGGTCGCCTTAGTCACTGTCACCTTCCTCATCTTGGGCTCTTGTGCCCTGTCCTACCTGGGAAAGTCACCTCCAGGGGAGGAGAGGACCTTAATCCAATCGGGGAGCTGGGCTCCTCAGGTCGTGGTGGGATTCTGGCTCCCGCCAGGCGCCAAGTGACACCAATGGCTCCTTGGAGAGTGGCCCTGCAGAGGCCTCTGATGCCTTCCTCTGGGTGTGGTCCCAGGCGCACGGTGACACGTGGCTGTGAGTCTGGCTGGTACTGAGATGACCCCACCCGAGCACCCAGGAGCCGCCCCCAGACAGGCGCTCTGAGAAAGAGGAGTCAGCCCGACGTCAGGGATCAGAGGGCAGAGGCCGGAGGGCAGGGGAAGTGCAGCCTCTCCAGGTCTCCCTGTGTCTTCCAGAACCTGCCGGGAATGGGTGCCCCAGGTGGGCAGCTTGGCCGGCTCTGGCCAGGTCGGCCCTGAGAACCTACCCAGCAGGTGAGCCGGTCGGAAGCCAAAGCCGAGGCCAGCCTACAGCTTCTGGGCCGAGCCAGTGAGTTGAGCGTCAATGACCAGCTCCCCAAATGCTTTCTAAAGCTTTGCATCCTGTCTGTCTGTCTGTCTGTCATCTATCCAACGGCTAATGTTGGATAAGTGTCCCCGAAAGACCTGTGTGCTAAAGGCTTGGTCTTGGTGTGGTGCCACTGGAAGGGCATGGAACCTTTAGGAGATGGGGCCTAGTAGGAGGTCTTCAGGTCACCAGGATGTGCCCTTGGAGGGAACTGGGGACCCCCAGCCCCTTCCCCTCCCTCTTTGCTTTCTGACCATGAGGTGAGTGAGTGGTTTTGCTCAGTCACATGTTCCTGCCAAAATATGCTCACCTTATCACAGGCCTAACAACAATGGGGCCAACTGATTAGGGACTGAAATCCCAAAACTATAAGCCAAGATGAACCTTTTCTCTTTATACATTGTTTAGTTCAGGTTATTTGTTATAGTAACAAAAATCTGGCTAATACTATCTACCTCACATCTACTTATATCTATCATTTATCTGTCCATTTACTTATCTATCTAGATCCCTATCATCTAGTTATAATCTCTACTAGCCTAATTGTGTCTATCATGTAACAATATCTATTATCTATCTATCTATGTATGTATGTGTGTATGTATCTATCTATCATATATCTTTCAAAGCTGGAACAAACAGAGGAAGAGATCTACCCTGACAAAAGAATATGAAATAAAACGTGGGTGTTCACTTTCTGTGAAATGGAGCTTATTCTCTTCTAGATGTTTCACTTTGCCTATGCAGACATATTGAATATCTCTGTATATCTACACACTTTTTGAAGAGGACACTTTTTCAGAGACTAGTTTGCTCCCTTGCTCTCATTTCATGGTGTGACTTTTCTGGAGAACCCAGGCCGGAGAGAGACAGGCCCAAGCCAAAGAGCAGCCCAGGCAGGCGGGGTGGGAGAAGGCCTGGGCCCTCACCTGTTCTGCCTCCCCTGTCTGATCTCAAGGGGGCAGCTGCAGGTGGGGTGCCCCATCCCACCCGGGGGGGGCTCTTGCAGCTTGGGCTTCTCTGGTGACAGCTTCTATCTATACAGAACTGCTGTCCAGTCTCCATTTAGCTCCCAGAAGCCTCTGATGGACAGTGTCATCATTTGAAACCCAGGCCCAGTGACCAAGGTGACTTCAAGGTCGTTCGGCAGGGCAGGATGCAGTCAGGCCTGGATCTTGGGTCAGTAGAGCTGAGCCTGTGCCTGCGGCCGGCACACCATCTGCCTTGGACGACCTGGGGGGCCCACTCCAGGACCAGGAGGGCCAGGTGTGCACGGTCTGGTAAGGTCCGTGGTTCAGGGTCACTGGGTCAAAGCTTTTATGGTAAAGCAAGACAGACACAGCCTCCCAGAGTGAGCTGGCCTTACCCCTGAGCTCTGAGGACTCGGGGGGCAGCTATGGTAGGGAGAGAACAGACCTGGGGCAGAGGCTCAGCTGCCCTCTGGGGTAGAACCAGTGCTTTTAGTCCAGACTCAGCTCTGAGCCTGCAGCAGTTTCCCAGGTCTTGCGGAACCAGCTGCCCAGTTCCCAGAGAGACCCAAGCACAGCTCTCCTGAGGCTCGAAGGCCGATGGGTAGTGAGAGGAGTCTCTGCCCAGGAGTCGCTAGGTCAGGATCCAGCCCTCTGCTGCAGAACCAGCCTGTCCCCAGCGATCATCCCACACAGACCGACACGGCCCAGCTCTGCGTCCCCGGTATTTATCCCACCCCCGCCACCCAGCTGTCCGCATCCTCGTCTGGCCTTGCTCCACGCCGCTGTCCTCCTGGACTTGGCTGTGGTGACCAGAGAGGGCGAGGGCAAGGGCATGTCGTAGCTCTGGGCACATCCGCAGCGGGACCAGGAAGCCCAGCCCTTGCCTTGTCCTCTCCCCCCTCCCCCATGGCCACCAGCTCACCCTCCGCCTGCAATTGAACCCAGATGCCAGGAAATAGCTTGGTTGTACGCTGGAGCGAAAACACATGGTCGGGGGAAGCTCTCCTCCCTGACAGTTTCCTTACTGTCATCCTTGAAACCTGCAGAGGGAGAGGGGACCTTGGAGCCCAGCGCCGCCGGGAGCTAGCGTGCAGGAGCTCCATGGAGAAGCCACAGGCGGCACCCGCTGGCTTCTGGGCTGGGCCCAGAGAGTTCAAAGTGGCTGCCTGGGGCTTGACATGGGGAAGGGACAGAAGGTCCTCCCTCCTCCCCACGCTGCTCACTCCCTTCTCAAGAAATTTAGATGCCAGGTCCTACCTAAGTCTTGACATTGGTGGTCGCTGCTGTGTGACTTTAGGCAGGTCACATCCCTTCTCTGAGCATCCATTTCTGGATCCATAAAGTGGTGATAAAAATGCCCCACTCTTTTTTCCTGGAGTTGTTCCAGCACAAAAACAGGTACTTTGGGAGCAGAAAAATAACCTGAGTGTATAAGGGGTTCACAAAGCCCACCCACAACCCCTAATCTACAACAGGCAAACCCCACAGCTCAGAGAGCCCAGGCTTTCTGTAACTCATTGATGGGAAAGTCTGAGCTGGAGGGGACCCGAGACGATTTACTGCACTTCTTTATCCCCCTTGCTGTGAAGAGTCATGTATTTTGCTGCAAAACTATCACCCGGTGGGACAATGACGTGCTGGGGATCGAGCCCAGGACCTCTCACATGCTAGGTGAGCACTCTAACACTGAGCCTAGGTTCAGTGCTTACTAAGCCCCATGAAGCTGGACAGCCAGGAGGGGCTCTCTTGGATGGGGCACTCTGTCCAGCCCACACTGGGAGGGAAGTCCTTCTGCTTGTCCCTCTGGAGGCTCTGCCCGGCTCCGCTGAAGGGCTCTGTTCCCAGGCCCGGGCCTGTGCTCCTTCCTTCCCACGTGAGTCTCCCTTCTCTTTCCAGTTGCAGGTTCTGCGTCCCCTCCTTGTCCCTGAGACCCACTTCCTTTTCCGTGGGTGGGATTGGGTTCCCAGGTTTCCTCAGGCACTGCCCTGTTGGCTGGGATTCGGGGTCACCCCATCCATCAAAATGGCCTCATAATCTCCTCGACACTCGTGTGGACCCGCTGAGAAGGTCCCCGAGGACCGTGGGCCTGTCGGGAGGGAGGCGCTACCGCCCGCAGCAGTGATGTCCGGCAGCCGCCCTGGGGACATCTCTCTGGGGACACCCCAGGGGTCTCCCCAGGGCTCAGACCGTCTCTGGATCAAGTCCTCGCTGCCCCAGTGGAAACCCGGCCTCCTTCCTCCTGCCACCAAGTCACCTCCACCAAGAGCAGGCTCAGGCGGGTGAGGCTTTGTGCTTTACTATCGCAGGAGGGTCACCCGCACCTTCTCCTGAGGAAACACACACCCGTCAGCACACTGAGGGGACGGTGACCAGCCCCTGTCCCTCCACCGGAAGCCCGGTCTCTTCCTGGGGACTGCTGTTTACAGCAGGGTGTGTCACCACGGCCTGTTTTCTTGGCTTCTGTCTGCACACACGTGTCATTTGGCTCTGTTTGGGAGGACCATGTACACACCTCGCATGGCGTTCGGTGGCCGTCTTCTGCCCGCCACATGTCCTGGAGACCCGCCCACCGCAGCTCATGGAAATGAGCCTGCTGACTTTATCCGCTGCCATCCCCGGATGCACGGGCTCGTGGAACTGTTCCCCACACTGACCTGCACAGGGACAGTCCCAGGGACCTCGTGCAGCAGCGTCACACCCACGGTGGTCACTAGGAGCACGGCACCGCATGTGTACCGAGCACCCACAGGGCGGGCCGAGTGAACACCCCTGAGCGTCCGATTAGGAAGGGGAACAGCTGTGCCAGAGTGTGACATTTTTAATTTTTGCTGACTTGTGCCAAAATGTCCTCTAAAAGGCTGAAAAAATTGAGATCTCACTAATCGGAGTTTGGGGACAGCAGCCAGAAGGGTGCAAGACTTACTGGTCCCGTGAGGGTGGGTAGAGCTGGCCAGGCTGTGGATCAAGGTCGCCCCTGGTCACTCCTCTGCTGCAGCATTCAGGGTGCACACTGGTGGTGCATGGGTCACACGTGGAGATCAGCAGAGTGATTTGAAACCACAGTGATTAAAAGCAGAGAATTTGGCCAGGTGCGGTGGCACACACCTGTCATCCCAGTAGCTCGGGAGGCTGAGGCAGGAGGATTGCAAGTTCAAAGTCAGCCTCAGCAAAAGCGAGGCCCTAAGCAACTCAGTGAGACCCTGTATCTAAATAAAATACAAACTAGGGCTAGGGATGTGGCTCAGTGGTAGAGTACCCCTGAGTTCAATCGCTAGTTCCCATTCTGGCCCACAAAAAACAGAGGATTTGGAGGCAAACAGAATCCTGGCCCCGTCACCACGTGCTGCGTGATGTCCAGCAAGCGTACCTGAGCTGAATCTCCTCATCTGAAAAACAGGACTAGCAATGACCACAGGAGGCACAGGCAAGAAGCCACCCATAAAGACCTTGGCATAGTCCCTGTAGAGTGGGGCTGGTGGGGGACTGAAGGGGACAGGCCTTCTCTTAGGGTCGTGATGGTGACCCTCGTGAACGTCTTGGTGAGAATGAGAGTTGCTAACCTTCTACTCCCAGATACACAGCTCCCTTTCCCCTGCTGGGTCTCCTCAGCCCCTGTGGGTACCATGTGGGATGGTTGGTGGCATCTACCCAGGGCTGCCGCGTGCGGAGGTCAGAGCCCCCAGGGAGCAGCTGCGGTTCCCAGGGGAAAGGACCCGTGTTCTGGCACCCAGCTGGAAGGGCAGACAGGACACAGGCCGAGAAACACCGGTGAACCGAGGGGGCGTCCTGCACACAGGGTCGAGCCAGGGCGGCATCCCCCAGACCAGCACCCCGGAGCCAAGTCACCCGGTGGGACCAGGAAGCAGGGTGGATGCAGAGCGTGGGTGGATGGAGTGGGGTCGGAGGCGGCCGGAGAGCACAGACAGACAGACGGAGACCCTGGACAGACAGAGTGGACGGTGGAAGTGGGGTGGGGGTGCCTGGAAGGCGGTGCCCCTGGCAGCCACTGTGGGCCTTGGGCTGGGGAGAGTGCCCTGGGCCTCGGCTTCAGAGCCTGAGGCTCAGCCTCACTCTGCCTCAGGCCTTGTTTTGAGCATCTGTAAAACGGGACGCGGGGGTGGCGGAGGGTTAGAGCGAGGGGCTCTGTCTAGATCCCGTCCAGCCTGCGATGTCCAGGAATTCCTGCCCCATAGTGACACCTCCTACATGTGAGCCACCGTGGCCTCATCCTAATCTCTGCAAAGTGGCAGCACTTGACAGTTGGTAAGCTATGTCCCCACCTGTTCCCTTGTCCCTCGGGTTCTGCCAGGGCGCTGGGGGGAAGGTGGACCGAGATTCGAATCCCGCTTTGCAGAGGTGGGTCCTGGGGCTCGTGGAGGAGAGGGGACTTCCTGGATCCGGGCGTGAGCAGAGGTGGCACCGTGTCCCTCTCGGGGGCTGTGCGGCACCTCCGGAGCTGCAGTCCACGTGGGGACGGTGTCAGCCTGGGCCACCAGGGTCCTCATACACTGGACCCACAGCAGCGAGGGCCCTGGTCCCAGCCTGCAGGCCTGGCTCTCTGCTCTCAGGTCTTGAGGTGAAGATGGATGGGGAGGGGAGCTCACAGACGCTGAGTTCTTGCCCAACCTCACCCAGCCAGGGAGAGCACAGCGGGGCCTCCGGAGACCCCCGCCCTGCAGCCCTTTCCTCCCCTTCGCTCCTGCCTGCAGAGGGATCCATGCTTCCCTGACACCTGAGGGCTCACCCATCATAGGTTCCACCCCAGCCATCCTCTGGGTGCTGCTCCCCATCACCTCTCCCAGGAAGCCCTCTGTGACTGCACCAACCTCTCCCAGCCACCCCTCCTTCTCCTCCCCTTGGTCACTCTCCACATGGGAGAAGGGGATCAGTTCTCCTCCCCCGTGGCTAGAGAATGTCTTCCCAAAGTGGATTTGTATATCTCTAAACACTTATATTTTAATGTAATGGCAATAAATAAATACATTTATTATAAAAATTAAATTACCTAGGTGTTTTGGGCTGGATTTACCTTTCTGTTAGCCTGTGGTGCAAAGGAGGACTGGCCACCCCTGAGGGGGGAGCGCTGTCTTGGGTCGGCCTTCCTCTGAAGTGGACATAGAGCCAGACATGGGGACAGGTGATGGGTGTGTGGCATCTCATTGGAAGAGATCCTGGGGGTTGGGTGGGGAAGGGAGGTGGAGAACAGGGTCAGCCAGGGGTGGCCGGATCAGCTCTGGGGGCCACCAGGCCTCAGTCTAGCGGGAGGACTGGGGAGCCCATGGGGGTCCTTCTGTGTTCTTCGCTCTCTGACATGAGATCCGTGGGTTGCCCCGCACCGTCCCCAGCTCTCGGCACCCACCGCAGGTCCTACAGCCCGTGGTGACCCGATTACCTAGAGTCAGGACAGACCCGAAGGTGGAGGGCTCAGTCCCACAGGAATCCGCTGCTCGCCACCCCCCAACAGATGCCAGTCATGACCTGCAGGTCCCCAGTTTGCCTGTGCGCCTGTCCCTCCCGGCTGAATCCATGTTCCCCTGACACCCTCCTCACAGGCAGCAATGGGCTGTGTGGCCGCAGGACCGTCGGGGCTCCCAGGGAGCGTTCAGGGTGAGCAGAAGGGCGGGGATGCTCTTCCCAGGCGCATGGTGAGCTTCTGCGTCCCCACAGAGGCTGCACCAAGGACACCTGGCCATGGTTGACCGAGTCTGGCTGCAGCATCGGGGAGGGGAGATTGGGAGGCACCTCCGCTGTCCGCCCGTCTGCCCTGGAGGCCACGGGGAGACCACTGGGCACCCCCTGGGTCTGTGTGACTGCAAAGCTGCTCAGCTGTGGTCCAGACCTGGCCCTTGGGCAGTGATATGTCACATCAAGGCCACCGGGCCCGTGATTTTGGTATCATTGTTTTGGAACGTGGGACGAGGGCCCTTGGGAGATGGCACCTGTGGCCCCTCTTCCTCTCACGATCTATAGGAGGGATACTCTGTAGCTCATCATCTCTGTGC
The DNA here is from genome assembly GCF_964194105.1 of Spermophilus citellus. Lineage (NCBI taxonomy): Eukaryota > Metazoa > Chordata > Mammalia > Rodentia > Sciuridae > Spermophilus > Spermophilus citellus. The sequence continues at coordinate 43,867,479 of NC_138195.1, forward strand.
TGGATGCACTGGCCACACCTGGGCTTTGCCTGTCATGTGCCTGCCACCAAGAGTGGACTGACAGTGAGACCAGGCACGGGGGTGTGGGGACAGGGGATTAAGAGGGTAGGGGACTAATGGAAAGTCACTATTTATCTAGGGTCCTGGTTGAGCCTTCACTCATTTAAAACTCATAAGAATCTTATATGGTAGTTGTTTGCCTCAGAGGTTAAACATCCTGCACAGAGAGGTCAAGTAACTTGCTCAAGGTCACACAGCTCTAAATGACAGTGTTTAGTTAGTGTCAAGGCCTGAGCACTCAACTGCTGATAGGAAGAAGCAGGGCATTCACAGATAGGAGTGCCCCTCTTGGTCTGAGACCTGCTGGGGTCCCACGGCCTCCTAGAGGGAGCAGGGAGAAGTGTTCTGGTCCTCCAAGGCTCCTTTCCACTGGCTTGTGGGGAGGGAGGGGGCTGAGCCCGCCCCTTCCTTTGGCTGCTGACTTGGAGACCTGTGCTGAGGAAGGCAGCAGCTGGCCTCCCCTGGCCCCATTTGCCGGTGGCCCCGTGGCTCTGGTCCCTGGCGGTCGCTGCTGAGAGGCAGTTCACACAGCTGCTGTGCACAGCAGCCAGGCTCCCGGCAGCTCCCTGGGGCCCAGAGAATGTTCCAGAACATCTTGGAGTCATTAGGCACTCTGTGCTCACTGCTCGTGGTGACAGCTGGGATTCAGACCCAGGGACTCTTCTGCTGCCCAACCTTCTCTCATTCCCCCACATAACTAGCGAGCCCCCCACCAGCCCTGGGGAGGGGTCAGGAATATGGCTCAGTTCCCTAACATGACTTCCACTGTCGAGCTTGGTCTCTGATCCTCCATGGTGGCCTCTCCCACTGTTCAATTTGAAATGAGCCACAGTGGCCCTTGGAAGGCAATGAAAGGAAGGCTAGGTTCTGGGGCTGCATCTGCTGTGTGACTTTGAGTAGGTCACCTCACCTCTCTGGACATCTGTCTGCTTTGTTTGTTAGCATGAGCTCCTTGGTTCCTGCCCTCCTTCCTCCTGGTGGAGATGAGCAAAGCGTGCCTGAGACATACTGATGTGGGAAAACAGATGCTCCCGAGGTAGAACACATGTTACTTGGTGTGTGTGGCAGGGGGGTCAGCCTGTGGTTAGCTCAGAGCTGAACAGGGGGTTGAGGAGCACACAGAGAAGCCACCTCCCTTTAAGGGTGGGGAAACTGAGGCCAGGCAGTGACCAAGGAAACGGGAGTTGGAGGCCAGCCTTGCTGCCACTGCTCCCGTCCTCCTGGAAGGCAGTCCCGGAAGCACCGGGCACTCTTCCGAGCACTCTCCCTGGATGGTGTCCCCTCATCCTTGGGACGTGGGTCTCAGTGGCGCCCAGGCTGCGGTGGGACCTAGAGGTGGGTGGATGCCGGTCTGTCTGCGTCCACAGCAGTCCTTCCAGACCTCGAAACCTGCGAGGAAAGCTGTGCCTTTCAGGCCGGGCCACCAGGTTGGATGCGAGGCGAGAGGGCTGCTTTCTGTCCCCCGGGGGCAGCCTGCCTCCTGGGGTCAGTGGGGCTGGCCTGGGGTCCCCAGCCGGTCCAGACCTGGGGACCTCTCTCCCAGGCGCCTTGTCAGCCTGGGACGGGCGTGGCCTGCGCGGGGGTGGAGCTCCGTCGGTGCTGGGCGCAGGCTCCGCCCCAGAGGGTGGAGCCAGGAGGGAGAGCGGCCCAGGGCGCAGCGGGCTGAGGCTTGAATCCAGACTTGGCCGTTCACAACTTATTGACCCTTGATGCTGCACGATGTGACCTCGCTCTCTTCCTGCCCTCTCTGTAGATGATCCCTGTTAACGACCCCACGGAAAGGATTGGAAATAACTCACATGGCGGTCCCAGCGCCACCATGGGACGTGGGGCCTGCATGACGGGGGACCCGGGGCTGTGCAGGGGCCATCAGGGAAGAGGGGCAGGTGGCAGGGCCTCCTCACCTTCGTGCTCGGAGCTGCCCCGGCGCAGACACCTCTTGGCTCGGGATTTCTTGGTGTGGGACCGCCTGCTCAGGCAGACAGGCCCTGGCACAGTCCCTGTTTTGTCCTCTGAACACTGTCCTCCTACCAAGGGCAGCCAGAGGCAGCCAGGGTGCTGGCAGCGCTGAGGCTGCTGGCCCTGCTGCCCCTCCTGGCCTCCGGTGTTGGGGTCTGTCCTCACTCTGGCCACCAGAGCTGCGCTTTCTGGGGAGTAGGGAGAGGGTCACCCCCTGGGCTCTCCTTCCGCCTCTGGCTGGAGCGGCTCCTTGGGAGGGACATAGATGTTCAGGTGGCTCTGGGCCTTCTATCTGAGCTGAGGGTCACCAGGGAAACTGTCACTTTTCTCTTCAGGCAAAGCCCCTGAGCGGAGGGCTCCAGCCCCAGGGCCATTCCAGGGCACTCGCGTGTGAGCTCCAGTGCACTGCACCATCTCAGCGCATCCTGTGAGTGTGCACCTGAGTGTGTGTTGTGTGTGCATGTGGCGGGGTGCGAGTGCGAGGGGACCTGATGCCAGAACCTCAGAGGGTGGCAATGGCTCAGTGAGCTGAGGACAGCAGGCGGGCTGCCACCTCTTCTTTCAAGTCCCAGAGCCCAGCCCTGCCATGGGTGCCTCAGGGACATGGTGGAGGAGACTCCATTCTTGTCCCATGGAGCTGCCTTCTGAGAGGACAGAACCAGCCAATGGGCACTGTGGTGGACGCTCTGCCGTGTTCTCCTCCCTTCTCTATGAACACTGTCCTCCTGCCAAGGGCAGCCAGAGGCAGCCAGGGTGATTTTGGTGGGGGGCAGGTTAGGTTAGGGGTGACAGCCAGGAGATCACGGAGGTCCAGGATGTGGGCGGGGCCCTGAGGAGCTCATGGGGACATCTGCTGGCCTGATCAGCCTGCCCAAGGTCTTGATCCCAGCAGCCCTGTGTCCCCCCACCCCCCGCAGGGCTTGGTGAGTTTGCAGCTGGGGAAGAAAAAAGAAAGGGCGACATCTCATTTGGGTTTTGGCTAAAGCACGAGTCTCCCTCCTGGTCTCTTCCCATCTCTCTTCTTTCCTTTCCCTTTTCTTGTTGAAGTGTAGAGCACCTGGGGGTGCAGACAAAGGGCTATTAGGGTGAATCCGGCTTCCTCGTTCTGAAGCCCAGGGAGATGGCATTCTGTGAGGAGCAAGGGACACAGGCTACAGGGAGGACGCTGAGGCGGGCTGGGCTGGGTGCTCCTCAGAGCCCCTGAAACAGCTGCCACAGCAGATCCAGGTGCTACCAGAAGGAAGGGCCAGGAGAGGCCAGAGGGAGGCTGGGGCCGCCTGGGGCCTGCCAGGACTCAGGGCCTTCCTGCCAGAGTGAGTCCCCCGCTACCCCCAGGCACCCTGTGGGGCGGATTTTTTCATAAGCGTCAAAGAGGAGCAGGAACCCCGGAGTCTTCTGCCTGTCCAGAAGGTCCCTTGAACCTACAAGGAACCTCCAATGCCTGAAGGTCCACCCCAATTACTCAGGCCAACTGTGGCTGTGTTTCTTTTCAAATTGTGGCCCCCCGCCAGATGGAGAGCCCCACCATATCAGTCATTCACACTTGAATCTCAGTTAGCCCTCTGGGTGGTCTCCACGAGCAGGTTTGGGTACGAAGAAGGGTTCGGCAGGAGGATGCATTCACTGTCACCAGGGATGTGCAGGCCCCGAGCAGGCCTGGAGACAGCCCAGACTTCAGGGTGGAGCCAGTGGCTCCCTGAATGAAGTCAAGGCTTTGCAAGGCTACCATGCACAGAGCTCAGGAAGCTGACTTCCTCCTCAGAGCCCCATCTGAGCCAGGCAGGACTTCCTGGGTTGCAGGTCAGTGCCAAGAGCGGGGGCCTGAGGTGCCTCAAGGAGCCTCGGCAGCAACCCACAAGGTCCCTGGGGGTGGAAGCCACACCCGCCAGCCTCCAGAGAGCTGGCTCCACCTGCTGTGCCCCTGGCTGTCTGTGGCACAGGGGGCCTGGCTCCAGGGCCATGCTGACCCTGTGAGGCTGGAGGCTGAGACGGGAAATGAGCTGACCAAGGTCACACAGCAAGATCCTCCAAATTCCCAGCATGAAGTCCCAAGCCACCTACAGCCCGTCAGGCTCTGTCCAAGATGATTGGGGCATGGGGTCACCTGGGTCAGTCGCAGGCCCTGAGCCAGGCTGTCAGCAAGTTGTCCCCACATCTATACCAAGTCCTCCCCACCAAGGTTAGTGAAGCCAGGGTAATGGGCCAGCCTCGGGTCGGCCCCACCAGTGAAGCCAGTTCTTCCTGGCACCTGTGTTCTTGCAGCCTGAAGCCCGGAGCTCGTTGCCTGTGGAAGTGGACAGGGAAGGGACACCCAGGACGAAGAGCCACGGGAAGAGCCAGAGCTCTCACTGGAGGCACCTCAGATAGGCTAGGAGGGCAGCACCTGGAGCCAGGCAGCCTGGCCAAATGGCAGCTCCATGTTGAGAAGCCGGGTGGCCCAGATCAGGGACCTGAGCCGCACTGAGCTGCGTCCTCAGATGTCAGATGGAAATGGCAGGAAGCCCCGCCACAGGATCGCTGCCAGCTGAACTGAGCTAATATGCGCCGATGCTGAGTCCAGTGCCAGGCGCGTACTCACACATGGAGGGTTGGATAAATAGGACCTGTCATTACTCTGCATAGAAAATAATAATAAATTAATAATAAATGAACTCCTTGTGATCCCTTCACAAGATCAGGCTATGGAGGCTGGCCCACAGACTGGGGTCTGGGCTGGTGGTCCCCCTGCAGGATATTTGGCGCAGAGGGAGAAGTGGGGACAGACAGCACCATGCTGGGCTCAGGCCTGGAGGTGCTGTCTAAGGCAGTTATTCCAACATGGCCATTTGACAGAATGGAAGACTGAGGCCTCCTCCTCTTCCTCCTCCTCCTCCTCCTTCTCCTCCTCCTCCTCCTCCTTGCCAAAGTCACATGGGTGGCTGATAAAAAGTCCAGTTAGCGTTAAACCCCGAGTCCGCCAGCACACTGCCTGGTCCCCTTGCTTCTCTGTTTTGCTTGGATTTACTGATGGATGGACTTACAGATGTCCCTTATGTCCCGTCTCGGGCTCCCCTCCTTCTCTAGCTCTTGACACAGCAGGGAGACTGCTGGACTGTCCCTCAGGAAGAATTTCAGAAGCCAGGTCCAATCTGAACCAAAGAAATCAGAGTGTGCAGAGGTGGCCCTGCAGGCCCTGGGGCTGGGAGTGACATCGGGGAGGCACAAACCTGGGGTGCAGAGGTGCCCTCCCTGGAGCCTGGTCTCCCCCCTTCCCAGCTGCCCTCTGGCAGATCTCCAGGCTGTCTTGCTGTTCCTGAGTCCTGGGGCAGCCAGAGGCTAATGATGACAGGTGAGCACTGAGAATACGGTCCCTTTACGGGATCAGGCTGCGGAAGCTGGCCGCAGACTGGGGTCTGGGCTGGGGGTCCCGCTGCGGGACATTTGGCACAGACGGAGACGTGGGTACAGACAAAACATCCCCGTTTGCATCTGGAGTCCTGCCTCTGGCCAAACCTCCTTCCTGCCTTGTCTTCCTACGGCTGCTTGTCCCTTGCCACCACTGCACACTGTCAAGGTTCCAGCATGACGACAGGCAACGCACACACGTGGCCAAGGCGGAAGAAGAGGAGGACATGGTTATCATCAGGCCTGGCCCAGAGGAGCAGGGGAGCCAGAGCCATGGTGTGAGGAGCCATCTGCCCTGAGCCCTAGCTTAAGCTCCCTGGCAAACTCCCTGGGTAACTTTTGCCAACTCACAGCTCCATTTAGGGACAGGCTCTCCAGCCTTCCTCCCTCAAGGGCACTTACAGTTTTGATATCTGGAATCAGTGCCTGCCAGCAAGACTCAGCTGCTAAGCAATTACTAAGCACCCATCTTGTGCTGTGCACCTACTAAGTGCTTTACTCTGGCCTTTAGGCAAGGAAGGTGTATCAGTTAGCTATTGCCATGACACTGGTGCATAACAAATGACCCCAGATTTAGTGGCTTAACATGGCAATCATTTATACTCAATGAAGTTGGCTGAGGCTCAACTGATCTGGGCTAGGCTTGGCGTGGGTGGCTCTGCTTCAGGTCACTCCTTATTGTAGGTGGGGACATTCTGCCTCCAGAGACATGATGTCTCTCACCCTCCAGCATAAGGGACATGAACATGTTCTTTTTATGACAACAGCAGAAGCACAGGAGTGACTGGTGCCTTTTCATTGCTGTCCTAGACTGTTGGCCAAGCAAGTCATGTGACCAAGCCCAGAGTCAAGAGGAAGAAAAACACTCCACCTCCACGAGACATTGGCAAGGCACAGCGGCCTTGAGGAGCCAGGAGCTGGGGCCATTCCTTGCCAACGCCTCACCTTCGTGGAGTGTGTTTTCCTGCCTCTTGATTCTGCATCTTTTAATCCAGAAGTTAAACCCTTTTGCTTTCCACCTGCTGGGAGGAGGGCACGGGTCAGGAGGTGGAAGAACCTGAGGGGAAGAGGGTTTCAGATCAGGCCTGGGGTGAGGAGGGACTTTCCCAGAGCCTAAGGCCAGAGGCCATGTGAACCGGGTGAATGGGAGAATGTTGGGGACCTGAGTGTGGGGAAGAGTCACAGATGCTCACTTGGCAAGAGGCCTCACTGAGTGCCATGTTCCACAGCCTGGGAGCTTCGAGGCACACCTTCCGACCAGGAGCAAGACATTTCCATCCTCCTGGGCACGCGCCAACACGGGCTAACTGACCCATGACTGACCGTGACTTCATGTTTGCCCGATGAAGTAATCATCAGGCCAGACAGAATGGCCACCAGGGTCATTGGACTTCACTGAGCCCCTACTGTTTCTATCACCCTTTGCAAGGTAATGATTTAGACATGAGGCTTCCTCCCAAATCTCCTGCTAGAGAAGACAAGGATTTTCAGATTATTGGCATGATTAGATTATGAAAGGTGTGACCTGATCAGTGGATTAATCCTCAGATGTGGATTAATCGGGCGGTACCTGTAAGCAATTAAGTTGTGATTAAAGGAAGTCGGTCACTGGAGGTGTGCCTTTGGGCTTTATATTTTGTCCCTGGTTGAGCAGAGCTCGCGCTCTCTCTCTCTCTCTCTCTCTTGCTCTTGCGCTCTATCTCTCTCTCTCTCCTTCCTGGTGGCCATGTCCTGAGCTGCTGAGCTGCTTTCCGCCTTGACACCTTTTGGCCAAGATGCTCTGCCTCACTTTGTGTCCAGTGTTATGCAGTCAGCAGACCACAGAGTGAGCCTCTAAAACCATAAGCCAAAATAAACTCTTCCTCCTTTAAAGTTGTTCTCGTCAGGTCTTTTGGTCACAACGATGCCGAAGCTGACTCAGTCAGTACCCATGAGCAGGTGTCACCAGTGGTCCCAAAGGTAAGAGCGTAAATGGCGTCCCACACAGCGTAGGCAGGAAGGCTTCTCCTCACCCTCTGATCCACTGAGAAACTTCTATCTGCAAAGCGCCTCCCAACCCCTCATGCCCCAGGGGAGTCTAAGAAGGCAAAAGGACAGTCCCTGCTGGCTCAGAGTCCCCCACACAGCTGAAAAAAAACTAGAAAGTGTTTTGGAAAGTGTTCACGAGTCACATTCGTACAACCATCTCAACAGAATGACAGGAGACCTTCCACAGGCATGGAGCTTACCAGAGCGCCAGAGAACAGCACTGACAGAAGCCTCCAGAAGGTAGAGGGTAGAGAAAGGAACATAGCCCAGTTCACTTTTCATTTACTCAACACCCTGTGCCAGGCTCCGCAGCAGGCACCTGGAGTCACGGTGATCGGGTGGCACTTTCTGATCTCAAGGTGCTCAGGATCTCCCACAGGAGACCTGCGGAGGCTTCATGGAAGGGAAGGAACTCCATCTACCTTTGAAAGAATACAACAAACTGGGGTAGAGGAGGAGGAGGGGCCCCTGGAAAGCAGTCCCTGGGAGGAGAGAGGGATCTCCTTCCACAGGAAGTTTGGTTCCACAAGAAAGGGGACTGGGCGGCTGAAAGAAGTGACTCTCGGATGGCAGAATCCTGGTAAGTACACCCCCTGGAGAAGGGCCCATCAGATACCAACCGAGGCCCCATACTCACAGCCACCCCTTCACGTGCCGTGGCCCAGCCCGATCATCACGGCTGGCCACAGTTCCCAGCAGCTCCTGAGAGGCATGTCATGCTCTTTTCACATTTTCTCCTCTAAGCCGTGATTCCTGGCTTCCAGAAATCCAACCCGCCTTCAGAGACAAGTACCATGGAAACCCCAAACACAGCCTTCCCTGATCATGCTAATTAAAGGGAAAGACGGGTGGAAAAACTATCTGAAGGAAACACAAGCTTTATTATTTTTAAGTTAATCCACTTACTCCCGAGAGCTGACCACTAAGCATTTCACAGGGAAGGTCTGTAGGGCACCCGCTGCATGGGATGCTTTGGTAACTTATTCAGCCACTCAGTTTCTTCTTTCTTTCCTTCCTTTCTTCTTTCTTTTTTTCTTTCTTTCTTTCCTTCTTTCTTTCTTTCTTTCTTTCTTTCTTTCTTTCTTGTACTGGGGATTGAACCCAGGGGCATTTTACCACTGAGCTCCATCTCCAGCCTTTTTTTAATGTTCTGTTTTGAGACAGGGCCTTGCTAAGTTGCCAGGATGATCTTGAACTTGCTCCTGGTCCTCCCACCGCAGCCTCCAGAGTAGCCGGGATGACAGTCATGCGCCACAGCGCCTGGCACTAAACATTTACTGAATAGTCACCACAGGCTGGAGGCCAGCGGTACAAGGCTAAGTCCCCACCTCTGCCCTTGGGGGCTGGGACTGGAGAGGGGTAGGTGCCGAATCATGATGACAAAGCCAAGTCCAGAAGGTATAACAGGAATGGCAGGTGTGAGGCTGCTGGCCCTGGACCAGGATGACTGCACGGAGCAGGTGGGGTCACCGGGAACTCCCTGCTGGGGCACTGACAGATGCCATAGGAGAAAAGCTGGGGTTACGATCAGGGTGTCAAGGAGGCGTCTTGTGCAATGAACTCAAAGGGTCAAAGGCCCGAAGGAAAGAAGCAGGGGGATGAGTAGACCGGAGAGTGGTGATGTGGGAAGGAACCGGAAGCCAGGCAGCAGCAAAGGCGGAGCTGGGTTAGGCAGCAAGGCCACCCCGGCAACCCATCAGCTTTGCTCAGGGCGGACAGTGAGGGGCACTGGGCTGTTAAAGCAGAGAAGCGATGCACATGGATTTGTGTCGCAGAAAGAGCAGAAGCTGTGGGGAGGATGCCCTGGAAGCAGCAGTCAGCTGGCGCAGACCAGGAGAGAGAGAGAGAGATCGGGGTCCCTTCCGAGGGCAGAGACAGGAGGAAGACAGAGAAGAGGGATGGACTTGAGAGACAGTGGGGCTGGCGACTTATGGATCTAAGGAGAAGGAAAGGGAGAATTCTAGAATGTCAGCCAGACTTGGCAGCTGGGGTTAGAAAATGGATGGTTGGGGCTGGGGTTGGGGCTCAGCGGTAGAGCACTCACCTGGCACGTGTGAGGCCCTGGGTTCGATCCTCAGCACCACATAAGATAAGTAAATAAAGTAAAGATAGTGTGTCCAACTACAACTAAAAAATAATTTAAAAAAAAGAAAGAAAGAAAATGGATGGTAGTACCCCCGACTAAGCTTGAGAATTTCAAGGAAAGGCCATTTAGAAGGAGGAAAAAATTAGGATCCGTGTTGGATGTTGGATCTGGAGGGCCAGTGTTCTTGGGAGGCAGTGGGCCTTCAGTGGGGAGGACCAGCAGGCAGCCGTGTTGAGCTCGCCTCTGAAGAGGAAGATCTAGGCTGCAGACAAAGCCTTGGACTTCAGAAACCGCAGAAGGGGGTGTGGCACCCACGGTTCATCAGGATGTCTTAGGCAGCAGGGAACAGAACACACTTAGAAGTAAATAAATGTCTGAGGATAAGGACATTTATTTATTTTACTTTTTACTTTTTTTTCTTTTTTTGACGTGGGTCCTAGGTTTCTTTATCATCTTAACACGTTATGGAATGAATCCATCACGTGGATATATCTGCCATCTCCACTCATCAGTAAGTGTATGTCCTGCCATAACAGGGAAGGCAGTCTTGGGATTTGGAAGATGTATAGCCCCAGGGGAGGAGGTGAGAAAACAATTTGTTACTAGATGCAATGCCTGCCTTTGGCTGGTTTGACAAACACACACACAAAGGATTGGGCTTATGAAAGAAGTTGCTGCCTAGCCAGCAGGGATGAGAGACTACAGATCCACTATCAAGTACCTGTGGGGGTGGAAGAGGCAGCTACCTTTTTGAGTGTGTAGTGCTGGGGATTGAACCCAGGGCCCGGTGCATGCGAGGCAAGCACTCTACCAACTGAGCTATATCCCCAGAAAGGCAGCTACTTCTAACCTAAGTGGTAAAAGACACAGTTGAGGAATGCTGTCTGTAAGGAAGGCTGGTGAACACTGGTCCCTTGTGGACATCTCTGCTTTAAACTCTGATGGAGTGACTGATCCCCAGCCAGCCCCCAGCCACCCTAACAAGTAGGAAGATGGATCAAATATAGGAAACATCTGGCTTCTGATACTAGATAACCAGAAGAACTAGGCCTTGTTCCCAAGGAAAAGGAGAACAAATAAAATGAACTCTGACCAATCTGATTGTGTGCCTAGAGGCAGTGAGCTGACCACAGCTCCAGGAATGGGAACGACAGAACAGAACTCTCGCTGTTTTAGGAGATAAAGATCAGAATTCAGAGAATGGACCGCAGCTGGGATTTGCAGAGCAGAATACTGGAGAGGAAGGGGCTATGCAGAGACGGAGCTTCAGAAACAGCGTAGGAGTGATTTTGAGTCTTTGGCTGAATACTCAGCTGTGCATGTACAGGATGAGTTTTATGTCCCTGTTCATGGTCCATGTCTGTGGGGTTAGACAAAGAAGAAATTCTGGGGAAAGAATCATTATTGGAGAGTTGTAAATTGAACAATGTTCTGAACTTAAGTGTTGGGACGTATTCATATTTAGGGTAATCGGAGTGGAGAGACCTCATTGGGTGCCCAGAGTATGCAGTAGAAACAGAATGGCCATACCATGGGAGTCAAGCTCAACTAGCAAGCCCTAGAGTGAAGGCCATCCTAGACCCATCCTAACACAGTTTAAAGATAAGCCTTGAAAGGATCAAGCATCCCCAAGTCAGTTGCTGGAATAAAACTTAATACTCTTTAAAGAAACAGAACAACACTCAGTTATCATGATATTTAAAATGTCTACCTTCCAATCAATAATTACTACATATAAGCAGCAAAGAAATGGTTCCCATAACCAAGAGAAAAATTGGGCAATAGAAACAGGGACTACTTATGGAACTTTCAGAAGAGACCCTTAAAATAGCCATCATAAATAGACTCAAGTATTTAAAGGAATACATGACCATTATGAGGAAAGAAAAGGAATATATATAGGGGCTGGGGATGTGGCTCAAGCAGTAGCACGCTCGCCTGGCATGCGTGCGGCCCGGGTTCGATCCTCAGCACCACATACCAACAAAGATGTTGTGTCCACCGAGAACTAAAAAATAAATATTAAAAATTCTCTCTCTCTCTCTCACTCTCTCTCCTCTCTCTTTAAAAAAAAAAGAAAAGGAATATATATATATATATATATATATATATATATATATATATATATATATATATGGGCCACACAAAGCCTTTAAGAACTGAAAAATACAGGTGTATTCCAGAAATTTAGGAAGTGAAAATCTCACTGGTAGGCTTAATAGCAAATCAGACATTAAAAAAAAAAAAAGTCAGTGAACTTGAAGACAAATTGAAGCCCAAAGAGGAAAATAAATCTGAGAAGAACATTAACAGAGCATCAGAGACTTGTTGGACAAAGGGCCTTAAATACATTATAATCCAAGAGAAAGAGTTGTGTGTCGGGGAGGACAAAAAAAATATTTGAAAAATCTAGTGACCAATTATTTTCCAAATTTGGTGAAAATTATAATCCAATAGATTTTTTAAAAAAACTTAATGATTTCAACCAGAAAACAAACAAACAAACAAACAAAGAAAATCATACCAAGGCAATTCACAATGGTGCTTTAAATTTTTTTTCCCTAGTATTGGGGATTGAACCCAGGCTCTCAGTCATGCTAGGCAAGCAGCTCTACCACTGAGCCACATCATCAGCCCAGAAAACCAATGACGAAGACAAGTCTTCAAATATAGCCAGAGAAAGATGTGAACCTGTGGCCAGGATCAAACTGATGGTGTGGTTATCACATAGATTATTGAAAACTCTGAACAGACTGAAGCAAATCTTTTTCTTTTTCTCTTTCTTTCTTTCTTTCTTTCTTTCTTTCTTTCTTTCTTTCTTTCTTTCTTTCTTCCTTCCTTCCTTCCTTCCTTCCTTCCTTTCTTCCTTTCCTCCTTTCCTCCTTTCCTCCTTTCTTTCTTTCCTCCTTCCTTCCTTCCTTCCTTCCTTCCCTCCCTCCCTCCCTCCCTCTTTCTTTCTTTCTTTCTTTCTTTCTTTCTTTCTTTCTTTCTTTCTTTCTTTCTTTCTTTTCTTTTCTTTTCTTTTCTTTTCTTTTCTTTTCTTTTCTTTCTTTTTCTTTTTTGTACCTGGATTGAACCCAGGGGTCCTTAAACACAGAGCCACATCCCCAGCCCTTTTTAATATTTTATTTAGAGACAGGGTCTCACTGAGTTGCTTAGGGCCTTGCTAATTTGCTGAGGCTGGCTTTGAACCTGAGATCCTCCTGCCTCATCCTCCCCAGCTGCTGGAATTATAGGTGTGTGCCACTGCACCCAGCTGCAAATCTTTTTAATTAGACATGGTGATTCAGGAAACAAACAAACAAACAAACTTGAAGGAATGGTCCTCCCACCTAAGTCTGTTAGGCTTAGTTACCCCAAAAACTTAGCAGCTAATAGGGAATGAGACCAAAGGAGGCAAGAGAGAAATTCAGAAAATGTAAAATATGTTTCTAATATTAAAACCATGAATGTGAATCTTGATATCTGGAGTTTCCCAGAATCAAATAAATAAGACTGCTATGTCTTTAAGGGAGTCACACTAGGGGGAAACATCACAACCTTGGACATCAGAGGCCTTTGTTCAAGGTTAAACTTTTGGGCTTTCAAAATTGCACAGGCTCGAAACAGACATCTAGACTGGTTCCACAGTTTAGCTATTGCTGGTAAAACTGCTCAACACCCAGAAAGGGCCTGTTCACCAGTGGTTACTCATGAGAGGCCAAGGAGGACAGTGGCCTGGAGGGTACACTCCTCAGAAAGGCGTATGCAGCTCCAGGCATTACGAGCATGCGTGAAAGCTGGAGGGCAACACAAAAGCTTTCCTTAATTTCCTCTTTTCAAGGAAGGGCCAAGACTGGACCCTGTGTCCACACCCTAGCTGCAAGAGAAGCTGGTAGAGTAGCTACCCGGGGGTTTCAGCCTCAGCTGTGGGAGGTGGATTTTTCTAGCAAGGGACAAATGGGAGGGGGTTGGGAGACTCCTGGATAGGCAAGCCATGGTGTCTGCCTGCCCCAGGAGCGCCAGAGTAAGGAACCAGAGAATCCCAGGGAACAGCGACCCTTCACGGAGCTTCATGAAGCCGGTGAAGGAAAGGGGGTCTGGTTTCTGAGTAACAATTGCCCCCAAACTAAGTAGTTTAAAGCAACAAGCATTGGTGGTTCATTTTCTCGTTGCTTCCTAGGGCCAGGAATCTGGGAACAGCTTAGCTGTTTGGTTGTGTCTCAAGGTGTCTCCTGAGGGGGCAGTCAGCTTACTGAGTGGGGCTGTGGTCACCTCATCTAGGGCAGGATGCACCTGCAAGAAGGCTCACTCATGCAGCCGTTGCTTGGAGCCCAATTCCTCATTGTCTGGGGCTAGAAGTCTGCATTCCTTGCCAAGGGGGCCTCTCCTTAGGCTGCCTGAGGGTCCTCAGTGTATGTCATGTGGCTTCTCCCAGAGGAATGATCTGTAAGTCCAAATGAGAAAAAGACCAAGACAGAAATCTCACTGGCTTTTCTTTATTCCATACTTGACAGCAGAATGCATTACAATTCTTATTACACACATGCAGCACAAGTTTTCATTTCTGTGGTTGTACACAAAGTAGAGTCACACCATTCATGTCTTCATACATGTACCTAGGGTAATAATGTCCATCTCATTCCACCATCTTTCCTAACCCCATTTCTCCTCCCTTCCCCTCCCACCCCTTTGCCCTATCTAGAGTTTGTCTAATCCTCCTTTGCTACTCTTCCCAACCCCACTATGAATCAGTTTCCTTATATCAGAGAAGACATTTGGCATTTGGTTTTTTTTTTTTTTGGGGGGGGGGGATTAGCTAACTTCACTTAGCATTATCTTCTCCAACTCCATCCATTTACCTGCAAACACCATGATTTTTTTTCTCTTTTATTGCTGAGTAATATTCCATTGTGTATATATACCACATTTTCTTTATCCATTCTTCTACTGAAGGACATCTAGATTGGTTCCACAGTTTAGCTATTGTGAATTGTGCTGCAATAAACATTGCTGTGGCTGTGTCTCTGTAGTATGCTGTTTTAGGTCCTTTGGGTGTACACCGAGAAGTGGGATAGCTGGGTCAAAAGATGGTTGGCATTCCCTGTTTTCCAAGGAATCTCCATACTGCTTCCCATATTGGCTGCACCATTTTGCACTCCCACCAGCAATGTATGAGTGTACCTTTTTCCCCACATCCTCGCCAACACTTATTGTTGTTTATATTCTTAATAACTGCCATTCTGACTGGAGTGAGATGAAATTTTAGAGTAGTTTTGATTTGCAGTTCTTTAATTGCTAGACATGTTGAACATTTTTTCATATATTTGTTGATTGATTGAATATCCTTTTCTGAGGAGTGTGTGTTCAATTCCTTGGCCTATTTATTGATTGGGTTATTTGTTTTTTTTGGTGTTTAGCTTTTTGAGTTCTTTATATACCCTAGAGATTAGTGCTCTATCTGATGTGCAAGTGGTAAAAATTTGCTCCCAATCCCAAATGATTTTTATTTTATCATTGATTTCTAATTTTATTCACCTCACAGATTATTTCTTTTGCTGAAAAGAAGCTTTTTGGTTGGATCCATCCCATTTATTAATTCTTGATCTTAATTCTTGTGCTATAGAGAAGTCTTATTAAGGAAGGAGGGGCCTGATCTGATATGATAGAGGTTTGGGCCTACTTTTTCTTCTGTTAGACACAGGGCCTCTGGTTTAATTCCTAAGTCCTTGATCCACTTTGAGTTGAGTTTTGTGCATGGTGAGAGACAGGGGTTTAATTTTATTTTGTTGCATATGGATTTCCAGTTTTCCAGCACCATTTGTTGAAGAGGCTATTTTTTTTCTCAATATATATTTTTGGTGCCTTGTCTAATATAAGATAACTGTAATTTTGTGGATTAGTCTCTGTGTCCTCTGTTCTGTACCTTGGTCTACCAGTCTATTTTGGTGCCAATAACATGCTGTTTTGTTACTTTTGCTCTGTAGTATAGTTTAAGTTCTGGTATAGTGATGCCATCTGCTTCATTCTTCTTGCTAAGGATTGCTTTAGGTATTCCGAGTTTCTTATTTTTCTAGATGAATTTCATGACTGCTTTTTCTATTTCTATGAGGAACGTCATTGGGATTTTGATTGGAATTGCATTAAATATGTAGAGTGCTTTTGGTAATACGGTCATTTTGACAATATTTATTCTGCCTTTCCAAGAACAAGGGAGATCTTTCCATCTTCTAAGTTCTTTTTTCTTTCTTTAGCCTTCTGTAATTTTCATTGTAGAAGTCTTTCACCTCTTTTGTTAGGTTGATTCCCAAAGTATTTTATTTATTTTTTTTTTGAGGCTATTGTAAATGGGGTAGTTTTCCTTTCAGAGGATTTGTTATTGATATTCAGAAATGCCTTTGATTTAATGGGTGTTGATTTTGTATCCTGCTACTTTGCTGAATTCATTTACTACTTCTAGAAGTTTTCTGGTGGAATTTTTTGGGTCTTCTAAGTATAGAATCATATCATTGGCAAAGAATGCTAATTTGAGTTCTTCTTTTCCTATCTGTACCTCTTTAATTTATTGCTCTATCCAGTGTTTTAAGAAACTATGTGAAATAGACGTGGTGAGAGAGGGCATCCCTGTCTTGTTCCAGTTTTTAGAGGAGATGCTTTCAATTTTTCTCCATTTAGAATGATGTTGGCCTGGGGCTTAGCATAGATAGTCTTTACAATATTGAGATATGTTTCTGTTATCCCTACTTTTTCTAGTGTTTTGAACTGAAGGGGTGCTGTATTTTGTTAAGTGTTTTTTCTGCATCTATTGAGATGATCATATGATTCTTATCTTTGAGTCTATAATGTGATGAATTACATTGATTGATTTCCATATGTCGAACCAAACTTGCATCCCTGGGATGAACCCCCCTTGATTGTGGTGAACTATCTTTTTGATATGTTTTCGTATTCGATTTGCCAGAATTTTATTGATAATTTTTGCATCTATGTTCATTAGAGATATTTGTCTGAAGTTTTCTTTCTTTGATGTGTCTTTGCCTGGTTTTGGAATCAAGGTGATATTGGCCTCATAGAATGAGTTTGGAAGTGCTGCCCCTTTTTCTATTTCCTGAAATAAATTGAAGAATATTGGTATTAGTTCTTTAAAGGTCTTGTAGAACTTGGCTGTGTATCCATCAGTACCTGGGCTTTTCTTGATTGGTAGGCTTCTGATGGGGTCTTCTATTTCATCACTTGAAATTGATCTATTTAAATTATGTATATCATCCTGATTAAATTTGGGCAAATCATATGACCCTAGAAATTTGTCAATGCCTTTGATATTTTCTATTTTATTGGAGTATAAGTTTTCGAAATAATTTCTAATTATCTTTTGTATTTCTATAGTAATCTATTGTGATATTTTCTTTTTCATCACAGATGTTAGTAATTTGAGTTTTCTCTCTCCTTCTTTTCATTAACATGGTTAAGGGTTTGTCAATTCTCTTTATTTTTTTCAAAGAACCAACTTTTTGTTTTGTCAATATTTTCAATTGTTTCTTTTGTTTCAATTTCATTGATTTCAGCTCTGATTTTAATTATTTCCTGTCTTCTTACTGCTTTTAGTGTTGAGTGTTGATTTGTTCTTCTTTTTTCTAGGGCTTTGAGATGTAATGTTAAGTCATTTATTTGTTGACTTTTTCTTCTCTTAAGGAATGAACTCCATGCAATGAACTTTCCTCTTAGTGCTGCCTTCATAGTGTCCCAGAGATTTTGATATGTTATATCTGTGTTCTCATTCACTTCTAAGAATTTTTTAATCTCCTCCTTGATGTCTTTTGCAACCCATTGTTCATTCAGTAGCATATTATTTAGTCTCCAGGTGTTGAATTAGCTTTTAATTTTTATTTTATCATTGATTTCTAATTTTATTTCATTATGATCTGATAGAATGCAGAGTAATATCTCTTCTTTTTTCTATTTGCTAAGGGTTGCTTTGTGGCATAATATATAGTCTATTTTAGAGAAGGACCCATGTGCTGCTGAGAAGAAAGTGTACTCATTCATTGAAGGGTGAAATTTTCTATATATGTCAGTTAGGTCTAAGTTATTGATTGTATTATTGAGTTCTATAGTTTCTTTGTTCAGCTTTTGTTTGTAAGATCTATCCAGTGGTGAAAGAGATGTGTTAAAGTCACCCAGAATTATTGTGTTGTGATCTATTTGACTCTTGAACTTGAGAAGAGTTTGTTTGATGAATGTAAATGCTCCATTGTTTGGGGCATATAAATTTATTATTGTTATGTCTTGTTGATGTATGGTTCCCTTAAGCAGTATGAAATATTCTTCTTTATCCCTTTGGATTAACTTTGGCTTGAAGTCTACTTTATTTGATATGAGGATGGAAACCCCTGCTTGATTCTGTAGTCCCTGTGAGTGGTATTATTTTTCCCAACCTTTCATCTTCAGTCTGTGGATGTCTTTTCCTATGAGATGAGTCTCTTGGAGGCAGAATATTGTTGGGTCTTTTTAAAAAAAATCCAATCTGCCAATCTATGTCTTTTGAT
The DNA here is from genome assembly GCF_964194105.1 of Spermophilus citellus. Classification (NCBI taxonomy): domain Eukaryota; kingdom Metazoa; phylum Chordata; class Mammalia; order Rodentia; family Sciuridae; genus Spermophilus; species Spermophilus citellus. The sequence continues at coordinate 43,885,521 of NC_138195.1, forward strand.
TGGTGAGTTTAGGCCACTAACATTCAGTGTTATTATTGAGACATGATTTATATTCCCAGCCACTTTTGTTTATTTTTGGTATTTAATTTGACTTGGCTTCTCCTTTGATGAGTTTTTCTTTTAGTTTAATACCTCCCTTTGCTGATTTTCTTTGTTGTTTTTCAATTCTTCTTCATGGAATATTTTCCAAGGATGTTCTGTAGAGCAGGCTTTTGAGTTGTAAATTCTTTTACCTTTTTTTTATCATGGAAGGTTTTTATTTCATCATCAAATCTAAAGCTTAATTTTGCTGGATATAAGATTCTTGGTTGGCATCCATTTTCTTTTGGAGCTTAATATATGTTGTTCCAGGATCTTCTAGCTTTCAGGGTCTGGGTTGAAAGATCTGAACATAATCTAATTGGTTTCCCCCTAAATGTAATCTGATTCCTTTCTTTTGTGGCTTTTAATATTCTCTCCTTATTCTGTATGTTAGGCATTTTCATTATAATGTGCCTTGGTGTGGGTCTGTTGTGATTTTGTACATTTGGCATCCTGTAAGCCTCCTGAATTTAGTTTTCCAATTCATTCTTTATGTTCGGAAAATTTTCTGATATTATTTCATTAAATAGATTGCTCATTCCTTTGGTTTGGAACTCTATGCCTTCCTCCATCCCAATAACTCTTAAGTTTGGTCTTTTCATGCTATCCGATATTTCTTGAAAGTTCTGCTCATGGTTTCTTACCATTTTCATTGTGCTGTCTACATTCTTTTCAAGATTATATATATTATCTTCATTGTCTGAGGTCCTGTCTTCCAAGTGGTCTAATCTGTTGGTGATGCTTTCAATTGAACTTTTAATTTGGTTTATTTTTTCTGTCATTTCAAGGGTTTCTATTTGTTTTTTTTTAGAACCTCTATCTCCCTATTGAAGTAATCTTTTGCTTCCTGTATTTGTTTATGTAATTCTTTGTCAAAATGATCTTTTGCTGCCTGTATTTGCTCTCTTATATCATCCTTTAATTTTCAGAACATTTTAATTGTGTACATCCTTAACTCCTTCTCTGTAATTTCTTCTGCTGTGCTGGCCATGAATTCTAATAATGTGGTATCTTGATTCTGGGGGGGAGGAAATTTTCTTCCCTTATCTTTTCATATTGCTTGTGTGTCTTCCTTTATAGCACTATGGATCTGAGGCATTTTTTACCGTTTTTACCCTGTAGGCTTATAGAGTCCCTGTAGGGATCCAATACCTCTCCTTTGAGGTCAAAGAGAATGTTATCAGATCCCAATATACACCCTAAGAAACAAATGTTAAGATGTTTACAGTTTGGTCACAATGTACAGAAATGGTGAATTCAATTATTATCTACAATATACTCAGTAGGTTTGTAAAGGGTTTACAGTTACTAATGGTAGACAAAGAACCAGGGGAGAGGATCAGGATGATATGCTGAGGAGATAGGAGGTGAGGACATAGAGTTATTATATCTTAGGAAGTGTGAAAGAGAAATCTAAAGACGAAGATTAGTAGCAGGAGAAGGGAAAGAAAGTAATTTGGGGTAGACAAGTAAGTGGGAAGACAGTAGAGTACATAAAACAAACACACATCTAATAGTAAAAAAATTTTAAAAATGTTAAAATAGTAGAAATTGGTGGGAAAAAAGAAAAAAAAAGAGTACACAACACAACTGTAATATACTATTCAGACATCCCAGTCCTCAAAATCCTAATTCATGCACAGTACTTGGTTTCACATACGTTGGGGATGTGAGGTGGGAGAATAGAGAGGGAGAGGGAAAAAAAATCTTGAAGGAAGAAACAGATTGGTTTGGTTGGAGATCAGTATCTTTCCTGCTTCCCTTCTCATCCAATAGGTGGGGTCATCTGTTGTTAGCTGGTATCTCCACCCTCAGGGTGGTGAAGGTTACCAGGGTGTCACTGTGCCTGGGTAGTGGCTGCTGGGGAGAGGGGGAGTTAGAAACTGGGTACCTGGCCAGATGGAGTTCTGACTTAGGAGTTGCTCCCCACTGAAGATGGTGAGGAAGGTGGACCAAGATGGAGGTGACCGCTGTCATTGGTTTGGGGAGCCGGGCGATGGTGTTGGATTATAAATTCAGAGAGGAGCTCTGGGGTGTGCAGTGTGTGGCTGTTGGCTGACTTCAGAGCCTGAAGTTCCCAGGTGCAGGCAGGCAGTCACTGCACGTAGGGGACTATCTATCTCCTGCACGTAGGGGACTATCTCCGTGGCAGAATCCCAAGATGGCAGCGACTGGGGGAGCCTCACGTTGGTAGATGGGGGTCCACGCAGGAGTGGCAGCTGGAGTTCTTGCACATGGGAAGCTGCCGGGTGTCCTGTGTGGGAGCCGCATCCATGATTTCTGCTCAGGTTGGTGGCCAATAGTTCTTGCAGGTGCTGCCATTGCTGATGATCCCGCTCAGGTACCCGGGAGTCCTGCGTGGGCAAGGAGTGGGGAGACCTACTCTGACCTGAGCCTGGAGCCCTGCCCGGCTCGGTGCTTCCTGCGCCCGGGCAGGAATATCACCAGCAGAGAAGCAGCATTCTCACTACTTGAGTTGCAGGTCATGGAGCCACACGGAACACTGCCTCCCTCTGGCCTGCCATCTTGGATCCCCTGTAGCTGATGTTTTGTTTAGAAATCTCACTGTCTTTTATGGCCTTATCTGTCACTTCCACTGCTTTCTCTTGGTTGCATTCCTGAACCCTGGTGCAATGTGGGAGGGGATCGTGCAAGGTGAACTCCAGGAGGTGGACATCTTTGCGGGACATTGTGGAACCTGCTATGACAGAGCCCTTGAGGTGGACAGAAAAGAAGACATAAGGCCTGAGGTGAGCCCAGAGATCCTGGTATCACAGGAGTCAAAAGAGAGAGTTCCAGAAGAGAAACAGTCAATAGTTTGTAAAAATGCAACAGTGAGAACCAGTAGCTAAGGACTGGAAATGCCCATTGTATTTATCAGTCGAGGTCCCTGGGGTCATTAAGAGAAACGAAGAGCAATTCCCACGGACCAGTGTGCAGCCAGCTGAGCTCTGGGCAAGTGGGACGAGCAGGTGTGGACTGCTTTTTTGAGAGGGTTGGAGGAGAAAGGGAGAATGGAGACTTGGACAGAAGCTAGAGGAGGACGGGGAAGATTTAGATTTTGGGATCTAACCAGGCTGAGTGTCTGTTCAGGCAGGGGAGAGGCAGCCTGTGGGCTGGGAGAGGTGAGGATCCAGGGGCGGAAGGATGATGGATGAGGCATCCTCTTGGAGGAGGCAGGAGAATTGGAGGTCAAGGACACAGGTGGGTGGTTGGCTTTGAACGGAAGACACCACATGCTCTGAGACCAGAGGGTGGGAGATGGGATGCTTCTGGCTGCGGCAAGACCTGAGGGTGAGGACGCCTGGGAACTGAGAATTCCTACCTGAAGGCCTGGATTTTCTTGGAGAGAGGGAGACAAGGTTGCAGTGAGCTGAGCGAACAGTGACGTCAGTTTCCAGGTGATTGCTCACATATGAAGGAGGCCGGGAGACAGCGTGTTCTCGCAGCAGGGCCAGCCCTGCCCCCGTGCCCCACGTACTCTCTCTCCACAAGCTCATTTTTCATGGTTGGTCATGTCTCCAGACAGCACCTGTCTGAGTTGCCACAAGGCATGAATCAGTGGGATTGAAATGAACGAGGTGGGCGAGAGGAACCCCGACATCCCAAAGAGCCAGGGACATCCGGGGTCTCATCCCATGTTCTACCCAGGAATGTCTCTTATCATCAAGGATTCACCCATCCTCTGCCTCAGCACCACTCACAGGGAACTCTCCCTACAGAGCCTCTCCATTTTCAAACAAATCCTTAAGACTGCTTTGGTGGCGCTGAAGCCTGACTCCGTGTCCCTCAGGTCCTATGGGACATCCAAGAACTAGGCCTTCCCCTGCCCTACAGCCCTTCAGTGACATGAGTCTCTCCTCTAGAACAAGTGTTCTCGGTTCTCCCAGCCTCTGTCCTCCGGCAGGTTTCCTGGCACCTCCCCAGGATCACCTTCTCTCCCACATTTTCTCCAAGGCAACAATTGAGCCTCCAGATTCAGCCCCGACCCAGGTCCCCTTCTTCTTGAGCTTCCCACAGTTCCTGGAAGGGTGCTCAGCAAATTGCTACCACCCAGGGCTCGTGCCACTCTTCCTCTCCCAGGACCGTCTGAGGGCGCTGGGGTCCTGCCAGTTTCACCCCGTCCATCTTGGTGTCAGGTCCCTTTGGCATCCTGGCTGTCATTGGTGTACCCAAGTGATGGGTTCCTTCCAGACCCGGCCGCCCCCATACATTTCCATGTCCAGAATCACAAATCAAAGAGGTGATCCAATTCTGTATTTTGGCAAGCAGAACTGGGGTCCAGATTCTCACTTGGAACATATCTGTGACAAGTGGCATTATCGTTACAGGATCTGTATGAGTTTCGGGGAAACCTAGGGGTACTTCTGGTCAAGTCTTGAAGTATTAATGATAATTTTCACTTGGTGACATCTCCCCTTCCCACACTTTGCCCCTTCCTTCTCACCCCACCCACATTTTGTCTTGGCTTGGGGAAGGGGTGTGACGCCAGAAGGCAAAGCAAGGTGTCTCTGGCTTTGAGTAGAAAGTGTCGGGCAGGTAAGGCAGCAGAAGGGACGCCTCAGCAAAATCCGGAGGGAAACTGAGCAAGGGAGATGCATCCATCACGCAGTTTTCAAAGGAGCTGATTCCTAGAGGTTGGGGCAGGGAGCTGGGGAGGGCCAGATGCCACAGGAGCGTGGACGGTAATGGGTTCGGGCAGAGGGTTCCGGAAAACTTTGGAGGATCTGAGAATGGAGGAGACCTGGGTCCCATTATCCAGAGAGCCCTAGGGAGTGCCAAGACCACAGGGAAAGGAATGGTTTTGTAGAAAGTTCTAGAAGCAAAGTCTTAGGCAGCCTTGCAGAGATTTCCCAAATGCTACTCCCAAGATCGGCCCGAAACTAGACAAAAAGGACAAATTAGTAACAGGCTCGCCAAGGGACAAAGGCCACCTCCACAGCAACCTGCAGGGATCCGTGATCAAGGACACCATGGTGACAGACATGGCAGACAACACTGAAGACTGGCTACCTGGATGCCACCGTGGAAAAGGAGAGGGAATCCAACTGATGTGACTGCATTGCTCCCACGATGGCAGAGGAGGCCTGGAAATACAAAGAACAGAGGTGGCTTCAGGGATCACATGCCCTGATCACGTCCCCATCCTTCCACAGCCCTGCACACAGGAGCCACTCGGCAGGCAGGGCCCAGGGAAGGGTGGCTGTGGTTCTGCTGCCCCAGGCAGGAGGAAGCAGTGGGGACCTCGAGGGATTATAAGACGAGTGAGTCCCATCCAGGGAAAGAGAAGAGAAGTGGGACTCGGGGACCAGCCGTGGCAGAGTGGGCTGGGACAGGGCTGCGGAGAGCCCCTGGCTGGAGGAGGAGTTCTGTCAATGTTCACCAGTCATTTGGACTTCCTGCCTCATCTCCTTCTGTAGGAAAGAGCCCATTGCATGGTCCCCAGGTCACTGCCCTTTGGTTCTTAGCCAGATACTTGTCTGGAGAAGGCACTGTATATTAAGTAGAGTGTGGTGGTGAGCACCTATAATCCTAGCACTCAGGAGGTTGAGGTTGGAGGACTGATCACTTGAGTCCAGGAATTCAAGGTCAGCCTGGGCAACATAGAGTGACCCTGACTCCCAATAAAAGAAAAAAAAAAAAGGAACCCTATACTCACCTGAATGCTTTGGGCCTTTCTACTACCACCTGCCCTCTGAGTGTGTTTTTTCAAATGTCTTAGACCATTTTCTTGCCTTAAAAGGCCATGAATTAGGTGAGCGTTGTGTTGCACACCTGTAATCCCAGCAGCTCAGGAGGCTGAGGCAGGAGGATCATGAGTTCAAAGCCAGCCTCTGCAACTTAGCGAGACCATAAGCAACTCAGTGAGACCCTGTCTTAAAATAAAAAATAAAAAAGGTTGGGGATGTGGCTCAGAGATTAAGCACCCTGGGTTCAATCCCTGGTAACAAAAAGAAAAACAACAACAACAAAAAAAAACACCTGGTTTTTTTGTGGGTTTTTTTTTTTTTTTTTTTTTGACACTAGAGAACGATCCTGGGGCTCTGGGAGCCTTGGTCTGCACGGTGGGTATCAACATTCTGCAGAATGCATCTGACCATAAGAGCCTTTGGGCTTCGGGGCTGTGGGGTGATTTTCCTGTACATTCAGGGAATAACTTTGGATTACTATTTCATTTTTCTCATTTTCCGAAAAAGGACTTGAAACAAACGAGTGAATCGAGACCCATTTGGAGATAGAAAATGTGCCTTTTTATACTCGGTGACAGTTGCTGGCAAGCACCCCCTTGGGCCACGCTGGCCTCCTTACCTCTCAGACCCATGTGTGGGGACTCAGCGCCTCGCCGGCCACTCTCTGGAAGACGATGATAGCCCCTGTCCTTGGCCCCCTCCTCACCTGCTCAGGCCCCTGCATCCTCAACTGAACGGTTCTGCAGAAACAGATGGGGAACGTCCTTGCCCGGTGCCTGCTGGTGGTGACAAGATCCTGCACAGAGCTGACACTGTGTGTTAGTCGGCTTTTTGTTGCTGTGACCAAAACACATGACCAGAAGACCTTGGGGGAGGAAAGGTTTGTTTTTGCTCAGGGTTTCCATGGTTTCGGTCCACGGCTGGCTGGCTCCATTGCTTAGGGCCTGAGGCAAGAGAACGTCATGGTGGAAGGGCATGGAAAAGGAAAGTCCCCCATCTCATGAGAGACAGAGAGGGACAGGCCAAGACAGAGTCCCCAAGGGCATGCTCCCAATGACCCGCCTGCTCCAACTAGGTGCCACCTTCCAGTGGTCCACAGTCATCAGTGCAGTAATCCACCCATGAGGCCAGAGCCCTCGTGATCCAATCACTTCCCCAAGTCCCCACCTCTGAACACGCGGACTTTGAGAGACATTCTAGCTAGCACACACTGTAATAAGACTTTCGGGAACTTGAGAAGGGTGAGTGTCCTTTTGCATGTGGGCAGGTCATGCACCACCAGGGACCAGGGGGAGCACTGTGGAAGTTGGATTCCAAGATGGCACCCAATAGCCCTCACATCCTGATCTGTGTGCCTTGGTGGTCCTTCCCATGTGGAATCGGGGCTGACCTGGGTGACCAGTGTGGCTTCTGAGGGTCGATCACAGAGATGCTGCAGCCACCACCTTGATCTCTTGGATCCCGGTCCTGGGGAAGCCAGCAGCCATGTCATGAAGAGATTTGGCAGCATTGTGGAGATGCCCATTACAAAATAACTAAGTTCTGTCACCAAAAGCCTCAGAGACACCTTGGAAGTGGCTCTAGCCCACCAAGCCTCAGATAGATTTAGTCCCATCTGACAGCTGGCTGCAGCCTCATAGGAGACCACAAGCAGGAACTCTGGTCTCTCCTAAATTCCTCCTGTGTAGAAAATGAAAAATCATGAATAATTATAGCTGCTTCAAACCACTAAGTTTTGGGTGATTCATGATTCAATTCTCAGTCTCTAATACCTCATTCCTCACTATCAGAGGTTTCGATGTTTTTATCCCTTCTAAATGAAGCACAGAGATGTTGAGTGGCAGTCCCAAGTCACACAGTGAAGTTATCAGGTTTCAATATAATACTCCATTTCGGTGCTCTTATCTAGAGCTCCTAAAGCCACATCACCTCTGCAGCACCCTGTCTCCTTCCTGGGCCTTATCTTCATTTAGCTCATGCCTCCTATTTCCCAGCACCCCACTATTCCCTTTGGAAACAGGTTCATTCTTCTTTTCTCAAATCCCTTGTGCTCATGCCCCAGCCCCCTCCAACATGGAGCCGATTAACAGGCCCTGCTCGTGAACTCATATAATCTAACGTGGTCAATTGTGACAGATAAAGTGTGAGCTGCCAGTAGGTTTTCCCCTAGAAGGATGGTTCAGAAACCTCTGCGTGGCTGCCAAAAATACAGTTCTCGGTTTTGCTTTGAGTTCATTGGATTGGCTCAAAGAAAGGAGAATCCTGGCCAGAAGAATAAGAACGTAATTAAAGATAAGAGCTATAATGTGATTGTGAAGGCCCAGTTTCAACCATTCACTCCTTGAGTGTGATATTTTCATAACCCCCTGTAAGCTTCAGAGGTAGAAACTTAGCAATGGAAACAGTTGGAGGAAGACAGGGAAGGACAAACATAGGCCTCCTATCACTGCACGTCTCTGCTCCCACAGTCTCCTCCGCCCAGAAAGCCTTCCAGCCTCTCCCTGGAGTGAAGTTCCTCAGCTCTGGAAGATAAGCCCCAAGGCAGGCCCCTGGGGATGCTGCCAGACCAGCCCCCGCTGGCCCCTCTCCCCCAGCTCCTCACAGGGCAGGTTCCTCCTCTCGTCGGCTCTTCCTCCTCTCGGCCCTGCATAATAGCTTGTTTTTCAGTACCCTAACTTCCCCAATCCTGATCTCTTTGAGAAGCAAGCATCGCATCAGGATGCAACCCTTCCAAGAGTGTCCAACAAAACTTGGGTACTCCTGGATGTGCTGGATGGAGAAGCTTCTCAGGGACAGCTGCTGATCAGTGGGACAGTTGACACGTGGTCATCCCGAGTTATGGGATTCCATTAACTTGAATTCCACAAGAAGAATGTGTCTATCGGGCTGAACTTGGCTGGCTGGACAGACAGGCCGGGTAAATAGAATGTGGAATGAAAAACACATAGCAAAGCCCTTTGGATTATTTAGCCATTTGAGGAAGGACTTGAGAGGAAACGGGCAGCCGCGCTGTGCACATTCTCTTGGGAAACATTCCCAACAGCCTGGCTTAATTTCCCCAGGGAGTGACCCACGTTGCGCCCCCGTGATGCCTTCGTAAGGGAGTGATCTTGCCTGCCTTTGGCTTCTGCTCCCTTTGGAGCACCTCCTTCTCCCCTATTCTTCAGAAGGGACCCTTGCTCCTCCCTGGCTAGGACAGATGGCCAGACAGGATGACTCTGACCCGCCACAGACAACAGCTTTGCTTCTTAGCAGGCGCCAGTTTCAACACGCTCAAGCAGAAGCACTTGGTAGGGAAACGGCCTCCTCGCTCGAAGTCAGGCTCTGCACAGACCAATCAGCTGTCAGCCCTCTGCGGGGCCTGAAAACCAGCTCCTGTGGCTTTAGCCAAGAGAGAAATCCCTGAATGGATTCCTTAGGTGTCCAGGATAGCTCTGTCTTCAGGTGACACTTGTCCCAGGATTTCAAACTGTCACTAGGGAGCAGTCTTGGTCCATTCTCAGCCCTCCTCCCTTCCGTGGTCTTCATGTTCACAGGATGGTTCAAAGCTGTCAGCAGATCCAGGCTATTCCCTCCAGGGTTCACCAGCTACAGGAAGCAAGAACCTTTCCTCCTGCGCCTGGCGGTAATTGGTCCAGACCGGATCATGTGTCTCTCTCTGAACCAATCACTGAAGCCAAGAAACTAGGATGCGCTGATTGGCTAATCCTAGGTCACGTGGCCCCATTCAAATCACAAGGGCCAGAGGGGGAAGGTGGGTTGATTCTCAGAGGGAATCTGGGGTGCCGTGCCGTGAGCAAGGTGTGAAGATTTGAGGTGTAGTGAAAATCGCACCCACCACACCACGGAGGAGAAAATCAACCATTACCACAGCCATAGGCAAGGAGTCCTGGAGCCTCCATAATGGTACCTCGCTGTGAGGCGTCACAGAACTTCGGCTATTATTGAGGTATTTAAATGTGTTATTACTGATCAAGAGGTCATGTGGTCCACAGCACCATGAAACATGCAGGGTTGACTGGTGGTCCCTTGGAACCCATTCCTAATAGCTCTATTTTCTGCCCTAGGACAGTGGCTCGGGAGAATGGGTTCTGTCCTCGCTCTAGGCCAGGGATCCCGTTCCCTCCTCCAGCCCAATGATTGGTCTAGTGTGGACATGTGACCTGAGCTAGCCCAGTTGGAAGGGCTCCGAGGACTCCTCATGGTGCTGAAGGAAGGTGGCAGGATGTGTGTGGGAAAGCCTTCAGCTCTGGGAACTGTGGGGATCATCTTGGGACCACTGGAAAATGGGGCTGAAAGTGATGGTGCCTTACAGGAAGAAGCAGGAGGGGTAGTAAGGGAAGGAGGGAGAAAGGTAGAAAAGAGAAAAAGAGGGAGGTAAGGAAGGAAGAAACTGAGTCTTAATGACACCACTGCACTCTAGATCAAGACTTGCCTGGAACCAAACCTGCCTCTGGCATTTTCAATCCTGTGAATCTTTGTTGTTCCAATCTACAAGGGTCAGGCTTTCTATACCTTGCTACCCAAAACATTCTAACCGATGTATTTCCAACACTTTGATCTGTTTCCAAGTCCAGGCAGTCCGTGGAAGTGACTCCACACATGAGTGTCTAGCACAGGTGACCTTACTTCTCTTTAGGGTGTTATGGTTTGGAAGAGAGGTGTCCCCCAAAAGCTCTTGTGTGAGACAATGCAAGAAAGTTTAGAGGAGAAATTTTTGGATTATGAGAGCCTTAATCCAATCAGTGAATCAATCCCCTGATGGTATTAACTGAGTGGTGACTGGAGGTGGGTGGGGTGTGGCTAGAGGAGGTGGGCATTGGGGGCGTGGCTTTGGGTGTATATTGTGTATCTGCTGAGCGGAGTTTCTCTTTGCTTTCTGATCATCACGTGAGCTGCTTCCCTCTGGCACACTCTTCCTCAGGCCCCAAGGATCGGAGCCAGCTGTCTATAGACTTAGACCTCTGAAACCGTGAGCCCCCAAATAAACTTTTTCTCCCCTAAAATTGTTCTGGTCAGACCTTTTAGTCCCAGCAGGAAAAAAGCTGACTAAAACTCTGAAGGGCAACTCTGAGGGGCATCTGAGCTCCAGCTCCTCGAGGGCTTGGCTTTGCTCTCTCTTGGTGCTGCGTTGCAGTTGAACTTCGACCTCTGTTCTGTTCTTCTCACATACTCCCTGCATGCCCTTCCCTGTCTCAGAGTGCATCTTCCTGGGAACCAAGCCACAGCATCAGGTGAGGCACGTGGCTGTCTACATTGCGTGATATTAGAGGCTTCATCCCAACCATGCTTCCAATAATGATGGGGATACAGTCTGAGATCTGCACTGCTATTTAATCGTTGTGCAAACATCACTAAGTATATTCACACACCCTGATGGCCATGATGGCATCAGGCAACATCATCTCGTGGTACCACTGCTATCCATGCAGCCTGTCATGGACCAAAATGACATGCTTTGCATGACTGTCTTGCTTTTTCTGAACTGAGGGGAAGAATGTTCAGAAAGGAAATGTGGTTGAGAAGCACATATATTTTGAGTTTCATTTAAAATTAAGAGAAATATTTTTATTAGAGAAGAAATGCATGTTCATTATAAAAAAAATAAAGAACAAAAAAATACAAAAATACCCCAGAAAATCCCACATATCTAAGTAAACAAGTTAAAAGACCCCCTACAATGTTCCAGGGGAAACAATGACAGTTTTATGTGATTTTAAATTTGAAAATATGTATCAAGTCCCTTCCATGTCCAAGGCCCTTTGTGTCACCACCAGCCTAAGGAGCTAGGACTCTTATCCCTGTGGGTTATGCCAGGGGGCACAGAAGGCGAAGAGCAAATAGAGCTCCTGTCTTCTGACTCCAAATCCAGAACTTTCCTCATTATGTGGACACCAACTGGATGACATCAGAATTTCCGAGCCCTGCTTTGGTGGGGCAGAGGGTGGTGTGTTTGGGAGAGTTTCTAGGCCAGGAAAACAAACCCTCTAGTCCTGGCTCTGCCATTTCCTTGCTGGTTGATCTTAGACATGTATTTCACCAGGTGGGGTCTCTGTGGGTCAACCAAGGGGTGTACATGCACCATGTTGGAGACTAAAGAAAAGTCAATGGGATTAAGAAGTGCAGTGGCTCTTCCTGCCTGCAGGGGGCACCACTAAAAAGAAGAAAAAAACTAAAATTGGGCATGTGTTATGCCCCTCCCCCAACAAAAAGATAATATCTCAGGTAGACTCCGGGTGGGCATCCCAGGGGCAGTGGGGAGGGGACTCCAATAAAGCCAGAACCAGGCAGGGTGGGGCCCAGAGCTGGAAGCTGGTGCGTTTGAGGAAAAGGCTTAATTTATCTTTCTCAGTCCTCTTTGGCCAAGAGAGACGACAGGAGTATGTTTTACTTTCTTTCTTTCTTTTTTTTTTTAAAGAAAACTTTCCATTGTGGAAATGGCATGTGTTTATTTTTAAAAATCCAGCCACAGGACTATGTAACTTCTGGGGGCGGGAGGAGGCTCGGGGGCCAGTACTGACCCTTTCTGCTATTAAATTCATGTCTGGGTTTCTTTACCCGGTTGATCTTTCCCTCCTGGGCCTCTCTCCCTTTAGCAGAGCAGAAATCTTGTTCATGGATGAGAAGGAAACTGACAAGGGGGAGAACTGAAGTCTGGGGAATTCAAATGCTGTTGGAATAACCGTGGCTGACATTTATTGAAGGCTTCCTATGTGCCAAGCTGTGGGCTAGGCCCTTGACACAATGAATGTTCCAGATAATCTGGGAGACAGGTATTATTACCTGGATTTTACAGGTGTGGAAATCTAGTCTTAGAGAAGTAGTTGCCAGCCCGAGGCAGTGTGAGAATGACACCCGGGTTTGACTGACCCTGGAGCCGTGACTCATGCCTTATTTTGTGGCAGAATCTTGGAGCTCTGAGCTTCCTGAGGCAGGCAGGAGCTTTCTGTTTGGGAGGAGAGACCAAGGAAGGGGCAGCCATCCCAGCAGCCCAGCTCTCCTCTGTCAGCGCTCCCCCTACCCTACATGGGGGATGCTAGGGCCAATCAGTTCCCTGAAGCAGACAGCTTCTTCCACGGGACCCACACAAATGCACTTCATCCCTCTTGGTCTTAGACCCTCCCTCTGGAAAGTTCTCTCCTGAGTAGCAGGAGATGGAGAAAGGAGCCAGATTGGAAGTGTGCTCAGGTGTGGGAGAAGAAGCTCCCCATAACTGAGATGCGTGGGGGTGGCACCCAGAGCCCAGACCACGTGGCTTTCCACCCTCCCTTCTGAGCAGCAGGACTTGGTGAGTTACATAATCTCTCTGCACCTGGGTTTCCTCATCTGTCATCTAGGGGAACAGAAATCCCTGCTGCTGCAAGGGTTTCATCAGGTGCAGTGAGGCATATAAAGCACTTCGAACAGTGCCTGGCCCATAGTAAATGCTTCGCAAAAATCAGCTCCTGTTATTCTCCAGAAGCAGCTCATTTTCACTGAGTAGACCGTGGTGAGCAAATATTCACAGGTAAGTATAAATGGTCAGGCAGAGGACACAGGTCAGCTCTCCTTCGGGCCAGAGTTGAACTTCAAGGAGTTAGACTCCTAACCCAGGCCCGCCCCACACTCATCTTTCCGGTTTGAACCTAGCTACTCCTTTGGCTGAAATTCTCAAAAGGATCTGAAGGGGTTGGGAATCCCCAATTCTCTTTGTTCCAGAACATTCTAATATGGTTCTGAAGGTCTAGGGGACCCCATCTGTTATTCCTCTCCTCTGCAGGCCCAGGTTGAGCTAGGAGAATTAGCCAGGCAAGAACAAGGTCAGGGCCTGACATTCTGGAAGAATCTGTTCTCCTGGCCCCACCTAAAGACCCTTTTCTAATGACCCTTTCTTCAGTCAGCTGGGCCTGTGTGTCTACATATCCAGAACAGGCCGAAGAGGGCTTAGCATTCTCTGTGATCATCACAATCAAACACCAGGTCACTGCCATCATCAACAGTACCATCCTGGCAATGTCACCGTCATCTAGACCAGGATCACTATCACCTCTGCATCTTGCAACCCCCTCCATCGCTGATGTGGCCTCTACCATTTCCGTCTTCCTTTTCACCATTGATGTTGCTGGGGTCGCTCCTAAGGGTGACCTTTACACTCCCATGATCACCTGCTGCTTGCGGTCAGTCAGAACCCTCAGGCAGAAAGAGACAGAAACCCAAGTCAACGAACTTAAGGAAAAACATGTGGTTGGGGGTTTATGTCTCACCCACCCAAAGAGTAGGACGACAGAAAGAGTAGGACTCTCCTAGCCACTGTGCCCACGGCGCTCAAACACCGAACATACTTAGGAAGCTTTCTTTCTGTCCATCTCTGCTTTACTCCCGTTTATTTAATTCTTTTTCTTTTCCTTTCTTTTTTTTTTTTTTTTTTTTTTTTTTTTTTTTTTTTTCAGAGAGACCCCTGTCCATGTGAGCTTTGTGGATCCATATACTGGCTGTATAGTGACCCAAAAGTGAAAGAATTTTCATCTACCAAGTTGAAAAAAATCCCAAGAAAGATCCCTGATAAATTGAGCTTGGTTGCCCTTTGGGCTCAGATCACAGGAATTGGGATGTGTGGTTCTGTGCTTGGCCCAGCTTGGTCACATGTCTTTGTCGCAAAGACATGGAACTGGAGCAAACTTGGTGAACAGGTGATGACTTAGTTTGTGTCCACATTCATGTCTTCCACCAGCACCACCATCACCATCACCACCACCACCATCACCACCACCCACCATCATCACCACCCTCACCACCACCATCATCACCACCACCCACCATCATCACCACGCTCACCACCATCACCATACCACTATCACCATCACCACCACCATCACCATCACCACCGTCACCATCACCACCATCACTATTATCACCACCACGACTGGCACTGTTTTGCTAAGAGCTGTCCTGTGCCCAGCCTGGAGCTTCACATTTGAAACTGCAACAAATTTGACTTGGATCAAGTCTCCAGACCTATGGGAATTTACTGTTTGGGGGTAACAAAGTTCATGTGTTCAAGGAGCTAGACTCCTAACCCTGGGCTATGAGGTGGGAGCAGGAAGGGAAGCTGTGGGGACAGGCCTGCCCCTGCAGCACAGGCCCCAGCCCTGGGCAGGCCCAACCCCCCCAGAAACCATCAAAGATCCATGATGGGCCAGGCCATTTAGCAAAAGGCCACCTGTGCCCAGGCCCAGAGTGAGAGCCATTCCTTGCTCTCTGCACAGCTCCCACACCAGCCCGGTGCCCTGTGCCCGGCCAGAGCCCTCACCACAACTGCCCCTCCCGAGGGCTGAGGCTTGTTTTGGCTCCAGGCCTCCTGTTCCTGCTCCGTCTCTGAGCAAACATCTGTTTCCAGATGTTGTCCCAGAGCCTTATAAAGTTGAGGAAAGGCCTGAGTTAATAGAGCTCCAGCAGACCCGCCTCGGCAGCAAGCTCACGTCAGGAACGGATCACTCAAGGAAAGCAAGACCCCTCATTTCCTGAGGGGGGTGGGGCGTCCAGGAAAGATGAATAGGGCACCCCCTCCCCGTTCCAGAAATGACCTTAGCAAAGCAACCGCCTTCAGGAAAAAGAGGGAAAAGGCTTTTGTAATGAGGTTTGCAGGAACGAACGTTCCAGGCTGCTCTGCCTTCACGGCTGCTGCTGGGGAGAAACCAGAGGGAGGAGAGCTCAGTGGGACAGCAGAGCCTCCCCTGGATTCACTGGCCACAATCTGAGTTTGACCCTGGGAGCTGTGTGGTGCCTGGCAGGGAAGGGACCTGGCTGGAGTCTGGATTTGACACCAGTGTGCTGGGTGACCTTGGAAGAGGCTCTGACCTCTCTGTGCTCGGTTTCTGCCGGTGTCACACACAGTGGAACCTTGGATGATTTATAAAGGTCTTTCTGGGCCAGGGTGGGGGCTCCTCTGCACACCAAACAGGGAGAGCTACTCCTAGGAAAAGATTTCAAGGTAAAGGATTCAGAGTGGCGGGGCGAGTCCGGGGCTGGGGGCTCTAGACAAGCAGGGACCCCACGGCATGACTTCAATCCCAGGTCCTAGTGAGTAGGGCTCAGCTTCAGCCAAGGAATCTGGCTCTGTGTTATCTGTCATCAAACAAAAGCATCTGTCTCTTAGACGGCAGTGCCTGTCTTTCCAGCACATCTCCCCCCTGTCATGGGAACTCAGGTCCTGGGCTGCTTCTCCGAGAACATGCTTGGGACGCCCTTCCACCCTCTCTGTGCTGAGGCCCAGCTTCCCAGCCCTGATTCCACAGGCTGACAGCTCTGAGGCCCTGCGTTTCGCTCCCACTCCTCCTGCATGTGCTTCCTCCAAGAAGCTGCAAAAGGGGCCCTAATGGATGCGTTTGCTGATGATTTCTGACGTCTGGCTGCAGCGTGGCCTTGCCTTCCTCTCTTCTGGGTTTTGTGCTTTATTGGGGCCTTGTGCACATGATCTCATTTGAGTGTTGCAGCATTCCCTGGCGTAGGAATGAGGAGTCCCCTGCCCTCGACAGGAGGTTGAGTTCTAGGGAGGTCAAAACATTTCCTGAAAGGCACACTGCTTGCAATGGAGAAGCCAGGACTTGGAGTTTTGGGGGTGCCTTGTTTCAGATTCACCCTGGATCAACAAAATGATCCTCCAGTGCTAATCTCACTAGAGGGATAATAGCTTCCTATTTTGAGAAATGTAAGAAGCGTGTGGGGTGCGGGGAGTGGTGCTCTGTAGTTTATGAGAGATGTCTATCAACAGTGTGGGAATGGAGTGTTGGTGTGACCAGACCATGCCACAGAGAGCTCATGGTTGAGGCCGTTGGGTATCAAGAGGTCATTTGATGCACCCCGGTCATTTGCAGTCATTTGATGGCAAAGATGGACCACAAAAGCTTGGACCTTCTGTTCTATTCTCCCAGAGCTCTCCTCTATCTGGATCCTTCCATGCTCTGAGGCCCAGCCCAGGACTTTCTCTTCCAGAAACCTTTATCCTAACGCTGAGTCTTCATGCAAGTCCCCTTTTCCAAGTCCCAAGGCCCTGGTCATCTTGTTTGGCCCTCAGCTCATGCTGCTCTTTCCTGAAGGCCCCACACTCATCCCTCAGGACTGTGAACCCTGTGAGAAGCTGATCTGGGTTTTGTCCCACTAGGAGCTCAATAACAGATGTGGGCTGACTAATGGATCAGTGGCCCAGACCCTAGAATGAGCAAGCAGCGGCCTTCCTCCCAGCCCCAGGACCACAGGCTTAACGGCAGGCGAGACCCTTGTTTGATCTGTTTTGTTTGATCTTTGTCGTGCATTCCAAGTCCCTGCAGTTATCATGGTGGCTCCCACAGATGGAACTGGGGGCTCTGCACTCTGTACACATGGTTGGATCCAATTCTCATACTCCAGGAGATAGAAAGTGGTTTTCCCAGAGATCAGAGTTTAAGTAATTTGCTCAAGATTGCACAGATGTAAACAAAGTCCATTTCTGGAATGGACTCACAGTGAGCCCTACCTGGAATTGCCTCCCAGTGAATACAGAATGAGGCCCAGCTCCCGGCCCTGGATAAGACCAAGTGGGAGACTCCTGTGGAATTATTCGGAAACCCCCTGAGAGCAGAGGAACACAGGCTCATGGGGGCTTCCAGCTGCTCCTGGAGGGAGTCAGCAAGACAGAGCTGGGCTGGGAAGGCTCCGATCCGACATGGCTCTAGGGATGGCAGCTGGGCATGGCCTTTGCTAACCACAACATTCCACTAATCCATTTCTCAGGACCAAGTGGTCCTAGACAGGCCCATGAGCCACCCTGCCAGGCATTTACTCCTGTAAACACATCCGTGGCCTCCAACGTAACCAAGTGTCACAGTATCCACAACCCAGGTAGTTCTAAGCTTGGCCATGTAACTCATAGCACGTGTCACACATGCAGAGGAACTTGGAGCTCTCCCTCTGAAAGTCAAGTACCCATGCTGTAAAGCAGCTCTGGAGAGACTGCAGAACATTCCAGAGCATGCTAAGAGGGTGAGAAACCATCCTAAATGTCCCAGCCCCAGCAGAGCTCCCTGCCAAGTTCCCACCATGCAGCCAGCCACACCAGTACCTATAGCAGAAGAACCACTCAGCTGAGCCCTGTCAACCCACAGAATTAAAGGAAAAGAATCAATAAATGTGTAGGCCTCTGGGTTGTAGCTGTTTGTTGTGCAGCTATAGGTGACAGAGATACTGTCCTCCTTGCTGCTACTATGATTTCCAGACGTGTTGGGGGCCTGATCATTCAGAAGCATGAGTGTGTTCTCGTATAAACTTCTAGACCAAAGAAGGCCACACGCAAAGGGGTCAGCACACATCCCTTTCTGGGCACCTACATGGGCACACCCTCCCAACACACATGCACACACACCCTCAGAGCCAGCCATGCATATCTGGGGACAGCCCTGGTCAGCCACAACATTTGCACCCTGGCGCTCACCTGCAGAAATGCGCATGCTCTCCTGTGCCCTAAAACACCAGAGCAGATACAGGTGAGCACACTCAGTGAGACCCTGAGTAAATGACAGCAAAGGCTCACACCCACACATATGCAAAGTCACTCATGGCCTGACACCATATGCACTCAAATTCCTCCACTGGCCCGTGGAAGAGGGTCCCCTGGGTGTTTTCATCAGTGTTCGGCTCTGTTCTTAATTGGAGAATTTGTTTTGGCTCCAGTTCATAAGGCTCCCAGGGCCCAGTGGGCCCTCCCCTGCACATCTGCAGCCCTGCCCCCCTCGACCCCAGCCCCGTTTTCTGCAGGGTCACAGCCAGTGAACTGAGCACTTGGCTGTGTGGGAAGGAAGCGAGGACTCGGGAAAAGGCATTTCCACATGTCTGGGCTGCAGCTCAACCAGGATCCTCAGACTGGGCCCCGAGGCCTCAAACTGTTCTCCTCAGTGACACTGTATACTGCTGTCCCGGGGCAAGTTTTCCAGCCTGTACTAAGGCAGTGGGGAGTCAAGTTCCTGAGAGCGGCTCCTGGTTCATCCTGGCTCCTCTTGAGCCTCAGTTCCTAGTCTTTGGGCTCCACATCTGGCACAGATCAATAGCACCCACGGCCAACAGAGGAGCGTCACATCTTTGATTGCTCCCTTTGCCTTCAGGACAAAGTCCAAAGCCCCTATGATGCTGGGCTCCTTCCTTTTGCAGGACACATTTCGGCCACAATGAACCCAGCGGCTTCCCCCAGAGTACCACAGGTTTTTGTGCCTCGGGGCCTTTGCACAGGCAGGGTCCCTGTCTGGTGTGTCTTCCCTGAATCCCCAGGACCTCTGCTCATCCTGCAGTAACTGCCCGACCTGGCAGGGCTCCTCTTCCACACTGTTGCCTGTGCTGTGGCACTTAGCAGCATCACCGTACCACCAGCCCACCTTGTTCATATTTGTGTCCCCCAAAGCAGCACAGAGCCCAGCACCAGGAAGGGCTGAATATTTGTTGAATGAATGGACTATGGAGCTGGGGAGGCTCCTACCCACTCCACTTGGCCTTTCCCTTCCTTGCCCACCAATCTCCACATGTCACATAAGAGGACTGGCGGCCGGGGGTAGGGAGTGGCTGGCCAGGGAGAGCACCGGAACTAGAATCCTCCCATGCACTGGTCAGTTTGCACCTCCTTCAGTCCCACGTCCAGTTCCAGGACATCTGCACTGCTGAGAGCACAGAGGTGGACACAGAGACAGCCGGGCTCCCCAGAAGCTCACAGCCGAGGGACACACGCGGAGGAGTAAGGCTAGAGCTCAGGCCCCAGAAGACAGACAGACCTGGAGCCCAAAGGTCTTTTCTCATTCACAGCAAGTCTAGGCTTGTGTGGCCACTGGACTCCACCAAACCAGCGCCCAGGGCCCTGCTCTCCTGCCCTCACCACACACAGGAGTCCCAGGCAGAGCAGGAGGGCTGGCTGTCACGCCAGACACCAGAAAGCCTGGGAAAGGAATACGGGGAGTGTGGAGTGCGCGTGGGAGGCTCTGGCAGGTCCCTAGTCCAGGCCACACTGCGCGTGGGAGGGGTGGGGGTTGGGCATGGGGAGGGGTGGGCTAGGCAGGGGTGGGGAATCAGGAGGCAGAACCGGGTCTGAAAGAAACTCTGGAGTGTAGCCCACGGGACCAGTCCTGGTGGTGGAGGAGGTAAGGTGGGGACAGAGGGAACATCCAGCCTGTGCCACAGCAGGATGCCAGCGGAGGTGGGGGAGGAGTTTCCCCATCCCCCAGGAGGCAGCTGGAGACACGGGGGAGGGGGATGTGAGCTGTAGGTTTGCAGGGGAGGCCTGTGAGCAGAGAGGGAAGGGAGGACAGAAAGGGAGTCCTCCCAGAGCCAGCGGTGGGGGCAGTGATTCTCTCCTGAAGGCACCTCCAATCCCTGGGAGCTCTCCTGAGCAGCATGGAAACTCCTCCCACCTACCACAAAGTTTGGAGTCTGTAAGGTGGGGCAGGACCTCCACAGCGACTCCAGACTCTTAGGTTTGCAAAAAAAGAAACCAAATTAAAACTGGCTTGGGCAAACCCACTCACAGGACCGAGAGCTCAGGCCTCAGCAGGCCTCTGCCTGGGACTCCACAGCATGATATCTCCAGGACTCATCTCCCATGGTCTCCTGGTTGGCTTGATCTCAGGCTTGGTCTTATTTTCCCCCAGGGACAGATGTTCCCTGCAGCCACAGCTGCTGCCATTTTAGAAACCCCCCTCCCAGGGCTCCCCAGTCGTTCCAGCCCCCTTCTCATGGCCTGAAGTAAGCCGTGGGCCCATCCCTGGCCCAGTCCCTGGAGCCGGGGGAGATGGGAAAAGCTGATTGGTTAGTTTTTATGCTCCACAGGGTCAAGTGTGGGGTTAAACCCACCACAGTCATGTGGACTGAAAGGTAGAGGGTTCCCCAAAGGAAACTGAGTCACAGTTTCTAGGAGAGTGGGAAATAGGCTCAAGCTGGATCTAACAACAGGCGTCTGCTTTCCTGTGACCTCCAGCGGGATTTGGGAGCCAGGGGAAGAACAGCCCCTCTGAGGGACTGTGCCAGTCCCCGGGAGGCTTAAGGGCCCCTTTAGTGAGGGTGAGAGGAGTGTTTGGGGAAGATTGGAAAACAGGCCTTAGAGACAGCAGGAGACGGGGTGGGAAGGTTGGGAGAAGGTCACCACCACAGGGAGAGGAATGGGGTTTTCTTGATAAAACTGTCCTTGCAGCAAAGGGCAAAATTTCATTCATTCATTTATTTATTTTTGGTACTGGGGATTGAACCCAGGGGCCCTTAGCCACTGAGCCACATTCTCGGCCTCTGTCTTATATTTTCATTTAGAGACGAGGTCTCCCTGAGTTGCTTAGGGCTTCGCTAAGTTATTGAGGCCAAGTGCAGAGAAGGGGAGAGTGAAGAGTGGCCTCCCTGGCAGAAGGTCCAGCAGGAGCGAATGTATAGAGGCAGAAAAGCAGAAGATTCTTGAAGAAAAGGACATGCTGTATGCATGCGGTAGGCTTGCCCTTAGTTTTCTGTCAGGGAACCCAGATGTCCGTTTTTGTCTGAGAGTATAACCAAGACCACAGATCACAAATTCCTTGGCTTAGCACTAAAGGTCCTCGCTTCTTGCTACAAACAAGAAGTTCTGTTTCCTAGGGACTCTGCCAAGGCCATTCTTCTTGGAGACCCCTGAAGCTCCTCCGGATAGCCTTCATACCACCTGGTAAATTTTCCACTCTGAGCTCCCGGAAGGCAGGGCTGTTTCACCTCTGAGTCCCCAGATCCTGGTTCCCACTTCTGAAGAAAAAGGGGTTCAAAATAATGCTGTGACATTTATTTAGGGTGTGCAATGCTAAGGCTGAAGTGAAAATCTCCAGGCTAAGAATTTCAGACAGTGTTGGAAGAAGGGGAGGGACATCTGGGGATAGGGCCCCTCAATCCAGATGACGGCTCACTTTCTGCACACTGCTAGTTCCGGTTGTGGGAACACAGAGGCTAACTGTGACCCATTTGCTTTCTCCCAGGATCCAACTTTGTTTCCCATGTCACAACCAGTTTCTTAGAAGTAGCGGAGTCTTAGCTGGCCCTAGCAGTTGTGATTTCCAAAGCAGATACCATTTATCGAGGGCCTACTATGTGTCAAGCACCATGTTAAGTGCTTTATATGTATTTCTTCATTAAGTCCTCCCAAACAGGTAGGTATTTTTAATATGTGTCTATTTTATAAATGATGAAACTGAGGCTCAGAGGCAGTAACTCAAGTATTGACAGAAGTGGGATTTACACCTGGATGTCCTAACACGGGGGTCCCTGGGAAGCCCTAAGGTTGGACATGTTTCCAGTGCTGAAGTCAGGTCAGGCTAGCACAGCTCTCTCCTCCTGCAGTTCCTAACCCCCAAAATGCTGCAGCCCCAAACTTTTTAGGTTTCACTGCCTTTACATTTCTGGGGGCCCCAAAAGTCTGAATGGGAATAGATCAGCTTGCAGAACAAGGAAGAAATGAAACTGACTCCCCAGATTAATTTCTTCTTTCAGTTTGTCTGGGAAGGAGGGTGGAAGAATTTGGGTAGCCCCAAATCCCTAAATTTCCTGGCCTCTGCCTCCGGCAGAGAAACTCTCCAGCTCCCCCTAGTGGTCTTCAATACCACTGTGTTCTCAAGGACTGGTCCTCAGGGTACCCTGACTGGTACATTCTAATGCAGAGTTGGGGAAATAGAGGTGTCTTCCTTTGGGAGGAACCTCAAGGAAATCCTCTGTACTGGAACCCAGAACTCCTGGCCAACAGCCCTTTCTGCACATCCCTTTCCATCCCTGTAGCCCTCCATGTTATTTGATTGACTCAGCAATTGTTCTAACATTTACCATAAATGATGGAAGTACTATATTACAAGTTCAGTACACCCCAGCATATTTGATGTGCTGTGACACTGTATTGTGTATTAGTCTTCCTCCAGTCAATATGTAAAGCGAGAAGTTTGTAATGGCCAATTCTGTTGTCATGAAAAGAAATTCCAACACCTCTGTCACCTCTACCTCTTGCACATTTCAAAGGCCAGCTTCTCTCTTCAGCCTGCTGTTCCTGAGTGGCCAGCTTCCTCCAAAAACTCAATCCCACCATGTCATCTGCAAGAATGTCAAGAGACACAAGGAAATTAAATCCCTTGGGACACAAATGTTACTTCAAGTAGGGAAGGTGACCAAGATGAGCGCAAACTATGAAATGCAAAATGCCCTTCAGACCACCAGTTCTTCTCTCGTGGTATACCAACAGGAAATGACAGCAGCCTGGTGCGATGGCACATGCCTGCAATCCCAGCAGCTCGAGAAGCTGAGGCAGGAGGATCACAAGTTCAAAGACAGCCTTGGCAACATAGCAAGGCCCTAAGCAACTTAACAAGACTCTGTCTCTAAATAAAATATTTAAATAGACCTGGAATGTGGGTCAGTAGTTAAGCACCCTTGGGTTCAACCCATGGTCAAAAAAAGAAAGGAAATGTGAAATGATAATAGGAGGGGCAGGAGTGCCCTAAGGTGGGAATCCTGCAGGGCTGGAGGATGCGCAGCTATAGGAATTGCTCACCTTGATGACTTGGGATGGTGGGTTGGTCTGATCTGGTAGCAAAGGGCTGGTTGGAATGGGCAAGAAGGGAAGAAATCAGGAACCTCACCAAGCAGGGGTGACCTGCCTCTTCGATATCCTGGAATTAAAATAAGGGGCAGGAGCACTAACAAGGTCTTGATCCTGAAAAAAAGAAAGGGGCACCTCTTCTATTGCCCCCCAGATGCGCTGGTGGAACCTTAGAACTCAGGAGAAATGGAGCCCAAGGTGCCATGGGTGGCGGACAGAAAAGGGGTGAGAGGCTGACTAGATGCAAGAGCAGCGGAAGGGATCCAAATTGTCCTGCACGGGATGCAAAGGTCCATCCAGGCGCCCTGATAAGGGCTCAGCAGGATGCCTGCAGGGTCTCCAAGGCCGGCTTTGCCATCTTCTTGGAAGATGGAGCCTAGTGGGGCTTGGCCCCTTGACTTTGGCGGAAGGCGAAATGGGCCCTCACTGTGAATCTGGAGAAAGGGAGAGAAGGGCAGCCCCAGCTCCACTCCACACCCCCTTCCTGCCTATAAATAACCCAAAGTGTCACTTCAAAGAGGACAGGGAGCGCGGGAGAGGGGCTCCCGGGGCTGGCGGACTAGGATAGTAGGCCTGCACACCACGCCCCCCACCCGGGGCGAGTTTGCATAAATAAACAAATCCAAGCAGGAGGTGGAGGGGGAGTGGAGCGGAGGAGGAGGGAGGGGGCGGGAGAGATTAGTTTGGGAAGTAGCACGGATTGCTCATCTGATCCGTGCAGCCTCAGAGAGTGTGTCAAGTTACAGAGGCGCCGGAATCTGTCCCAGCGCTCCTCGGCAGCGGCCACGACCCACCTCTGCCCATGGGGCCCTCCATGTGCGCCCCTGCACCCGGGGACTGAAACTGGCTCTCCCGGGAGAGGCAAGACATCCAGAAGGACCGACAGCGCAGCACCAGCTGGAGGACTCTGCAGACTCTTGAAGGGAAAGACAGGCGGGGGGCCGGCCAGATTGCCCTCACTTTCCTGGACTTGGAGCGTTCTTCCAAATAACTTTTTTTCCTCACTTTGGTGTACCCCGATTACCGCTGGTTGTGATTTTCGGCTTTCCGCCTCCTACTACTAATTTTTCCGTCCTCTTTGCCGGAAGCAAAGGAAAGGGACGTTTTCCAGCAACACAAGCCCTTTCCCCCTGCCCCACAGTTTGGATCGCGCCTTTCGGCAGCGGCTCTTGCTTTTATTTATTCTATTTATTTATTTATTGGTTCTTAAGACGCGAGGGGATGGTAGCGGAGCGAGCCCGCAAAGCGGCCACCGCGGCTGCCCGCGGCCCCGGAGAGCTGGGCGCGCCCGGGACAGTGGTGCTGGCGGCGGCGCGAGCTGAGCGCTGTGCGCGGCTGCCCAGCCCAGGGTCGTGCGGGTTGCTGGCGCTGACTCTCTGCTCGCTGGCCCTCAGCCTGCTCGCCCACTTTCGGACCGCGGAGCTGCAGGCCCGGGTGCTGCGCTTGGAAGCAGAGCGCGGGGAGCAGCAAATGGAGACGGCTATTTTGGGACGAGTCAACCAACTGCTGGACGAGGTCTGTGCTCTTTGTTGCTGGCTTTTATCCCTCCCCGCGGCGCCCCCCTGCGCAGGCTCCAAACTGTCCACCAGCCAGTGCCGGTGGGTGCTCACCCTCCGCGCCACCGGGTGCGCCCTGGGCTAGAGCGATTTGTCCGCGGGAGGGGTGGGGGCACACGGCGACGCCATCTGTCCAGGGACCCGGAGAACCTGGTCGGCGTGGGCTCCATCCCCGCTCCGCTCTCAGCAGGCGCCCCCAGTGTCTGGCCCTGGGCGCGCCAGGCAGGTGGAGAAAGGCAGGGCGCACGAAGGCGGGCCAGCTTCACTTGATCCTCCCGGACCCACCGGGGTGGTGTGCGAGGCCCCAACGCCCACGCGGAGGGTCGCATGCCAGGCGTGGCAGCCGGCCTAGGCTGCTGAGCCCCTGTGGTCTTCCCTCCACCCTACCAGGTTAGGTGCTGCCTATTTTATTGCCACAGTGGGAAGAGGGAGTGAGGAACTGAGTCATCCAAGGGTCTTCGGGGCCGAGGGGACAGTACTCACCGGGTGGAGGGTGGAGGGAGTTTGTGATCGTCCTTGCTCATTGGTCCGGCCGCTTAGGCCCTAGTGTGGGTCTCCTGGCTCTGCTGTGGTTGTGCATGAACTAGCCCATATCGTCTTGTTTCTAAGCTGAGTTTCTTATGCAGGGCCTTTGGAATGGTCCCCAGCTTTTTTTTCTACTGGGTAAATGATACTGAGCTTTCTCCAATTCCCCAAATTTCCCTGATCCAAGTAAACCCAAAGCTGATAGCGTCACTCAGCCATGGTACTCTTGGGAGTGCATGAAGAGATGGTGCCTCCCCAGAAGGAGGGACAGGCCTTCACCTTGGGCTTCCAGAGGAAAGTTTGGGCCTTGCTAGAATCTGGACATCACAGAGGATCCAGAGCCCTGCGGGAGGGAAGGACAGGCAGGTGAGGGCTGCAGTAGTCTGGAAAGTGGTCCTGGGACAGGGTGGCGGTGACAGGTTTCCATGGGGAGAAGGGGGAGGAGGTCTGGTCCCTAGTAGGAGGTGGTGTGGAACCGTGGAGAAAGGCAGAGTGGTGGCATCTCGACTCTCTGGGTTTTTATTCCTGCTCTCCTACTTTGGAAGCTGTGAAACCTGAGACAAATTCGATGACCTCTCTGAGCTTTTGGAATAGTGATGATGATGGCAAACCTCAGAGCCCGGCTCTAACAGTGGTGAATGCTGTGGCCATTTAATTCCACACAACCTGATTTCTTTGGGGGTTCCTTTGCCAGAGTTCTCCAGGCTGGTCAGGTAGGGGGAGAGCCCTGAACTTCACTGGGCCAGAGCAGAAGGGCAGTCACAGGGCAGTGACTGGTGCTAGTCATGCCACCAGGACTGCTGCTGTCAGCTCATTCCCACGCCCTCCAGGCCCCAGGGAATCCAGAGGACTCAGTCAGGCCGCCCACGGTCCCCTGCCCCCAGGCGGAGCAGCAGGAGCCGGTGGCCTTCACTGGTTGGTGAGTGTGTGAGGGGAGGGTGGAGCCAGTCCGGTGCAGCTTCCAGGTATCCTGGGCCCAGCTGCCAGCAGCAGCATCTGGCCCTGGAGGTATCTCACTTTTCTTCTCCGCCCTCTCCCTTCCCTGTCCCTCCCGCTGGTCATGGGAGCCCCAGCCCTTGGCAGCTCCTGCTTTCTCTGCTGAAGATGTAGCCCCACCAAGTCGCATGCTCTCCTCTCGGGGGTCTTGGGACTAACCACCTGCCATGCTCACTCTTCCTCCCGGAGCACCCGCCCACCACCTCCAGATCTCATCTGCAGAGCTGAGAGTCACCCAGAAATCATCTAGAGTGACCCCTGCTTTCCTGATGGAAAAACTGAGACCCAGAGAAGGGCAGTAGGTGGCTCAGGGTCACACAGTGAGATCCGGGACTCGAGCCTCCCGACGGACCTGGAGCAAAGGGTTCTTTGGTGTCCTGGCAGCTTCCTGAGAGCCAGCTGGGGGTCCGGCGCTGGGGGAGACACCGTCTGCCTCTTAAACTCAGTGGTAAATGGGACCCAAAGAGAAAGCGGGCGGTGAGCTCGTCATGTAGAAAATAATGAAAGAGGGGGACTGGGCACTGTGTTCCACGTCATCTGATGCTGGTGGCAGTTATGGTGGGCTTCCAGGGGAGTGATTGGGGAGTGAAGATCTAAGGGTGAAGAGAAGTTTGCCTGCGGAAGAGGGCGAGTGTGTGGGCTTGCGCTAAGGGGCCAAGCGGCCCGCTTCCGGAGGCTGGAGCCAGAGAGCAGGGTTTTCCTCGGGACACTGAAGAAACTCCAATCCCCCATGGGCTGGGAGGGCAGGAGAGAGACAGGCGCCTGGGTGGAGAGGACCCTGGGGCAGAGCTTCGTAAGGGCAGCGGGGACCACTGCTGGGCTTCTGTCCTTGGAATGAGAACAGAGGGGTCAAGCCAACAGGGTGCTACCGCAGGCGGAGGGGACCGTGACCTGGAGTGGAGTGGAAACAGGGTCCCAGGGAGTGCCTGGGCGGGGTGGCTGCCGTGGTGGGACCTGGTTCTGTAAGAGAAGGTGCTGGAAGCCAAGGGATAGAGCTGTCCTGTGGGTGAAAGCCTGGCCTGTGGGGAGGGTGGCTAAGTTCTAGGGCTTCTAAAGGGCCACACGAGGGTCACGGGGTCCCATACAGTAATCACTAGTCACATTAAAATTAAAGAAAAGTCCGATTTTCATTTCCAGTCACACCAGCTCCCCTCTGAGGGTCAGAAGCTGCAGCAGCCCAGCAGGGTCATGGCGCCTGCGCACGCGGGTGAGCTAAAGGACCAAGAACAGGGTTCTAGCCTGGCCCTGGTCCTAGCCGAGCCAGGCCATCCCAACTGACCCTTTAGGTTTCTCTTCTGTAAAAAGCAGGCCCTGCCCGCTCCCAGGAATGCTGAAAGGACCTCAGGGGATGGCAGCTGGGAGCCCACACGGGAAAGTGCCACCAGCAAGAGCTAGCAGGAGGAAATGCGCGCACCTGGGTGCGGCCCAGGCCTGGGGCAGGTGGCTTCAGGGACACTGCCCTGGGGTCCTGGCCACTCACTGAAGGAGAGTAGAGGGCCTCAGGAGGGACACCCTGGTGAGACCCGGCCTTCGCAGTGGCCTGGAGGCTGGGGCTGCACTCTCTGCAAGGCAGGGGGAAGGGGAGCTGGAGGCCTGGCCAGTCTGGGGGGCCCTGTAGGAGAGGAGCCGAGGCAGAAGTGAGGGGCTCAGCACTGAGGCTATGGGTCAGAGCCAGGCGAGGAGGACGGGGGAGCTGGAAGTGTGGATTCCAGACGGGGCCCCAACTCTCCCGCCAGCCCTCTCTCCTGGTCGGGGAACCTTAACGAGCCATCCAGCTGCCTGTTATTTGATTTGCTTGCTGTGAAGAAAGAAAGTGGAATGTCCCAAATGGAGAAAATCAGTTGACACCTAGGACTGGGCAGTGGGTGAGCAGCGAGAGGAGGAGGGACTTGAAACCAGCCAGATCCACGTGGAAGGGCCTGGGGGCGTGGGGGACAGTCTGGGCAGTCATCTCCAAGGTCAGTTTTAAGGGCTATTGGGCAGGATTCCCATCCCTAATGACAACAGTGGCATTAAGATGCCCTGGTGTCCCAGGGTGGGCCGTTCAGAGCCGATGCGAGGCTGTTACCAGGACAGCTCTTTCCACCCTCACAGCTTCCAGAAGGATGGCTGCTCTCCTTAGCCACTATATGGTTAAGAAGACCCACATCACCGCCACCACACTGTTGGTGAGTCCTTCCTCCAGGCATTGAGGATCCCCTGGGAGAAAAAAGTGGCCAGAACTTCCAGGCTAAAATGTTGAGGACCCGGGGCCCTAAAACTAACCACGGTGATAGGAATGTCGTATAGTCACAGCAAGGGCACAGGGGCCTCTTTTGGGTCCTTTTCCAAAGAAGAATTTAGGAGAGCAGTCAGTGGCTTGCCGGGCTCTGGATGAGGTTCCCTGGGATTGAAGTGGTGGGATGAAGATGGGCACAGGGTGGCTTGGCAGTGTCTTTGGTGGGAGAACCATCACTGGCTGGACCTCAGGAAGTGGACAGACCCAAGGTCCAGGCACCCTCAAGTGCAGCCCAGCACACCACAATGGCAGTTCCCAGTCGGGTCCTCCTTCACTCTATGGCTGGGAAAGAAAAGATCCAAAGGATGCATGGGCTGGCTTCAGAGGAACGGGGAGTCAGAGCCAGCCGGCAGTGGACCGTGAGCCTTTCTCCTTTCCACTTAACTCAGGGACCAATACATGGCAAGTGTACCCTGCTCCCCATTCCAGGGCCCTCAGCAGACATTGCTAATCAATTGCAGCACACTCTCCCCGCCAGGCTCACCAGCAGCCCCAGAATCCTGCTGGACCCCATGCTCCCAGAAGCCACTTCTAACTAGGGGGCAAGTTGGTGTTCAGCTCTTGATGATTCTAAGTATCTTTGTTTTTCCAAATACAAAGCACACTTGCGATGGGTAAAGTCGTGGAGAATCCTTACAGCCTTATGGCTTCTCCAGAGACCTTAAAAAAAAATAGCAGGTAACTCCAAACCAGACAGAGGACCTCATTATGTAGCTGGAGGTGGGGACAAAAGCAAGGTTCCATCTATTACAATTGGATCACTCCCAGGAAGGTGTCCTTCCCCTTATTCTGAATCATCCTAGATTTGACCCAAGGCCTCCCTGGAAAAAGCCTTCTCAAAGCACCCCAACCCAGCCCAGCTCTCTCCCTGCTCCCACTTCCTGTGGCTCTTCCTGGCTGACATTTAACTCCCAGAAGGAGCTCAGTGCTCTTGGCTTCCCTGCCCAGACCCATGGCAGACATTACTAATCGCTGCACGCACTGTCTCACTGAACCTAAATGGGCTTCAGGATCCTTCCCACACCAGGCGCCAGGCTGCCACCCTGGGCCCACTGCAGTCAACGAGCAAGGTAAAGTCTGCTGCCACCCACGGCTCAGCCCCAGCCCCACTG
This sequence comes from Spermophilus citellus, assembly GCF_964194105.1. Classification (NCBI taxonomy): domain Eukaryota; kingdom Metazoa; phylum Chordata; class Mammalia; order Rodentia; family Sciuridae; genus Spermophilus; species Spermophilus citellus. Next base: position 43,915,334 of record NC_138195.1, read on the forward strand.
TGCCTTTAATGTCTCATCTCTCCATGTGGTCATATGCAATCCGATGACAGAGACAGGGACTCAATAAGACTCTCTGGGTCTTATTGAGCCTAGCCCAGGACTCTGCAGGTAGGAGGCAGACCTCACCAATTAGCTGGCCTTCAGTTTCTGTTGATGGAGGCCATGGAAGGCTTGGTGGCCAGCTGTGCCCCCCTTGTCCCCAGTCCGGGACCCAGCTCTAGGCTCAGCATTAGTTCGGGGGCAGTGTCACCTGGAAGGGAGGTTTCCCAGCAGCAAGCAGCCAGACGGTGACATGACTAACTCCTCTAAGTCGGGGCAGCTGTCTGGTCCTGGCAGGGAGAGGGTGGCTCTGTGCATCCACATGGACCAACCGCTGGGGCACTGTCCCCGCCAGTCCCTACTCCGAAGTCTGAGCCGCTTCTTCCCCTGCCCAGGCCGCCTGGCACGGCTTCCTTTTTCTCTTGGCAGAGGGCGGGGGCAGAGCAGTGCAGCAGGCCAGTGTGCGCCTTTGACACCACGTGGACCTCTGCAGAGAGCTGTGGGACTTGAGCCTCAGCATGCTGGTGACCTCACCCTCCTCACAGATCATTGAGGGCACCTGTGTTCACCTGTGACCCTTTCCACCTCACTCGTCACCAGAGAGGATGAGACAGGGCAGCTCTGGGTCCACAGCTTTTATTCATAGCTAATATTCACTGAGCACTTACTATGTACCAGGCACTAGTCAAAAATCCTCACTATGATCCTATCAGAGGTTACTTTTTTTTTTTTTAAACTTTTCCCTTTTTACAGAAAAGAAACTGAAGGCCCAAGGAGGTTAAGTAACTTTCTCAAGGTCACACGGCCAGTGAGCAGTAGAGACAGGCCTTGAATCCAGGCCGTGTGGCCCCAAAGTTGGCATTCTGAGCCACCAGCATAACCTTGTGTGCATGAAGTCGCACACTCCTGTGACTGCAGAGGCTGATCTGGTCAGCCAGGGTCTCAGAACCGTTCTGCCGCATCTGCCTCCCAGATGGTGGCGTTTACTGAACTGACTGGGCATGGGACCTGCACCACACCTTTGTCGTGAGAATAACCCTGATGATGTCATTCATGTCATCGGGCCCTGGTGAAGGACCTCCGTAGAGTCCTTGTCAGCCCTGGTGTGTGGCATGCTGGGGCTTCCAGGAAGGGACGGGCCTGTGGCTGTCTCTTGGCTGATCGGAAGCTGCGCCTGGCACTGTGTGGCCCTGGGCAGGAGCGTCTGGAGGAGCCGCAGCCCCGGTTCTCTCTGCTCGCCTGAGCCTGACTTTCCTCCTTCCTCTGTCACCTTCTCCTTCTTCCTGGGTCATGTCTGTCTGTCTGATCAGTTGCTCGAAGGCCCCCTTTTAGAAATGAGATGGGGTTCAAAGTTCTGAGGCAACCTTCAAGTGACTCTCCTTCCTTCTCCTCGTCTGCAGACGTCCGAAAAGGCTGCACCTGGACCAGCCACCGCTGCCTGCCACCTCCCCACCACCTGGGTGGGGCCCTGGGGGTCACACTCCGCGGGCATTGTGCTCTGCCGCTGGGGTTGGGCGCCCTGTGCTAGAGTTTGTGTGTGGCCTGGTGCCTGGAGCATCCTGTGCAGTGTCACCCAAACCCCTCTTGGGGTCCCCTGGTGCTTGAAGGCCCAGGAGTGGCAGCAATGGGGGTCGCAGTGAGAAGTCAGTGGGTCCTAGCACGCGCTAAGCAGTCTGGAAGGCTGGAGGGTTCAAGACGGGCGAGCAGTAGGGTCTTCCCTGAATTGTTTCCCAGAAAAACGAAGCCGAGGAGATCTGCCATTTGGAAGAGAGGTTTCTAGAAGGCCTAGGAAGTTCTTCTGCCACCTCTTTTTTTTTTTTTTCCTTCCTGGTGCTGGGACGAAGCACATGCCAGGCCAGTGCCCTGCCCGAGCCCCAGCCCAGCCCTCCTCCTGCGTCTCTTGGTTGGATTCTGCACCCAGAGCAGCTCGTTGGGTCCTCGGAGGTGAGGGGCGCAGCTGCTCCTCCAAGGGAAACTGAGGCCCACTTCCAATGGGGAGGGCTGGGCTCCTGGGTCTCTGGCCCCCTGGGTATCATCCGGGCCCTAGCAGCAGCACCCCACGGGGACCCTCCAACCTCCCACGCAGCCAGTGCCATCGTTGCCCTTGGGGTGGGGTGTCACTGCAGCAAGCTGCGTGGCTTAGTGACAAGGACACAGGAAGGGCATTGGGTTAAAAGAGGCTCTTCATGTCCCTCCCCCTGGGCTGGCACCTGAAGTTCCCTGGGCATGGGAGGCGGCTTAGTGACATGGGACATCACCTGCCACTCCAGCCTCTCCCCATTTTATAAAGTCAGAGTGTCAGGAGGAAGGGGCTGAGGGAGTCACGTGCTGCCCCGGGATTTCCCCACAGCAGCCCTGGTCCCGGGGCTCACATCCACTCGGTGACGCGGGGATCACTACTTGTGCTCCTGACCATCTCCTCGGAGCCCAACGCCTCCACACCTCCCGCAGGTCTTGACAGCACCTCGAACTCCACGCGTGTAAACTGAGCAGACGTCCAGCCTCCCCGCGGTCCCCCAGGGTCAGTGGGGCCCTCAGCTCTGCCCGGTCGACCATGCCCTCTCAGCCTCTTCCCTCCATCACTGTCTGTCCCTCCTGGCTCCAGCCACCCCTCGCCTCCACCCACTCTGTCCCAGCCCTTTTATCATCCGTACACAGCAGCCGCCCGATCACATCATCTCCCTGATTAAAGCTCTGTAGTAACTTCCAATCGCTCTGGGTCAGAGGCAAATCTTCCCAGCCTTGGCCCCCTGTCCAGCCTCCTGTCTCGCCTGCTCTTGCTTTCAGAGCCCAGCCGTATGGCCGTGTGCAGTCATGGCTGGGGCCACAGCCTCTGGAGTCAGTTTGTGGGGTTTAAATCTAGCTCTGCTAATTGCTGGCTGTGTGACCTTGAACAAGTTGTTCAACCTCTCTGTGCCTTGAATGATCTCTATGTAAAATTAGGAGTGATGCTAATGAGAGTGTCTCTCCCTATAAGGGTTGTTTTTAGAATTAAGTTAAACATAAAGTGCTTTGAGCGGCGCCTAGTACTCTGGTCATAGATATTTTAATCTCCTTGAACGAGCCAAGCTCCAGCTGTCACAGACACACAATGAGAGTGTGGGCTCTGAGCCAGGCTTCCTGGGTTCAAATCCTGCCCCTGGCCCTCCTGGCTGCATGCCATCTTGCAGGCTGCTGCCCCTCTCTCCTCCTCAGTTTCCTGGCTCATAAAATGGGTTGCCGTCGGCACGGAATGAGCGAATGTCAGCGCGAGGCTTGCCTGGCTCCTAAGAAATGCGTTATTGTGCAAGTTTGAGGCCTTCCCTGTCCCCTCAGCTGGCTGGCGGCTGTGTGTCCCCAGCTCAGCTCCCACTTCCTCATGATGAGCCCAACTAGTCCATGACTGGCCCCCAGCCACTCTCCCCCTCGGTCACATCCCTGGTGACGGTGGCTGCCTCTCCTCCATGTATGTGGTCCTGGGCAGCTCTCACGAGCTCCCTGAGGACAGTCCATGCCTCCTCAGCTCAGATGCACGTCCCCCGGGAAGAGGCTCCAGCCTCTGCCCAGGACTCTCGCCCGAGCCCCTCCCACTCTGTAGTCAGAGTCCCGGCCTCATCCTGCACAGGCCCAGAGGGGAGCCATGACCCCCAGACCCTGGCGGTCCTGCGCCCCTTGCCGAGCTGGCTCCCACCCACAGCCAGCTGCAGGGCTCAGCTCCTTGATCCCCAGAAGCAGCAGCATTGCCTTGGGTCAGCAGAAAGGAAGGACTTTCCCATCCGAAGGCCGGAAAACTGGAGGCCCGAGCCTCCTTTCTCTAGCTTTCTGAACTCACTGGAGCTTGGGTTGGTTTGTCTGTGGTTTTGATGGAACCCAGTTGGTGGCACCCTGTGGCATCTGGGGGACCCCTGGCCCCTGTTTCATGGCCCTGTGATCACGAGCCAAGGCCATTGCACAAAGAAGGCTGAGGAGGGAAGGCGGCAGCTCCCGGCACCTGGCCTAGGGACAGGGCGGGTCCTCCGGGTGGGCGCGGGTTGGATGCCCAGTTTCCTCTGCTTTGATTCTGCCCTGCTGGCCGCCTGTGCCCGAGGGCATGGGGTGGCGCCTGGCCTGCCCGTCACAAACCCGTCCTGTGGGATCAGCCCTCCTGTGGGATCAGCCCGCTTCTGCGGTCCCTGGGGTCCAGCCTTCAGCCTAAGGAGCCAGCACCGAAGGTCCCTCACTGGAAGGCTCCTGTCACCATCTAGCCACATCCTGCTGAGCCCCACCCAAAGCCCACCTCCTTCTGGGACGGCAGGGGCCAGGCCTGGAAGTTGGGTGTGGTTCTAGAGTGGATCAGGGCCACCCGACCCGGCCTCGTCCTCAAAGGGCCAGCGGGGGCTCCTGCTGACGACAGGGCCCTGGAGTCGGCGGAGCACTGTCCACTGTCGGGATGAGGTGCCTGCGGGGCCCTGGGCCTCACCTGCTGTGGCCATGTCCGTGGGCTCCTCCTCTTTCAGCATCTGATCCTCGGGGTCCTGCCTGCACGACCCTCGCTCACCTCCTCTGGAGGGAAGTGGGTGACCTGACCACTGTGATGGGGCCAGGCCAGCGGGGGGTGTGGGCAGGAGAGCCACCATGTGCTGGCTGTGTGACATAGTAGGCCCTGAGGCAGCAGCCCCAGACAGAGGTGGCCTTTGCCTGGCCACGAGAGCGCGTGCAGCTCCACAGCCTCACTCCTGCGCTTGGCTCCCCTTCTCGGCTTCTCTGCCCATCTTACCCCTGTGGCCAGTGTTACCCCCATTGCAGGGGCGAGGAAATCGAGGTCGGGGATTAGATCTCTTGCTTACTATATGGGGACGAGACCCCAAGGCCCACACGGCCAAGCTCTGTCATGATGCTTCCTTGGCGTTTGGAGTTCACCCCAAACTGAGTCCCAAGGGCAGGTGGCTTCTCGTAGAATTCGCACTCTAACACTAAATTAATTATCAAGGGGCTGTGGCTCCGTGGTAGAGCGCTTGCCATGTTGCACAAGGCTCTGGATCCAATCCCCAGGGCTGCAAAACCAAGCAGACCACGAAGTTAGTTTCTTTTTTAAAAAAATTAATGAAGGCCAGTCATGGTGGTGCACACCTGTAGTCCCAGCAGCTCTGGAGGCTGAGGCAGGAGGATCGCAGGTTCAAAGCCAGCCTTGGCAACTTAAGGAGACCCTAAGCAACTTAGCAAGACCCTGTCTCTAGATGAAATATAAAAAGGATTGGAGATGTGGCTCGGTGGTTAACCGCCTCTGGGCTCAATCCCTTGAACAACAACAACAACAAAATTAATTAAGTGACTCTTTTCCAACGCACTTAGCCCAGTGCCTGGCTCTGTGCTCCGTGGGTAGCTATGTTACTATTCACGTGTTCCAGCTCCCACCGCAGGCACAGGACTTTGTCATCTCCTTCAGTCTACACAGCAGCACTTGGGAGGTGGCAGGGTGATACCCCCACGTGGTGGGGCCCTCATCCATGCAACTGGGCCAAAGGCCACAGGGTAGAGTGCAGAGTCCCCGGCCTCTCTCTGGACCTCCTCCCTACCCTGACTGGGACCCACCAGGCATGACAGAGGCCGGGGCCATGTCCCTTTAAGAGCCCTCCGCCGGGGCCTGGGAGGGAGTGGCCCCTGGCAGGGTGGGCCAGCTGCATTCTGTGGCCAGGAGAGGCCGCCTGGCATTTCCCCCTTTGATACTGATACAGGCATCTTAATAGCTGCGCGTCAGGTGGGTGTGTTTCAGCTCGCGCCACACAGGGCATTCCAGGGGGTCCCCGGGACACCAGCAGGGGTGAAGCAGGAAGGCATCTCAGCCCTGGTGACGGGGGTCCCCCCAGGGCCCAGAAAGCGTCCCACCCACCCCTGAGCTCACCTGGGGATTCTCACCTGGGTCTCAAACTCAGATGTCTGAGGTGCGAGCTGGCGTCCTAAACAGGTAACTCTGGCCATACAGGAGTGCCACTGTGACCTGGGCGGCACAGACACGTACGGGGGGCAGCCACCACGCAGTGCCACCTGCTCGGAGCATGGCCCACAGCTGCCCACTGCCAGACCGTCCTGCTGTACAAGATGGGAAATCAGAACTTAACCAGACAGCTCCTGATTTGTAAACCACCAGCACTTCCTGAGCACCTACTGTGTGCCAGGCCCTGTTCTAGTCACCAGGGATGTGCTAGAGAATGAAACAGAACAAAACCCACATCCTGTGGAGTTGACCTTCTCATGGGGGAGAGAGGCTGTAAGCAACATAAACCACCAAAGCAAAGTAGAACCGAATTCCTAAGGAGGAGATGCAAGAGGGAGGGGATAGGAAGCTCACGGGGTAGTAAAAGCAAAGAAGTCCTCTTTAGGAGCACACCAGGTGGACAGCTAGGAAAAAGCATCCCAGAGACACCGGTAAGTGCAAAGGCCCTGAGGCAGGAGAAGGCTGGTGGCGTGTGTGGAGTAAGAGGCCTGTGTGATCACCTGGCTGCCGCTGTTGAGGACGGGCTGTGGAACCCGAGCAGGAGCAGGAGCTCCTTTAGAAGGCTTTTGCAGTAATTGATGATGAGACTCCAAGGTGGCCATGGTGGGGTGGAGAGAAGGGACCCAATCCCAGGTGTGTGTGGAAGGCAGGGAACAGGAGTTGCTCAGGATGGGTGTGGGTGAGACAGAGAGGCACCTGGAGGATTCTGGGGTTTCAAGCAGCTCTTGGTCCAGTGACAGGGAAGTTTCTGGAGACGCAGGCCTGGGGAGGGCTCATTTGTGCTGTGAGATTGGGAGATGCTGAGTGGACGGGGCGGGGGGCAGGGCCGGCGGCTGGCTGCGCTGGAGGACCACAGGGAGGTCCAGGCTGGGGATGCAGAGGTGGCCACACCATCACATCCAGATGTCACTGGAGCCTCAAGGCCAGGAGAAGTTCCCAAAGGAGCCAGTGTCTAGAGGAGAGAGGCAGGCGAGGCCCTGGACTGGGGGCCCTGTAGCCTGCCACATTTAGGTGTCAGTGACAAGAAGGAGCCAGGGATGGAGCCAGAGGAGCAGCCGCAGTGGTAGGAGGGAGCCCAGGGCAGAAGGATAGGAGGCGAGGAGGGCGGGACGTCCACCCAACGGGGCAATACGAGGTCACTGGGTCGGAGCCTTCATGGGGAGGGAGGGCTGCAGCCAGATGAGAGGGGAGAAGGAGGGGGAAGAGAAGCAGGAGGCAGCCACAGCGCGCTGTCGGCGGGAGTCTTCCTGGGAAGGGCGAAGCGCCCTGAAGAGGGGCGGTTTCTCTCCTTTTGTGCAACGTGTGCATAATGACCACTGGGGTGGGGACAGCAGCGAAACCCGACTCATGTCCTTTTCTGGGAACGGCCACCTTGATTGCCCTGTGTCTTCTTTCACCTGCTCAGCAGTGTCGTCTTGATGGAGCCTGTTCCCCGGGGGTCCTGGGCAGAAGCCTGTGCTGGCCCTGGTATCAGTGATCTGGTCTGGAGGAGGAAACTGATGAGACAGGAGGCGGGGGACTCGCTGGCTCCATGTCCCTGGGCAGGTGGAGAGTGAGGTCTGGGGCCGTGGAGGGGTGGGCCTTAGATGGGGTGCAGAGGAGAGAAGGGCACTCAGGGCACTGATGGACAGGCACGGGCGGCGGTGGTCACCCCTGGAGCCCCATGTGCTGCCGCAGTGCCGTTGCCCAGTGGACAGTGGCCCTGCTGCTTCCGCACGCCAGCCGGGGTCCTGTCGGTCATTGACCAGCTCCGTCATTTAGCAGATCTATGTCATGTGCCCACAGGGGGCCAGGCCACAGGTTCTGGGTGGGAAGGGGTGAAGTAGATTCATGAGGTCCCTAACTGGAAAGTGGCACTAATGTACCAGGCTCAGAGCTGGGCCTCACACGGGCTTCCACCAGACTTTGTCCTGGGAGGTCACCTGCTTGCCCACTCTGCCCAACTGTACCTGGCCTCCACCTCCATCCACCCTGTGCTGCATGCCCAGCCTCCCTTCTAAGTGAGGGCCTCCCCATGGGTGTCCCCTTCTTCCTGTCTGCTTTGATCTCTCGCTCCCTTCTGCCTTCAGAGGCCCCCCACCCATCCCATCCTGTGCTCCCTCATGAGGGACATTTGCATACCCCTTTCTACAGCAGAAGGGAGTGGATTTTGGTGGGGGAGGTACCAGGGATTGAACCCAATGGCACTCAACCACTGAGCCACTGAGATTGCAGGGCCTGGCTGGGAGGTATTAGACTTTACCTTAAAAGGTGTGAGTTCACAGCTCGGATCCACCATGTGCTGGCTGTGTGACTTTTGGTATATCATTGAACGTCTCTGTTGCCTTAAGTATTGAACGAGGTCCCTATTAAACCTACTCAAAGCACCCAGCTTAGTGCCAGTCCACGTGGTGGCTCAGCAGATGTTAGTGTGCTATGAATCCTCTTGAAGTTTCCCACCCTTCCCTCCCCACACCCAACATCAACTCCTATGACACCTCCCACGTGACAGTCTTTCCTCTCTTGAGGCCCAATCTGAGTGGCAAAATGACCAGGCAGTGAGGGAGCGAATGCTACAGAAATGTTTAGGGGCCAGCCGGTACCCAGAGTGGCCAGCACCGTCAAGCGGGGGACTGCAGTACCTGGATGTGGCCAGTCCTTGGCAGCCAGAGTGCAGACCCCATCTGGGCAGATCTTCTGATTTTTTAAGAGAAAATAGAAACACAAATTTGCATGGGGAACCACCCACTTCAAAATGTTACCAACAAATTAAACAAGGATTCAAAAACTCACTGTGGGAACCAAGTGAAATAGCTTAAGGGCCCATGTGGCTGGGCTTCTGGCTGCCCGCTGCCCACTAGCACCAGAGCGTGTGGCTGGGACCCAGCTCCCGCCTTTGCTCCCAGTGACCTTGGCTGGGGTGGTCCTCGGTGTCTTCAGGTCCCTCACCTGTCACAGGAGGGCAGTAGTAGTGACACATGCATTGAGGACGCCCTAGGAGTCGGGCACCATGCTTGTATGTTCCAGCCTTTTCCATGGGGTTTCGGTGCCGCTGGGACTGTTACCAGCCCAGGGTCCTAGAACCGTGTGTGAACCAGGCAGTGTCCCCAGGGCCATCTCTGATGACCCCGTGCTAGTCTGGCCCGTCGCATTGCCAGGATCAAGGCTGAGGGCGCACGCGGGCCCCAGCCCTGCCCTGGCACAGCTAGCGCACAGGACCTGGGCACCCTGGGCGCCATGGCCTCTGGCCGCGCATGGCCGTTCTGCAGCAACTGGATGGCTGGTCCCCACGGCTGGGGGTGCGCTACCTCTTTGGAGCCCCCGCCCCTTTGGGGCCTTCCACGGGGTCTCAGTGATTTCAGCCTCTGGGAAGAGGTGTAGAGGATGCAGGGCCTGCCCAGCGCCCTCGTCCCCCGCCTCTGCCCACCTGTCTGAGCCGCCTGCGGGAGGAAACTGCAAGAGCAGAAGGCACTGTCCCTGCCCAGGGGTCCATCAGAAGTCCAGTCCCACAAGGGGAACAATTAGCAGAAGACCCAGAAGAGCACGTCATTGTGCACATGGCTGGGGGGCCTGGGGACCCTGAGGGTTCACAGAGCCCGATGGCTGGGTTGACTTCTTTAGGAGCACTCCGGAGGGGAGCCGCTGACACTACCAGCCGCCTTCTCTACTTCTTATTACCCTAGGCCTGGTGGCCTGAGGGCCATTAACCAGCAGCCTTTGATCCCTGCAGAGCCCTGTGCTCCCCCCATGCGCCCTTCTCCCTCCCCCTCCTGCCCACTGTGCAGACACTCTCCAGGGCCCGGCTTTATGAGCTCCCGTGACCCCTCTTGTCTGTCTCTTTGTACAGAAATGGAAGCTCCACTCACGGAGGCGCCGGGAGGCCCCGAAGATGTCCCCAGCATGTAACTGCCCGCCAGGTAAGGAGCCCCGCTGACGGGTCGGCCGCGCATCCCTGGCACACATGCCGCCCACCACGTCCTTCTGCGGCGGCCAGGCCGCATTACCGCCCAGCTCGGCCCATCTCTTCTTTTGAAAGATGGGAAGGACAGTATCGTGTTGGTGACCTTCCATCCACCCACTGATGGGCCCAACTGTACCCCTCCATCCGCTCTCCATCCATCCAGGCACGCATCCCTTCAGGAGCTCTTCTTCCTGAGCCTCACGCTCTTTGAAACAGGCTGTGATTAAGCCAGATAAGATGATGGACATGGTCACATTTTGAAAATCATGATATGCAGAACCCAAGGGCAGATTGGCCCCCGAGGGTGAGGACCCCTTGCCATGTTCTCTAGTTCTCCCGTCATGGGCGTGCACAAACATGTTTGCTACTGGAACGAATGACTGACTCTCTGGTGATGAGACTGTGAGCCCTAGTGAGGTGGCTTGGGGTGGTCCGTGTCCCTTGTGGGGCTGCCTGTGCACACACAAGGGATGGAGATGCGGCTGAGTGTTGCCAGGTCAGGTTGTGCAGTAATTTAACCTCATCCAATTGGGTGGGATTCAAACTCTGCTTTTGCCTGTTACTAGTGTGGCATGAGCAGGGTCCTCACAGGGGATGCCCACGGTGCTCGGTGCAGTAAGGCCCCCCCCACACTCCATCTTTCCATGTGCTTAAAGCTGTGTGCTGAGAGTCTGCTCTGGGCTGGGCACCACGCTGGGTGTTGGGTTCAACTGCATTGTCCAGTGGTTAATAGCTCTGATGAGTGACAGTTCATGAGAACTTCTCCAGAATCCTAACCGTGTTTGTTGAGCTATGAGAATGGCAGATGAATAGGTCACGCTGTTCCCTTGAGTAACTGAAATGGGCTGTACCCCTTTGGGGGAGGGAAGGAAGCCTTTAAAAAGGTTGAGGGAGCCAGGCACACGCCTGCAATCCCAGCGACTTGGGAGGCTGAGGCAGGAGGATCCTGAGTTCAAAGCCAGCCTCAGTGACACTAAGCAACTAAGCAGGATTCCGTCTCTAAATAAAATACAAAATAGGGCTGGGGATGCGGCTCAGAGGTCGAGTGCCCCTGAGTTCAATCCCTGGTACAACCCCCCAAAAGAAAAAGGTTGGGGGAGTCCAGATAATACATGTAAGTGATTTCAGGGAGTGTTGCCCTGCTCAGGGTCTCTGTCAGCCCGGAGTGTGGTCTCCTTGGCACCTGTGGGGTATGTGGCCTTGGAAGGGGACTTCTGAGCTCTCTGGCAGGTCTTTCCCTGGCCCCAGGAGCTGGGGCTGTAGAAACCTTCACACAGGCCCTCAATCCATGGAAGAGAGGCTGACAGATGTGAGGCATATGGGACATGGAGAGGCCACACTGGCTGGGAGTGAGTCGGCCGGCTGGAAGTCACCAGGAGGCAGGCTGTCCTGAGACTGTGAAGGGATGCAGCTGGCCCCAGGCAGGGGGTCATGTGGGTTAATTAAAAGGGTGTCCAGAAGCCTTGGAAAGCTCCCTCACTCCCTCTGGGGATGGGGACTGGGGTCTGGGAACACTTCCTGGAGAGCAACTTAAGGTGAACAAGATGAGGTGCAGACGCCGGGGCAGCAGGCTCCGTGCGCTTCCAAGCGTCTCACATTTCAAATAATGGTGTCTGTTGCTCTTGAGCAATTGCAACTGATTTTTGCTCAAAGTGTAGAATGCTGATTAAGGGCAGGAGATTTGGAGTCATGAAAGATCCAGGTTTGAATTCCATCTCTGAGATTTGCCAGCTGAGTGCACTTTAAAGAGCTTCTTGACACACACCCCCCCCCCACCGCCCGTGCCTCAAGTAGACTTGAATGAAAAAAAGAGGGATAACAGTCACCTTGGAAATATGTGTTAGAGACATGATCGGGAATCAGCTGGACGTCAACGCCTCTCTGATCCGTATGGAGCACTGTTATTGCTCTTATTTCCCCCAGGCCCCTTAGACTTGAAGATACACAGAAATCTGCACCAGACTCCATATCCTAGGGTTCCAGCTATGTAGGCTGCACCCTTATGGCCAGGCAGAGGTTGTTCCCATCCCCTCCGTGCGTGATTAGGGACAGCTGTCTGGTGGCCTGACCACCATCAGAGTGGCTGCCCTGCCTTCGGTGCTCCAGAAGATCAGGCTCAGGGGGTCCTGGGAGGCAGAGGGATGTGGCGGGCGGGAGGGAGGGTTTGGAAGAGCTCTTTGCCTCCTCCTGTGGGACCCAGGGATCTCTCTGGTGAGAAGGGTGTGGTAGGAGGAAGGACCCACTGGGGAGATGCGTATCCTGGGGGTTGAGCATTTCCCAGAGGGCAGTTTGGCCCACTGTATGATCAGAGTCCAGTGGGGAATGCCAGGAGAATTTAAAGAAAAGGCCCATGAGGAGGCAGATTCAAAGGGGGGCTAAGGGGCTCCCCCAGCTTTCTGGAAAGTCAGGCCAAGGACTGTAAAGGTTGCACAAGGGCATGTGACCCTTTGGAATCTCAGAGCACAAATGCCAGGGTGGGCTAGGTCCTGCTGGACCCCTGGAGCTGCCCCCCACAGGCCTCCAGTAAAGGACCCTCCTCCACATGAAAACCAACCCACTGTACATCATAGCAGCTCTGTTGCTGTTCCCTAACTGAGCACCTACTATGTGCCGAGCACAGTACTGAGTGCTTCCTATTGACGGGTGACCCTCCTCAAAACCTTTACATGCTAACACCCTAAAACGCTTGAAAATGCTTAGTGTCTGAGTGGACCCAACTCTCCTTGTAGTAGCCTCATGGATCTCTCTCACTAGTGACATCGGATCAGAGTTTTACCGCTTTACCGCTCCTGGTGCTTGTAGATGGGCTTGATGCCATCGGGAAGTGCCGCGTGGGAACACAAAGTCTCACCAGCACTCAGTCTTGTTCCCGGTGTACAGATGCTCTGAATGTTTAGTCCATCCAATAATCGCTGCTGATGACTGGATCCTCCTTGTTGTCTCCAGCTGTTATCTGGCCTCACATGCCTTCTCCCCTCCACGCCCCCGAAAGCTAAAATCACCAGCATTGGGACCCAACCAAAGAAACAAAAAGTTCTCCCTGCCCACCATGGCCGCTGGGATGCAGCCTGCAGCTCCAGCCCTGGCCTGTTTGTCTGTGTGGCCAGCCATGCAGAGGCCGGAGCCCTGTGGTGGGTGTGTTCTTCCTTGTGGCAGCCCTGGGACCCTGGGTAGCATCCAGAGGCTTGGGGACACATAATCGTGGGCAGAAAACCTGCCTCCTTCCCCTCCTATCCTGACCCCCCCAGCATCCTCTCGGGAGCCTCCCTGTCCCAAAATAGCCCTCTCCTGGCTGAGAGCTGGCTTCGTCCTGTCCCGGGCCACAGGCGCTGCCTGCCAGGGAAGCCATGGGCCAGCAGGCCGGGATGCCAAAGGTCACGCCTCATGAGGAGGGTCACAGTGTCCAGAAGTTCCGAGGAATAGAGGAATAGGTGTGGGCCGTGTACAAAGCCCGGTGAGGCAGGCAAAGCAGCTTGGGAACAGATGTCCACACCGTGGGACTTCCTGGGCCTCTTGAGACAAATACAAAGATGGGGAAAATTCACCCATTCTCTGTGGCTGTTCTTATTAACAAGTGAGGAGCGGGACAATACAGGTTCCAGCTGGAAAGGAAGCAGCTCCTTCAAGCCCGCCACTCTGGGGCTGGGCGGGCCGCTCCTCACCACGTCCAGGCTGGGCTGGCAGCAGGGATGGTCACTTTGTAGCCTGGGCCCCAGCTCTAAGGGGTGGAGTAGGACAGGGTCGCACCTTGGCTGCCAAGTAAGGGGTGCGGGCTGCAGCAGCGGGACCAGGGCATGGTGGGGTGGCTCCATGTGTCAGCGCCATACCCAGATGGAGGGTAGAGAAGGCGCCTGCGGCCCGGCTTCTGGGAGCAGCCAGCGCCCTTCCCTGGCTCAGATGTGCTGGGGGGAGGAGCAGAGGAAGAGCCGGAGACCCCATGGGTTTGGGGGCTTTAGCAAGACTCCGCTGGAGAGACGGCCCTGAGGTTGGTCCTGAGGAACCAGGAAGCAGTTGGCAGGGTCTAGACAGGGTGTAGACTCAGCTGTCACCGTGTAAACGTTCCCCGAGATTGGGATTTCAACAAAGCAAAGGTAGAGGTGTCCCTTCCTTAGCAGGAGTAGGGTCCTGGCCTGGGGGTGACTCCACTCTCTGCATCTTGCGGCTTCCATCTCTGGGCTCTGACAGCTCTTTTGTTCTTGCCGTGCTCTGGCCAGCACAAGAGGAGACGGGATTGGGGCCTGCATCTCCACCCTCAGGAGCAGACCTTGAAGAGCAGACATTTCACTTCTGCTCACATCACTGGCCAGAACCTAGTCACCTGGTACCCAGGACCGTGGGAGGCAGATGATATTTTGGCTGGGTAACCAAGGCAGATAGAACCTTGTTGCTATGGAAGGTGGGGGAACAGAGTAAGAACAAGGCGGGTATGTTCGGGGATGACAAGCAGGTTGAAAGATTCCGAGCACAGGCAGGGATGGGGAACAGATGGGCGGACATGAGGGTGGAAAGAGATGTCGAGATTGCAGAGACCTAGGCTGAGGAGTTTGGCTCTCTCTGTTCAATAAGAGGCAAATGGTTTTCATGCCAAGGATGATTGATTGGTAATGGCAGCCAGGGAGGTTGTGCCAAGTCAGCAGAAAATGGGTGATCGTTTAATAATGTCTGCCAGGGGTGCAGGATCGGGAGCAGTAGTGCCTGCCTTCTGGAAGGGTTCTCCTCACAGGACATAATGGAGCATCAGGGAAGGTTGAAGAGCAGGGATGTGACCCAGTCCAGTTTGCACTTCAGAACAAAAACTAGCAGTGACGTGGAGCATGCCTCCAAGCAACGAGAGCCTGGGATCCGGTGGACAGGACTGTGTTTTCTCATGAACTTCTATTTATGTCCAGGTTGGAACAGCCTCCTCAGCCCTGGGTATTTTCCATAGGTGGCGAGAGCTGCACCCCAACACCCCAAACCCTCTTCTTAAGCCAGCTTTGCCCTATTTTTCCTGGCACCAGATTTTGCCCCCCCCGCAGCCTCATGCCATTTACATGGGCAGAGCCTGCGGCCAGGGCCTGCAACCTAAACTGGGCTCCTCTGAGCTCCCTTTGCTGCGGCAGAGCAGACCCATGGCCACACACCCTTCCTTTGTGGTTGTCCTTGTTCCAGACCCAGCTGACCCAAAAAAGGGACACCTCAGACCAAAATATTCCTTGGTGCCATTAACAGAGGAGAGAGTGGCAGATCTGAGGTGTTCTGGGGAGAGAGGTCACACTAAGGAGTACTGTGTTCAGGTGACTCAGAAACCCTGCTTTACATGTGAATAACAGATGAGTTCCTTGGGAGCCATTCCTGGCTATTCCTTAAAGCATATTCCCAGGACCAACCTGGGAAGGGACCTTGCTATTTGGTTGCTGTTGTCACTAGTATTCAGACTCTGCCCTGTTCTGCAGCCCAAGAGATGTGCTTTCACCTTCTGGATCCCCGCCCTGTCCGCTCCTCCAATTAGACTGTCCTTGTCATGACCCATTTGACATCCCAAGGGCCAGACTCCATCCCACGGCAGCAGCCCTGATGCCTCTTTCACCGTGGCCTCTTCACCCCATCATTTGCTGGGTCCCATGGATTCCATTTCTCTGCTCAAAAACCATCCATGGCTCCGTGGCTCTCACAGTCTCCTCCCCACCCCAGTGCCAGGCCCACATTCTCTCTCCAGCCCGCTCTGATCCATCCCCTCCTGACCTCCTTTCCTCTCAGTAGGTCTAGTCCGCTGCCCACCAGGCCCCCAGGGGTCCACCTGCACACTCTTTCCTTGCTGTTCTCACATCTCTGTTCCTACTTTCTACCCACTGAGCTCTGAACCTCTGTAGACCTGTCATGCGGCCCCCCACCGTCTCCTCTCGCCTTAGCGCTTCTGTTGGCTCTGCTGTTTGTGCTCTGTGGGTAAAGCGTGCTCAGTGTAGGAGGGACACACCTGTGCAGGTTGCTCCTTGGCTGTCACCTTAATCGCCTGACATAGATTCTAGAGGCATTTGAGACAACGGGAAAGGGAACCCTGGCTGACCAGGGCAGTGATATTGTGCTTTAGAAATCAGACAGCCACCAAGAAGCCCTGACTGGCAGCTCCTGAGGGTGCTTGGGCTCTTCTGTTGCCTCGAGCAAGACCCTGCACTTACAGAAGCCCCCCAGCTGCAGCTCCTGCCCCTCGTGGGAAGGAGGGCCAGGTGACTGGCGTGGGAAGACCAGGCGCTGCCCTGCTGCAGGAGCACTCACCATGATGCCCCTGGAAGCGCCTCTTCCCTCCAGGCCCCAGCCAGGCGCTAGAGCCACCTGGGGAACTCTGTGAGGCTCATTTCTTCCCCATTTCCTCCTGAAAGCACTTCCAGATCCCCAGCCCTCCTGGGCCGCCCTGATAATGTGTTTCTCCTAGATCAGCTCTGATAACACCCGGGTGGTCGTGGCGATTTGTAGGGAAATAAAAATAAGGAAATGGAAGGTTCCGGAAAGGCCAGGAGAGGCCTGGACTGGGAATGATTCCCAGACCCTGAGGGACTCTGAGCAGGTTCCCCTTGCTGTGGTCCTTCGTTTCTTCGCTTATCCAAAGGGGCCAGTGACTGCCAAGAACTATTTGGTGAGGGGAAGATTTACCCCCGTGAAGGAGGCCAGGGGGTTTCCACTACCGAATCAAGGAAAGGAAGAGAACAGCCCCATACTCATCAGCAGGAGACGGACAGACATGTTGGGGGGGTATTAAGTTGCTGAACTTTTATCAAAGAAATACAACCACCGTGAACCCAAATCACCAGACCTACCATCAAGATATTCTATGGATGAATTTCATCCTATAGAGGAAAATAAGCAATGACAAGAGAATATTTACAACATGATTTATTTATAAAGTCAAAAACATGAAGTGCTGGGTATGATAGCTGGGGTACACCTGTAATTCCAGAAACTGGGGAGGCTGAGACAGGAGGATCGCAAGTTCAAGGCCAGCCTCAGCAACTTAGCAAGACTGTCTCAAAATAAAAAAAAAAAAAAATGAGAAGGGCTGGGGATGTAGCTCAGTGGAAGAGCACCCCTGGGTTCAATCCCCAGTACCACACACACAAAAAAAAGCCTTGCACTTTTTTTGGGGAAATACATGCTTGTCATAAGCATATAAGAAGTACATAGGACTGATCAACCATATCTGATGGGGAGGAGGGTCAAAGAGGAGACTGAGGTCCACGGGGGTTTCTAGTGTATTGGTAGTTAGTTAGCTAGTTGGTATTTCAGGTCTGTTATACATTTTTTTATGAAAACTTTACTGAGATATAATTCACCTGTCGAACACTTCATCCATCTAAAGTGTACAATTCAACAGTTTTTTGTATGGTCACAGAGTACCACCATCATCATTGGCATTTTTAGAACATTTTAATTTCCCCCAAAAGAAACACCATTCTCTTTAGAGGTCACCCTCCATCCTCTGTTCCCTCCCTCCCCCACGGACCTCCCTTCTGTCTCTGTGGATTCAGTATTTTCAAGGTTTATCCGTGTCATAGGATGGGTCAGTACTTCGTTCCTTTTATGGCAAATGGTAGATTATTTTAAGCCTGTCTGGGTATCTGAAATATTTCAAGACAAAACATGTTTAAATCATGGGTTCAATCAGGGGATGTGGTTGGATTAGATATTAAGGAAACTTTCAGGCCTGACTCTCCTTCAACAAGGACGTATCTCTGCTTGTCACTGACCTCTCCCAGTCACCTCGGGCTGGTGGCCGCAATGCCAGTCCTCCTAGGACCCAGGACCAGGGCTCGAAGCCTGCTTAGGCGCCGCTAGACTCCAACACTGGATCCCCTGTGTACTGCACTGCCCCCTGCCCATCCTTTGCCCCTGTTAGTGTCACCGACTCAAGACACCTTCCATGAGTCCCCCAGGCACATCAGGTGGCCCTGTATCCTGAGCTCTCACAGGATCGTCCCTGCTACTGCTCTGCCCCCGTGAGAAGCAGCAGCCAGACTCTCAGCCGGCAGCTCCTTGCTGGTCCGAGCATCAGTCTTTACCACGGTAACGTGAGGGTGTAGGCGCCATCTAACAGACGGCAGGGGACAGTCCACCTGCACGTCATGTGGGAAGTCATTCAGGGCCAGTAGCAGGATCTGCTGGAATGTCTCCACACACCCCACTGGACGGGAAGATGGCAGTGGGCAGGTGCTGTTGTGTTCTGTGGCTCCGGTGGCAGTAACACCCAGGTGACATGTGCCGGCTAGCCCAGGGGCCACAAGTGTGGGTTCAGACTCCCAACAACCCTGGCTTCAATCCCAGGAAACCCACTTCTAACCCTGTCATGGCCCTGGGCTATGGTGAGGCTTCTCCTGACTCATGGAACTGAGGAGAAGGGAGCACTTGACATCCCGGCTGCTGGCTCCACCTGGGCCCCTCCATGCTGGGCTCCAAGTGACTGTCAGTTGCCATGACGATGATGATGACGACCCGAGTGGGAGGGCTTCTGGTGACATGGGGCTGAGAGCAGCTGCATCCAGCCTGGGGGTCCTGGGAGACGATGCCCCCTTTGCCACTGAAGGCAGGAGGGACATAGGGCACAGGCTGCTCCGGGGCTGCCTCCTCTGCCTCCCTCTCTGCGCTGTGCAGCCAGGCCACTCCAGCCCTGGGAGAAGTCTGGTCGGCCCCTATTCGCAAGGTGCCATTGGCACCATAACAGACAACATGGGTCAAGATGCCTGCCTGTCCCCCATGATGGGCAGCAGCACTTACTGTGGGTGAGGGGCCCTCTTTTGTACCCAGCGCACTGTGCCGGAGGACTCCACCAGTGGAACGCCACCTCCTCCCTCAGCTTCCATTGGCTCATCTCTTAGGTATAAATAAGGACTTTCTGGGGTTATTGAGAAAATTCCTGGACAGCGGCGGACTGCTGTCCCCATGGGAGGTGTTGGGGAGGGTTAGGCTCACCTGCCACCCAGTTCTATTTTTTAATATGTCACCTCAATTTTATGTTATTTATTTATTTTTAATTTTTAATTAGGTATATATGCAGTAGAATGACATATTATACAAACATGGACATAACTTCCCATTCTTGTGGGTGTACATGATGGGAGTTCCACTGGTCGTGTATCATGTGAACATAGGAAAGTTCTGTCCCATTCATTCTACTGTCTTTCCGGGTCTCATCCCCCTTCCTGTCCCCCAGTCCCCTTCGTCTAATCCAGTGAACTTCTTTAGTAGAAGGTAGGCTGCGGAGGGCTGTGGATATCAACAAAGGGCCATGGACCATGGACTAATTATAAGAAGGGATGCTGGTGGCCCCTCAGGGGACATTGGAGCCCACTGGTGATACTTAGGGCTGGAGCCTTGGGACTCTGGTTTATGAAGAAAGACTTGCCCTCCTTTTACCTCACTCCGTCCAGCCACCATGTGGGCTGGGAGCCACTGGAGAGTGGAACTTTTGTTAGTGGCCACATTCACGTCCCCTCTACTGAAGTCTCACCATGTCCTCAGAGGGAATGGGCCGTAGAATAGCAGATGTCGGTTGGCACGGGGGTGACTCTGGATTTTCACAGGAGCTCCATTGCCCATGGAACCCTGGGGTCAGTCAAAAGGAGGAAGTGGGACAGCTACCCAGCCAGGTAGACTCACAGGTAGACAGTGGCACCCAGCGTGGGGTCATTTCTCCCTGTCTTTTGGACTCTCTGCCTCAGAGAGGCCAGCAGAGGAGGACTGGAGAAAGAAATGGCCATTCGATCCCAGCTCTTAAGGGTCATGCCCCCGTGATGATTCCATAGGTTTGTTCAGAAGCCCGTTCCTGGACCCTGCCTGTCAGGGCAAAACCCACAGCTGGGGGAGCCAAGTAAACCCTCATTTCCCACTTGCCACCCCGACTAAGCAGCAGAGCCCAGGGACATGTGGCTGGACTCCTGGGCTGTCCACGGGCCACATCAGCTAGAGTCCAGGGCCCACCAGTGGGTACAGAGCTGCTCCAGGCCCCTGTGAGGGGCTGTGGGGTACTAGGTGATGAGATACAGGGTCTCCTGTCCAGGGCTAGGGACATGCCAAACAGAAGCAGAAAATACAAGAGCAGAAGTGAGGGAGGATCAGTGGGGCTTCACAGAAGAAGTGGCATTGGAGGGAAGCCCTGAATGACCAGCACGTTTTCAGGAAATGGAAATGTAGGTAAGGACACAAGACAAGGAAACGGCAAGATCCAAGAATGGGCACCTGAAGGACTGGTGGTTGTCTCTCTGCTTCCCCCTCTCCACTGTGGGAAAGGAGGAGTGGTCTAGAATGGCTGGAACAAGCTCACATGGAGGATGCAGGGAGAGACAAGGCTGGAAAGCAAAGCTGGGGGTGGAGCTGGACGCCACCCTGAAGAGCCGCTGCTCTCGGAGGGCTGTGGAATGGCGGGAAGATGTCTCCAAAGGGGTATCACGTGACCCTCCTGTGCAAAGCTTCGGTGTAAAGGGTGAATGAGGACAGGGACAGCAGCCAGGAAGAGTTACAGTGGCCTGCCCAGAGAAGACCTGGAAAAGCACAGGAGAGGGGCGGGGGGGAGTGGGGGATATTGCAGAGCGTCACCTGTTGCACGTGGGCAAGGCAGGAGGCTACCTGAGCCCAGGCGGCCAGTCGTGATCCCGGCTTATATTTAATTAGAAGACCTCACCACTGGCTTTCAATACAACGTTGACGCTCCAACGCGACGCGGCGCCCTGCGGTGTAGGCTGCTGTTATGCCCAACTCAAAGACAAACAGAGGCTCAGAGATGTTAAGGGATCATCCGGTTCTGCAGCTAAGAGCCAGAGCCAGACTGGAGGCCAAGACTTAGATGGCGGTGCCACTGCCCTCAGGGCACAGGGCGCAGGGAGAGGCAGGATGCAGAACTCTGGGTGGGACAAGCTGAGGGTGGGGCCTGGGGGAGGCAGGAAGCCCCTGCGGAAGCTCCGGGGGGCCCTGGAAGGGCTGGTCCCAGGGAGCGGGGAGAGGGCAGCTCTGATCTGATCCCTGTGGCCATCGTCTGGCTGGCTGCCAGGGCTGCTGCTTGGGGCAGGGAGCGGACTGGTGTGTCTTGCCGGAGAAATAGGTGCAGGCACAGAGGCTGCAGGTGTTCAGCACCAGGAGGGCCAGGCCCCAGAGCCTCTGCCTCTCACCTCCCAGGACCAGGCCCCGCCCACGGACGGCCCCGCCCACGGACGGCCCCGCCCACGGCAGCAGTGGATCCCTTCCCAGACCACTGAGGGCACAAGTTCTCTCCCTGGTTCAGGGGAGGGCATTCTGCTCCTGCCCCCTTCAGCACTGCCCTGACCGTCCTCAGAGGAGGTTCCCATGGTGACACTAAAGCATGTAGGATAGTACTTTGGAGGAAAGGGGTAGTCACGAGGGACGGAGAGGTGGGGCACACCACCGCGGACCAGCCCTCGGTTCTTCTCCCAGAGCCTCTCTGGCTGCCCCTGCTCCTCGTCACACCCCAGCTTCTCCCCCACCTGCTCCCTAGAGGATTCCTTTTTCACCATCGGGGTGGCTTGCGGTCCCTTCTGCCGTCCCTTCTGGCACCTTGTCCCCTCATTACAGCCCGAAACACTGTTCTGAACTTTGAACTCACATTACCCACTTTTTCCTGATGAGGACCTTGAAGCACAGAGTAATTTAAAAAAAAATTTTTTTGTTCTTTTTATATATACGTGACAGTAGAGTGTTTTCTACTTGTTTTGATTAGTCATACATGACAGTAGAATGCATTTATGCACTTTGATGTATCATACATAGATGGGATATAATTTCTCATTTTCTGAGTGTACATGTTGCAGAATCATATTGGTCATGCAGTCACATGTGTACATACAGTTATAATGTATGTTTCATTCTACTATCTTTCCTATCCCCACATCCCCCCCTCCCCTTCCTTCACTTCCTTCTACCTAATTTAAGGTAATGCTGTTCTTCCCTAGTGTCCCCCCCCCCACCTTATTGTGAATTACCATCAGCATATTAGAGAAAACATTCGGCCTTTGGTTTTGTGGGATTGGCTTATTTCACCTAGCATGATGTTCTCCAACTCCATCCATTTGCTGGCAAATGCCATAATTTCTCTCTTCTTTAAAGCTGAATAATATTCCATTAAATATATATATATATATACCACATTTTCTTTATCCATTCATCTATTGGCAGACACCTAGGTTGGTTCCATAGTTCAGCTACTGTGAATTGAGCTGCTATGTTGAGAGCCAGTCAGTATGACGCATGGCATTTTTGCCAGAACGGAGTGATTGAGAGGTGACGCCAGCAAGCCATTGAGTTGATAATGGTTATGTTAAGCTGTGTATATTAGACCCCTGCTGTCCGCCTCGCCCGGCTACTTTGGAGTTCTCAGGTTGGGGAAGTACCGGAGGAGGGATTTCCGGTTGGTGGTTCCTGGAGGAGCCGCGTGAATGGCCTTGGGGAGAGTTCCCGGGGAGCGTGTGTGGAGTGTGCTGGTGGAGTTCAGAAATAGTTTGCTCCTGCTTTAGTGGCTCATTTGTGCCCAGCCAGACTGCGGCACTGCTATAAACATTGATGTGGCTGTGTCACAGTAGTATGCTGATTTTAAGTCCTTTGGGTATAAAACAAGGAGTGGGATAGCTGGGTCAAATGGTGGTTCTTTTTCAAGTTTTCTGAGGAATCTCCATATTATATATACACGGAGTACAACTTATTCTAATTAGGATCCCATTCTTGTGGGTGTACATGATGGGAGTTTCACTGGTCATGTATTCATATGTGAACAGAGGAAAGTTCTGTCTGACTCATTGTATTCTTTTCTATTCCCATGCCTGCTCCCTTCCCTTCACTCCCTTTGTCTAATCCAACGAACTTCTATTCTCCTCCCCTTCTTTTGTGTTAGCAACTCGTATCAGGGAGAACATTTGGCCTTTGTTTTGGGGGGATTGGCTTATTTCACTTAGCATGATAGTCTCCAGTTCCATCCATTTACCAGCAAATGCCATAATTTCATTCTTCTTTATGGCTGAGTGATATCCCCTTGTGTGTATGTACCACATTTTCTTTATTCATTCATCTACGGAAGGGCACCCAGTTGGTTCCCTAGCTTGGCTACTGTGGATGGAGCTCAAGTACTTCACTCAAGGATACAGGGCTGGGAAGTGCTGGGTCTGGGACTGGAAACCAGCTCTGAGCCATCAGAAGGTCATTGCCCCATGGTGACTTGAGGGCTACCCTGGGGCAGAACAGGGAAACCAAAGATGGATGATGACCATGAGTCTTGTCCAGGGAGAGTGCTGTTAGCCAGGGCCAAAGGACATTAATTAATAATGATAACAGCACAGACTAAATGCTTACTGCATGCCAGGCACTGTGACTTGTGACTTGTTGCATGATCTCATTCTTCCTTCATAAGTGCTTCATGTGGGGGATACCACTGAGGAGATGAGGCCTTAAAGAGGTTATGTAACAAGGCCAAGGCCCTAGAGCTAGTGTGTGCTGGAGCCAGTCACCTGGGAATGCAGGGGCTAGACCTCTCTGTCCCTCGCTCACTTGCTCACTCATTCACAGCAGTCCTCGAGCCTTGGCTCTGTGACATGTTCTCTCCTGAGGAGGTAAGGAAAGCTGCATTAGCAGGCCAGGTACAGTGGTGGACAATCAAGCAGCCAGTGCCACAGAGAACGAGGGCTCCGGTGTGGGCACCTAGGTGCCCTGCACGGGCTACAGTCCTGGGGCCTCACCCTCCAGAATCCCAGCTCCCATGAGGTTGGTTCCAAGCACGTCAGGGACCAAGGCAAGGACCAGGGTCCAGAACCATGTGGCTGGCATTTGGCCCTAAGACACCAGACCCAGGGCCGGAAGGGATCCCCCAGCTCAGATGGCTCAGCTCCTTGGTGAGGAGCAGGAGAAGCCCCCTGTGTAGCCGGGCAGGCTCTGCATTGGGCAGGGCCGGGCATGGCAGAGGAGGGGAGGCCGGGAGGGGCAGAGCCTCTGATTGGCAGCAGAGTCCTGCGGGTCACCCTTCCCAGCTCACTTCACAGTGAGCTCCTCCTCTGGCCTCTGCCACCTGTCCATGTGTGGCAGGTACACAGGCAAGGCATTGTGGGAATGTCCCTGTTGGCAGGGAACTGGTGGCCAAGGAGGGAGAAGGGTCTGCTCACCTGTCCTCAGCCTGATGCAGACCCTGGGGAGCCCCCTGGAGCCTGGAATGAGATTGGAGCCCAGGCAGGGAGGGGGCAGTGCCAGCTGCCACTTTAAACCCCAACTGGGGAGGAAATGCGATGAGCCCACCTGGCTCAGAGCCACCCAAGAGTCGCAGCAGGCATCGTGTATAAGTGGATGCCAGCTCCCTGCATAGCTATGTGAGCTGTCACAGCGTGGCCAGGACAGTGACGGGGCAGTGGAGAAGGGCGGGGCAGCATGGACAGGCAGATGGCCACGTGCACCCCAGGCCTGCCCGCACGTGGGCAGGGAGGGGCCCCTGGGTCTGCCTCCATCTTTAGGCTTGGGACCTGGAGGTGCGTCCTTCTGGAGGAAGAAGGTCTTCCCCCTCCTGCCGCTCAGGATTCTGGGCGATGCGTCCAGGTCAGCATCAGCGGGGCCCTCCTGATGCGTGGCTGCGGCTGTGGTCATGACAGGTGCGCCTGTGTCCAGCTCGAGGTGCACACCCTGAGAGCACCGCCCCAGCTGCGTGGTTCTCTGATGATTGGCAGCCAGAGAGGTGGCTGGCTGCGTGATGTTCTGTTAGGAAACAGGGATGAGTAAGGGCCAGAGGATCCATTGGAGTGAGTGTAGGCTGATCTGACACTTTAAGTCTACGAAGAGATTGAAGAAAAAAAATCTCTCCTCTATTATCGTTTTGACGTCTTGTCCCTGTTTCCTGGTGCTCTCAATAACTGTGTGTCTTTCTGGTTAATCGTTGTTATGCGTCTGAAGATCAGCACAACTACTTTTTTTTTTTTTTTTACTTTTATAGACTTGGATGCTTCATTTCCCATCCCTATTCTACCCTTTTGCTTCCTCTTCACCAATCATGAATAAAAGAGAGAAAAACCTTTTAATTCTAGAAGAATCTGGTGATTAACGCAACACGGCCCTCTGCTCCCCATGTAGCTGGGAAAGAGCAGGGAAGCTCCCCCCACTGTGTGTCCAGAGAGGGTTGGTGATGGCTTCATCCTGGCTCCAGAGGACCCCTCCGACCAGGCTCCATCCCCAGTCCTGCGAGGACACCGGCAGGACTTACAGCTGCCGAGTACAGACTGTGAAGGACAAATGGATGTCCCAAGTCATTACAAGCAGGGGCAGGCTGCAAACAACTTTTTCTTTTTGAGGATTTTTTTTGTAGGAAGGATTGAACCCAGAGATGCTTACCACTGAGCTCCTTCAACAGCCCTCTTTTGTTTTTATTTTGAGACAGGGACTCACCAAGTTGCTTAGAGCCTCCCTAAGTTGCTGAGGCTGGCCTTGAACTTGTGATCCTTCTGCCTCAGCCTCCTGAGTTGCTGGGACTACAGACAGGCCTGCACCACTACGCCCGGCTCTTTTGAGGAAGTCGTACCTGAACCCCACCTGTATTTCATGTCCAGGGAAGAGCAGAGCCCTGAGCAGGCACTGAGGTGGGGGAGACTTGGGTGCCCAGAGTGTGTCCTCCTGGTAACCCCTCGAGGTGCCTCTGGAGACCCCCAGCACGGTGTCAGCTCACTGATGTCACCCCACCCCTCATTTTACAGCTGGAAAAAAATGAGGCCAAGGGGGAAGGACACTTGCTCCAGCCCACATGGCCACGGGGTGTGGAAGGTGTGACAGGGGACCAGGCTCCGTCCACCACGTGTTGTCTCCTGAATGGATCCCCAGAGCCACTGCCACTGTCCTAGGGAGGCAGGAGTTCGGTGGAAACTGAGGCAAGGTGACCCTCATAGCCGAGGTCAGCCAGTGCCACCGTCCCCTGTGCCTCCTGAGGCCAAGAGCTCCCGCCAAGCTGGGCATGTGGTTCCGGATTCATCTGTCCACTGACCGCTTGCCCTTCCTGACAGGTGACACCTCTGGTAAAGTGGGACAAAAGGTGCTGCCACAGCCCTAAAACCGATTGGCCCCTCCAGCCACCACCCATCGCTCGACTATTTGCAGGGGTGAGGTCATGTCCCACGCGTCCATCTTCTCTAGTCCCCCCCCCCACATCGGGGCGTGCCCACTGCCCCACCTGCTGGCTTCTGGGCATCGCCTCAGACTCCCCAGAGAGCACTTGGCCTTGACTCCTACCCTCTGCATCCGGCAGGCCCACCCGTCGTGGGGTGGGCACCTGGGGTGGGCCATCACAGCCTGTAGACAGGTAGACGCAAAGATCCTGTCCCAAAAGGAACCGACACAGGTAGAGAACACATCAGGTTTTATTACCACAGGAAGCTCAGAGCGTGGGGCTGATTCCCGGGGCTCATTTTGGCTGCGCTCTGGCGGGGTGGGGTGACTCAGAGGCTCTGCCCACCTTCAAGTCCCCTATGATATGAGGAGTCCCGTTCTTGGTCTTGAGGTGCTCTGAGATCCCCCGCCCTCTCTGTTCCTGTGTGGCCTCATCTTTGTCCTCCAGCCAGCCCAGGAGTGTGGGCCCCGAGGATTGGTCACCTGGGGCAGTCGACCCTGCATCCTGGGCAGGACAGGGCCACCCGGCTCCGTGGCACCAGGCAGTGAAGGGCCCAGGAGACAACAGCAGCTACATCCTGCCCCACTGTGTCAAAGTTGGACAGGTCCAAATAGAATCTGGTTGGAACCTGAGCTTTACAGACAGAATCTAAAACCCAGAGAAGGCAAGGAGCTTTTCAAAGTCAGCCAGCAGTTCCCAGAAGTACCAGGACTAATAAGTGGCAGGATTGGCCACGGCTGTGTGCTGGAATCCTTGCACACAGGAATTAACCTCTCTGAGCCTCACCTTCTCACCTATAAGAAGGGGGTAGTGTTCACATCTACCTGACATGGGGAGGCATGGAAAACTCTCAGTCCACTGCCTGGCACAGGGGAGGTGTAGGCATAGCTGTTGTCACCCAGTGCTCCTGAAGCGCAGCTCATGGCTTCTTTGATCAGTGTCATTGTCCCCACTCCTCAGCCTCTGAAACACCATTGCCCTGGGGACTGGCCCTTCCAGAGCAATCTGTTTCGACCTGAGCACTTCCAAGCGTGCCTGCTGGCTACAGTACATGCGGCTGTCTGCACTGAGCCCCTGCTGAATACAGAGGCCAGGTGTGCCGGTGGAAACCGACCTCAGGGGAGAGCCGGATCCATCCGCAGTGACCCGGGGCTGAGCCGGGCTCTTGCACACGCTGTGCGGCCCCCACTCTCGGAACCCCACTGTCCACATCTGTCAAGCGGGGTCCAGTGGCCTCGCGGAGCAGCTGCGGGAGGCCGCTGAGTTCCCGGGGGAGCGCCTCTGAACGCCCGCCCGCGCAGTGGCTGCTCGCTGCAAACGCGCCAGTTGTTATTTTCGGATTTACGTGATGATGGACAAGACCTGACCCCGGCCTTCTAGAAACCCTTCCCCTGATTGGGCCTCGGAACAGTGTCCACAGGAAATATTGCACCCATTCCTCCCGGCTGTCTGTCCTGCCGCGGTGGCCTTTAGAGAGGGTCCCCGCCTCAGAAGCCTCCTGGGGCAGGTGACCCTTCACTCACTCAGCAGCTCACTCCAGCTCTAGGGACGGAAGGGCCAAGCTGACAGACAGGGCTTTCAGCCTGTAGCAGGAGAGACGGACAAAATGCACACATAGAGAAATTTAAAAAAAAATTATGAAGGATCTAAATCAAGGGGGTTGATTTTAAGGACGCTCTGGCTTTATTGGCATAGAATCAACGAATAAAAAATCGTGTGTTTTAAGGTTTACAACTTAGTCAAGGGGATCTTTGCAGCAGGGCCATGTTATCTGTGTTGGACGGTGGTCAGGGAAGGCCTCCACGGGAAGGTGACATTTGAAATGACAAACAGAACCCACTATGAGAAGAATTAACGAATGATTCAGAACATGAGAAGCACTTGGGCTGAGTCTGGTGTGATTATAAAAGTGAATGTTAAGTAAGTTAGTTGAATGACTACATCTGAGGGTGGGCTACGACGTTTTGACCAGCAGGAACAGTGTGTGCAAAGACCCAGGGATAGGACTGAGCTTGACTTGTATGAAGAAGAGAAACAAGGTCAGAGTGGCCCTGTAATGAATGAGAGGGAGAGGGCTGAGATGGCTTTTTTGATCAGTGTCACTGAGCAAAAAAGAGACAGGGTGTGTTCCACCCTGTGGTGCTCTGTGAGACTCTGGCCTATGAAGTTTATTAATTTCTCCCTTGGGAAAACAGGAAGGCCCTGGAGATTCTTCAGAGGGGGAGCCACAGGTTCTGGGTTCTGAGTCCCAGTTTTTGTTCCTTTGGTGCAGGTAGAGAGTGGGTTAGACGGGCGGAGTGGAGAAGCTGGGGGTGGAAAAGGGCCGATGGCAAGTGCCCAGGGGAAAGGCCATGGAGACAGAGGAGGGGAAGGGGGGACATGTGCAGGGTGGGCAGGCCCTGCTGAAGGCTGGCTGTGGTTAGAGACAGAGGGAAGGGAACCGAATTTCAGGCTTTGGACCTGAGCCACCGTCTGGGTGGGGCGTGGGCATGGAGCGGGTGGAGCTGGGGAAGGTCCGAAGCCCAGGTGCCTGGGGAAGCGGGTTTTCTGGAGGCATGGGGACAGGACCAGAGGGAGGGTCAGGCTGGCGTCCAAGGGTCTGCTGCCTTGGGGTCCCTGAGGTAGCGTGGGGCTATGGAGGGAGCAGCCTGGCTCGACCCCAGCTCATCAGCACGGGGCTGGGGCACAGAGAGGGCCAGCCCTGGGGAGGGGGCGGCTGACGTGGTGTGGGGACCTCAGGAGTCCCCAGTTCCCCTCCCACCCTCCTCTGAGGGCGCATTTCCTTCTGAGTCCCCAGATGTGGGCGCTGGACCCTGTGTGGCTGGAGCGAGGTGGGCTGGGGACAGGGAAGCCCTGCTCCCACGGCTCGGAGAGGTCCTGGCCAGGAGCCCGGGCCCCAAGGGATCTGGGTAAAGTAACAGGACGAGGGGTCTTGGCGCTCCTGGAGCAAACCTGGGACTCGTGTGACCTTTAAGTTGACGTCAGGGAGGGAAACTAGTCTCTGGAGGCTTCTGGTGGCCGCGGAGGCAGGAGCCGTCCTGGCCTAGCAAGGCCCCCGCCCTGGGCTCCCAGACCTGGGCCAGTGCTGCCAGGGCCCAGCCGCCTCGCCAAGCTTCCCCTTTTACCCAGAGGACACATCTGTCACCCCTCTGTCTGGAACCCCACAGTGGCACTCGTGACTTCACTATTGAGGCCCCACGTCACGGACCTCACTGAACCTCAGGGTTAGGGCTCTCACCCAGGCCTTTTTCCCGTCTCGGTCCTGGGTCAAGAATGCCACCATTTTTGTTCTGTCCTGGGCCCCCCCATCCTCAGCCCCGTCCCGCCTTCCCAACTTCACGTCACGTGGAGCCCTTCGGACTCACTTTCTTTCTTAATTGGGGATTGAACCCAGGGGCGCTTTACCACTGAGCCACATCTCAGCCCTTTTTGGTTTTTATTTTGAGACAGGGTCTTGCTAAATTGCTGAGGCTGGCCGCAAACTTTCCATCCTCCTGCCTCAGCCTCCCAAGTCACTGGGATTATAGGCGTGCACCACTGTGCCCAGATTTGGAGCATAGTCTCATCCAGCTGTGGCCTGGGGCCTGTTCACACATCTGCCTCCCCTCTGCACAGTTATCTCTGCTTCTCCAGCACCTGGCATGGAGTAGCTCCCCAAATCGTCACTGAGGGTATCCTTCCTGAGAGGTCGTCTTGCCCCAAATCATAACAGCATCATTTCACTCATTCATACATCCAACATGCATCACTGAGCGCCTATTATATGCCAGGCCTTTGCTTGGTGTTGGGGACCCAGGGAGAAGCAAAAGCATCGTCCCGGCCCTCCCAGAACTTAGTTGCACCTCTAACTGTCCAATTGCAAGGCAACAAGTACTAGCCAAGGACCTCCGGGTTTCATGAGAAACTAGGGAAAAAATCCTTAGAGATCCAGGGAGGCTTCTCAGAGGAAGGAACCCTGGAGAGGTGACCTGGCAGGGAAGTGGGAAGTGACCAGACAAAGGCAGAAGGAAGGGATTCCCAGCAATGACCTTGAGGCAGGAAGGAGAGTGGAGAAAACGAGGAATGACAGGAAGAGCAACATGGCTCTGGCTGGGGCCTTGGGGGCAGAGACTGGTGTGACGTGAGGTTTGGAAAGGCAGCGGGAGCTGGCACGTGTGGGCATTTTAGATTATTTTATAGTTTGGGTTTGTAGCCTAAGAGCAATAGGGAGCCACGGAAGGATATTGAGCAGGGTCATGAGCTGACCCGACTGGTATAGTGGGAGCTCACGCTAGTTTCTGCACAGAGACAGGATCAGAACCCAGTCTCCTGGCCCTGCGCCACTGAGAGTGTGACGCCCACATTGTCTCTCTCTCCCTCCCTCAGGTCCCCCATCTGCAAGGGCCTTGCAGGTGCCTGTGCTCATTCCCTTGCCGTCCCCACCCGGAGGTGAGGGCAGGGCCTGAACGCCAGCCTTCCTGGGCACTTGGCACAGCCGTGCTCCATGCAGCTGAAGGCCACTGTCACCTGTGGTGTCCAGCAGCCAGGTCGGGGTGTGGGCACCTGTATGCTGACCCCGGGGTGGACCCCAGTACCCGCGGGTGAGGTAGCTTCACTGGGCCCTGCTCCCCCAAGGCCCAGGGTCCTGTGTGAGCCCTTGAGACGGAGCCCCGCAGGGTCCACGCAGCCCTGTGGACAGAGCAGACGCCCAGCAGAAGCCCCTCTGTGCCTCCCGTCTGCACACTGGATGGTGGCAGCAGGACCAGGTCACACAGGCTGCGGAAACACAGTGACAGTCACCTGTTTATGTTCTGTCACCGCTGAGCCCGAGGCCCAAGGCTTCCTGAAAAGAAACCACCACATGGGGATGCGCGGGCCGTCCCCCAGCACCCGCGGTCACCCCAGGGTGGGGTCCCCGGGAGGTCCAGGTCTCAGCCATGGCATGCCGTCCCCCATCTTCGAGGGACGCAGTGGAGCGGGCCATGTCTCCAGCTCCTCCCTTGTCACCGTAACCTAGAGGCGGGGAAAGGAGATGGAGCTTAGGCGGGGGGTTCAGAATCTGGGTTTCAGAGCCCTGAGACCCTGGCTTTGAGTCTTGCCTTTGTCACCTGTCAGCGGCAGGCTCGTTCGTTTGCGTATTGCAATGTCCATGTGACCGCCGCTAACCGCATGGGGAGCTTTATGTTGAAATGAAATGAAGGGAAATTTAAAATGCAATTTCTCGGCTTCACCCACCGGTGGCATTCCAGTGCTCCTGTGGCACCTTGGCAGCCACAGCATTGGACGGTGCACATTGTCAATATTTCCATCATTGGACAGCTTTGATCTCTCCAATGAGGATCATGGGACTTATTCTATGGATGGTGATGAGGAGTCCATGACACGGTAACGGTAAAGCAACCTGTAAGTGCCACCATACACTAAGTGCACCACGCACGTTTACTGTGGTGATGGAGTGGGTGAAATCCATTCGCGTCTGCGTACATTTGCAGGACAGGGGCTGCAGCCCATT
Organism: Spermophilus citellus; assembly: GCF_964194105.1. Taxonomy (NCBI): domain Eukaryota; kingdom Metazoa; phylum Chordata; class Mammalia; order Rodentia; family Sciuridae; genus Spermophilus; species Spermophilus citellus. The sequence goes on from NC_138195.1 coordinate 43,946,856, forward strand.
AGAAAGGTACCAGAGTGAGGCATCTGCACACCTGGATTGATTGATTGATACATTAACGATTGATTGATTGATCATTGGCTCTGAGCTAGGGACTGTGGTAGGCTTGTGACATGGCACAAATGCAAACAAGACATGATCTCGTTGGCCCCCACAAGGACTCCTGTTTCCGTCTCCGCCCTCTAGGAGAGATGCGATATGAAATGTAGAATATGAAAAGCACCCAAGGAGTGTCAGGAGCAAAGAGAAAGGAACAGCAAACCCTGAGGGCTTCCTGGAAGAGGTGTCACTTGCTCAAGGTCTTGAGTTGAGAGGTCAGGAGGGTGTCCCAGACAAAGGGAGCCCCACGTGCTGACACCAGGGCCTAAAAGGTTCTCTGTGGTGTCTCACTCCCTGTGCCTGGTTCAGAGGGGACAAGCCACCAGCCCTGTGCTGACCCAGCACTGTATTTGCTGGACCTTTGAGTAAAGTGAAACTGTCACTGTGACTCTAGGCAGGTTGTCCTTCCTCCCGGGGCCTCGAGGTCAGCTCCGTGGTTGGCCAGCCGCACCTCGCCTACCTTCAAGCACATGTGGGACCCTGAAGTCTGTAAGTTGGATGAATGCACACTGCAGAGAGAGGTGCTGCAGTGGCACCAGACAGCTTGCAGTTGACTCACTTCCACAGTGGTTTGCGTGGGGCAGCCTGGAGTTTGAGAATGCCAAGGGAGGCGACTTTTCCTATGGGAAGTCACGTCCTAGTGCGTCAGAGACAGGCCGTATTAAGAGCCCATTCCTAACCAATTAGGAGTCTCTGTCCCAAGGTTTCTTATGTGCAAAATGGGACATCTATGGTGAGGTCCCGGAGCCTCTCCAGAAGGAGAATCCTCTGGCTTGCCTAGGACGTCCCTGGGGGACACCAGCGAGGCCAGACTGTCCGGCTCCCCTCCCCTCTGCATTGCATGGTGCACGGGCACAGTGTCGTGGGAGAAGCCACAGAAGGGGTGGTCTCTCTCTGAGTTGGGAAGGATGTGGCACTTGCAGAAGCGACTACTGTCCAGGTCTTTGGGATTCTGGTAGCCTCTGAGCCTCTGAGCACCTCCAGGTTCCAATTCCTCACACACCTCAGGACCCGGAGCCCAGGGTGATGGCCCTGATCCCTGCCCCCAGGTCCACCCGTCACAGAGGTTCTGTGGGAAGAGGGGGATGGACTCCCCATCGGAGGTTCCCCATGCAACGTCCTGCCTCACTGCCCATCTCTCTCCCACCCTTCAGGTCCAATGTGATACCTCCTATCCAAGAGGAGCTGTCCCCAGTCCCCACCCCTGATTACATTGGGGACCCTTAGGTTTGGGCCCTGCTCAGTGCCTGGCACACAGTAGGCCTTCCATGTGTGCTGAGAGACACTGCTGAGGCGACATGGGCCCTTGCTACTCAGCACATCTCCTGCTCAGCTCCAGGCAGCCCACGCTTGAGCAAGGATAAGGACACGTCTCCCCTGAGACCCCAAGTGACCACGCCTGCTCTGTGGGGGTGGGGGATGGTGGCCTGTCACTGGCCAGGGTGTGAGGAGACAGACCTCCGGTAAGACCCTCATCTCTGCAGGACTCAGTTCCCCTTCTGTAGCATGGCCCGTGCTGTGCTGACCTTCCCTGAGTCAGACTTGGGAGACTGAGTGCATGTGGACTTGGGGCTGTGCCTTTTGGACTCAGGCTGCGGGGCTCACCTCCACCCCCCGCCAACCTCCTCTCCCCAGATGCCCCCTTCCCTTCTGAGCCCCGTCTCTCCTGCGCCTTCTCCTGCCTTCATCTCAGCCATCTCGGCTGCCTCCCTGGCACCCCATCTGCATCCTGAGCCCTCTCTGGAATGATCACGTGGGCCCACAAGGACTCCCGTTTCCATGGAGACCAGTGTTCTCCAGGTGTGGGTCACAGCCAATCAGGTTGTGAAATCCATTTAATGAGTTGGGACCAGCATATTTTTTTTTCAATGAAATGAAGAAAAATAGAGTCACAAGCAAAGTGTCCTGTGTGTCATCATGGAATGATAACAGGCAGCTTTTCCTTCTTGGGGGTACATCCCGATGCCGTTGTCTTATACTGGGTCAGGCAAACATTGGAAAGCCATAGACTTAGGTTTTGCCATCTCCCAACTCTGTCTTCAGTCCATTTTCTTCCCTGTGTTCTGGGTCTGCATGTCCAGTTGCCCGTCTCCACCAGGATGGCCCAAGGGGCTCCAAATTACAAATGCACCATTTCCTCCTGAGCCAGCTGGTGCCTGTGTCCCCAGCCTCAGGGAGAAGCAGCACTTTGGGCCCATTACCCAGCGGAAGCAGCCTGGTGGCCTCCTCCCTCGGTCCATCCAGGCCTCTGCTGTGTGGACCCAGGCTCTTGTCATCTCTGCCTTTGTCCCTTCACACCTTCTTCTTACCTGGCGTCGTCGGCCCTCATGGAGGCTGCCTCTGCCTCCTAACCCCGCCCTCCTCCATCCCACCCGCCACCTCTTCCCACCTTGTAGCTCAGTCAGCCCTTCTACCTGGGGACCACTCGAGACACCCCCTTGCTTAGTCCCGGAGGCATGGCCAAGATCTCACTGTGCCCTCTTAGGCTCCTGGTGCCCCCCTGCCATCAGGTGAGGACGACATCCTCCAGCTGCCCGCCTGCTCACCCCTTCCTCCTCCGCAGCAGGAAGCAGCTTCAGGTGCCCCCTGGGGAGTGCTGCCTGCTCCCTCCCGGTCCCTCTGTCCCATCCCCTGCTCCGTACATTTTGTCTTTCTCCAAATCAACCCTGACATCCACCTGCAGCAGAATCACTTGCTCTGCTTAAAAAGGCAGATGCATGGGCCCCAGGTGGGCCCTGTGACGTCCCCCACATCTCGCTCTCGGCAGTTGTGGCCTGGCAGTCTGCATGGAGATCAGCGTCCGGGTGGTCCCTTTGCCCATGAAGTTCAGAAAGCCGCTGCTGTCCGCCCTCATCTCCCCGCTCCCACTGGACAGGGCTCTCCAAGGAGCTGGGGCGGGGACAAGGACAGCGCCTTGCTCTCTGTTTTCCCAGGGCCTTGTGCCGGGCCTGGCACGGAGCCGGTGCCTGGGCAGTTCTGAATGAACCATTCCTGGACATGATTCCCACCGTGCCCTCCCTCCTTCCCGCCTGAGCCGGAAATAACCTTCACGAAGGCTTTGGCCAGCCGTGTGTGATCTCTGTGGGAGATGCCAGTCTCCCTTGACCAAGGAGGATCTTAGAGGAAGAACAGCCAGTCTTGGGTGACAAGGGGCTGGAGGTGGCCCCAGGACAGGGCGTCTGGATGAGGAGGGGTCTGGTAGAATGGGGAGGGGTTGGGGGAGGGCGTCCTGGTTCCTAATCAACAGGAAGGGCCTTCTTCCTCCAGGATCACTTTTCAGCCCAGCTGCTTGGGCAGAACCTGAGCTGGGGTTGGGGCCGTGGGGGAGGGGCAGCGGCAGACAGACAGGCTGATGGGGAGGCCAGCGCTGGACAGACAGGCAGACAGGCCAGCACGCCCCGGCTCCCACACACTCCAGGGCTCAGCGAGGCCTGCCCAGGAGCAAGCTCCCCGGGAAGCCCAGAGCACCCTCCTGCCCCCTCCCCCAGCCCTCTCCTTCCCTCTTGCTCTCTCCAAGTTCAGGGACATTCAATCCTTCCTTTGATGGACAGCCAAGAAAAGACTTCTTCCACATCCTAAATTTGTTAACACCCGCTAATCATCTTAACCTTAGTCCCTCCCAACAGGCGCCTCCTTAAAGACACAGGGTGCCTTTTTTGTTGTTGTTTTTAGCAGGGATTCCCAGGAGGGAACAAATCCCAGGGGAGACAGAGGTTTTCCCCTGGAGGCACCTCTTCTAAGTGCAGCACTGGTAGCAGGCATTTGGGGTGTAAGGCAGTAGAAGCAGCCCTGCACCTTGGACCTCTCTGTCACCCTCAGTCACTCTATCTTGGGCTTCCTGGTGGAAGTGACCTTGTCCTCCTTAAGGGCTCACCCCCAGGTGCTCCTAGAACACCGAAGCTGGCCAAATCCCCCGGAGGGGACCAGCAGAGGAATCCTCCAGCTCAGACTCTCTTAACCCTCGGCCATCTTCTCATCTTCTTGCCGTCTCTTGAAGCCTCTTTCTCCTTTACAACCACACTTTGTTGAATGCTCCCAGTGCCAGGAGCCATGCTGAGGTCCGACCCCAGCTCCTTCAGAGCCCTGAAAGCCAGGCATTCTCAGCCCCACTTTACAGAGGAGAAACCAAGACTCAGAGAAGTGAAGCAATGTCTTGTCTATGTCCAAGGTCATCCCGAAAGAGTGAGAACTGGACCACTGGGCCATCCTGTCTCCAAAACACATGCCGCCCTACTCGCGCATGCGCACACACTCCGTCAGAGTCACCGTGATCTGTTAAATGAGATCACTCCTATAAACATCTTGCTCAGCATACCCTCAACACGTGCGTTCCCCCTCCTCCGTCCTTCCTCTCTCTGTCCTCTGCTCCTTCCTCCCCTGCTCACAACCCAGGTGAGAAGAGCCAGGACCCTAGAGAATGTGGCTGAGCTTCTGGGCCTCTGGACCTCGTCCTGGCCTAAGCCTCCCAATAAATAACGGGTTCTGTAGCTAAGCCTCAGGCTCTGTAGCATCTCAGCTCAGAGGTCCGGCTGGATGAGGGATTAGCAGCCCTAGAAGGCAGGGACAGGGGTCTCTGTCCAAACAGCAGGGTCCCCTCCCTTTCTCCTCTCCATCTGTGATGGCGAGATCATGGCAGGCCCCTCAGATCATCCAAGAAACATGAAGAAAGTTCAATAGGTTCCTAACACCCGTTCCTCAGTGGGAGCAGGACTGGCCCACTGGGGGGAGGGGTCCCTCTCTCTGCTGAGGGCTGGACTCCGCCTCCAAGGACTGCGACAACCTTCTGAGACCCGATGTGCTTGCAGGAAACAGGCCTCTGGCCCCAGTCCCACCCTCCTTCCTCTTCCCAGCCTGTCCCGGCTCCTGCAGTGATGTCCTCTGGCCAGATGGAGTCTTGGGTCATTGGCTGAAGTCCTCCAGGTCACGGAGGTGGGAAAAGCATGGGGCCAGCTGGGACCGAGGGGCTCGGGGAGAGAGTTTCCAAGAAAAAGGACCAGATGGCTGTCCAAGGGCAAGCGAAGTGCTGACGAAGGGTAGCAAGCTGTGGGCCTGAAAGGAATGACAGTCACCCTGCAGCAGACAGCGGAGTAACAAGGGGCGGAGCCACCCGGGACTGTTAAGCGCAAGACCCCCGCACGCGCATGCGCGGCCCATCCTCCTAACATTTTTGCTGGCCTCGCGGTGAGCTCCGCTTCGTAAGTAAAGAGACTGAGGCTCGGAGAACTGCAGGAGACCCACCTGGGGCCACAGGTGCAGAGTCGCTGGGACCTGAGCCCAGGTCTGGCTGGCTCTGCAGCTCGGCACCAGGGCACCTCCCACAGAAGCTCTGCGCGTGTTGGGAAAATGCTCAAAGCAGAAAGCTCCTCAGAGGGGGCCACAGCCTGGCCTGGCTGAGTCCCTGTCCCCTCAGTTGTCCTCCAACTCACCTATCTTCCCCACCCGGGACATCTGCTGGGTCCCTCTGGAGCCAAATGGACAAGGATGTTTCACTGGACCAGAAAGGGACATCCTGCCCCTTGGGAGGCCAAATGAAGCCTCCCCAACAGAGAAAGAGCCAGCGCCAAGAGGGATAGCATGGGGACAAGAGAGAGTCACAGCCACACCATCTTCCCCACTCTGATGTTGCCATCCAATAGTTTACCTTCTCCTTGGGCCGTTTCTACAGACACAGGTGTCCCCTCTTGCCCACATTTGTTTCTATGCTGATGTCCCCTGGGACTTCCTGTTCTGGACCGCGGCTTGCCTTGAATACCCTACCCTAGTCCTTCTCCCTGTTCTCTTCCCACTCAGATGGACTGGAATTGTCTCAACACCTTCTACCAAACCCAAAGAGAAATATCAAAAACATTTTTTAAATGTCTGAGACTCCTCCAGGGTTCTTACGTCACAGCACACACAGAGAGCAGGTTCCTGACCCTCGCCGACAGAAGGTCGCATCCAGGTCTCTGGACACGTTGGAGTCCCTTGTTGCCTCAGAGACAGATGAGCCTGTCCTCCCCTGGAATCCCTTTCCCACTTCTGGGACGCTGTGGTCATCCAGCCTGGTCCTCAGGGGGCCTCAGACAGCAATGCCACCCTGTCATTTCCCACGGTATTGGCCCACCGTGGAGGCCCACCGTGGAGGCCCCCCATCAGGACCTAGCCTGGCAGCCCTTTGGCTTGTCTTTGGGAAGAATTGTGGTTTTCTTTCCTCACAATGACAGCATTTTATTCTTATTTATTTTTATTATAAGAAGAGAACATTGTTTCTCAGTTTTTCCCATCTCCTTTGGATCTTGGCCCTAGCCCTCCCACTGTCCCCAATTCTGTAGGACTTTCTGACCCTGGTAACACATGGGGCCTGTTCTTCAGAAGCCAACTATAGTCTTCTGATGCACTCAAGGGCTGGGGACAAGAACGCTTTCTCCTGCCATCTCCCCAGGATACCTGTCCCTGTCCCCGGGGCAAATGGTGGCTGTGATCCTCCAGTGGCTCCTCTATGAGTGTTTTTCTCAAATACTAAAGTCACCACCTTCCTGGCCTGCTGCCAGTTGTCCTCCCCAATGTGAGCTGCCTGGGGTCTCAGCCTCCCTGAAATGCCAGGGCCAGCCCCTCGGGGAGGTCAGAGGTCAGGGGCCTGCTCCATCTAATGATTTCTTAGCCACTGTCCCCATTAGGGGCTGTTAGCACATCAAAGAGTCTTTGTAGAGGTTGGAGAAGTAGTGACTGTGACAGTGACAGCACTAGCTGGTGGCTGTGGCTCAGCCCTAAAATCCCCACAGGGATTGGGGGGCGGGGCTGGAGGCAGGAGAGGATCACTTTGGTCTTTGACCACAGAAAAGGCAGATGAGACCCAAATGTCCACCTTCCCTAAAACGAAGCCAGGTGCTAACTCATGTGCCCCTGAGCTGGCGGGGAGTCTGGGCTGCGTGGCACCCTGTGGCACCTTGTGGCACCAAGTGGCCCTGGGCCCAAGCAGGAGCTGGCGTCAGCAGGATCTGAATTCAAATCCCCCATGTGGCCCTGGGAGCTGCGGGACTTGGGCTCCCTGGAGGCTGGGCTTCCCCTCCAGGGCGATGGGGCAATGAGGTCTCTGGCTGAAGAGGGCTGGAAAGGGACACGGAGCACGTGTGTATGCCACCAGCAGGCACAGGCGTGACACCCACGGCATATTTCTCTCCACACAGGACAGGTCCAGTGCGGGGACTCTTTGGGGTCTTTTGCAGACACTCCATTTGGAGGAAGCACCCTCCTATGTCCCAGCCACTCTGGTCGGGGGTTTAGTGCTGTCACCATGGCGGCCACTCTCCCTGGACTCCTAGACGCTCTCTGGTCAACAGAGGGACACGGCTGCTCCCTGTGATGCTGAGTGGCCCAGGCAGATGGGGTCCCTGGGAGATTGGCTTTGAAGGAGCCACCTGCTCTGGGCACCTCTGGGGCGGAGGGAAGGAGGCCTGAACAGAGGCAGAGGCCGAGCTATGACGGGTCTCCACCTGGCCTCACGGACCCGGGGGGCTCTGGAACCTCGATGGCCCCTCAGGGCTGTCCCAAGTAGGGCTTGCACCTCAAAGGGGGCCCTGGGACAAGGTGGCTGCTTCAGCCAACCAAGCCCTGAAGAGGGCTGAGGCCCAGGGCTGTCTGCAGGCCACACTGGGGCCAAGTCCTTCGTCCGAGACCACTCCAGGTGCCAGGACATGGGCCGGTGATCTCGGGACCAGAAGCTCCCCTCTGCCTCCACCACGGGCAGCCAGTGATGCTGGGCGCCCTGGAAGTTTCTGTGGTTTTCCTTCCTACCCTTCAGAACTTGTGGGTTTGGGAAAGTGAGAGCCTTGGGTTCAGCGGACACTTGGGTTCCCCTGGGCTCTGACTTTTAAAGACTCTCAGGCTCAGAGAAGAAGGAGCATAAGAGAGAGTGTCCCCACTGCACCCAAGCCAGAGTGAGTTAGCCACGGCAGGGACACCCCAAAGGACCGCAGTGCAGAGAGAGAGGCGCTGAGCTCCCTGCTCTGGCCTTGGGAGCCCGGCCCGGCCTGCTCTGCTGCTTCAGGCTCATGTCCACCTCGTCCTTTCCCCCAAACTGTGGGGCAGAGTTGCTTAATAGAACTTTCTAAAATGACCAAAATATTTTAGGCCTGGCTGATGTGGCTCAGTGGGAAAGCACCTGCCCAGCAGGAGGGGGATCCTGGGTTCTGTCTCCAGCACGGCAAAAAAAAAAGAAAGAAAATCTTTTAAACTACACCCCAGTTGTTAATACTGTTGCCTCCAGCCACATGTCACTATTGAACACTTGAAAGATGGTTAGTGAGGCCGAGGAACTGAATGGAATTTCAATTTTATCTAAGGGATTTAATTTTAATGATGACAAACTTAATTTCAATAGTGAGCAGCTTCTGTATTAAACACTCAGCTCCAGCCACCAGGCCCTTTTCTGTTTCCCAGATCCGCAAGCTAATTCCTACCCCAGGACCTTTGTCCTTGCTATTGCTCAGGTGGCATGATCATCCCTTGGGTGCTCTCAGGCTGCCTCTCTCTCCTTATTTAAGGTTCAAGTCCAGCATCACCTCCTCAGAAAGTCCTTCCTCAGCTACCTAAGTATTTTCTGAAATTCCACCCTACCCCACTGTGTATCATGTTTTAATTTCTTCATAGGAGTTCTTAGCACTTGGATTTTTCTCACTTTTGTGTGTATGTGTTGGGATGGGTACAGGGGATTGAACTCAGGGACACTCAACCACTGAGCCACACCCCCAGCCCTATTTTGTATTTTATTTGGAGATAGGGTTTCACTGAGTTGCTTAGTGCCTTGCTTTCAGTGAGGCTGGCTTTGAACTCGTGATCCTCCTGCCTCAGTCTCCTGAGCTGCTGGGATTACAGGTGTGTGCCACCACCCCTGGTAATTTTCCTCACTTAAATTTATGTCTAATTTTTTGTCACCCACAATTAGAAATAATGATAATATAAAATCTAATATTTGCAGGGCACTTACGATGTGTCAGGTGCTGGCTTAAGCACTTTGTAAATTATCTCATTTAATTCCTGCAGCAACGTATAAGACAGGGACTGCATTATCCCCAGTTTACAGATGAGGACGCTGAGGCTCAGAGGTTGACATCCTAAGGTCATCATACACCAGGACTCTTGGATCCCCCCCAGGAGACTTAACACTAAATTTGAAGCAGTACTAGACACAAAGCAAAGGTTCATTGGGTCTCCACTGGCCTGGGCTTCCTGGAGAGGCTGGGTGCCGTGGCCCCGGAGAGGCCTCTGGCCCTGGGTGTAGGCTCAGGCTCCAGCTCATGGGGCTCCAGGCTGGGAGCAGGGGCTGGGGCAAGGACAGGGGCATTGCCGACTGTGGCTTGCAGTCACACCCCGGAGGGCCAGGAGGGGACAGCCTGGGAGACCATCCTCCTGGGCAGCGCATCGTGCTATGGGCCACAGTGGATGCTGCTGACCGTCAGCACCACCACCCTCAGGCCGGCTGGGGCTGGGGCTGCTGGGCCTGTGTTTATTGTGCTTTCCCAGGGCCTCCGGCAAAAGAACCAGAGCCCTAGACCACCCAGTCTTTTCCTCTGCAGAGAGCTCACGCCCACCTGCCCTCCCCTCCTCTCCTCCTCCCCTCCTCCCCTCCTCCCCTCCAGAGTGCGCCTGTGGACAGCTGCAGGGGTGCAGGCCTGCACAGCCCCCAGCCAGCAGGCAGGAGTGCAGACGATGCAGGGAGCTGCTCTGGGAACCCGCCTGTCCTGATAACACTGCCTGCCCCCACCCCTCTGCCCACAGCATCTTCTTTTAATTAAACAATCAGGCAGGCCTCCTGTTGGGAGGGACATTCCAGGAGGAGGGGAGCCACCAGAGAGGCTTTGGCCTCCTGGTGATGCCATGGTCCCTGTTTCCGTGCCCTGGGCATCCCCTCCTCCCTCTCCACAGCTAGGGCCTCTAGTAGGAAAGGGCCCTGGACCAGGAGCCTGAAGGCCGACCGCCAGGTCCCGCCGAGCTTCTCTGCTCAGTGACCTGGAAAAGCTTCTTGGCCTCCCGGCCTCAGAGCCCTTGTAGGTTCAAAGGAATGCAGGAGCCCTCTGGGACGGTGCCATGCCCAGGAAGAAGAGTCCTCACACAGGAGGTCAGAGTCAAGTGCAGGACCACGTCCTACCCAGGTTCATGTCACTCTACCTGCTCCACTTCCTCAGCCTGAGGGGAAAAAAAGTATCAGAAGAAAAGTGCTACAGATACAAAGATCCTCACTGCTGAGTGCAAAAAGCGAGCCAAGGTCAAGGGTAGTTCCCAAGATACAGGCAGAGTGCTCCCTGGTGCAGCCATAAACGAGGAAACATGTTTGTCTTGTTGTGTTAAGTGGAAGCAGCACAGGACCAGGTACTTGCATGATTTCTGCTCCAAGGACAGGTTGATGATGGAAGGGTTGGGAGGGACAAGGGAAGATGGCAACTGTGGCATGGGGTGGGCGGATTAGGGATGATGCTTCTCTTTCATAAAATGTCCTTTAATGTTCTCAAAGAGCTGGGGGTTTGTGGTTGTTTATTTTTTTGTATGGGGATTGAACTCAACCACTGAGCCACATCCTCAGCCATTTTTGTATTCTATTTAGAGACAGGGTCTCACTGAGTTGCTTAACACCTCATCTTTGCTGAGGCTGCCTTTGAACTTGCAATCTTCCTGCCTCAGCCTCCTGAGCCTCTGGGATTACAGGCGTGTGCCACCTAAAGAGCTGTTTTGACAATAAATGTCAGAAAAACAAACCAATTAGGAAAGGAAAAAGCAAAGATAAGAAGAGCCAAAGAGATTTCACTCTTGTCAGCTCTGACGGACCCAGTTGTGCAGCTCCTTGGTCACCCAGCAGTCCACACGCCCAGCCTGCCCCAGGAGGCCACCCAGCCAGCTGTGCAGTCTGGGCCTCATCCCAGCCTCTCTGGTCTGGTGAGTGGGGCTACAAAGCTGACCTTCATCCTACTGGTTCCTTCTGTTCTTTCTCCTCTCCCAGCTAAGTCCTTTTCAGTTCAAAAGAAGGTGGTTTCTACCCACCTCTACCTGCCACCAGACTGGCTAAAGCTTCTACATCCCCAGTTAAGAAAGATCTTTCACTTCTAGTTGTGCTAGGAGCCAGCTCTGATCGATTGGTTGTGGCTGCCAGAAGCATAAGAAGCAACACTGTAATCGACTAGTTATGTCTGCCTTGGCCCTGGATACAGGAGCAGTGGCAGGGCTCCCAGGCATCTGCCATCCCAGAGTCCTCTGGTGTGAAATGCAGGGCTCCAACTCTAGGCTTTCAGCTCAACAGTGCCAGTGCTTCCTGGAGTATTATAGGTCCTGTATGGCCTTGACCTGTGTGAAGGAGGGAGAGCTCCAGTTTTCCCAATGGTGGGCTGGTGGGATGAGGATGGCCTCTGTGGTCTCACAGGCCCAGGTGGGAACCCCCGCTCCATTACTTATTAGTCATTTGACCTTGAGCAATCGATTTAACCCCTGGAGCCTGGGGTTCTCATCAGCAAACTAGAATCCTTGCAGGTCAGCTGAGTTGCAAAGATTAGAAAGAGTGGCCGGAAAGGGCCCAGTTTCCTGCCAGCTCAGGGCAGGTGTCAAACACAGTAGCTGTCATCTGGGCCACCTGTGAGCATCGGAGGGTTTGCAGGGCCGATCAATCAGGCAGGGGGTGTGAAAAAAGGCTCCCAGGGGTATCAGGCTGCTGTCCCCGAGGCTGTGTGTGCGCACGTGTGTCTGTGTGTTTGCTTTGGTAAATTCTTTTTTAATCATAAATATTGATTCATGTTAATTCTACGAAGTAATGGGTTTCACCGTGACAGTTCCATGATGCACATGAGGTGTCTTAGTTCTGTCCTCCTCCCCAGCCCCGTGTAATCGTCACACCTCCCTGACCCACCGACCACATGCACAGCCAGCCATGGCCAGCTCCACAGCTCCTGGGGACAGGACTAAGCTGCTGGGGACGGGACCAACGGAGACAAAGACATAAACCATGTTTCACTTGGTCATGGGATTAGAAGTGAAGATACTGTAATATAACCAAACATCAGCATTTATTACTAGCCACTGTGTATACATTTTGAAATTATATACAGATGTAAATATAAGAGTCAAGAAAAATAAGTTCCCCGGGGGAATTCAGTGCCTCACAAATTATTGTCTCTTCCTGATCACTGTCCCACACAGCTGTGCTTTTCCTCCAGACCTGGGAGAGACAGCCTCATGACCAGCTGTGGTGGCGCACACCTGTAATCCCAGTGGCTCGGGAGGCTGAGGCAGGAGGATTGCAAGCTCAAGGCCAGCCTCAGCAACTTAACGAGGCCCTAAGCCACTCAGTGAGACCCTGTCTCAAAATAAAAAGGGCTGGGGATGTGGCTCAGTGGTTAAGCACCCCTGGTTCAATCCCTAGTACCAAAAAAAAGGAAGAAAGAAACAGCTTCTAAGTCACCTGACACACTGAAGCCTGGCCCAGCAGAAGGAAGGAGGCCCAGGGGAGGGAGGCCAATGAAGAGAGAAAGGCGTAGCCAGGCAATTCCACTCGGGGTGAAAGCCAACTGTCAAACACAAGCGCAGCCTGCAGCACTGTTGGGACCCTGTTCCTTCACAGATCATTAGCTCAAGTGGTAGCTGTGGGTCCACCTTCCTGTCCCTTAATTTCCATCCATGTAGCCAATGAGGATTCACTGCACACATGAGCTGGCCCAGAAGTTCTGGGTTAGCAGGGTGCAGTGGTGCAAGCCTGTAATCCCAGCAGCTTGGGAGGCTGAGGCAGGAGGATCACAAGTTCAAAGCCAGCCTCAACAACTTAGTGGGCCCTAATCAACTGAATGAGACCCTGCCTCTAAATAAAATATAAAAAAGGGACTGAGGATGTGGCTCAGTGGTTAAGCACTCCGGGGTTCAATTCTTGTACTCTCCCCACCAAAATAGTTATGGGTTGCAGAATTGGAACAGTTCAGGGAAAGGCCCCCAGAGACAGACAGTGTGTTATAAATTAGCAGCTTGAGGACCAAATGCTATTCCCTCGCTGGCTTTGTTTGGTTTACAGAGTGATTGTTAAATGTTATTAAACTGTCTCGACATTTAGAAACAGGATTTTTTTTTTTTGCATGAAATATCCAATTTCTAAAATTTTTCTTGAGTATCTCCAAGATTGGACAATAGTGAACCTGTATTAAGACCTGGCAGTATTCGCTGCAGTTGAGGAATGGAGAGTCTATCTTGGGCACATGTGCAAGTGCTTGGTGCTTTGCCACAGTCTCCCGCACTCCCTACCGCACCACATCTGCTCTGCTTCATTTGTATGGTACCAGGCTGGCTCATCATAGGCACCAGAGTGTGCAGCCACTAGTGTCCCTCGATTCTTCTTGGGGTAACAACTGAAGAATTAATAACTGTGCCATCATAAATCTTGTAGACTAACAGAAAAGACAAGATAGAAAAACAAGGAGTTGGTATCCACACAAACAAGAACAATAACAAACTGAATACTTCAGCGTCAAGGGGTTGTGCTAAATCAACGCCCACTGCCTGGAGGAGGTGGCCTGGGCTGGGTGTGCATAGTGTGACCTTTTCTGGAGCACCCTGTTGTGTGCCTTTTGGTTGTGGAAAAGGGACCCCGACTTGTACAACAGCTGACCTCTAGGAGGGACCCCCGGGTGAGGGGCTGGAGGGAGGTCACTTCCCCTGGGAAGATCTTTCCAGGTCATGTGGGAGGCTCTCGTTGCTTCTGGGAGATCCAGTCAAGTCACAAGTTCAAGTTCAGAGACACAGAATGGAGGGGCAGAGCCAGCAGAGCCTGACGGGTGAGTCCACCGTGCCCACCTAAGGAGGGACTTGACCGAGAACCTGTCCCCTCCCTGGCCTGCAGCCCCCATCTGTGCCATGGGCCCCTCAGCCCTGCACCAGAGGTCACGCCAGGAAACGCCCAGCCTGAGAACAATGCCTGCGCTGGCCTGAGTCTGCAGAACGGCCTGTAATCTCACCCGGGAGGCCGCCCCCGACTTCCTCGTCCCGGGTTCTGATGCTGACCCCAACCTGGAAGTGTCAGGGGCCCGCGGAAGAAAGAGACGCACAGTCTGTCCCACCAGCCCAAAGCGGTGACGCGCAAAGGCTCCCCGGCCCCAGGCATCCTGCTCCGCTTATCTCCTGCATCCTGAGCCCTGCCTGTTGTTCTGCCCCGTTTCCAGGGTTTCAGGGCCCTGGAGAGGCAGTGTGGCTAGGTGGTTAGTGCCTGCACCCTGCATGGGCCTGCCCCTCACCAGCTTGTGACCCCAGGCAGAAGATGAAGACCCTCTGTGCCTCAGTTTCCTCATGTGTAAAACGAGGGTGTCCATGATGCCAATCTGATAAGACATGGAGCTAAATATGATGATTTCCAGAGAGTGTTGAGAACACGTGGGACTCAGCCAGCGGCTGGGGAGGCTGAGGCAGGAGGATGGCGAGTTCAAAGCCAGCCTCGGCAACTGCGAGGTGCTTAGCAGCTCAGGGAGACCCTGTCTCTAAATAAAATACAAAATAGGAGGATGTGGCTCAGTGGTCAAGGGCCCCTGAGTTCAGTCTCCATCCCAAAAAAAAAAAAAAAATGCAGGAAGAGCTCTCTAAGCGTTAGCCAGTCTTCGGGGAAGGCCACAGAGATAGGCGTCCCAGGCTTCTAGGATGACAGATCATTATTTCCAACTTCCTTTCCACAGTAATTGTCATCGCTGTCACTGTTGCATGCTTCCTCTAAGCCAGGAAGGTGCTAAGCGTCCACTTCTCTCATGTGCTCCTTCAAACCCAGCAAGGTCGACAGTGCTATTCCCCTCCTTCTGTAGAGATGAACATTGTCACTCATAGAGACTAAGCAGTTTGCCAAGGTCACACAGCTTGTAAGCAGCAGTGTCAGGATTCTAGCCTGTAGCCGTGAGACTCCACAGCCACTCCACAGCTCTAGTAGATGCTCAGGACAGGAGACCGATTCCGTTACTTCTAGGCAAAGGGGACAGTGAGACCCCGCGGCTGTGTGTGCTCCGCTGGTTGTCGCTCTGCCTTGGATGGGCCAAGTCTGGATGGGGCTAGCAGTCAGTCCTTCATGGGGCTCTGGGAGCCCGTTTTAGGAAAGAGATGAGAGTGATCTGAATTTGGCCAGGGATGAGGCCACGTGGTCCTTGAAGGGACTTGAAAGGGCTTATTGCAGATTTTCCTCCTCGGCCGTCTAAACCTCTCCCACCACCGCCTCCGTCTTGGTGACTCTTTTGCTTTCACAGCTGAAACAATAAATGTAAGAGTCGAGAGGGAACGCTGAAGGGGACAGCCGATTCCAAATGCCGATTCTACCACTTACCAGCTGTGTCGTCTTAGAAAAATCACTGAACTTCTCTGAGCTGCAAGAGCACCATCTACAAAATGGGGCAGTAAGAGCCTGGGCCTCCAGTCGGGGCAGTGAGGTGATGCATCCCTCTGGGGCCGAGGCACGTCTGGGATCCAGCTGCATGATCCTGGGCTGGGGACTTGACCTCCCGTGCCCCAGGGTCTCCGCCTGCTGGGGGGGGGCTGAGTGTCACCTCACGACACTGAGTGCAGAGCAGCTGAGTGACGTTCGTGTGCCTGGCAGATGCCAGTGTGTGTGACGATGGCATCAGGAGGCTTTCGGCGCGGGTCTGACCAGGCCACAACCTCCCTCCCCTCTCGCAGCAGAGGCCCGAAGGGCGGCCGAGCCTCCCCACGCAGAGCCCTGCTCAGCAAAATCACACGCTGTGCAAGATCCAGTGTCAGGATGTGTTCCTGGGCCCCAGGTGGGTGTCCCAGAGACTGGTCCTCCTGCAGGGACCTGTGTGACACAACCGAAGGGAGCTGACCCCAGCTCAGGGCTCGAGGCAGGAGTGGGCAGTCAGGGGCCTGGCTAAGCCCACGTGCCCCTCACAGTCCAATGGCTGGCCCTGGGGCCAGGTCCACAGGCAGGGGTTGCTGGGGAGCTGACGCCTGAGGAGGAGGCCTGGCTCACAGGGAGTCTCTGGGAGGCCCTGGACCACACTCCTCCTCTCTGCCCTGAAGTCCCTCCGCCGGAAAACGGGGCCACTCTGGGTGGTTTTATGACTCTGTTGAGAAAAGGTGAAAGGAGCCTTGGGAAGCACGAGGGCTGCCTGTGGATGGGACAGGCCCAGTCCACCACATGGCACCCCAGCAGCAGCTCCCCGAGGAGTGGAGACCAACACAAGTTGGGGGAGAGAGGCCGGAGCACAGCCAGTTCCCATCTGGACGGGAGTTAGGGTCAGGGAGCCTGGGCCCAGGGTGGGCAGCATGGCCACAGGTGCCTGGCCTCAGTCAGAAGGGCCTTCTAGAAACAGGAGGTGAGCACTGACTTCAAGGGAGCAGTCACCTAAGGATGGGGTGTCAGGGGACTTGGGTGGGGGGCAAATCCTGAGCTACAGAGGAAACCCCCAAGGACGGGCAGCACTGACATTCACAGCACCCAGTCCAGCAGCTGGTGTTGAGCAGATGGGTACAAGAAGACAGCTGTCCTCCCCGTCACCTGTGGGGGACGTACTCTGAGACCCCAGTGAATGCCTATAACTACAGAGATACTGAACCCCACCTACACGCACACCTACGATAAGGTTTAGTTTATAAACTCAGTCACTTTAAGAAATCAACTTTGATAACCAATAATAAACAGGACAATGGTAACAACATGCTGCAGTAAAATCACCACTGTCCCCACTCTGGCACTTGGGACCGTTGTTAAGTCAACAAGGATTACTAGAACACAAGCAGTGCCACACCAGGCAGTGATGACCCAGATGGCTGCTCAGGGACTAACGGGCAGGTAGCATATAGAGCGTGGATACGCTGAACAAAGGCAGGATTCACACCCCAGGCAGCGCACAAGACAGCACAAGACTTCACCACTCCACTCAGAATGGCGTGACATTTGAAATTTAGGGATTGTGGTATTTTCAGGCTGTGGTCAACTGCAGGTAACAGATCTGTGAATAGGAAACCAGGGATCTAGGAGAACTACTTGAACACTCGCAAAGTGGAGGAAGGGAACGAGGCCCAAGTGTGCCAAGAGACGATTTTCTTTACCCTCCACACCCTGGACTTCTCGCCTCTGCCAAAGGGGGAGAAAAGTAATCCCCAAAAATGCAGCCACTTCCCGTTAAGCCTTGGCCTCTCAGGGTCCCTGTCGGCAGATTCAGGACACCATTGGCTTCTCTCTTTTTCCTCCTCCCAGATCAGTGGGGACGGCCTCTGAATGTCACAGGGTTGGGAGGGGACAAGGCTGCATCCTCTGGCCATCCTGGGTCTGAGCTGTCCACCCTGCCGAGGACTGGGCAAGGCCCTCCATTCCCCAGGGTGGGGGATGCAGCCAGGTCCCCTGCTCCCACGTTCTCCCCCTCTGCCTGCAGCCTCTCACGACCTCTTCCCAGCCCTTGGGGGCTGGGTTGGACCCAGCAGCAGGGTGGGGACGCCTCTCTACTCTCCCAGTGTCTTGGCCCAGGGCTCCCCCCTGCCAGCCCACACGGAGCCCACTGCGGACATCTTCACAAGGACACCAGGCCCGCATTCACCCTCACCCCTTCCTGGATAGAATGGCCTTGTTTCTGGAGACACGGGGCTGTGCGGAGAATGGGAAGAAGTTGGAGAAACCCGGGGTTCTAACAGGAAGCGGGGAGCAGGACGGCCACTGCGGGCAGCCCTGGGTGTCTGCACAGCCTCCTCCCACCCACCAGCTCCCGCCCATCCCCAGGGGCTCACCCAACAGGAGGGAGAGCAAGGACACCAGGGGACATGTCCAGGCTGGAGGGCAAGGCTGGCCAAGGGCAGAGGGGTCAAGGCGCCCGGAGTTAGACCAAGGGCCCACCAGGCAGCCCACAGGCCTGCTTCCATGGAGTCGCAGGAAGGTGACACTCACAGCTGTGGCCTCAGAAGCAGCAGATCACCTGAGGAGCTTCTGTGGCTAGCTGTGCCCTATGCTAGGGGGAATCTCTCTCCCTCTGTTTTTGTTTTTTGTTTTACATTCTCTTGATTTATTTGTTCTTCTTAGATACACACGACATTAGAGTGTGTTTTGACATATTGTACATACATGGAGTTTAACTTCCCGTTCTTGTGGTTGGACATGGTGTGGAGTTCCTCTGGTCGGGTATTCACGTGTGAACACAGGAAAGTTCTGTCCAATTCATTCTACTGTCTTTTCTATTCCCACCCCCTTCCCTTTATTCCCTTTTATCTAATCCAATGAACTTCTATTCTCCCACCCCACCACCTTATTGTGTGTTAGCATCTGCATATCAGAGAGAACAGTCGGCCTTTGTTTTTTGGGGATTGGCTTATTTCACTTAACATAATAGTCTCCGGTTCCATCCATTTACCAGCAAATGCTATAATTTCATTCTTCTTTATGTTTGAGCAATATTCCATGGTGTATATATACTACATTTTCTTCATCCATTCATCCGTTGAAGGGCACCTAGGTTGGTTCCATAGCTTGGCTATTGAATTGAGCTGCTGTGAACATTGATGTGGCTGCGTCACTGTAGTATGTTGATTTTAAGTCCTTTGGATATATGCCAAAGAGTGGGATAGCTGGGTCAAATGGTGGTTGCCTTCCGAGTTTTCCAAGGAATCTGCTGGGGGAATTTCTGACCATCTCTCTGTCCATCTTAACCGCTAGATGGGGACAGCAGGGGGGCCTACACCTTGTGATCATTCCTACTCCTGGTACCACGTGTCTCTGGGGAGTCCAGGGCACCCAGCCTGTCCACCCATCTCTGCTGCCCACCAAGGCTGAACCCCGTCCTGCCTGATGAGTCAGGAAGGGCCTTTGTGCTCCACCTGCAGCCTCCCTGTGTCTCTCAAAGAAGGCTCTAGCTCCAGGTTCCATCTGACCTGCAGTCCCTGCTGATTGACAGTGGGCGTGCTGGAAAGAATTGTGAAGTTGTCTAAACTCCCAGAGGAAAAGTAGCTGTGACAGACCAGCAATGTCCTCCAGTGTGTGTGTGTGTGTGTGGGGGGGGTGATATAAATTGTGTCCACACCTCCTGGAACCTGTCATTCTCTATTCACCTGACCTGGGGGACGTCTTGGGTCGAGGGACATCATCACAGCGCAGATCCGAGCTGTACACCAGCGGACACTTAACAGTGGGCTCTTGGGACAGCAGCGCTGCTCTGTAGATTTGACCGATTTCTGTGGTATGAATATTTCCTCCGTGGCCATTTTTCAGCTGCCAACATAAAGTCACCGAGCACCAAGTGAGGGCGAGATGTGTGCGGTCGGCCCTCACAGGACCGTCCACTGTGGTCCTCAGTGGTCACCATTTTTCCCCAAGTTCGGCCTACGGCAGGCTACTCTGGGAGGAACTCTAGACTAGGTTCAGGATCCCTAACCAGCCAGGAACCACTGGCAGGTCACTTTCCTCTCTGAGCCTCAGTCTCCTCATCTGCCCAAGGGGGGCTGGTGGGTCGGGGGAGCTACGCGGTGGGGGTGCTTCGTCAGCCACAAAGCAAGGCTGCCAGGTGCGCCCCAGGAGCGGCCAGTCCAAAAGGTGCCCAGCGACCACCCGCAGCCCCCAGAGAGCGGGGTCTTGGCTGGAGGGCCACAAGAGGGAGAGCTCAGTTGGTCCCCGGGATGTTAGCCTCAGAGGCTAAAGACTGCCACCAAGCCCACCCCATTCCCTGAACAGCCACCAGGCCGGCCACAGACAAAATTCTCTACACGGTTCTTGCAGATCTCGGGCCCCCTCAGCTGCTCTGTGAGGCCGCGCTGTTTCTTGGATTCTTCAGCTTCTGGGGCCCGTGTGTGGAGCGGCTGCGCTTCCCGGGGCCAGCGGTGCTTGTGCGGTGTGGCCTCGGACCCAGCTTGAGCACCAGCTGCCATGTCTGAGCTCTGTGACCTCGAAGCACACACGTCCCTGGGCCTCAGCCTTTCCCATCTGCAGAGTGGGCCTGACGGTCATCATGGCCACTTCACCGGACTGTCAGGCAGATTGAGTGAGACCAGGCACGCAGAGTACTTGGCACTGTGGCCAGCACAGGCTAAATGCTCAGTATGGAGTTGACATTTGTCCTAGCAAAGCCTTGGGTGGAGGCAGAACAGGCAAAATTGGAAAAGAATAGGGTCCCAAAAGCTGGCAAAGCGCAGGTCAGTCAGGCTGAGGGCCGGACAGCAGCATGGCAGGCGTGAGCTGGAGGGACCACACTGCGGAGCCCGGGAGGCCCAGCGCGGGCTTCTCGTCCTCGGCCCTGGTGACATTTGGTGCCAGACGCATCTTTGTTGCAGGGGCTCTGCACAGTGTCTGTTTAGCAGCAATCCTGGCCTCTACCCGCTAGATACCAGGGCAGCTTTCCGTTGTGACCATCGAAAATGTCTCCAGACATTGCCAGCTGTCCCCTGGGCCAAGATTGCCCTCCGTTGAGAAGCCCTACTCGGGCAGGCGGAGTGTGGCCAGTACGTCTGTTCCCCGAGGTCTGGAGGAAGCCAGGGGTGCAGAGCACCTGTCCTGGCGGAGATGGGTGGTGCGTGCACGCGGCAGAGCGAGCGCCAGGGGGCCAGCTGGGGGAGGCCTGGCAGCAGGTGCCGGCAGGCGTGGGGCAGGGCTCGGACCCCAGCTGCTGGGAGCCCATCCGTCAGCCAGGGTCAGAGCGCAGCTCAAGTGACAGTGAACCAGGAGCACTCTGTGCCTCCTCCCACCCCTGCCCAGGACCAGGACTGGATTCGAGATGGCAGGGCTGAGCAGGCTGTGCCTTCCATCCTTGGGGACCTTGTGACCTCCATTCGGGAGAACACAGGCTTCCGAGTAAGAGAGACCAGGTTCAAATCCAGGTTCTCCCCCATGGAAACTAAGCCTGAAAATTAAATTTAAAAATTTAGAAAAACAGGTGCTGCCTAAGGTAAGCACCGCCCTGGGGCCGCTTAACCTCAAGGCTCGGGTTCCTGGGTGTGGAGCCGGAGCAGCCGTGCCAACCTCACCTGGCTGCTGCAGGGGCTGATGCGATGTCATAGTCACCTCACCTAGCGTCCCGCCTGCCACAGAGCAGGCACGCCGTAAAGGTGGAGTGAAGGAAGGCAGGATGGATGAATGCATGAATGACTTTCTCCCCCAATTCTCACATTCATTTCTCTCCTCTGGAAACTTGACTTCTCGGCAAGAGGAAATGAGCTCTTCATCTCTGGAGTCCCAGAGGTCAGCATTGAGCCTGGGAGAAAACAGCAGGTGATGAGCCAGGCCTGGTGACACACGCCTGTGATCCCAGGGACTCAGGAGGCTGAGGCCGGAGGATCACGAGTTCAAAGCCAGTCTCAGCAACTTAGGCACTCAGCAACTCTGTGAGACCCTGTCTCTAATTAAAATATAAAAATAGGCTGGGATGCGGCTCAGGGGTTAAGCACCCCCTGGGTTCAATCCCTGGAAGACAGCAGGTGCTTAAACAATGACGGTTTCCTTCCTCAAGGGCAGTGACTTTGCATTGTTCAGTTTATGAAACTTTAGCCCAGCGCAGTGAGTGACACACAGTAGGCCTTCCTACCGTGGAGATGAATGGGTCAATGGATGCACAAAAGGGGCTAAAATAGAGGCACACTCTGAATGCCATCACTACCCCCACCCTATCACAGGGCCCTGGCTTGCGTGTCCATTTGGGGGAAAACACGGCTACCATGCTTGTGGGAGGCAGCTCAAGCCCTGGAAGCTGAGGCAGCAGGGGACAGACCTGGGGAAGAAGGTCTCCGATGGGAAGTCCCCATAGTGGGTGGCTGTTGTGGACCCTTCTCCAGAATCCTGCTGCGGGTCACTCGATCCACCCTGGAGAGCTGGGACCACCTCCATAATTCTCCTGGCTGCCAGGAAGAGGCTCCCATGCCCAGCAGCGGGTGTACAGTGGCGTGGACATTTGTCCTCCTTCCCTCAGGATGTGGTGACCTGGGCAGGATCCCCTCCACAGGCCTCAGGACACAGCGTGCTTTGTTAGGTGTAACCCCTGCTGGGGACATGGGACATCATCCCACAGCCACACAAGGCCACTAACCTTCGTGGCTTCTCTTCCCTTATCTGCACAGTGGAGCCTCCATGACGCCTGGGGCGACTCTATCCCTTGATCCCCTCCAAAGTGATGGTCCCGTCAGTAGTCAGGTGACTGAACCCGGCCACACGGCCTACATGGGAGTCCAACCAGTGAGAAGAAGGCACAGCTAGACTTTGCAAAGCCACTGGCTCCCTGGCCACCTCAGAGCTGCCGGGAGCTGCCCACAGCACCAGATGAAGTATCAGCTTTGAAATCCAGGGGTCCCCACCCCAGACCCGGTTGGTGAGAGCTGGCCAGACCAGGACAGTAGCTGGTTTTCCCAAGGAGGGCCCAACCTCTTTCCAGAAGGACCCATGGAATGGTCCATCTCACCCTGGACGGGGGAAACCTCAGAGATGGAGAAAGCTTTCTTTTGAGGCCCCTTGAGTCCCTTTCCCTTCCAATGACACAGTGTCAGCACATAGGGACTTTTCTCCTTACTAGGGACTGAACTCAGGGGCCCCCAACCACTGAGCCGCATCCCCAGCCCTATTTTCTATTTTATTTAGAGGCAGGGTCTCACTGAGTTCTTAGCACCTCACCATTGCTGAGGCTGGCTTTGAACTCGGGATCCTTCTGCCTCAGTCTCCCCAGCCGCTGGGATTACAGGTGTTCGTGACTGTACCTGGCAGATTTTCTCCTTTCTGAAGTCCCTGTAAATGACAGGTAGGGACAATGGTAGCCTGGAAAATTTGGCAAAGCAATTCCCTTGCATAAGACAAAGGAACCATAGGAGATGAGAGGGTTGAGCCTGGACAGAGGAGCAGAGGGGACATGACAGGTGTCCCAGGGAGAGGTTTGGGAGGATGTGGGTCTGAGGCAACTGTCTTGTGTTTTGAGTGACAGGCGTAGAGAAGGGCACATCGCCGTGGGTTGGGGCGCTCCTCCAGGTACAACTGCTTGGCCAGTGGAGCTCCTCACTTTTTCCTTGCCCCACTTTCTTGATCTGCAACCTGGGGACAATAGAATCTGCTTCGCAATGGAAAACACTCAGCATTGTTCCAGGCACCTGGGGAGGACCTTAGAAGTCCGTGCAGGGCTGATGCTAGGGGTGATAGAGAAACCCTAGAAGTCCCTAGTACAATGGCCATCCCTCGGGGTGCTCTCCGGGAACCCGCCCAGTGCCCACTCCTGTGTTAGCTCCCTGTGCAGTGGAGATGCTAATGACAAGCAGAGCCCTGGCCAGTGTCACTGGGAACTTCCCCAGAACTTGCTGTGCTGGAGCGCAGGTCACGTCAGGTCTGGCGGGTGCAGAACATCTGCCCTCCATGTGGCTGAACCATCCAGAGATTGCCACAGGCTGCTTCTCAGGCCGGAGACACATCCCCCAGCCGGAGGCATGGACTCCCCAGCTGGGCCGCCCTCTGGCAGACTGTACCCAGGGGGTATTTTTTCAGATTCTGGGTGATATTCCCCTGCCCCTCAGCCTAATAGGTCCCAGATGTGCCCCTCTCCCTGCTCCCGTCCCATGCTGCTGCTGCTGCTGCTGCTGCTGCTGCTGCTGCTGCGTATCCGGGGCTTCCTGGCCCTGTCGTTGCACCTCTTGACAATTTTTTTTTTTTGCTTTGTTTTTAATTCAAAATATTTTGTCCGCCTTCACATGACGACTTGACAGAGGCCAACGTGAGAGAGGCTGCTTCCTCTAGCTGGGACCAGGACAGAGAATCTGACAGACCGAGACAGGGACACTGGCGCTGGGAATCCGAGGAGCAAGGGAAACGCGGGGAGTCTTTATTGGCTGAGCATAAAAGCAGCTCAGGAGCAGCAGCTGAGTGCATGTGGCCCGGTCTCCAGGGGCTGGGAAGCCAGTGGCGTTCTGTGCCTCACCTCCCCCGAGGCGCCCTGTCTTTTTTTTTTTTCCATTTAAAATGGTTTATTTGGACACTTTTCTTAGGGCACCTATGTTCACACATTCTGCTATAAGTTAACCCATTCTAGAACCTTCTTGGAGTTGGAATTCAGGTTTTTCCATTACACATTTTGCTTGCCTCTGGTCACTTGGGAAAAGGCTGTCTGTAGTCACTAAGGGTCCTTATCTTAAGGCACCTTCCATTCTCTACCTTCTTTGCTCCGGGGCCCCCACTCCCTTTGCTGTCTCCTTAAAACACTTGACTGTGATTCTTGCCAATAATGAGACAGGGCTGGGCTGGAGGGAGAGGGAACCCAGGGAGGAGGGGAAGAGAGGCCTGCGTGGACAGCTGGGCTGGGGGCCCAGAGGTGGGCGGCAGGAAAGCAGCAGCGGGCGGCAGACCCAGGAGGGGTCAGGACGCCTGACTCACCACCGCACAGAAATCAGGCCTGCCAGACAGACATCAGGCGGGGATCTGAATGAGAACGACTGAGAGGCGGTCCCGCCCTGCCCCTTCCTGCTTGTTTTCCACTGCGTGTCGCGCGCTGTCATTCCTGATCTCTTTGGATGTCATTTTGACCTTTCTCAGTGTGTCTTGGTGCCCACATCCCGCGCTGTGGAAAGCAACCTGGACCGTGAGCACAAGCAGGTCCCGGGGAGCCCTTGTTGTGGGGTGAGAAACGGAGGCCTGGGGACCACTGTCAGGTGCCCTGCAGGACTGAGCCTGGGTCCCAGACCTCAGCATTTCCCATTCAGTCATGAAAACGTGGAGATGAAATAAAGGGGGAAAAGATTATGGTGGCAAAAGTGAGCCAGGAAAATGCCACCTCCCAAGACCAGATGGAAACGCCTCCCCAGCTTAAGAATTCCTGGAGGGCGACAGACCTCCTGTGGGCAGTGGCACTGACCGGCTTCTCTCTCTGTCTCTCTTTCAGGACCTCCTGTAAGTACTCACTCGGCGGCCAGCTCTCGCACACCTGAAAGTCTGTGTCATCTACCGGTAACAGGGTCTCAGGGGGGACACAGGCGGCTGTCTTCCGGGGGCCTCCTGTGCTTCTGCGAGGCCTTCTAGAATGTTCCATGGGGATGGAGGCCGCTAGTTCGCTTTCCACACATCTCTGTGCTCCTGTAGGGCTAGACAGTGGCGGCCCCAGGGGCAAACCAGGCCCTAATTTCATGCCCAAAGTCTGGCTTGGCCCTCTTTAAACCAGCTCCTTTGTCCTTCAAAGAAGCAACTAGAGACCAAAAAGCAGCAGGTACTAGAAAGAAGGAAGAGCCCGCCCTGATCCTTCTGTCCATGAAGAAAGCAGGTCAGGGGCGGCTCCAGGTGGGGGCTGCTCTGGAGCACTCAGCGTCCACGCCCCCGAGCAGGCAGCTCCATTCTGGCCAAGTCACTTGGGGCAGGTAGAGCTGGTGGCCATCTGAATGAGAGCAGTGTCCGCAATCAGCTGGGGAAATGACACATAAGTTAGAGGCACCAAGTGGCTCCTCTTCCCAGGCTCCACTCCCAGGGTGGGCAGGGGATCTGGGTCATTTCCAAAGAACCCGAGAAGAGCCCAAGGAGACCGTCTTCCCGTCTCCCGGAGGTAATAGATCCAGGGAACGGGAGCACGTGTCCTTTGAGCAACAGCATTTGATATCTCAACAAGAGACTCAGAGGGCGCTGGGGGCGCTGAGGGGGGTTGGAGCTGAAAGGGTTCAGCCTCCGCAGCAGACCTCTCCCAAGGTTACTGAAATTTCCCCGTCACCGTCCATCGCTGGGAGAAATCATTTCCAGAGTTGTTTTCCTCGTGATCTGTACCCGTGAGAGCAGCCTGCCCGATTTTTAATGAGACCGTTATTTATATAATATTTCATCCATGCCCTGAAACACCCTCAGACCCAGGCTGGGGATCCTGTCTGGTCAGATCCCCTGTCTGGCAGATCCCAGGGAAAGAGGAAAATCAAGTCTTTCCTTGAAAGGAGGAGGGCTGGTTTATCACAGAGTGTTGGGATGTCAGGCTGCAATTCTGATCATCCATCTTCTAAAATAAACCACCAGAGGGAACGTCCAGAGATCACCTGCTAGAGCTGGGACGCTGGGCTCCTTGTCCCCCTGCTGGAGCCTCCTCCAGGACCAGCCCACTAGGACTCACCAGGGACATCATCGGAGTCCCTGCCTGGCTGGAGGATCCTTTTCACAATCGCAATTTAGCATTTTGAGAGTTTGTGCCTGCCTCACCCGGAAGTTGTTCCCAGCCAGGGTGGACACTGCCATTCTGGGGTCTGCAGTGAAGTGGGTCTCTGCTTCAGTCTTGGCCCACCTGTCCACCAGCCGGGGAGTCAGGTAGCTCCTCCCACTAGAGACACCCTGAACCTCTGCCCAAACCACAAGGCAGGAGGAGGAGGGAGCAGGAAGCTAGCCAAGGAGGCGGTCACCTCCTCAACCCTGTTCTCTCCACTTCCTGCAAAAGAAGGACGCTAGTGGCCAGAGGTGAGTGCTGACCGGATGCCTGTCCACTGCCCTCTGGGTGTATCTCAGGGCTGGCTTTGTCCTCTGATGGGAAGACTCAGCTTCCGGTGGACGCCAGGGCTATCCACAACCATGGAGGATGGGTTGATGTTGCAGCCCCCCCTCCTGCCCAAGGCAGACATTGCTAATCAATGTAGCCAGTTACTCCCCATCCATCTGAGCCAGTGTCCCCGCTGACGTCGGCTGTCCCTGGGTTAGATGGGAAGATGTGCTTAATACTGGGAACTGAAAGGCTGAGTCAGATGCCCATGGGAATAGGGAGGACTATAGGGAAACACTGAATGTCAGCTGCCAGGCAAGGTGAGCATGACCCTTGTCACTCATTGCGTGTGAGGTGCTCTCAGGTCAGCATGCGGACTGTGTGGCCCAGTGACTAGGAGCACAGCTCTGGAGCCCACTCTCCAATCCTGTCACTGCCACTCCTCGCTCTGACTTGACAAGTTATTTAATATCTCTGTGCCTTAGTTTCCTCATGTATAAAATGGGAATCGTCATGGTTTCGGACTATTGTGAGGAGTATATATTCACATGAACATTACATACATGTATATATTTTCTTCCATTTAGAGAATGTTAATTCATTTGGTCCTAGACTCAGAGCTTCCTTAGATGATTCCCTAAAAGGTCTTTAATTTTAAGGAAGAGATTGTTATTCTGTGAATTTTTATTAATTTATTATTTCATTTGTTTCTATCCTCCCTCATTCTGAGGAGGCGGTTTATCAACTAGTCAAGCAAACAGAGAGCAGAGGCAGGAAGACTTGGTTTTGAGCTCCCTGGTGGTCAGAGCAAAGAGGAGGGCAGTTTGGGGGAGACTTGGGGGACAGTGAAGTAGGGATGTGCCTGTGGTTTGGGAAGCACAGCTTTTCCTGGTCCTGGGCCTGAGATGGGACCCCCTGTGTGTTCTCATGAGGGTCCCGCCACCTGGATGACCCGGTTGTACATACAAGGGGCTGTGACGGAAGCATCCATTTGTTCCTCATTAGACCCTCTGCGTGAGGTTGGGACCCCCACAGGCCAGTCCGTTCCCTGGGGCAGGACGTCACCGCCCCACCTCCTGTCCCACTGGGTGGTGTTCGGGGAGGGGCTGGTCAGAAGGGAAGGGCCTGGGCTCCTTGCTGTGGTATGAGGAGGGGCCCGTGCTGTCTTTCCTGGGGTCTGGACAACTGGAGGCTGGGCCACCAGGTTCGTTCATTCACAAATGACCAGGAGCTCAAGCCTCCTCAGGCCCATTCCTATAAGAAACAGGGCTCCCCCAGGCCAGGAGCAGGGGGAGCAGAGGGATGGGGTGAGTCCTGCCCCTTCACCCAATGTCTCCCCGTCATCGAGAGTCACTACACCATCGCTAAGGGACAGGGGACAGAACCCCTGCTGCTGCCTGTGTTTACCTCTGCAGTTACTCAGGGACACCCGGACCCACCCCCATTCTGCCTTAGGTCTCTGGGAAGAGCATGGTATCTGGAAGGAGAGACACTGTACCCAGGGGAACCCAGGCCAGCGCCATGCCCCTCCCCCACCTGTCCCCTTCCCTCCTACCCCAGTGGTAACAGCCCGGTGTCCTCGTGCTTGCTCTCTGCCAGCCCCAAGCTCCGCGCTCCACACACAAGATCTCATTTAATCCCAAAAGATAGGTAACGAGTGCTCTCCCATTTTCAAGGAAACAGAAACACAAAGAAACCAGACTGCTTAAGGTCCCTTGCTTGCTTAAGGTCACTCCACCAGTGAGTGGCAGAGCCAAGATTTGAGCTCAGGTGGGCTGAGCACCTGCTCCTGACCCATCTGCCTTACGGAGATGCCTCCACCTGTCCTGCACCCCAGAGCGGGGGGCCAGCTGCTCATGAGCCCCAGGAGTCTCCCCAATCCTGCAAGGTGCTCCCGGGCACCCCAGGAGGCAGCCAGCAGGACAGCTTCTCAGCCACCCTCTTGGATGCATCGGGGAGTTGGCACCCCATGGTGAACAGACAGGCTTCCTTGGTTTCGACTGGTTCTTAAACTGCTCCCTCTGCACATGGCTGTGAAGGGAACCACTGTGATGGATGGTGAGGTTCATGACTGTTCCCTTTTCCAGGGCATCTCCGATCCATTTTGTGGAGTTCTTCTCCTGTGCCCACAGTTGTGCCAGGCAGAACTGCTAGGGTTGTGAACAACGTGTTCCAGAAACAGAGCTGTGATCCGTGAACACAGGTGGCCGGAGCCTCTGAGGCCCCCATGTGCCAAGGGCCAGCCCCCCCACCTCCCACCCAACACTGACCTGCCGTGGGATGGGTGATTGACTCTGGTCAGAGCCGTCACAGGAAGAACCACTGCTTCCCAGGATCCTCTGGGGGTGCTCCCCCTGTACCTCCATGACCATGAGCCATGGGCTGAGAGGTGACAGGTCCTCCAGGAGCTTCCCAGTGGGTGACAGGTGCTCCCCTGCTTGGCGGGCAGGGAAGACCATCCCCAGTGCCCACCCCCACCTCCTCCTGGACCAAGGCCAGCACCCATGCGTGGTGCAGCGGACGTTGCCCAAGCGAGGCAGAGGGCTCAGAGAGCAGACATGCTTGTGGGACCCACAATCCTAATGGTCCTAAGTCGTGACAAAGGATGTTCTTGTCTCCCTGTTCCCTGTTCCCACCCCTGGGCCTGGGCACGCCGGAGCCCCTGGCCACCTGGTTTTCTGAATGTAAGAGCTGAAAGGAAGCCTGCCCATCAAGGCCTCCCTGTTCATCAGAGGACAGCTGGACGCAGGCGACTGCCGGGTGGTGTCGCTGGCCGCAGCAGCGCTGCCTGGTGGCTGTTCCCATTCCCTGACCCACGCCAACCTCACTCTCCACTCCTTTATTTCAGGGCCCCACCGGAAGACCCGGGCTCCCAGTAAGTAACGCATCCTTTATTTATACCTCTGTGTTGACTTTGCGGGGCTGGCCCAGGACCTCGTGCTCCACCACTGAGCTGAGCCACACTGCCCACCTGACCTTGCCCTCTCTCGGCCTGAGGCTGGCCGCGCTGGGCAGCTGGCTCCCCTCCGGTGTCTCTGAGTGAGAGGCCCCTCTGGAGTCTCCTGTCTGCCACTCCCAGCCCCTCCACCTTGGAGCCTGGGGAAAATCTGGAGCCTGCAGCTACTGCTAGGGCTTGGGTGTCCCTCCTGGGGCATCAGGCAGGTGGATCACGGCAGCAGACCCTCCCGATGCTGGAATTCATCTCTACGGAGGGTCCTGTAATGAGGGCTGAGAGGGCTGGCAAGCTCCTGGTGCACTAGGACCCCTGCTCACTAGTTGACACCAACAACTGTTCCCTCCTTCACCCATGCCTCTGGTAAAAGAGCAAACTCAAAAACTTGGTTTTTCCCCCTGTTTTTATTTCTGAATTCTAGAGAGGTTGTGCCAAGGAATCATGGGAACTTTGAGATAAAAGCAGAAATAATACTAATAGCCACTTCCTACTGAAACTTTAATAGGTGCCCCCTATGCTAATCATTCTTCAGAATTGGCTTGTTCAACAGCTCAGCACAATGGGTATGATTGTGCCCATTTTAGGGGTGAGGAAATTGAGAGATCAAATACATTGTCCACCCACCCACACTTCAGTGGTGGACTGGTTGAGGCACACATTCTCACATCCCATTCCATACCGCTGTTCCCTGTGGTCCGTGCTCAACATTTGAGACCCACCTTAAAAGTTGTCTAGTCATGGCTATGGAGTCAGGCCTGCA
The DNA here is from genome assembly GCF_964194105.1 of Spermophilus citellus. NCBI lineage: Eukaryota > Metazoa > Chordata > Mammalia > Rodentia > Sciuridae > Spermophilus > Spermophilus citellus. Next base: position 43,977,025 of record NC_138195.1, read on the forward strand.
TGGGGGAGAGGAGTCCTGGGAACGGATACTGCGGGCCCTTGGCTGGGGCGGGGCACAGGCAAGATGCTGTAGCCGGCCAGAGAGCTGAGGTGGGGCACGGAGGGGGACGTGGGACAGCTCTGCCCTGTCCCTCTGCCACATCCACTGGGTTCCACACTGTTCTGTGTGTCCCTTCTACTCCCCCTTTAGACATAAATTAGACTTCAGCCATTTGACTAATCCAACAGCTTCTAGAATCCATGCCCAGCACTGGCTTTCTTAATGAAATGCATGTGGAAGAATGTTTAGCCTTGAAAACAGAAATTCTCCCTGTAAGGAAGAGCCACGGAGCCGCAGAGGACGGTGAATCGGTCCTGTGAAATCCAAGGAGGGGAAAAATCAGATGACCGAGGGGAGCGTGGGCAGGCTTTTTTTTTTCTTACAACATCCACCTTTAAAAAGCATTTAGGGGCAATCCACCCAGAGCAGGGCCTGCTGCACAGCTCCCCGGCTCTGGCCCTTCCATGCCGGCCCCAACCTGAGCATTTTATGGCCAGGACTGCAAAGAACATTAGTTTAAAAAAAGAATCCAAAACACACATCCTGAAAGATCATCCAAAGCCCCAAAGCAAGTGGACCATGGGGATGTCACAGCCAACTGCCAGCTCTGGCCTGGCCACCTCAGCAGGACGAGCAGATCTCACATCCATGGGTCAAGCCCTGTTTGTGCTACCACGTGAAGGGAGCTGGGAGTGACCCACGTGAAGATTTGCTGATGCTGGCGCCACTGTGGAAAGGAAAAGGCGTGAAACACAACCCCTTGCCCATGGCCGTGCTGGGCTGAACACTAGCAGATGCGATTTGTCCAGCACTGACCAAGTGCCAGGCATCAGGCGGAAGCTTCCCAGAGATGTCGCTTCTAGGATCCTCCCAGCAACCCACCAGAAACAGACTCTTGTAATCTCCATTCAACCCACTGATGCCAAGGGAGGTTAAGGAAACAGTCGGTGCTCATGACTTGCACTGCGACCTCAGCATTCTTGAGCAAATGTAGAACACCACTGGTCTTGAAGACATCCTGTCATCAGGAGCCTAATTCCACCGCTGACTGCTATTCTCTAGTGTGTCTCACGTATGCCTTGGGATGCCAATGGTCTCTGGGGACATTTTGCCTCCTTGGGGTCAGCAGATGCACCGTCACCCCAGAACACACCTGCACATTCCGGAACACAGTTCTCTCCCACCCACCGGCCAGATAAACGTGATCCTATTTTCTACACCTCATTACTCCCCATCCTTCCAGGCCCCACCCCGGCTTTATGATGTCTGCATGCGCATGATGGCAAAAAAAATATTTTCTACCCAAAGAGACAGAAACAAAACTTAATAAGCAGATTTCCAGAGCAAGAAGATGTAACCCCTGGCTCTGAAGCAAAGCAGCTCCCTCTGCGCATCTGAAGCTCGTGATGCGGCTGAATCCACAGGGCTCACGTCTGTCCTGCATGTGCTGGAGGTGGCCGTGGGGAGGCAGGGGGAGGACTCCATCCATGGGCAGAGGCACTGGGAGGAGTGGCGGAGCATGGCGCTGCTCCTCACTCTGGCTCACAGACCTAGGGAAGTGGTTCACCGTCTGGGTCACGGGAGCTGCCCGTGCCATCCAGGCAGGCTGTACCCCAAACCAGGTGCACAGATAGCCTGTGGGTCACCCTGGCGGGTCCCAGCCCCAACTGATTATTTATGCCTCCTTCATTAGGGGGACAAAGGTGCCATTGGGATGCCTGGACGTGTGGTGAGTTGGCCCATTTGAACCTGCTCGGGGGGCCATTGCTTGCTTCTCCATGCTGGCCTGTCCTCCAAACCATGGCAAGATGCTGCCCACCCCAAGCCCAGAGAAAGGGGCACCTTCAGGGAGGGACAGGGAAAGAGAAGGGAAGAAATTGTATTCCAGTCTTCAGACCTCAAAATAGGGTTTTGCTGAAGTTCACCCTCATCCACAGTCTCTGTGGTCAACCGTGGTCCAAAAATATTGCTCTGCATAATAAGGTATTTTGAAGCCAGGCATGATGGCATAGGCCTGTAATCCCAACAACTTGGCAGGCTGAGGCAGGAGAATTGCAAGTTTGAGACTGGCCTGGGTGACTCAGTGAGACCTTGTCTCAAAATAAAAGAAATAAAAAGGGCTGGGCGTAGTGGCGCACGCCTGTAATCCCAGCAGCTCGGGAGGCTGAGGCAGGGGGATCACAAATTTAAAGCCAGCCTCAGCAAAAGTGAGGTACTGAGCAACACAGTGAGACCCTGTCTCTAAATAAAATACAAAATAGGGCTGGAGATGTGGCTCAGTGGTAATGCCCCTGAGTTCAATCCCTAGTACCCACAAAAAAACAAAAATATTAAAAAATAAAAAGGACTGGAGAATGTAGCTCAGTGGTAAAGCACCTCTGGGTTCAATTCTCAGTATTAAAATAATAAGAAGAAGAATATATTTTGAGAGACCACATTTACATAACTTTAAAAAATATATTGCTGTAATTTTTCTATTTTTTTATATTTATTGTTAATATTTTACTGTGCCTAATTCATAAGTTAAACTTTATCATAGGTATGTATATGTATGTATGTATTTAAAAAAAACTGTATATACAGGACCCGTTACAATCTAATGTTTCCAGTGTCCACTGGGGGTCTTGGAATATGTCCCCTTTGGATAAGCTGAGCCCCACAAAAAGCTGACAAAGCAAGAGAAAAAAATCCAAGAAATTTGCACCAACAAAGCTCTTTGCAGATCACCTCCTGGGTGATGGGGTGAAGCCGAGCCTCTGCATTGGGAGGCCTCGAGGCTGGCAGCTCCCGGTCAGGTTTACAGCTGTTCCTGCCACCCCCCCGCCCATAGGCCCACAGTGTCCAGAGGGGTCTTGTGGACCTGGAGACTCAAAGATAGGGAAGCCAGGGCCTGCTGCCAGGCAGTGCCTCCAGGTCCTCACCAGGGCGTGAAAATACTTAGTGTCTCCCGCTGAGAAATGAAGACAGAAAAGGAGATGAGAATGGATAAAAGGGAGAGTGTTGTCCAGAAATGGAAAGGCTGGCACCAGGCCCCGAGGTCCTGGCACCGGGTTTTTTTCCTGGCAGCCTCACCATGCTGGTCTCCAGGGGGCCAGAAAGGCTGCAGCCCGAGGAGGCAGTGGCCACACACTAGCCTCACTGCCACACGGCCTGGTCCAGGACATGGCCAAGGCGGCGCCCCCCTGATCCCTGACTTCCCCCAGCCCTGGCCTCCACCTCCAGCCTGGCTCCCCGGGCACCTCCCCTCCCCCACCATCCCCCTCCCCCCTATGCCGTTCCCGGCTTGGCCTCTGAACCTCACCTCCTGGGCTGGGATGGCCTGGGGCATGGCTGTGGCATCCTTGTGTGGATTTGCATGCCTGGTGTGAGCATGGGAGACGGCCCAGCTAGCCCCTGCCAGCGCTGACTCCATGCTGGGCCCTGTGCCAGGGCTTCACACGCATTATGAGCTCACTCAGTCCTCACGAGAACTGCAGGAGGTAGCCATCACTTCCAACCCCGTTTTTCAGACGAGAAAACTGAGGCCTAGAAGTACAATGTCTTTCTCAAGGTCACACAGTCAGGAAGTGGCCGAGCAGGGACTTGAACCCGGACAGCCAGACTCCAAACTTGTGCTCCTGATCCTGGCAATGCACCCACCGTACCACAGCTCTCCAGAGGGTCTGGTCCTGGGGCCGAAGCCCCCAAGGCCTGAGACATTCCAGAGACAAGTGTTCTGTGCCACAAAGCTTTGAGTTCCCCAGGGCCCCCCAAGCCTGTCTGTCAAGGAATGGGCGTTGGTAGCCCTGGGCCCCCTAGAAGCTCTCCCACTTAGTCCACACCAGAACACCCAAGCAGCCCCTGGGCCCTGAACAGAGCAGGGAACAGTACCCTGCATCCTCTCCTGGGCTTGCTGGGTAGGGGCTCTCCCCACGGGCAGGGGCTGGCCTGGAGGGGAGGCTGCAAAACACAAAGTGGCACCCCCTGCCTCCTGCCCCCACCCTTCCTGCCTTCCTCCTTGGGCCCTGTTGCCATCTGCCCACCCTCCCCCCAGGAAGTGCCCCTCTGAGTTTATCTTGACCCACAGCAGTGGGGAGAGGTGGGGAGCCACAGGAGGTCTCCCACTTCCTTCTGGCCAAGGCTACTTTCAAGACACTTTGGGGCTTCACACTGCCTGTGCTATTTTAAATGTGGCAATGGGCCCATTTGGCTGCCAGCTAGGGGTCCTGGCAGGAGCCTCCTGATAAGAACAGCTTGTGAAATTCCTGGGTCATTACCATGTGTCACCAGAGGGGGCACCATTGGCTCACTGGGAGGAGGGTGGATGCACCCTGTTCCTGGGGACCCTTGGCCCTCCACCCAGCTTTCTCTTCATGTTGACCTGCCCTCCAGGTGTGCAGATATGTGCATCCACCCATGTCCCTCTGCCTCCCCCCACCCCTGGCCTGGGCAACCCTAAGGGCTCTGGGCTTGTCTAGCCTGGCAGAGTTTTGTACTTGGTCCCCAGCGGGGCCTTCAAAGCTCCTAGAGTCCACCACAGCCTCACCTCCCCCTCCCATGGACTTAGCCAGCTGGGCCATGGCTTCTTGGACACACCTACTGACCTACATGGGTCTTGAGTTCTCTCTCTCATGCGCACAAGCGCGCACACACGCACACACACTCATGCACATCCCTGGAGAGGGCCTCCTGAAGCCCCAGCCACCGTTCCCGGGTGGTTGGAGCAGCCGGCCAGGCCTGGAGCAAGGCGAGGCCGAGCTTCCACATGCGTTGCTTCTTGGCCGGGGGATCTGTCGCGTGTCAATGTCTGTGTTTTGCTGTTTTCTATTTCACGGTGATTTCCTCCATTTGCTTGCTGTGCTGTGGACATGCATTCTTGGTCGGTGCCTGTCTCTCACCCTCTTGCTTTTTCTCTCCTTCCCCCTCTTCCCTGCATCCTGTGTCACCTGTGGCTGTCCCAGGGAGTGAAGGGCCAACCGGGCGAGAAGGTGAGTCCATACTTTCCCCGTCCGCCCCACCCACCCTTCTGGTTCCAGTAAGACTCTTGGTGGCCGGGAAGGAGTCCCCCGCAGCACCCCCATCCCAGCCTCCCCTGCCACGCCCGTGTGGGCAGAGCGTGCGACAGGCCTGTCCCAACTGCCAGCTTCCTGACAGCTTCCACACCCTCAAGCCTGAGCCTTGGGGTTCCTGGGCCGCCCCCAGCCCTCCTGGAGGAGTGGGTCTCCCCTGCCCTGCCTTCGTGACTTCATGGGGCTTCATGGCTCTGGGTCCCTGCCAGGCTGTCACCCTTCCCCTAGGCAAAGAGGCCAGCTCATTGCTGTTGAGTGGCTGGAAATGTCCAGGGGGCCCCGGAACCTAGAGAACCTAGAGAACCTGGGAAGCCAGAGCCCAGCAGCCCAGCCCTGGTGAGCTCTTGAGAGACTTCAGAACACAAGCTATGGAAGCAGCTCACGTGACAGGAGGACACTGAAGCCCAGAGAAGGGCGGGGACTGCCCAAGGTCCCACAGCAATAGTGAGGAGCAGGATCTAGAAGCCAAACCTCCGGGCGCCTAGCTCAGCACTCCCAGGATGGCACAGGAAGTATTTCCCCAGCAGAGTCTCCCAAAATAACAACAATGGCAATAATAATAACAGCAGCATCACGTATTCAGCATGAGTCCTGTCAGGCTCTGTTTTAAGTATGTCTGTCACTGACGTAACCCTTCCAGGGAAGTTTCATATTCCTGTGTTCCTGGGGACAGGGAGGCAAAGTCACACACCCAAATCACCCAGCTGGAAGGTGTCAGAGCTGGAGAGGAACCCAGCATGCCCGTCCCCAGGCCGTGCAGTCCTCCAAAGGCAGGAGACTGTTGGTCACACCCCGGCCGGGGGTGGAACCCCCAGGAGAAAGGCCCAGGCCCGAATGTGCTGAGCACCCTGCAGCATCAGGCTGTGATGTTTTCACCTGCACCCAGTGGGACGGTGCTGTCACCCCTGCTGCAAACCAGCTCACCCCAGGTCACCCAGCTGGGGTCAGGAGCAGAGCGGGCCTTCAAACCCAAGCACCCTGGCTTTTACCACTGTGCTCCACTACGTCCTGTAAAATTCACAGTGTCATTGTCCTGGCAAAAACACCGGCGAATCTGAAGTCATCCTCATTGTGCGGGAGACGAGACATTGGACAAAAAGCATTTCTGCCCCTCGCCTGAAGGGCTACCCGTGCCCTCAGCATCGCACCTCACGCTCAGCCACCCCTGTCAGCGCTTGGCGCTCCTCACCCAGCATCCTCTGTCCCGCAGAGCTAAAGGTTGTGCCCCAGCCTTCACGCCCCAGGGTGGCCTCCAACCAGACCTAGAAACTCCAGGCCACCTCCACCTGTCAGTCCCAGGCTGTGGGCCCACACTGTGTGTCTGTGTCCCCATCCCCCGTCCCACAAACCCACGCTCAGGGACGGTCTCCGTCCACCAGTTGCAAGGTCTGCAGCCAGACAGGTGTTTGGGGATGGACAGGGAGGAAGACCTGGGGGCTCTGGAACTTGGTAAAGCCTGGGGGCCTGGACAGCCTTAGCTGAGCCTGCCCCTTCCCTGTCACTGTCTGTCCCCTTCCTCTGTCCCCCACACCTCACGTTCTTGCCCACATGGCTTTTCTGCTGCTTCCTGCTGCTCTTCTCTACTCATCGGGGACATTCCGCTCACCCGCTTTGTGCTCCCCAACTCCTTGTCCTCTACACTCTGGCCTCTCCCACCCATTCCCTTTTCCTCTACACCCTGGCCTCCTTCTGGCCCGTGGGGTCCCCCCCGCCCCACCTGCCAGCACCCCCTTTAGTCTCCTCCGCCCTCTCCTCTGCCCCCGCCCCACGCTCCCTCTCCCCTCCTCCTTCCCCACAGGGTGCCCCTGGAGACTCCGGGATGTCCATCATCGGTCCCCGCGGCCCCCCCGTAAGTTGTCGCTCTTTGGGGGGCATGGAGGGTGGGGAGGGTAGTGGAAAGGGCTTGGAGGGGGGCCAGGGGAAGGCGAGGCTTGGCCGTGTCCCTGGGCGCATCAACCACATGTGATGCGGTCAGTCCTGCCGGCCACAGAACTGCTGTTGATGTTAAAGAAAGTGACCTCACTAAATGTACCTCAATGACAGCCTCGGAGAGGGCTGGGAGGCCGGGCCTTTAGCCACAAGCCCCCAGCAGCTGTGAGGCGGCCCCTCTGTTTACAAGCAGAAGGGAAAGTGCGGCTCCCTGGGTGGGTGTGCCAGCCTCCCGGGAACAAGACTGCTGTGTTTCTAAAAGCCAAGTTTAAGGTCGTGGACCAGCTTGCGCTCCTGGTCCTGAAGGGCCCTCGCCCACCACTCGTCCTCCAAGGCGCCTTTCCACAGCAGCGCTGGCTCCTGCGTGTCCCTTAGCCGTGACTCTGCAGAGCTTGGGAAAAAAAACCAGTGTGGCTTCCCTGGGATGTGCTTCCTTGGGGACTGTGACAGGCACGTGGGTGACAGAGCCGGCAGATAACTTTCCGAGAGCACCCACCCACGGGGCTGCAAGAAAAACACCAACTTGTCATGGATGTCGTGGGGTCACGGGTCACCAGATGTGTTTAGTACAGTCCTCTCAAAAGGGGACAGTGAGGCCCAGGGAAGGGAAGGGGCTTGGGTCCCAGGCTTTCAGGCAGCAGCAGACTCGGGTCACACACGCTGTCTTCCTGACCTCCTGCGCACAGAGAGGGGGTCAGGAACAACCAACGGAGGGTGAAGCCCTGCCCGCCCGTGGTTCTGCCTTCAACAAAGAGCAGAGCAGGAGCCTCCCACCTCGGGTTGGGGAGAAGGGTCAGGAAACAAGGCGCCAGGTTGCGTCCAAGGTAGGAGCCGCTAGGAGCTTGAAGACCCAGGATGAGACATGCTAAGTCTGGGGGCTGAGAGGCAGAGCCAGTCAGAGCTGCTGGAGACCCCAGGGGGAAAAGCAGGAGCAGAAAGATGAGCAGGGTCCTGGGCTGGGGCAGCATTTGAATAGACCTGAATGAGGGACTTGTCCTTATCAACAAGCTTTCTTCTGGACTCCGCCTGCACAATAATGGTGAGGACAGACACCAGTCTGTGGCAGTTAGTATCCTGAGACTTCCACACCTATTAACTCACTTAATCCTCCCATGAGAACCTCAAGAGGTAAGAACTGTTTTTACCTCCACTTTACAGATAAGAAAACCAGGGCACAGAGAGGTTGAGTGACTTACATAAAGTCACACGGCTAGACAGTGGCCACACTGGGAGTGATCAGCCAGCCATGTCAGTGTGACTCTTAAGTGAGTGCACTAAACCTGCTATTGTAATGGCCTGGTCAGACGGCTGTGTCACCGTCACTCCTGGCTCACGTGGCTGCTGCTCTGATGTGCCTCCTTATGTCCTGGGAGAGCCACAGTGCAGATGCCCGGAGCCCAGCTGTGTGATAGGAAGGTCACAGAGAAAGACAGTCCCCTGGTTCTAGCATGGAGATGGAGCCTGGGGTGGGCCTGACGGTGGGACAGGGGAATAACACAGAACAGGCCCACCGTGCCTACCTCCTGTGGTGACCACACAGGTTCTGCTGCATGGCTTAGGTAGATGCTCTGATGCCCGTTCAGCAAACCTGACAGCTCCCTTAAAGTCTCTGCTGAGGCTGCCCTTCTGCAGCACGTGCCCTGTGCTGTCTGTAGCTGGGCCCAGCATGCAGGAGGCCCCTTGGGAATAAACCACCATGCTGGGGTTGAATCCGTGGTGAGAAGCGCCTTCTGCTAGGATGACAGGGTGATGTCCATCTCCTGGGCACCGGTCACACACTGGTTCTCCTTCAGGTCTCTGGCACAGCAGCCCCACCAGCCCAGTTTCCAGAAGGAAGCAGCTCACACTCACCCAGGCGTGCCCACCTGCGAGGGCTGGAGCCAGGGTCTGGCCAGGCTGGCCTCACTCCTAAGCTGCGCTTCCCCCAAGTGCCCCTTCTGTCTTGAGGCGCTAATGTACATGCAGGACCTTCACCTTCAGGAGAAACCATTGTTCCTGTGGGCATCCAAGTTGGCGCTGGGAAAGGTTTTCTGGCCCCAGGAGTCCTGGCCAAGCCCAGGGTCCTTCAACTCTGGCCCATGTGGGTGACCGTGACCAGGATGGCTTGGCCACCCTAGCCCAGGGGCCGCCCTCCTAGCTCCTACTGCTGTCCTGGGCTGGGGAGAGCGGGGAAGGGGAGGCAGAGGGTCTGCTTGTCATTAGGACAGAGGTCAAGGGGCAAGTCCAAGGCGGCAGCCGGGAGTAATGGGAACATGTGGCTCTCCGCTCAGCCAGGAAGGGCCCAGAATGAATGCTGCTGATCAGAAGCAGCCCCGCCGCCCTCGGGGCTACCTGCCTGCTCTCCCGGAGCTTGATAAACGGCTAAGCAAAGGGGGGCCCGCCGAGCCCTTCAGGGAAGGGTCATTCTCGTTCCAGTCAGGCAAGTGGCCGGGGCAGCGCCTGGGCATGTGGCTCCGAGAGCCCGTGACAATGGGGCCGGACCCTGAGCTGCCGGGCAGGTCATCTGCCAAGTTAGGGGACACCCCCATCTCACAGGGCTCCTGAGCCCCACAGCTGCTCTTCAGAGGCCGAGGGGAAAACTGAACTTCTCTTGTCCACAGGGAGCTGCCCCACGCCCGGGAGCTGCCCCACGCCCACGAGCTGAGCTGCTCTGTTAGGATCTAGGTGCCAGGGGGACAATGGGACGTGCCCCTCCAGGCCCTCGGTGCCGTGAGAGCCCAGTGGTTCCGACAAGCAGTGCTAAGGGAACGGTCAGGGAACAGGGGCACATGGAGGGGGCCCTGGGCCCGGGCTGGGGGGACAAGGAAGGCTTCTGGGAGGACAGGGAACTCACCTGTCTCCAGGACTTCACAGGCTGCCCAGGTGGGGAGGCGGGGGAGGGTGCCGAGCCTCGACCTGGAGAAGCACCCGGAGCCCGAGGAGAGAGAAGGCCTTCGGGGGACACCCCAGGGGGGAGGCCAGCAGGGCCTCCTCACAAGGAGCCCCACATAACGTTCAGGAGTGAGAGCTGTGTCCCAAGGGTGGTGGGGAGCCCTCAGCTTGGGGGACACCGACTAGGGACATGATCCCACGTGCAGTTCCAGGCCCTCCCTGCTCCTCCCTGCTCTGGAGGGAGCTGTTCAGAGGCTGCGTCTGGGGACTGGAAGGCGCCACAGTCACCAACGCCTGGCCTGGAGCCGAGCCAGTGGCCCTGGAGGGGTGGACCAAAGGGACATTTCAGAGGTGGACTTGATGAGTGTTGTGATGATCAAGGAGATTTGAGGGGAAGCAGGCACCCGGGGGCTCACGCTGCTGAACTGAGAGGCAGCATCCGGCCATGTGCTTCCTTCCCAGGAGCAGGACTTGCCAGGGGGGATGAGTCTGGGGTGTCCTCAGGAGGCTGGGGAGGGGCACCGGGCACTGGCTGCGGGAGGCTCGGGGTGCAGGGTGCTGTGCCAGAGCCCCTCCTCCATCTGTGTACCTCCTGCCAGTGGGGTTTGGCGACCTCCCATTGATAGCTCAAATTGGCCACCGTGGGAGATTCTCTCCACAGGCTTCGGCAAAGGCCAGGCAAGCAGGGTGCTCCTCTCCCACCCACCAGCCCCATCGGGGATCCAATGGTTCCCAGGCTCCACGAGGTGGTCGCTTGGCTCTGACTTGGAGGCAAGCCCCAGGCAGATACAAGACTGAGCCTCTTTGGGACATCAAATAGGAGAGGAAGGGGACTCCCCAGTAGGCTCTTGCCAGACAGAACTTTCCATCTGGGTTGCTTTGCCCCACACAAGTTGCAGGTGGGAGAAAGACCAGGAGCATTAGCAGAGGGGTCCACCTTCAGCAGGCGAGCCCCCCTGAACTCCCTTTCTGCCCCAGCCTTGAATCAGGGGGGAGATGGCAGAGACCTGGGGAAAGCCGCTTTCCCTCCTCCTTGTGTAGAAGGAGATGACGCTAATGCACAGACTCCTCTGCCAGCAAATCTGTCATCTACCATTTAATGCACTCCTCGTCCCCATGAACTTTTTATGGGGTGGGACGTCCGGTAAAATATTGAGATTCATTCAGAAAAAAGTTAGCTTGTAAGAATGTCAGGAACCCTCTGGGAAGTGGGGAGAGGGGTCAGGAGGAGATATCAACATATACCATAAAAGCAGAGCGATCCCAGTGAGCAATGGAGAGGACAGGAGGGCGAGTCCAGAAGGCGGACACAGGCAGGGATTTGGTACCTGAGAGGCTTGGTTTCAGAGCAGGGAGAGAAGGAAGGTGTGCAGGAAACGGTCTGGGGCCGCTGGCAGTCCGCTCGGGAAAAAGTGAACTGAAAAAGTTTTGCTTAGCTGAATCCCTGTCCCACTCATTATATCAGGACAGATTCCCAATGAATAAGATATTTAGGTGTAAACATAAACCACAGAATGAGAGGACAAAGCATGAGTGAATGTCTTATAGATCTGAAGTGGGAAAGACCCTTTCAAAACATGGCATTAAACCCCAAAGTCAGGCTGGGGTTGTGGCTCAGTGGCAGAGCGCTTGCCTAGCATGTGTGAGGCCCTGGGTTCGATCCTCAGCACCACGTAAAAATAAATAAAATACAGGCATTCTGTCCACCTACAACTACAAAAAAAAAAAAATTAAAACCCCGAAGCCACAAGTAAACATTAATGTTTTGGGATATGGAGAAAAATATGCCTTAAGCAAAGTCCAACACAAAAGCAAGTTAGAGAGTATTTTCAGCACATCTGACGACTAGAGAGTTAACATTCTTATGGGTATGGTGGCACACAACTGTGATCCCAGTGGCTGGGGAGGCTGAGGCAAGAGAATCTCAAATTCAAGGCCAGCCTCAGTAACTTAGCAAGGCCCTAAGCAAACTTGGTGAGACTCTGTCTCAAAGTAAAAACTAAAGAAGTGCTGGGGATGCGGCTCAGTGGTTAAGCACCGCTGGGTTCAATCCCCAGTACAGAAAAAAAAAAGTTAATATTCTTGATAAAGAGCTTTGACAAATAGTAAAAGGTAAACCACCCAGTAAAAAAAAAAAAAAAAAAAAAAAAAAAAAAAAAAAACTATTAAAACCTGGTGCTGTGATTTGTACCTGTCATCCCAGCTACTCAAGAGGCTGAGGCAGGAGGACAGCTTAAACCCAGGAGTTCAAGGCCAGCCTGGGCAACATAGCAAGATCCTACCTAAAAATGTATGTATGTGATGAATACAAACAGGTAGCTCACTAACCTGAAAAGGGCTGGCCAATGAGATGGCTGAGGCAGGAGGAGGCTGAGGCAGTTGTTCAAGTCCAGTCTGAGCAACTTAGTGAGACCCTGTCTCAAAATTAAAGAAAAAAAAAGAGCGGGGGATCTCAGGGTGTGGCTCAATATAGAGAGATTGTTCAGCATATGCAAAGCACTGGGTTCAGTCCCCGGTACCAAAAAAAAAAAAAAAATGAAATGAATGTCTCCGTTTAGCATATAATTGAGAAGATATAAATTAAAATTCAGTTCCAAGTCTCCCTAAGTGCCTTTCCCAGGCCCAACATCTCCGGGAAGTGGAGTCCCAGTTTCCATTTGGTCGAAAACAGCATTCCTACCCAAATCCCTGGAAAAGGCCTGGTCAGCCCTGGCCCTGGCCCTGGGCTGGAGAGCTCCGTCCTGCTACCAGGGCCGGCTCTGTCATTAGTAAACCGTGTGATTATCCCGACCACGTAAACATCAGCCAGAAGGAGCCTTGAAGAGGTTTCTTGGAAGCGCCTCCTCCTGACCTTTCCTGGGGCCTCTCCTACATGGGGAATGGTTTACACTGCGAGGCTTCGGGATGGCATTGCTTGGTTTCCGGGGTTTCTCCCTAGGGCTATTCTTAGCATCATTTATCTTTGAGAGGAGAGAAGCCGAGGGCCCTTCTGACACACAAGTGGCATCTCCTCCCCCTTGTCCTCCGGGTGCCTGCCACAAGTCCACCCTGAGCCCCAGCTGGCTCCGGGCTGGACCCTCACGCCCACCCTGACGTGGCGGGATCCCCATCCCACCCAGCCAGGTGGCCTCCGTGTTCCCGGAGCAGAGGTCTCTGGACGCTCTGGAGGATCCAGGCAGCCAGGGGACAGTTCAGGGTCACAGCAGAGGAATCCAGAGAGGTCTCCCTCTGGGTTGATTCTGGAACCACCTGACTAGGACTGACCTGCCCTGAAACCAAGGCACGCTGTGCTCAAAGGCAACCTTGCTTTATTCTGGCACCTTCTCTGTTCAAGTCAACTCCACCAACATCCTGGAATGTCTTTCAGTGGCTCTGAGGTCCTACTGTCATCTCCATTCTACAGACAGGCAACTAAGGCTCAGGGAGGTCGGACACTTGCTCAGAGTCCCACAGCGGTGGTTGGTGGGACAGGGTTAGAACTCCGTCTCCCACACTCCAAAGCCCATTCCTGGGAAGGACTGTGACCATCAAAGCCAAGGGCAATCCCAAGCGGAGAGTGGGACATGTGTGTTCTGGGAAAGGCAAGTGAGCGGGCTGCCTGGGGCAGGAGAGGAAACTGACACGGTCCATCTGGAAGAGAGCGAGGACCACCTGGAATGAGGAGGAGGAGCCCTGGTGGCTCTTGAGAAGGGACGGGAGGGGATTCCCGTTGTTTAGTTCTGGTGATCATCAACCTTCTGGTGGCCTCCAGCCCAGCGTCCTCAGAGCCTCGTGCTGCTTCTGTCCTGCATCTTGACCACAGACCGCTGGGCTCTGACCACTGAGCAGGACTGCCCTCTGGGCCCACTCTGCACCCCCAGGGAAACGGGCAGGGATTTCCAGGAGGGCCATCCCGGGGATGCTGGGAGAAGCCCGCAGGCCAGGGTGAGCTGAGAGCGAGCAGGCTGACCTGTTCTAGCCTGAGACACACAGCCCAGAGGTCAGGGCATCTGCTGATACTCAAGCCATCCCCGATAAGTGGCCACGAGCCAGGGCTGTCAATGCAGAGCAGGCGGAGGAGGCGTTTGATCTGGGAGCTGAGGGGACCACCGACGGAGTCCCTGCTATCTTGCTGGCCCATCCCACCACAGTGAGGAGAGGTCAAAGGGCCCCCTCCGGGAAGCAGGTCTAGGCTGCCGGCCCTGGTTTTCCTCTCCCCGTCCCTATCCTTCATGGGTTTCCTATGAAGATCCATCTCCCTTGTTCTCTGTCCTGTCCTCCCTGCAGCTGACCCATGTGGTGAATGTGTCCCACACGGGCACCGAGGGATGGGCACCCGCTGAGCCGGGGGAGCTGGCCTGCCCTCCCCTGCTGGCCCCCCCTCATGTGCTCCTGTTCTTTCCAGGGCCAGCCAGGCACAAGAGGCTTTCCTGGATTCCCGGTGAGTGAGGAGGCCGGTGGGGCGGGGGCTCTGGCTGGGTTAAACCCGTCCACTGAGGTCGCCCGACGCTGCCCTTTCCCTTCCGCACCCTGGCCATTAGGACCCGCCTCGGCTGCCTTTCCCAGACACTGGCCGGGGGAGTAGCTCAGAGTTTGGCTCCTAGTGGGAAAAGGGACAGGAACGTAGATACCTACGCAAATAAAGGAGTGGTAGGGCAGGGAGGGAAGTCGCAAGCTGGAAACCCCAGCAGGACCCTGGACCTGGACAGGAGACCCTGAGAGGAGGCCCACCAGGGTGGCCCTGTGGTGCCCTTGACTGCTGCCCAGGGGGCCCGAGGCAGGTTCTGAGAGGCAGGACCAGGGAGCAGCTAGTGCCCTTTTACTGGGGCCCTCTTGTGAGCCACGCCTGGTGTCCACTCTCTACTTGGGGTAAGAAGTCTTGGGTATCAGTGACAAAGTCACCCATTGGATTCCACTGGCAGGCAGCACCCATTCCCTTTGGGGAAAGTGCTGTTCTTCTTGTTCCCCTCTTAGGATGGGACAGGAGGCCTGGGCTTACTCACGGTCACAGAACCAGCAAGGGGTCAGCAGGGCTGGGCCTGCGACTCGACAGGAACAGAGGCTTCACGCCCACCCGCTGCGCCGGGCTGGCCCCTGGCAGGAGGCCTGGGGTGCTCCATCTTTACGACTGTTTTTTTCTGCTTTCAGGGTCCCATTGGGCTGGACGGCAAACCGGTAAGTGGGCCCGCTCAGGCTGGGGCTTCCTCCCCGCCCACGGGGGTCCAGCTCACTAACCCTGGGTCTCGGTCCCCCTGCCAGACCCTGACTCTTCAGAAGATGATTTTGGAAATTACTGGCTGGAAGTGTGGCTGGTGGAGGGGGAGGAGGGGCTATTCCAATGAGCACCCCCACCCAGTGGCTTCCCCAGAGCACAAGGCCCTGTGGCCACGCTGGCCACGACCAGAATGTAGGGACTCGGGGTGCCTGGAAGGGGCCTGAGCGAGGCAAGAGGCAGCAGGATGGAGGAGTGGACAGGTCCACAGTCTAATCCTGAAAGGCCGGCCACCGTCAGGCCCTGGCCCCGGCCCCCGCACCAGCAAGGAGCTCACGCAGAATTGCAGTGTCCCTCCCCAGCCAAGGCCCCCCAACTTAGGATGGGAATCCAGCCACTCGCCCTGCAGGCCAGCAAGCACGTGCAGCCTGGAGACCCCAGTGGTCATGTCTACTCACCCCCAGGACCAGACACCCCACAGCCAGAGACCAGCCCCACCCCTGCCCCCCTGAAGAGCAGGCAGTTGCTCTAGTAAGGCCCAGAGAAGGCCAGGTGGGAATGACCTTGCTGGTGGACTGGGTGGCCCAGCCAGCGATGGAGTGACCAGATGAGACAGGAAAGAAGCCGGCAGTGTGTTGAGGATGGACAGCCGCCTGGGGGGAGCGGGGGTGGGGAGGGGCGTCTACGTGGCAAACAGTGTAGCTGCCACTCACTCCTCCCTTCTCCTTCCAGGGCCATCCCGGACCAAAAGGGGACACGGTAAGACCCCAGCTTTCTTGCCTTCTGAGATGGGTTGGAGGGTCAGCCTGGGCTCACTGCCCAGAAAAGGGACTGTGCTAGTGGCTGCCCCTCACAGGTGCCCCAGCCGTGCACACCAAAGGCCCCGATCCTCATGGGGTGCTGGGGGGCAGGCAGGCGAGGGCTCTGCCACACAAAACAAGAGCCACCTAGGGGGCGGCAGGGGGCAGGGTAGTCAGTACCTCACTCCACATCCCCCAGCTGCACCCATGGCTCTTGAAGACAAGCCTACGTGGGCTCCCATGGCAGCTCTCCTTGGAGTGGCCAGGGACATTTGTACTTAGCCTGATTCCCCTCTCCCACTGTGGGCATTTGTACTTAGCCTGATTCCCCTATCCCACTGCAGGCATCTGTACTTAGCCTGAATCCCCTCTCCTATTGCAGACATTTGTACTTAGCCTGATTCCCCTCTCCCACTGCAGACATTTGTACTTAGCCTGATTCCCCTCTCCCACTGCAGATATTTGTACTTAGCCTGATTCCCCTCTCCCACTGCAGACATTTGTACTTAACCTGATTCCCCTCTCCCACTGCAGACATTTGTACTTAGCCTGAATCCCCTCTCCCACTGCAGACATTTGTACTTAGCCTGATTCCCCTCTCCCACTGCAGACATTTGTACTTAGCCTGATTCCCCTCTCCCACTGCAGACATTTGTACTTAGCCTGATTCCCCTCTCCCACTGCAGACATTTGTACTTAGCCTGAATCCCCTCTCCTATTGCAGACATTTGTACTTAGCCTGATTCCCCTCTCCCACTGCAGACATTTGTACTTAGCCTGATTCCCCTCTCCCACTGCAGACATTTGTACTTAGCCTGATTCCCCTCTCCCACTGCAGGCATTTGTACTTAGCCTGAATTCCCTCTCCCTGTGCAGGCATCTGTACTTACCCTGATTCCCCTCTCCCACTGCAGGAAAATTAAGGCACAGAGTGATTAAATGTGTTGCCTGAGGTCACACAGCTTTAAATACCAGAGCTAAGATTCAGACTCATGTCATGGGATCCTACCCAGGTGCCTTCCTTGTCCGTTAAGGGTCAGAGCTGACTTGGGAGAAAGGGCAGGGCCCTTCCCTGCCCCTGAGCCAGGCCAGTATGACAGACCCCTGGCCTGCGCCATCATCACCCATAGACCCACAGGGCACAGAGCCATTAGACCCCAGCCATTAACTGGCCACTGCTGTCTCGCAGGATTGTCTCCACCTTGTCACCCGACCATCTCCAGCTTGCTCCCTCGGGGGACAGCTTCCCCCACTGGGCACCCCACATTGGGCACGGGGCGCACGTAATCTATATTCTCACCTGTCAAAAGGAGGTCACCTCTGCCCCACCCACCTCACCAGAGCCCCGAGAACCTCAGGTCAGGTGTGGAGGGGTGTCTTGTGCAGTCCTGCCATGGGGGTGTGGATGGCGTCTGAGTCCCAGGCCCAGGAGCCACACGGGCTGTGCGCAGAGCATAGACCCTAAACCCAAGCTAACGACCCCACCTGGCCATAGGGCTGTCACAGCTGAGCCGCGTTAACGTGCCCCTGTGCCAAGCACTGCACCTGGCACCTAGGAAGCCCAAGCGCCTGGGCCCTTGTTCTGGATGCTAGTGAAGGACTGGTGGCCCCGGGGCTGAGCACAGCACCCGTGGTTGTGTCCGTGGCTGGCGAGAGCTGATGGGTACCATGTGCTGTTGGATTTAATATATTTAAGAGAAGCTTGAAATTCAGGGTTTTTTTTCCAGGGTGGGGATGGTTCCTGGGGATTGAACTCAGGGGCACTCGACCACTGAGCCACATCCTCAGCCCTGTTTTGTACTTCAAAAGAGACAGGGTCTCACTGAGTTGCTTAGGGCAAAGTTTCTGAGGCTGGCGTTGAACTCGAGATCCTCCTGCCTCAGCCTCCCAGAGCTGCTGAGATCAAAGGTATGTGCCACCACACCCAGCCTTGAAATTCAAATTTTGGGGGGCACTCATTTTGCTCTTAAGTGGGACCACAACTGTCCCATGGGCCACTTTTGGGACCTCTGGACTCAGTCCCCAGGGCTCCCTCTATAGTCCTAAACGTGTGTTACGCCTCTCAGCTGCCACTGCCCCTGCAATCCTCCTGGTCAC
Organism: Spermophilus citellus; assembly: GCF_964194105.1. NCBI lineage: Eukaryota > Metazoa > Chordata > Mammalia > Rodentia > Sciuridae > Spermophilus > Spermophilus citellus. The sequence continues at coordinate 43,995,000 of NC_138195.1, forward strand.
CCTTCTCTCCCTGTCCTGGGAGAAGGTGGACAGGTCATCTGTGGTCTGGCCCGTGGTCCTGTCAGTTGAAGCATCCACTGATGGACTTGATACTAGCTAGCCAGGTGGGCTGGGGGTACTGGGGACGGTCCCGAGGGCCCTTCCTCCTCCCATGGGCCTCCTGGGAGTTTCCCACTTTGGAGGTTGATCCAGTTGCAAGTTGGGAGCAAGAGACAAGCTCTTCTTGGCACCCTGAGGCCACTCACCCAGATGGCACAAAGCTCAGGGCCCCCAAAATATTGGAGCAGCAGTAAGCTGGGCTCAGTGGCACACGCCTGTAATCCCAGTGGCTTGGGAGGCTGAGGCAGGAGGATCGCAAGTTCAAAGCCAGCCTCAGCAATGGTAAGGCGCTAAGCAACTCAGTGAGATCCTGTCTCTAAATAAAATGCAAACTAGGGCTGGGGATGGGGCTCAGTGGTTGAGTGCCTCTGAGTCCCATCTCTGGACCCATCCCCCCTAAAAGACTAGAGCATAAGGTAGGTCCTCCCAGGCCCCCAGGTCAGGGGCTGGAGGGACCTCAGGACATGGGAGGGCGTCCTGCTGTGGTTGCAGCCAAACCTAGAAGCCCTCCCTCCTGAGGTCCCGCCAGTCCCAAGCATGGTGGAGTGGGAACACTGGGCCTCTGTGGTCAGACAGGGCTGGGCTCCCTCCCTGGCACTGCCCTTCCCTGAGCTGCCAACCCCCTTCTTGGCACCTTGGCAACCCTTCCTCTTGGGCCATGCCAGTTGAGCTTGGCACGGAGCCCGCCTCACAGGGACTGCCCACAGCCCAGGACGTCTTTGTCGTCCCCTCTGCCCACACAACAGCTGTGTGGCCTCCTTGATGCAGGGGACCCCCAGAGCGAGACCCCGGGACCTCTTCAAGGAACGCAGGGCTTTCCAGACCCTGAATTTGACAAGACACCCTTAAAGGTCGCCCCGAGACCCCTTGTGTTCCTCCGTGGAGCGCAGAACATGGCTCAGGCTAGGTGCCAACCCCAGCCTCCTCGGTACCAAGGTTTCTCCAGAGCCCCAGGGTCTGCTGCACTGGCCCAGCCAGCCACCCTGTGCCCTGAAGCCCTTCTGGCTCAGTGGCAGAAGGCAGGACATTCAGCGTGTCCTGGGGCTCAGAGTGTGGGACGCAGGACCCCAGAACACCAGCGGGCGCAGGAGCCACTCCCCAGGGGAACCCACGAGACACTCGTGGTTAGAGGAACAGCTGAAGGGTGGCATCTGTGGGGACAGAGTCCACCTGGTCATGCACACACCACCTTGAACAGGTCAGGCACAGGGGGACGTGGCTGACAGGCCAGCCTCCAGGACCCCAGGACCCTCGGGGGAAAACACCCAGAACCATCCCAAGCCCACCCAGCCGTGGTTCTCGGGCCCACCCCACCCCACCCCCGACCGCTGACCTGTGTGTTTCCTCTCCACAGGGCCTGGCGGGTCCCCGAGGACAGCCGGTGGGTACCTTCTCTTCCCAGTTCCCAGCAGAGAGGTTTGGGGCCCCTTTATCCTGGACTTTGACCCCCTAACTCTCTCGTTTCTGTCTCTTTGCAGGGACCCCCAGGACAGAAAGGAGAAAAGGTGGGCACAGGGTCTGGTGTGGGGGGCTCCTAGGACGTCCTTTCCACACGGCTTCCTGACAGCTGGGGAGGGGTCGCCATGGTCATTTTCAAACTTGAGTTAGATGGACAGGGACAAAGAGAGCCCTGGGGCCCCAGAGCACGTGAGGACAGGAAGGGAAGTGGGTGGTGGCATTCCCTTCTTGGGCTGGGGGCGCCTGCTCTGACCCTGGCCCTTTTCAGCTCCTTTCTCTGCCCCTCCCGCCTGCCACACCACGGTGTGCCCTGACCCTGGAGCCTTCAGGGTTAGGAGGCACCGATTTGTACACCATTAGTACTCTCGGCCCAGAGAAGGTGTCCTCTGCCTTGGGGCCTGCCATCAGGACTGGCGGGTGGTCACTCCCAACTCTGCAGGCGGTGTGCTGCGGGATCCCGCCCCGTGCTCCCTGGGGCAATTTCCCAACAGCTCTGAGGGGTTTGTCCCTGATGGCAGCCAGGGACAAGGTCTCAGAGGGCTCAGACCAAGGCCTGGACAACAGGTCTCGTGGGTGGAGAGAGGCTTGGTGTGTCCATGGGTCTTGGGGGCCCTGAGGATCAGGCCCCCCAACAAGGACCTAATCACCCCTTTCCTTCCCTCCCCTCTCCAGGGTCAGTGTGGCGAGTACCCACACCGGGTAAGTGAGCCCCCAACTGGGCAGGGCCCTTTGATCCCTCCCTGAGACACAGTCCCACTAACCTTCTCTCCCCAGAGTCCGTGGCACCCCGGGGCCTGGGGGACGGGAGGCCACAGCCCACAGCACTCAGCAGGAGGAGAGAGGCACAGGGTGATGGTGTGCTGAGTCAGCCCAGCTGACCGTCCAGGGGATGGGGACCATTGTGTGTGTTTGTGTGGGGCTGACTTCAAGTGTCTCGGTCCATCTGTCCTTCTGTCTGCTGACTGGGTGGAGTCTCCCGAATGTTCTGGAACTGCCTGCCCCTCTCTCTGTGCGCCATGTGACTCGCATAGACTGTCAAACCCTGCCCATGTCGAGAGCAAGTGTGTGCACACGAGAGTGTCCACGTGTGACAGCCTTCCCTGGACAAATATGTGGGGCTTTTGGGTTAGTCGTTGCTTCATGTGATCCAAGCCTGGAGGAGCAGGGATCATGGGGACTTACTGGTTCAGGGATCGAGCCTCTGCTTGGCCTATGGAGGACAGAAGGAGCCCTCCCCTGGAGCATGGGGGGTTCCGGGCTGAGATGGCTCCTCCAAAAATACAGGATCCAAAAGGCCACTGTGGACCCACTAGGAAGTCCTCATTGTGCACCAACAACAGGCACCGTGCTGGGGACAGGAGAGGGCAGGCTGCGCTCGGCTCCCTCCAGCAGGGCCCAGAGAGCCAGCAGCAGAGCCTGTGCACGGGCAGCAAGTACAGAGAGGATGAGCCTGCGTGGGTGGCCACCCCCTCTGTCGTGGGCTCACTGTGCCCAGAGACGTACATGTGGCTCCCCTCGGTACCACCACTTCCAGACAGTGCTGGGGTGGGGGACCTAGGGGATGGAGATGGGAACAGACCAGGCTCAGGGTGGCCCCAACTCTGGAAGGCCTTGGGAGGGCCTGGCTGGCAGGGGCTCCCTCTGCCCAGCCGCCTGGTTGGCAGGAGGGCGTAGATGCCTGTCTCTGATCTCTGTGTCCCTGGGCCAGAGAGAGGCCACATGGGCCTGGACCGTGAGAGGCAGGGTTAGGTCTGAGGCCGAGGCTGGGCGGGGCCTGGGCTGGGGGACCCTAGCCGGCAGCAGTGCAGACAGAGCTGTGTGGCATGGGCTCCCGGGGCGCAGGGCCTGGTGTTCCCTCCTGATCCCGATAAATAACAGAAGGTCAGCTGGCTTGATTTGAAATGATGGGCTCACGGGATTGTTATGTTACCTGGGAGGAAGACAGCATCCCCCAGCCCAGGGACAGCTCGCCGGAGACACTCAGGCAGTGTGTCATCGGTCCTGAAGGAACGCTTGGGGAAGGAGAGGACGGACCCTCTGTCCCTCAGCCCAACACAAGGAGAGGGAAGAGAGCAGTGATGGAAGGTTCCAGAAGTACCCTGGCCACAGAGAGCAGCCAAGCATAGCCTTAGTCCTGAGGGACTAGGGAGGGACACCTGTTGGGCACCCTGTTGATGGACAGAGCACATTGACTTAGAAGAGGGCGGGACGCAGAGGCTTCTGACAGCCCGCTGACTTCCACGTGGGCCTCGGGCATGGCGGGGTGGCCGGCCTCGCGGAGAGCCAGGCTGGGTTGCTGGAGTCAGGGTTCTCCCTCTCCCTCTGCCCATCACCCTGTCTCTGCCACCTTCGTCCCCCAACCAGGAGAACCCGAGCAGCACCCCAGCAGCTCTGCGCTCCAACCACATAATTACCCTGAAGGTTGGTAGGTCCTGGAAGGTCTCTGGCCCCTCTCTGCCGAGAGGCTTCCTGGACACCAGGCCCAACATGGCACACCCCCGGCCCCCGTAGCAGGAGGATAGGGCCCTGTGAGTGGCAGCCGCCTGTGGTGGTGACCTGGAGGGACCCCTCCGCCAGGGGCTTCCAGTTCCTCAGCTGGACACCTTCTTGGCACAAGTGCCTCCTGGTTCTTAAGGTTCATTGCAGGAGCCTCCCCTTAAAGTGCTTTTGAAAACAAGTGGTTGATTCTGCACCATTTTTGGGACATGGATTCTAACTGCTTCCTAAAGCCATGGGTCACTCGGCATTCAATGAACAGAGGGATGGGAAGCAGCAAAAATTCTCAGAAATAAAAATCACATTAAGGAACCAGACCTGGGGGCACACACCCGAATTCCTAGCTACTTGGGAGGCTAAAGCAGGAGGTCACAAACCCGCGGCCAGCCTTGACAACTTAGACCTTGTCTCAAAATAAAATAAAATTAAAAGGGCGGGTGAAAGGGCCCATGCTGTGGCAGGGCTCTTGCCTAGCAGGCGTCAGGCCCTGGTTTTTCATTCCCCAGTACAAAAAAAAAAAAAAAATGCAAATTGCCTATTCCCCCTAAAAAGTGGTTGACCACTCCAGAGACCTCTTTACCCAGCCTGTTTTCCAAACCTGCCAGCCCCAGCGGGGGACCTCAGCAGCACTTAGCGTGTGCCCACACGCACCACACCCTGGGCCGGCGCAGCCCAGGACCCCCCTTGACATCCTCCTCAGAGAAGCTGACCTCAGCCTTTCCCGTCCTACCAAAAAAGGTCCCAAAGGAGGCTGCGCACCAGCCTGACTTCAAGTACCAATTTAGCTGGTCTGTGGCTTCTAAGCCAGAGCCTCCGAGTCTGCAGTGGTCAGCGTCTGTCCACTGAGCAGGGACGGGCAGGGCTGGCCGTGCCATGTTGGGCCATGTGTCAGGAGGCCGCTGCATGACCAAGTAGAGCCACTCCCCCATGCTCGGGGCTGCTGGCCAGCGCCCCAAGCTCCACCCTGGAGGCCAAGGTAGGGTGCAGACCGAGGGCCACTCCTCCTTTGAGGGACAGCTGTGCCATCTAAGGGCCAGCTGAGAGTGCCCGCCCATGTCTGCCCTCCAGCCCCCAGGCTCACGCTAACCTCTCTTCTCTCTTCCTCTCCTATGACCCTCTTGGCCACTCTGCCCTCCTGGTGACTTCTGAATACCTGCGACCTTTGGCCTTTGCCCTCTGGCCTTCACCTCATCTCTCTCCTCAGCTGCTGCCTCTCCTCAATTCCCTGCGCCTGGCTCCACCCCCCGTCATAAAAAGGCGGACCTTCCAGGTAGACACCTTCTGCTTGCCGACCTGCACGAGGGACTCGGCCACTCTCTGGGCCCCACAGGCAGGCTGGGGCTGTGGACCAAGCCAGAACCTCGCTCTAAGATGGTTAAACTTAATCAGACCCACATGGACCCAGGATACCGTAGACATGAGCACGCCCAGGCCCTAGGGAGCTGCGATTTCCACCACACCGTCACGACTCGGCCACCAGCCAGGCTGTCACTGTAGCCAGGGACTGTGCTATCCATTGTTCAGGCCTGATTTTATGTAATTCTCTCAACAGTTTTAGGAATTAGGCATGATCATCCTTATTTCACAGATGAGGACATCAAGGCTCAGAGAGGTGAAGTAGGTGAAGCCAAGTCACACAGTCCATAAATCACAGAGCAGGGACCTGCCCAGGTTCTCTGCCCGTGAATAGCTGTGTGATTTTAAGCAAGTGCCTTCCGGGCCCTCTCTGGGCCTCAGTTTCTCATCTGTAGAATAAGAATAATAATAGGGTCTACTTCACAGGGCTCTTGTTGTACATGAGGAAAGGTGGAAATAGTTCCTGGCACATAGTTCCTAGAAATAGTTCCTAGCTGTTGTTGTTACTCTTACTCATATTTGGAAACAAGGAAATTGAAGCTCAGAGAAGAGAGTTGATTGACCCAAAGATACACGCACAGTGAGAGGGAGAATTGGAACTGGTAGCCAGGTCTTCGATCCCACATCCAGGGCTCTCAGTCAGACCTACATCCTTTATACTTAGAAATGCTGATGGCTCAGCATCTGGTCACCTGTAACCTGAGTGTGAGGAGTGAGGGCTTTGGCAGAGGGAATACAGCCCACAACCACCGGGTGTGATCATTGTGAGCAGCTACTTCCTTCTTCCTGCCTTGCTAACCTAGGAGCTTGGGATGGGGAAAAAAGCGATTTCTCTCCTGCTCTCCAAAAGGTCACTACTTAATTCCAGGCCAGGTAGCCCAGGGCTGCTCACCTTGCCCCTCACTGTCCTTACACTGCACAGGGAGGCACAGAGAGGCTGGGCGTGGCAGGGCTCTGAGCAGCCCTCTGGAAGCTTGGATGCCCAGGCCCCTGACCGGCCCAGGCTGAACAATCACTCCCACAAACAGCTAAAAATACAGAGGGATGCACCACGCACACCCTACCCAAGGCCCAAGGCTGCGTATCACGTTACTGGCCAAATCCTCCAGAACCTCCACGCGCTCCAGCGCTTACCCAGCAGGGCAGCTCAGAGGTGGCTGGCGGCCCAGAGCAGCCCCAGAGCAGCCCCCAGCCCTGCCGCGCCAGATCCCACTGCAGGGGAGCCCCTCCTCTGGGCCCCACAGACGGCCCCTCGTGGCCTGGGTGGGGCGGGCTGCTCTTTGTGGCGCCCTTGCTGGGGTCAGGCGTTGTGGGGAGCACTCTGTGCAGATCATCTCAGTCACCCCAGCTCAGCCACCAGGCGGGGGCAGGCACGCTCATCACCCCATGCTGCTGAGGAAGACGCTGAGGGCCCATCCCGGTCACCGCAGGTTGCTTTTCCAGAGCAAGGGGTGGCTGAGCCAGAACCTTCTATGTGCCCTGACCTGGTTCCCAAAGCAGGAGAGAAGAGGGGCCCCTCTGCTTACTGCTCCGGACTCTGCCAGGGGATGAGGTTTCTATGCGGCTGGCCATCCTGGGCCATGAAAAGCTGGTCCATTTCCTATCGATAAACCAGTATTGATTCTACAGGCTCTGCAAGACGGCCCAAGATGAGTTGAGAGAGGAAATTTTACATAAGCTCTGATGTGCTTAGCAGATGGTGCTGGAGGTCATTTCCAAAGTGCAGAGAATTAGAGGGAGAGCCCATCTTGACAGGGCTTGTTTCAGTGGAAAGGAGAGAGCCTGGGCTTCCGATCGGGGGTCCTGGCTTCACCTAGAATTCTCCACGTGACCTCAGTGAGGGGACCCAACTTCTCTGAGCCTCGGCTTTTCTCTTCTGTGAAATGGAATTGGCGTTGTGGAAGATTCTAGAATTTCACAGTCAGAAAGGACCTCAGCGACTTGATTCAGATCAAGCCTTCCCTTGCCCAGTGAATTATCCTTCAAAAACGTAGGAACATTCTGGAGAATCTAAGGCAGAGGAGGGGTGTGGAGGATTCTGAGGGTGACTGAGGACTCCAGGGCCTTCATCGGGTTTCATCTGGTTGGAAAGGAAGCTGCAGTGGTCCCTCTGGAAGGCCAAATGTAGTGAAGCCTCTCTGGGTTCAGGAGAGACACGGTCTCTAGGACCCATCAGCACCCACATGAAGCTGGGCAGGGCCAGGGCGATCCCTGAAGCGATTTCTGCATGCAGCAGCTTCCACCTCCACCATGGGCACCTGGAGCCCTTACAGTGGCTTCTCGGGGTTTGGCAGGTTGGGGCCAGGCCCTGGAGCCCGGCTGCTGGCTGCACCCTCTGCCCTAGGACCTTCCAACTGTCAGCTTGTGCAGCCATAGTGGCCAAATCTGTCACCTCCCGCTCCCAGTTCACCAGCTCCTGTCTAGAGTCACTACGTCCCTTGTGGAGTCCACAGCAGGACTCTTCCCACAGAAAAGCAGGAGAGCCAGGGGGTCCCCTGGGGTCACACTGAGCAGGAAGGGTGGCCTGGAACTCCAGCCTCCTGTGCCCCCCTGTGTCCAGGAGCTCTCCCGCCACCAGCCCTACTGTCTAGAGGGATGGTTCCTCCCTGAAACAGCTGAGCCCCAATCCTCCCTGCAGAGGTCTTTTAAAAAACGATGTCATGGCCCAGGACAAGGTCTAGGATGGCTGGCTTGCCCCCAACCCCAGATCTGAGTCACATGGACCAGGCTCTGGTCTGCTGATGAGGGAATGCAATGTCACCCTGGCCTTCCTGGCTCTCAGCACATCCTAGGGACAGGCCTGGGGGGCTCAGTGCAGTTGGGTCAGAAATGGGGCGGGTCGAGAGACTAGAACTCACAGTGCCATATGGGTGTGACGTCCTGGACAGCTTCAAAGGCTTTTCAACCAAGCCAAGGGCCGCAAACCTCTGAGGTCAGGCAGATCTGGTGGTGACAGAAGCAAGCCACAGGCAAGAAAGGGTAGGGAGGGCAAGGACCACCCGACCAGAACATTCCTGTCCCACCTGAATGAGGTGGCTGTTCCACGGTGCAGGGATGTGGGTCCGGGGTTGCCAGGGCTCCCGGATTCTTTTGTATCAGATGCCACCAATCCAAATTGGTCACATAAAGTCTCCTGTTGAATTAAACAAGAAGCCAAACAGAATCCCAAGGCCTCAGACCTAAGGGCCTCCTTGACCATCTGGAGCTGACCTGCAACAAGGGCTAAGACCTGAGGCAGGAGAGAGCCTGGGCTCAGCAAGAGAAGGTGGCAGAGGGAGGCCCGGGTGGCAGACCACCTGGGCTGGACTCCGGACATCCAGCCAGCCTAGGAGCCGGTGGGGCTGTGTCACTGTCTACCACTGCCACCACACAGGGCTCTGCCTGAGGACCCACTGCTCTGTGCAGCCAAGTTCTCTCTGAAGCCCCACCGCTTGGGGACCTCATATCTTCACCCTCTTCTCGCTGCCACCAGCCCCTGCATGCAGTCACCAGCACCACAGCGTCATCACCATCACGCCACCGTCTCCCCCACTGTCACCTTCCCAACAGAGCCCACGTGGGGCCTCACCGGGTGCATGGTCCTGGGGTGGGAACTGGTCCTTCTCTCCAGGGATCCTCTCTCTAACTTTTGTCTCAATGAACCTCAGGGCGAACAGGGCCAGGCTGGCATCCAAGGCCCACCTGGGCCACCAGGCCCCCCTGGACCAAGTGGACCTCTGGGGCACCCAGGACTGCCAGGGCCCATGGGGCCACCTGTAAGTATCCTTCCCCTGTCTCCTTGAACATTCAGCCCAAGAACTCTCTGGAAACCTCCGAACCTTGAATAGCCAAAGGGAACCTGAGTTCCCGCTATAAAACCGAAGCACCTTGGCAAGGCTGCTGGACGTGGGTGGCCGTGTGAGGAGCTGCCTTCAGTGGCACTCCCCTGTTGCCCTCCAGCTCTGCAAACACACCTACTGGGTTCATGTCCACGCATGGCCTTCCTGTAGGGAGACCACCAATCGGCTTCCCCTTTCCCAGGCTCAGCAGAGAGCAACTTGGAGAGAAAATCTCCCAGGGCCACTTTTGATGGCTGTCCCAGACCCCTGGGCTCAGGAAAACCCAAGTCAGAGGCAGTGGTTCTGAAAGGCTACGAGGGGGCTTGAACACGCTTTCCATGGTGTGTGTTTCCCACTCTGGGCCCCCTGCCAGCCACTTAGAGGGACCAGCATCCAGCCTGAGAATTGGCAGGGCCTCCACTAGGAGGAGTCCAGGGAGCAACAGGGACCTCTTTCCAAGTGACAGGTCAAACCCAGTGGCCACCAACTTGCCCACGTTCAAGCCATGGCCAAGATCCTTCTCCTCCTCATCCCGTTAGCACAACAGAGCCACTGGGCAGGACAACTCGGCATGTGTCTGGACTTCTCCAGAGAAGAAGGGAGAGGACCGAGTCTATATTTTCAGAGGGACGGGGCTAAGGCAAAATCAGCTTCCCCTTTAATAATGTTTTTCCTGTGGGTTGAAAAAAAAGTTTTCTCTCTTATGACAAAGCTATCATGCATTCATTGTGAAAAAAAATAGGAACATAATGAGGAAATGTTTTAAATGGCCTCTTTCCCCACATTAGAGTTCACCCTGTTAACATTTTGGGGAGTCCTTCCTTACCAGCCATAAACAGGGTCCAGGTTGGTAATGTTCTAAATCCCTGAGCAGTTGGCATGTGAAATTTTTCACTTCATGTCATGAAGCTGTGCTGTATCAGAAAAGAGTCCCTCATGATATCGATTTCGGGGCTGCTGGGCTATTTATAACTTAGCGAATGAGTCCCCTTGTGCAATCTATATCCTGGAACAAATGTTTGTGCACATCTCTGAGGGTGTCTCTGAGGTAGATCTAAGAGGTGGAACCACGGGTCCGGTGTCCAGACAAATGGCTTCCACTGTGACTGGCCACATTCGAGATCAGCCAGGCTTGAGTCTGAGCCCCTCAGCTCCCTCCTGGGCTGATCCTGAAACTCAGTATTGGGTCCCTCTGGGTGGGGGACACTCTGTTTGGAAGGCCATTACCACAGTGTGAAAGTCGGAGTTACTAGAAGCTGGTTCCCTGCTCCACTCGGCCCCAGCTCAGATTTTAAATCTTTCTGTAACTGCTCCCCATGACCCCAGAGAGGGAGATTAGTCTAATGTCCACCAGTCCTTACATGGGAAAATGGAAAACCGGGAAGGAAGTGCATTTAGAAGATTAAACCAAACCAAGCCAAGAAAACCAAAGTGCTCTAAATCCCCCTCTCTGCTGACCAAGGCTCTTCTGCTCAACACAGGATCCGCCCCCCCCCCCCCCCCACGGAACCAAGCCAGGTGGTTTTCTTTGTTAGGTTGTTTATAAGGAACAAACCAGAAAGCAAGTTTTTAAAACTAACTGAAACAGGCCAGACCTAGGCATCGTGGTTTCCTGCAGCCCACGCTTGCTGCCCAGACCCACGCCCGAGACCGAGATGGAGCCAGCCTCCCCTGGCCTCTCCCTCTGGCTTCCAAAGGCCCCTGGTCCCACCCCACCTGACCACAGACAGCTGCTGTGGTCACAGCACCCTGGGCAGAGGGAAACAGCGGGCTCCTCTGAAGGTGGGCAGGGACAGGGCAAAACTGAGGGCCTGCTGGGTAAGGTCGGTTTTCTAGGGAGGGGTCCCAATTAGGAGGCGGGTGGGTGAGGACCTAGACCACACCACACGGTCAATTTAGCATGAGGTCACCGACCTAGTTTCCAGGGGCCGAGCCCAGCGGAGTTGCCCACGGTGCCCATGTGGTTCCAAAAAGGGACACAAGCCTGCTGTCCCCAAGTGCCCTCCACAGGTTCCAGATGTTCTTCTGGGTGCTCTAGAACGGTTCTCTGCATACCTGTTCTCTCGCGATGGCTGTCAGGGGCCGCTCTGGCGCAGCCTGCACCATAAACCCACCTCACCTCGCTTACCTGTAGAAACCACCCCCACTCACCTATTTCTTGCTTCCACAGGGCTTACCTGGGCCTCCTGGACCGAAGGTGAGAGTCCTCCTGGGTGGCGCATCAAACAGGTGGGAGGGTTCCCTGCAGGAGGGGGCTGAGGAAGGAGCTGAGAGACCAGCCAGCTTGGCTCATTTCCAAAGCCCCACCGTCCCTGTAGGAGCTGCTCCGGTTCCTGCCCGTCTTGACCCACTGCGGGTTCAGGCCTGAGCTGCAGCCGCCACAGAAAGTTTATGATCTCATAAGAGACTCAAGGCAGATGCCCGCGACACCATCACAATATCCCAATAAAATAGTGTTCGCAAGGTTTCAGAGCTGGAAGCCACCTTGGAGTCATCCGGTCTCTCGTGAAACCTTGCACAGAAGCCCACAATGTCAAAGAGACCCTCCCTTTCAAGCCGAGGACTCTGAGGCTCTGGGGACAAGGACACTGATTTCACCCTTCCATTTTATGAATGTGGGAGCTGAGCATCCTGGGAAAAGTGGCTCATCCACCTTCCACAGAGTCATTGGTGGAACCAGAACTGACCATCAGGGGTCCTGAGTCCCTGCCAAGCTGGCCCTTCCCAGAATGCCTCAGCCTGTGCACACGGGGGCTGTGTTGATGAGCAGAAGAGTCTCCAAGGAGTCTTGTCCCAGGGGTGGCTGGAGGTGGCTGTCGAAGGGGCCCCTAGAGATTTGGAGTTGTTGGGAGGAAGGGAAGTGGTATTGTGTGGGAGCAGTGTGGCCGTTTGGGCATTGGGAAAGTCACCTAATGGTTGTCTCTTTCTTCCCAGGGAGATCCGGGGATCCAGGGCTACCACGGCCGGAAGGTAAGAAGGAGAGGAGAACCCTAGCCCTGGGCAGCCACGAGGGGCCCCACAGAGCCCACAGAGCTGGGCTCGGTTATGCACAAGTACATTGGACATGTACCACCCCGTGTGAGCTTTGCGTCACTTGTGAGGTTGCCTGAGCAGGGTTCAGTGTTTCCACTGGGAAAAAGACAGGGGCAGAGACAGGGGGGCTCTGGGCCTGGCATACCTCAGGCCCAGGAGAATCCCTTGTGCCCACCTGGGCAGCCATGTCTGGACTGGTCCCATGGAGGTCTGATAAGTAGAAGGAAGATTATAGGACCCTCCCTGGGTATGGCTCCATGCTGAGCTTGGGGACCATGGATGGGGACCACCCTGCTTTCTGGCAGCTACCAGATCAAGAGACAGAAGCACTCCTGTACAAATAGCCCTGGTGTAACAATATGGTACCTCACAAGGTGCTTGTGCATACAGGGGTGGGGGGATGCAGGTAAGGAGGGATTCCAGAAGTGCCCTGGAGAAGACAACCAAGAGCTCAACTTTGATGAGTGGGGACCTGTGTCAGTCAGCTATTGCCGCGTAACAATCCATCCCACATGTCTGACTTAAAACAAATATTTATTCCACATGATTTATGCATTGGTGACCTGGGAGTTCTGCAGGTCTCACCTGGGCTTGCTCATGGGGTTGCTTATCAGATGATAGCTGGAAGGCCAAGACGGCCTCATCCTTGTGTCTGATGGTTGATGCTGGCTGGGGGCCTCTGCTCTCTTCCCTGTGGCCTTTGTCCTCCAGTTACACGGGCTTCCTTACACCACAGCAGGCCCAGGACAGCATTCAAAATGAGCAGCTCTCAGGACACAGGCACTTTCCCAGCACCTGCTGACATCACATTTTTCAATGCCCTAAAAGTCAAAGCAGGTCACATGACTAAGTCATGTGCCTCAGCATAGGAAGGACCTTGGTCTCCACTGCTTGATCAGAGGCGTAGCAGAGCATCTGTGGTCATTTTCAGTCCACTCCTGCCATCCTTTCAGCCTGCCAGTTTGAAGGGAGGTGTTATTTTAGACAGGAAACAATTCGAGCACAGGCCCAGGAGCAGTCGTGACAGTGACTGTAAGAGCATAATAACATTTTTCATCATAGTCACTACTTACTGAGCCCCTGCTACACTCCCTACACCATCCTTCCACCTGGCCTGTTTCTAATCCTATCAGCCTGGCGTGGCCCTGCTTCTGTTTAGTAGGTGGGGAAACTGAGGCTCGCGTCATGGCTTGGGAGGAGCAGAGCAAGGATTCAAGTCCAGATTGGGGTTCTTCCAGTCTCACCTGCTGCTAGGAGCTCATCCTTGCCCTCCAGCCCCTGGATGGGAAGCTTCCAAAGCCTTCCAGGGGAAAAAAAAGAGGCAGGATGGAGAGGCACCAGGAGGAGGAAGGCATGTTGGAAGGGGAGGACCCATTCAACCATGAAACACACTCCTCACTCCTGCAAGAGGGCGGCTGCCATCACCACGTTGTTTTATGGGTGCTTGGCGGGTGAAATGCTGAGGCCTGAGAGATCTTTAATTAGTTCTGCATAAACTGAGAAACTTGTAATATGTCAGGAAGTGGAAATTATAGCTCCCACAGTTGCTTCTATCCACTCATGCAGACTCACAAAATTTACTGCCTCCTGGTGCAGCTCAGGGTTGGTTTTCCCATTAGAAGCCAGACCAGCTCTCTCAAGCTGTGAAGGGGCTGAGGGGCTGGAAGAGGGTCCCCAGGGGTCATGGTGAGGCCCTTAGCTGGCATCATACCATGTTGGGTGCCTGCATCTGCTGCAAACCAGAATTCTGGTTCCTCCAAAAAGGAGGCATACCTCAGGCCCAGGAGAATCCCTTGTGCCCACCTGGGCAGCTGTGTCTGGACTGGCCCCATGGGGGTCTGATAAGTAGAAGAAAGATGACAGGACCCTCCCTGGGTAGAGCTCCATGCTGAGCTTGGGGACCATGGATGGGGACCATCCTGCTTTCTATTGTTCTTGTCTGTTGTTCTGGGGATGCAGAGGCCCCAGCTGAGGCTGGGTGTCCTGACACTAGAGCACCTGGGCCCGGGAGTATGGCCATCCTAGGTGCAGACTGTAGCAAGAATCCTTCAACTCTGGCTGCATTGAATTTGCAGAGACAAACAGGGTGCTCCAGGGCAGCTCCTGGCCCCAAGAAGCCAAGAGGCTAGCTCTGGGGATAGAAGGAGGCTCCTTCAAGCATCACTTGCTGAGGGTCGGGACAGGGACTAGGGAGGAGCAAATGCCCTCCAGGAAGAGCAATCCCAGCTCCACCAGAGGAGCCTCCCAATGCCAAGGTCCTTGGGACAGAGTGGGGGCGGGAAGGCAGGGGCTCCCTTCCTGGGTTGTTCAAGTGGAAGGTGGGTAACGCAGGTCTGCATTGTGTTCAGATGGGAGACTGGGTTAAAAGCTCTCCCAGTTCAGGGAAGCCATGGCTTGCTGGGGACAGGTTGGCTGCACATTGCCTGAAGGAGCAGCCCCTGGCTTTCTGGGGAGACTTGAGCTCTTTCTGCCTGTGTCCAAGTCTTTTAAACCCACATGCAGAGCTGTCAGAAGCATCAGCACTCTCAGGACTCACAGGAAAGAGGAGAAGGCCCTCCTCTCCGTGCTGGACTCTCGCCTCCCTCCCTTCTTTCTCTGCCAGACCACCCGGCTCTGCTCTTCCACCACGGCTTCTTCTCTTGCAGTGTGGAGAGGCTGGGGACGTGCCCCACCCCCCGCTTCTCTGGATCCCTGGAAGGCTCCTGCAGTCCTACAGGCTGGTGGCTCCCAGCCCAGGACAACAGCAGAGAGTCCCACTCCCAAGGATGTGGGGGCACTCCTCAGCCCCACAGGGATTGGTAGGTGTCTTGACCCTAGTGATTGCCACGTCTACACGGAAATTTGCTTCCCCTCAGAATCCCGAGATGAAGAGTTTCTTTGTTTTGCTTCTCTCTCTCTCTCTCTCTTTTTTTTTTTTAATCGTTGATGCCCAAAGACAAGTTTGCAATACTTTGCGTCTCTGGGTTAGCCAGAGTTCAATCATAGGCTGCCTTGCTTGGTCCTGTCGCCCAGTGGTTAGAGCTCCTCCTCCCATTGTATAGATAAGACGTTCAGAGAGGTTAGCCCTTCGCCCAAGATTGTACAACTAATGTACAGCATGCTGGGATGAGAAGCCACGTCTCTTGAATCCACGCCTGACAGCAGCCTTAGATCACCCTCGCCATGGTTTCTCTGGGATGGGGAGGCTGATCTCCTGAACTCCCTCCCTGAGCCCAGCAGCCCTCCCCTCCCTCTCTTCTCCCTGGGAAGAGCTCAGGTAGGAGGCTGAAGGGGGCGTGGTCACACCTGCTTGAAAGCTGCATTTGCTCCCACCCACCACCCCAGGGAGGAGCTGGAGCCCATGGGTGGGAATAGGGCTGAGACAGAGACCATGTAACTGCCCCTTGCTGTCAGGGCATGAGGGGACCCAAGGGGTCACGCATGGATCCACCACGGAGTGTCCCTTGACACATGTGCAGGGAGGTCTCTTTCAGCCCAGGGTAGAACTGAACTTCTCAGCCTGCTGAGGATCAGCCCCATCCACTGCTACCTTAACCCTACTGCTGGACTGGGCCTGGCGTCTTCTTAAAGGCCAGCAAGGCCAGCTTCTCCACCAGCTTCTCAAGACCAAAGCCCAGCGCAGTCTGTGCCCACTCGGGCCAGCCCTCCTGCCTAGACACGGCAAGCATCGCTGAACACCCACGTGGTACCGACTCCATCAAATACGCCGCAAGACACAGAATGTGCTCAAAGCATTGCCACCTCGGCTCCCTTTCAGGAGAGTCACTGTCAGACTACGTGGGTCACAAAACCTGAGGGGAGCTCATCTCCAAGTGTATCAGAGCTGGTACTCATCCCAAGTGGGGGTGCAGCTGCCGCCTCTGCCCTGGGGTGTTAAGCTTCGGGGTTCGCATGGAGAACCAGGCTACGGCTCCCAGTGCCTCCTGCAGGCTGCTCCAGACCAGAGGAGCCCGGATGCCAGTGCCACTGTTGACTGCCCTTGCTCCAGGAGGCGCCCAGGGAGGAGAGCCCAGGAGCAGCCCCACCTCATTCTCCTGTCGGAGGGTGCGATGATTCTGACCTGCCCGTCAGAACAAGGACCAGGACGTCACTCTACAACTATGGGCAGCGTTGTTATGACTGCCTTTCTGAGTCTCCCCTACAAGCAAGGCTGTCCCAGGCTCTCTACAAGCACCGTTTTCTTGTCTCCCTGTGACAGCCCCATGAGACGGGTCTCACTCCTACCCCATCTTACAGAAGAGCACCTCGAGGTTCATAGAGGCTCTCCCCCCGGCCCACAGACAAAAAGTGGCAGAGCCGGGGCTGCCTGATCCCAGAGCCTTACTCTGAGTGACTTTACTCCCTGTGTTGCTTGGGCCTCAGGGACCCCAGGATATCCAGTAAGCCTCCCCCTCGGTCCTTCCATGGGAGAAAGCAGAGGTGGAAGCTGTTCTCATAAGAAGGCCATGACTGGATGGAGGCCACCTGGCGCCTCCAGCCCTACCTGGAGGACCTGTGGCAGAATCACAGAGGACTTGTTGCCCTGTTCAGTCAAAGACTAAAGAAATGGAGTGCTTTTCCCACTAGCACCCCCCCCACACACTGATTCCCCAGGCGGTTGGGACTGTCCCTGACATCCAGTGCCACCAAGCAGCTTCTCTCCACCCTCTGCAACAGCTCCTCCTGAAGGTCCCTGCACCCCTGCTGCTCCCCAAGGGCCCGAGTGACCCCAGGCTTCCAGGGGCGTTCACATGCTGCAGAGGGCTCCGGACAGATGGGAATCTGTGGGGTAGGGACAGCATTTTCTTTCAAAGCCATGAAATCTCAGTGGGGATGTCCAGACCATTTAAATTAAAGCAGATCAGAAAACTGAGACACCAGCCCCAGATCTGAGGCCCCCCGGGGGCTGCAGGGACGCCAGCCCCCACCCCGTGCTCTCTGAGCCCGGTTTCTTCTGTACTCCAAAGTCCACAGATTAATTAGAGCTGACTTTTCTTTTTGGAACTAACTACAAAATCAACCGATCTCAAATTGAGATTACAAGCCAGCCGCCCTTCCAAAGCCCTGGCCTTCCATGGGGCGCCCGACCCCGGTAATTCCCTAGATCACTTCCTGCCGGCCCTAATTACCGGAGGACCTGGGATTTCCGTGGTTCCGGTCCTTATTGGTCTGGAGACTGGCTGGGGCAGGGAAGCAGGAATTGAGCTGTGTTTTTCCCGGAAGGGAGGCCTGGGAACTTTTTCTGGGGGGAGAAAGGCATGAGCGCCCCACCCCCATCGTTTCCAGTCCAGGGAAGGGCCCTGGTCCAGGCCTGTGCCTGCTGCTGCCTGCTGCGCCCCCAGCCCTCCACCACCCACTCAGCCAGGCCTTCCTCCTCCCCTGCAGAGAACAAAGGCTCCGTGTTCCTTGCCTTCAGCCCCGGCCCTCCCCACCCAGACCTCAGGTTACAGGGGTCCATCATGTCCTGGAGTTTCCTGGTCTGACCTTTGTTTGGCTGGGAGCTGACCTTGAAGCCCCCTACCTCCCTCTAGACCATCTCAGTCGCCAAGTCCCTGCCCAGCCCGTTCAACAGACAGTAAATCACCAATTGAGAAGCCACTCCTACAAGACCAGAGCGCGGCCAGGTGAACTCCACAGCACTTGCTCGCTCTGTCCTGTCTTGAAGGATGGGTCTTCCACCTAGAAGCTGCGCAGAACAGAGGACCTATTGATGCCACACTGCGCTCCCATGCAGCCTCCCCACCCCCACCTGGAGCCTGAGTGGCAGCTCTGAAGTGGAGGCTGGGACAGCCCTCTAAGACCAGCCAGGGCAACCTCTCTCCACCCCCAGGGTCCTCCCTGGGGGGCCTCCTCAGCTTCAGCAACTGCAGCCCACCTTTTCCAGGTCTTGGTTCTTGGCATCAAGTTTAAAGAGCCAGCCTCCCAGAGGGTGGCCGGTCACAGCTTCTGCCCTCACGCGCCACGCAGATGGACCAAGACTCTTTGTCACTCTTGGGACGCCCACTTCCCCAGCCACAGAATGACCCTAGATGGCTGAGAGCCCCTGGGGAGCCGGTGAGGTCCCCACTGGGAAGACAAGGAAGGGAGGAGCAGAGACAAATCAGAGCCCAGCAGCCCCTGAAGACCCGCCCAGTCCTGAGCCAGTGGATGGAAACTGCGGCAGACTCCTGACCGAAAACGTCCAAAATAAGAAAACAGAGACGGCTGTCAGAAAAGGAGCGCTCTGGATACATTCACAAGGACCAGCCACAAGGAAGGCCCCGCAATCAGAAGTGTGTCCCCATCCTCCTTCAGCCAGATGTCTCCTGCCTGTGTGCCCTTGCCCGGGTAACCCTAGACCCTGGAGGATAACCGTGGCCCCCTCTCACCTCATGCACAGTCAGGAAGCAAGGTCTCCTGGTCTAGGAGAGACCAGCACCACCCCCAGCCCCGAGGTCAGGCAGGGCCAAGCCCGCAGCCTGGGGCCCTGAGCCTGACTCTAATGAAGGGAGCTGCAGGGTGGGGTCACCCAGGAACCACTGCTTCCTGCCCAGCAAAGCAGGGGTGGAGCCTAGAGGGGGATCAAGAGAGCGTGGGTCATTTGCAGAATTAACAAACTTGACCCAGAGGAGAGGGAAGGGCGAGGGTCAGCCACCCTGCCGAGGAGGCCACCTTCCCAGGAGGCTCTGGGGAGCCAGGAGCACATGGTGTGTCTTTCCGTTCAAACCCACGTGGGCTGAGGACAACACCAGCGAGCCGAGACCCCTAACACTGGTTTTGCTCTGCACAGTCTCTTCAGAGATGAGCGTGAAGCAGGCCCCACCTTTCCATCTGCCCTCCAGTTTTAGGGTGCTTCTCCCCGCAATAGCTGTGGGCAGGAGGAGGGATGGCAGAGCCCCCAGGACCCCTCCCAGAACTGCATCTGCATTCACAGCTAAGACTCCCTCCCCAGCCGAGCCTTTATCTTGAGCTGTCAACCTAGAGAATGTCCCCACCTCTCCTAAGGGTGGTACAGAGGAGCCAGGACAGGGCTGGGTGGCGGGAGAAGGCGGGAGCAGGCCTCTGGTCTAATCTAACTGTGCAAATGAGGAGACTGGGGCAGAGAGGGCAAGTGGCTTGCAAAGAGTCATACAGACGCCCCAAAGGGCCGTGGGAAGAGGGGGGCTGGAACCTGGGGGAAGCTGAGGGAAAGAAGAAGGGAGGAGAGGCCCCTGAACAGTCAGGGGCACCTAAGATGATCTCCCACCTGTACCCCACCAAGGGATTCTATCTGGGGACTCCAGGATGAGTCAGCCTGGTGGAGCCAGTTGGAGTGTTAGCAGGGGACCCTAGTCCTTCAAAAGAAAGGGTGACGGGGCCCTCCACTGACGCTCCTAAGAAGGGCCTCTGAGCACCATTCCAGCCAACTTCAGACGAGATCCTGTCCCGCCCCCTGCTGGCCACAGTGCAGAGCTACATGCCAGGCAGGCCCAGAGGCTCTCAGGGCTAAGCAGCCCTCACTGTAAGTGAGCTGAGCTGCCTCCAACCCTAGGGATCACCGACCAGAGGAACCCAGCAGAGGGTGTTTGGTGCTTTGAGCTTGCTGCGATGATCTGGTGGAGGCAGATGGAGCATCGGTGTGTCTGACGTTGGGGCAGCCAAGGGAAACAAGTACCTGGGCTTCAACAGGCAACAGACGTGTGTTCAAAGCCCTACTCTGCACCAACCTGGCAATCACCCCAGCCTCTCTGAGCCACTGTTGCTTACCCCATAGACGGGAAGAGCATCGCTCCAAGAGAGAAAGGACACTTGGAGACCCTGTAGCTGGAGAATGGAAAGTGAGGACCCCAGAGCCGGACAGGGAGTATGCAGGAGGCAGCTGGGCCTCGCTCTGCTCTTTCCATAAAGTGGGACTTAGCAGCTAGGGCAGACCTGGCTGCCTGCTGGCCTGCTGTGGCCCCCGCCTGAATCCGGCTCTGCCCTCCCCCATCTGTGGATGAGGGACATTGGTCATGGTGAAGGAGGGCTCTGGCATTGGGAGGTAAAAATTCAGGCACTGAAGAGGATGAAGGTGAAGCCATCCCAGGCACACGTGACTCTGGGTGCAGATGGCAAATGCGAAGTGCTGATGTGAGGAGCCAACAAGGGCCATCAGGGGTCACAAAGGGCTTCATGGAGCCACGGTGTTGGGCCAGGGTTTTGAGTTGAGGAAACAGCAGAAAGGCATAGAGTCATGAGACTGGGTGGTGTTTCCAGCAGTGCAAATAAGAGCCGATGCACACCAGGGGACCAGGGGACCAGGCCAGAACGGAGGTGGCCCTTTTCCTACAGTCAGTACTGGGCAGTGGGTGTTGAAGTAGGGGAGTCTCATGACCCAGCCTGTGTGTGGGAAGCTCGCCTGGACTCCTGAGTGGAGGAAGAGCGGGAAGTCACACTAGCCATGGCCAGGAGAGGGGCAGACCAGCAAGTCCCGTAAGATGGCAGAATGGGCAGAGTGGACAGCTGGAAAGCTAGGGGGCTGGGGGCAGGTGGGACCAGGTGACCCTCTGCCTTGAGAAGCCGGAGGGGCTTGCAGCCTGGTCCATGGACCACAGCACTCAGACCCCATAGGACGGCTCCCAGGAGCAGGGTCTGTCAGGGCTCTGGTGGCCCATGGCATAGACTTCAGGTGGAGGAGGCTACGGCAGACTGGGAGCTTCACCTATTGCTGGACAACATCCTGGTCCCGGCTGCAGCGTCCTGCTGGGGCATCCTGTGGAGTTCAGCTCATGGAGACAGAGTGGCCCTCCCCCTCCCCCGACATGGCAGGCTATGTCTTGGCCCACTCACCTCCTCGTGGCGTGTCCCCTCTTTCTGGTCTTACTCCTCCCCCATGGATCTGGAATTTTCAGGGGGAGACAAAGAGGTTGAAGATAAAGAGGGGCAGAGCAAACCTGTGACATCCCAGACAGGTGACAGTTCAGCAGGAGCCTCTGGATGAGCAGAAACAGGAAAGGACACCGAGAGATAGATGGGCAGCACCCAGGCCCAGACCCACTGGTCCTGGGAAGCATTAGACCCAGGTGACGTGGGAGGGAAAAGACCTCAGATGAAGAGAGGCAAGGCCTCCCTGGCCCAGCTGACAGGTGCCATGCTGGGAAGCCTGCTGGGACAAAAATGGGGAACAACTCCCAGACAGGGGCCGAAGGGAAGGTTGTCACTGGTTAGCAGCCACTGGGCTGCGCCACGCTCCAGGCCCTGCCTGGTCACAAGGTGGCAGTAGATCTTGAGCACGTCACCTCCCACTCAGATTCCACTGGACAGGCCTCTGTGGGGGCCCTTCCTACTCCATCTGTAACTTGGTCCTTCTGCAAGTTGACGTCACTTGGCCAAGGGCAGTGGCCCACGTGGCTGCACCCACAGCAGGGTCCTCAGAGCCCGTGTACCAAGCTTCCAGCCAGGCGGGTCTTGCTGACTTCCCTGCAAGCCACAGGCCCGGCGTCTGGTCCCCTTCTCATTGTTTTTCTTCTTTCTTCCTCCAGGGAGAACGGGGTATGCCAGGGATGCCGGGCAAGCACGGAGCCAAGGTACCTGTCACTCGCACACCCCAGGCAGTCCCCGAGGCCCCTCCCCGGTGCCCAGCCCTCTCTCCCAAACTCTGGGGAATCCCCAGGGTCAGGCTCCTTTGTGGGCCTCCTTCCTCTCTCACCCTGCTGGGTGCACACTTCCTTCCTGGACCCTCTCCCCTGCAGCGCTTGCCTGTCCCCCAGGTAGGGGCAGGTGGGGCTCTATTTTGGCC
Organism: Spermophilus citellus; assembly: GCF_964194105.1. NCBI lineage: Eukaryota > Metazoa > Chordata > Mammalia > Rodentia > Sciuridae > Spermophilus > Spermophilus citellus. The sequence continues at coordinate 44,016,975 of NC_138195.1, forward strand.
CACAAGTGATCCCTCACCAGTGCCCCCACCCACGTGGCCAGGTCTCCTCCTGGGACATCTGGTCATAAGGAGACTCTCAGATGACTCAGCTCCGGCTGTGGTCCCCAAGTAAGAAGCAGGGACCCTTCGAAAATCACCTCCCCCCTCCCCCCTGGGATTTACTAAGTAGCACTTTGGGTCACCTGTTCACCTACGGTACGTCATCTTGCATTAATATAAAAGTGGGGTTCATTCTCAGTCATCCCTAACCCATGAAGGCAAAGGACCAGAGAGTTCTGGGGGAGCTTGACCCCACATCCACACTCCAGATTAACAACCTGATCAAACCAGTCCCTTTGTTTTGTGTCATCTGCAATTCTCCCCTCCCCCAGGGGCCTCATTCTAGTCCCATCCCCTCCATCTCCTCCTTCTTTCATGTTCCAGTGAAGCCCCTCTTCCCTCTCAGGGACACCCCGTGGAGCCCTGTCTATCAACCCATGGGTCCCTGCAGTGCCTCTGTAGAAGCCTGGCAGGCTGGGTGGCCTGAGCCTCATGACCAGTGTGCCCACTCCGTGCAGGGCACTCTGCAGGGGCGGGGGTGCTGGGCTCCAGCAGAAGTGCACAGTCCTCCTTTACCCCCTCCCCACCCCCGGAAAAGGCTAGCGTGTCCTCGTGCTGCCCCAACCTAGGAAGCTTTCATACCATTTTTTTCTTTCTGCCAGGGGGCTCCTGGGATCGCCGTGGCCGGAATGAAGGTCAGTAAATCCTGAAATTCCACACAGGGCAGGTTGGGAGAGCTGGCTTGGGAGGTCAGCTGCAGCAGCAGGGGCTCCATGGCATGGTGGCTGGACTGAGGAGAGGACAGACAGGATCAGGAAACATTTTCCTCAAAGCAACATTCATGCCAGATGCACCACCTTAAGACAGATGTTGATGTCTTACAAAAAAGTAGTGAAGCTTTGCCAGCCCTCACAAGCCTGCCAGTGCACAAAGGGAAGCCAGTTCTTTGCCATGTGCTCTAAAATTCAGCAGCTCCATGCTTCTGAAGCTTCAGAGAGGATAGCAGGAGTGATTCTCCTGAACCCCCACCCTAAGCACCCATTCAGTTGGCAAGAAGAGGCACCTTGGAAGAGATTACACAGGACTAGGGGGCGCTGTGTCCAAACCAAATATCCATCCCTTCCTCTCCTTCCTTTGGGTTCCCTGCTCAGGCTCACATGTGGCACCCCCTCATCTGGGGGAAGGGTAGGACCCTCTAGGGACCCACAGCCCAGGAGGTCTCCCATAGCCTGGGGCTGCCTGCCGGAGCAGAGGAAAGCCTGGAGTGGCCCCATGTCCCACTGACACCCCCACATACCCACAGTACCTTAGCCTTAGTTCTCTCTCTCTCTCTCTCTCTCTCTCTCCCTCTCCCTCTCCCTCTCCCTCTCCCTCTCCCTCTCCCTCTCCCTCTCCCTCTCCCTCTCCCTCTCCCTCTCCCTCTCCCTCTCCTTTCTTTACCTATTTCTGCCTTTTTTTTTTCCACACAGGGTGAGCCAGGGACCCCAGGAGCCAAGGTACTGAAGCAGAGGGACCGTTCTGGGCTGCATGGAGCATCGGTCGGTCGGTGGTGGGGTGGTGGGAGGAGCTGCTGTGGTTTGCTCTTGGCCCCCTGAGGACAGCCCAGGGCTCTTCCAAGCAGAGAAGGGTCCTCTTGTCAGGAGCACCCTGCCAATGCCCTCCTCTTCCCCAGATCCTGGTCTGTATGCGTGCCACGGTTGTCTTCTGCACTTGCAGGGCTCTTTCTTTGTTGTCTAGGACAAGAAGAGATGTCGCATGAATTTTTTTTTCCTCCATGGTTTGAGAAATGTGGGGTTAAAAGTATCACACTGATTTCTGTATTTCAGGCCCTCTCACTACCTTTAAAATGCTAAATGAGCATTGGAAAGTCCAAAAAGAAAAATATCTTATGCAGCACTTTCAAAACTTCTTTTAGACAAGAGCACCCCTTCATTTAAGAGGAGAAGTTTAGGGGACCAATCTCCTGGGAGTGCTAATCTTTGATCACTGCCAACCACTCCCCTCCCCTCGCTTATCAATATCTTATTCAAAGGGGACCCAGGAGCAGCAGGGGAACCTGGGGCCCCCAGGTTTACCCAGAAAGAGGGGGCAGTGGGTAATAGATGGTGTCTTGAGCTTGAGCCCCTCACCTGGCTTCACTGGCCCCTGTTGTGTCCCTGTGGCTGATGTTCCCTGCAACATGCTGCCGGTCACGTGTCCCAGGAAGAGGGGACTGGCAGGTGGCCCAGAAGAGCTGCAGAAACTCACACTTGAGAACACACAGCCCTCTTGGAAGCCCTCAGCTCCCCAACAGAAGCCCAGCAGGCAGGAGAGCCTGTGTCCCCGTCCTGTTCCTGGAGGATCTCCTAGGCTGGACCCACATCCTTCCCCTTTAGACATGGCCCATTCTGGTCAAGGCACAACGGAGACCAGCCCAGCAGGACAGGACTCACCTCCCTCCCATCACAGGGCACCACCTGGCCCTCCTTGGGCAGCTCCCGGCCATTTACCACTCAGCCTCTATACAAGGGCACACAGAAAGGGGGTGACATCGAGAGCCTTAATGTGGCATCTTTTGTGGCTCCAGCTAGAAAGTTCTTTGAGATATCTGACCAAATTTTGCTCCCAGAGCACCCGGTTTGTGCTAAATTTGAGCACCGCTGTCCCTCAGCTCTGTTTAGACAGGAATTTCTCATGTCACACTGCTGGGATGCTTACCTGACCTCAGACACTGCTGTGGACTAAATTGTGTCCCCAAGATTCTAGGTCCAAACCCTGACACCAGGATGACTGTACTAGGGAACAGGAGATAATTAAGGCCAAACTAAGTCATAAGCGTGGTCTCCTAATCCAAGGGGTGGCCCTGTAAGGGAAAGAGAGATCTTTCTCTCTCTCTCTGCCCTGTGAGGACACAATAAGAAGGCAGCCATTAGCCAGTGAGCAGGCCTCACCCGACTCAGCCAGGCTGCACCCTGGTCTCAGGCCTTCCAGCTTCTGGGGCATGTGAGACAGACTTCTGCTGTTGAAACTGCCCAGGCTATGGGATTGTTCCAACAGCCCGCAATGAGTAATGTAGTCCCAGTGAAGGAAGAAAAGATTGTGTGGATAGGAAGCAGAGCAGCAGGTGACCCAGGCTGGACCCGCTCAGCAAAGGTCGTCCACAGCCAGGTGACCTGCTGGGCCCTGGCTTGCTTCTGTGAAATGAAACTGGGGTTCAAGTATCTCTAAGGGCCTTTCTAATTCATGTCGTAGGGAGAAGGTGGTGAGAGACCTGCTGTATCAAAGTACCCCAGACTAGGGTATAGAACAACAGAAGTATGTTCTAGAGGTTCTAGAGGTTCAAAGTCCAAAGCCAAGGTGTTGGCAGGGATGCTTCCTTCTGGGTGCTAGGAGGGAGAATCTGCCTGTGCCTCTCTCCTAGCTGCTGGTAGTTTGGGCCATCTTTGGTGACCCCTGGTTTGCAGAACTATCGCCCCACCTCGGCCTCCACCTCACAGGGCTTTCTCCCTAGGTGTGTGTCTGCAGGCCCCTAGCACACTGGATTAGGGGCTCACCCTAGCCCAGTACGACCTCATCTAAACCAATTACATCTGCAATGACCCTGGTTCCAAATAAGGTCACACTGTGAGGCACTGGGGACTAGAACTTCAACAAGGGAGCTTGGAGGGAGATAATTTGACCCACAACAGGACACAAACTTCTCAAAATATTCCTTCGAAAAGAAGGTTTCAGTTAGATGGGTTTTGTCTTCCTAGAGGTAGGAGGAGGTGGGCAGAAAGGTCAGGAGGGAGACTCTAAGGGACAGACGATGAGGACATGAAAAAGAGCACAGCAGATTCAGGAGAGAAGGGGTCCCCCAAGCAGTGGGTCTCCAGACTTCCCGCTCTCCCCAGAAGGGTCTAAAGGCTGCTGGCCTTTGTTATGGTCTGTGACCAGTGTCACTCCTCCGTCACATGAGAGAACTTGGATTATAAGGGTCATAAGGATGGCAAAGCTTCCCGTCAGGCTCCACTCCTCAATGTTGTTAGCCACCGACCCTTTTTCACATTACAAAGAGCCCACTGAGGAGTGTTCCACAGAACACACTTTGAGAAACGCCACATAGTGTTGCTATGTGAGAGAGCAGGGATGCAGTTTGTCACTAGTGTGAAGTGGCCCAGTGAAGGAGCCAATCCAAATGGGACCTGGAAGTGGAGCCCTTGAGAGAACAGCCCAAGGAGGGCCAGGTAGGAGCGAGGAGAGCAAGGCCCAAGACACTTCCCACCCCGTACTGTCTCCCCGCAGGGCGAGAAGGGGGCTGCCGGCTCCTCTGGGCTCCCCGGTCTTCTGGGACAGAAGGTAGGTGTGTGCCAGCTCTGAACGGTGGGCTCCCTGCCAGGCCCCTGGTCCTTCCTGGTCCCACACATTTCCTGGGGCCTCACATTAGAGGTGTCCCTCTACCAAATCGGGGAGAAGGGGCCACAGATAGGCTCTGGTGTACCAAAAATCTGCCCCAATACAAAAATCTAGGTAGCTATAACCTGAGGAGATTTCTTTTTTCCTCCTCCTTCTTCTTTTGGTACCAGGGCCATCTGAACACATTGTGGCCCCAGGGCACCCAGTTTGTGTTTACGTATGAGCACAGCTTGACCCTTGAGCCACATCCCCAGCCCTTTTTAGAGACGGGGTCTCACTGAGATGCTTAGGGCCTTGCTAAGTTGCTGAGGCTGGCTTTGAACTCACAATCCTCCTGCCTCAACCTCCTGAGCTGCTGGGATTACAGGTGTGCGCCACCCTGCCCGGGAGAGATGTCTTTGTACATGCTCTGAAAACCTGCCCACAGTCCACAGCTCTGAAGGATATTTCATTTTACAGAGACTCAAGGCCACATGTGTCTGGGGAGAAGTGCACAAGATGGGCACCTTGGGAAGTCACGGTACACCTCAGCCTGCTAGAGGCTCTGAGCACCCACAGCAGAGGAGCTGCCAAAGCTTCCCGTCAGGCTCCACTCCTCAATGTTGTTAGCCACCGACCCTTTTTCACATTACAAAGAGCCCACTGAGGAGTGTTCCACAGAACACACTTTGAGAAACACCACATAGTCGCAGGAGCTGATAGGTCTGTGGTTTCAGTTGTAATCCTGTCCCGCCTCAGTGACCAGGGCCACACTTTCAATGCACAGCACACCAGGGATCTGGAGCCCAGAGCTAGAGCCCATGTGCCCATAGTGTCCTCCTGCACTCAGCAGAGCCCAAGGGGTGGCCTCCTGCCTCGTCCTCTGGCTGTAAGGGGAGGAAGGAGGAAGCAGCAGGTGAGGGAGCTAGTGGAATGGTGAAGTAACCCTACCTTCCACCCCCAGGGAGAGAAAGGTGACGCTGGCAACTCCATTGGAGGAGGCAGGGGTGAGCCCGGCCCCCCAGGGCTCCCTGGGCCCCCAGGGCCAAAGGTGAGTTCAATGTCAAGGGAGATGTTCGTCTGCCGTCTTTACCTTCTGTGTGTTCTCAGGCCTAACATCCTGGACGCCTCCCCTTCTTTAGCCTTCTCCTGGTTTTGCCCAGTAGATTTCTAGAAAAGTATGGACCAAGGTCCTGCTTCTAAGCAGGTGACCAACCCTCCAGGAGCAGTGTCCCCCTGGGCAGATGGATGGTCCCCCACGCATTAACTGAGTCAGGGACTGAGAGCTTCAGGCCTTAGCACAGCCAGGAGCCCTCACCTGGTGCAGACACGCTCTGGGGGAGGAGGAGGGCAGGGCAGAGTGGAGGGGGCAGCTGTATACGGACCACCCTCCCTCACCTTTCACTGGCTGAAACTGAGGTGGTAAGGTCCGGGTTTCCCAGAGCTGATGTGTCCTGTGTTATCTGATTATTTCTGCAGCACAGGAAATGAAGGGGAGTCTCTCTAGCTCTTCATATTGTTGTAGGGACAAACGAGGCAAGGCACTGAAGACAGCAGAAACAGTTTTATTTGGCTGCAGCCAGGTTCAGAGGGCACAGCTTTTGCTGTGATCAATCAATCCCCTGAACCCTGAGTTCAGGGAGTTTCAGAGTTTTATACTCAGCATGGAAGGGGAGGGGCTCAGAAGTTCACAGTCTGCAGAAGTTCACACAAAAGCAGCTTTTTCTTTCACTGTTCTGGGCAAGTTAACCCTTCAAGGACAACACCTGAGAAGGGGAGAAAGCTTCTTCTCCCCTTTCTTTCCTCCCCCTGCCAGCTGTTACCATGGAGCCCCATTGTAACTTATCTTAAAAATGTAGACATCTTTGTGAAGCCCAAGGCCAGAGGCCTTGTTTGCACATTTCTAGAAACTACTATACTGGATACATGTTGGTGAAAATCTAGTAAGGGGCTGTCCAGCACCTGGAGTGCTGTCATCTTCACGGCCAGTGGCCAAGTAAAACAGGGCGACACGAAAATAGGAAGATTATCTACATTGAACTCTTTTGTAGAGACTCTTTTGCTGACAGTCCTAAAATCAGCCATGGTGAAGATTTTTGGAGAAGCCCAGTTAAGACTTTTCTGTGGAGAAAGGGGGTGCCACTTCAATATCTCTAATGATCTGACGCAATGTGCTCATTCAGTGCATCGACATCCCCCACGGGCCTGCCACGGCTGGCCCTGCATAGCAGGGGGGCTACAGGGAACCTGCCCTTGGCTCACTCTCAATCTAGCAGGAGAAGCAAACCTGTGATTCAAAGGTAGAATGTAGGGACCCCAGTGTCCCCAAAGGCAGGCAAGATGAATGGTGGGCAGGGTCTCCCGCCAAACGCCACATACGCCCTGATTGGCTGGAGCAGCAGCTTTGCCGAAGGCAGCCCTGCCCGCCCCCTACTCACCCACTGTCCCGAGGGCTGTCCCATGAGTCACAGGCAAGGGGCTGCCACAGATTGGATCTCCTCTGGAGCTTGAGCAAACTTGGCCACCACTGTCTGCATCTTGAAGCAAGAGGGAGGGACAGCCACAAGGCTGGGTCCCCAAACTCGGGCCTGCTTTCCAGGTCCAGGAGAAATGTCCAATAAGTGAAGCACTTGGAGCGGGCCTCCTCCCATCCCACCCTGCACCCCCTGTCCTGGGCTCCTGCAGCCTCCTCCCCACATGCCCAGGGGCCCCATGCACCCCTCTGTCACCCAGGCAGGACTCCCCAAGATGTGACATCCCAAGTGCTCCAGACTCCCTGCAGGTGGGCTGATGGTGACCCTCAGTCCAGTTGGGGGCTGTGACCCTGCTGGGCCTGTGTGTACCAACCAAGGGCTGAGGAGGGCCTGGACGGCAGGTGGACACGGTGAATGGCACAGAGCTCAGAGGAGGAGGGGAGGAAATAGAGGGCTTCCAGAGGGAGGTGAGGCCCAGGCTGGGCCCAGGAGGGGGATCGGGACGGTGTCAGTTAATGAAGCCCAAAGACCGTGATGCCCCAAACAGGAACAGCACGGTCTGCTTTTGTCCCCTCGAGCAGCTGTCCCAGCCCCTCTTCCTGACCTCACACCGTGTCTCTCTTCCTCCCCAGGGAGAAGCGGGTATGGATGGCCAGGCCGGCCCCCCTGGACGACAAGGAGACAAGGTACAGAGGCCCCACCTTTGACAGCTTGGGAGTGCCAGCCCCGGCTCAGGGAGCAGCCCTGTTGTCCCTGACATGGAGCCTGGGGCACAAGGTTGACTGGCCATGACCTCCCACCTCCATCTTTCTGGTCAACTTGGGCCTCAGAGAACTACCACTGGAGGGAGGGGGATAGGGGGCAGTTCCTCAGGGGTGACAGCGGCTCCACGATCCACCAGCCAAGGTTACCTCTTGCCTTCTCGTCACTCTCTATCTTGATTTTTTTCTTTATTTTCCATATTAGCCTTATCCCAGAGAAGCTAGAGCCGTGGTTTGTTTTTCACAGTTAGCACCATGTTTCACCCATTCCATGTCCACCCCTCACTCTGGAAAGCGGGTGACCCTGCAACTGCACCTGTGTCCTCCTCACACCTTCTCCGGCCCCCAGGTGTCATCCTGTAGGCAGGGTCCTTCACAAGGAGAGTGGGCAAAGAACCATAGGGGTCCTCAAAGAACCAGGCAACGGGCCACAAGTGACAGAGCCCTTGCTACCTGTACAGAACGGAAATGGGAGAAAAGAAGAGCCAGGTCCCTGCTCCCAAGGAGGTAGCTCCCAAGGTCAAGGAGACAGGAGAGAGAGGTGTGCAGAGGAACAAAGGGGAGTCACTAACAACTAACATAAGACAGAAAGAAGCAGGAGCCCAGAGGAACGGGGAGGAAGAGAGGACGTGGCAGGTGTCCAGGGGATGTTCTCTGAAGGGGCGGAGCCTGCATTTTGATGGGCAGGGAGGTCTGAGTCTTGTTGGCCTCTGAGCCCCTCTGCGGCCCCTAACACAGGGCTTAAGTGGGGACCCGGTTTCTCCTGCACCCAGCTTTCTCAGCCCATTTCACTCATTTTGTCATACAACAGGGGCAGCCCGGAGCCGCTGGAGAACAGGGACCAGCTGGCCCCAAGGTACATCACCTCTCACCTGGAGTCAGTGGGGAGCCACTTGACCTGAGCTCCTGAAGGGGAGGAAGGGAAGAGGGTGCGGCCCCAGGTGGGAGGTCAGATGGCCACCGTGATGGGGCTCACACTCCTCCAGACCTCTAGTCCCCAGTACTCAAACGGAGGCAGCTTCCTTTGCCGTAGTACCTAGCCTCCTCTGCAACCCTGACAGTCCGCCCCAGAAGATGTGGCCAGTGTGGACAGTGGGCCCTCAGGCCCTCCCGGTCCAGGCCCTAGTTGAGATCTCATCTGCCTTGTAGGGCTCCAAGGGCGAACCAGGGAAGGGAGAGATGGTGGACTACAACGGAAACCTCAACGAGGCTCTCCAGGTGGGTGGACCACAGCCCAGAGCCGAGCCCTGGAAGTCCTCATGGACCTCGGCCCTGACCTCCACACAGCTGCCTTGAGGCCCTGCAGCCAGGCCGTGGACAGGGCTTCCAGGAAAGAGTCACTCCTGAGGCCTCTCCCCTGGTCTCCCGCTGTGCAGCCTCCAAGCACATGGCCCCATTGTTTGTGGCATCAGGTGGCCTGGCTCTCTGTCTGAGCCCTGCTGGCCAGTTACCTGGCTCTGGGCAGCTGAGAACTCATTGGAAACATCCCAGCACCCACAGGGTGCTGCCCCTCCAGGGCTCTGGCACCTAACTCCCCTTTCACGGGGTACATTCTGTCTTCCTGGAGCATGTCTCCTTTGTGTGTCAATTTTACCCTATTTCAAGTTCATACGCTCCCCACCTTTTAAAGCAGGTGCCTCCGCCTTGGCGCTGTGGACACTGGGGCTGGACCATCATTGTGGTGGGGTGGGGAGGCTGCCCGGTGCATTGTGGGATATTGAGCAGCATCTCTACCCACTCACTGCTGTGAGCACCCCACCCTCAGCTGTCACCCCAAAATATGTCTCCAGATGTGACCAAAGGTCCCCTGGAGGACATAACCCACCCCAGGTTGAGAACCACTTCTTCAAAGGAATGTGTGTGTGTGCGTGAATCCAGTCCTAAGTTGTAAAGGATTTTAAACCAAGGATCATCCCACCCATCTCTCTCTGGAGTAGTTCTAGGCTCTGCTGTGCTGTGTCTATTTAAGGGAGAGATGGTGTAAGCCTGAGGCTCTGGGAGAGGAGGAAAGACCAAGGGAGGGCCCCAGCAGGTGGTTACAGAATCAGGGTGAGAGGGTGAAGGGCCGAGAGACTACCCGGGCCTGTATAATGCCTGCTGCGCTCTGTCCAGATTACAGACGTTGAGGAGAGGAGGGGAGGCCCCTGTGAGGGTTTGCCTCCACCCTGCCCTCAAGGGGCCATGATTGGGCAGAAGGGATCTTGCAGATGGCCCTGGACTTGCTCTTCAACTAACTGCCTGTTGTTTTTCTTAGGAGATCCGAACACTGGCCTTGATGGTGAGTCTCCGCTCACTCGCTTTCCTGACCCTCGCTGGGGATGGAAGTAGAGTCCAGAAGCAAGAACTTGAATTCTTGCCTCCAGAAAGTGCACACTTGGTCCCTGGGTGCCACTGGTCAGAGGGTGTGCTGTGCCTGGGGCAGGGGCAGGACTGGAGGTGGGCCCCTGGAGCTGCCCAGCCCTGGGTCAGGGCTGCCCTCGGTGATGGCTCTTCACCAGTGCAGCTGTGCGCTCAGGTGTAACTGGGCTGTTTACTGCTGTGTGGTGGAAAGAGCAGGATCCAGGAGGATGCTTTTCTTTTTCTCCTTTTATCTGAAAAACCCGTAGCAAGTCTCCACATGTCCCTATTTTCTAGAAATCGAGCTCATTATCTGCTCTCAGGAAACCAGTGAATTCCACACTGGGTTTTGCACATGTGTCTACTCGGTAAATATTTGCAGTTAAAACAGACACCACTAAGTTTAACTCCCCAGGCAGAGAGGGAAGGCAGGACCCTAAAGTCCTCAGACTAGGGGAATTTCAGTTCACCTCATATTTCCCATTCACTTAGAGATGACACAAACTCAGAACCAAACACCACCTCTATGACGATCCAGGGTCAGACATCGGTATAAACTATGCGATTCTGGAGTCAAGGAACTTCATTTGGAGACCTTAAAATATATCATGTGAAATAACATAGAAATAAAACTTTCCTGCAAACTATTTTTTTTCTTTTAAAGTCAATCTTAGGTATAGCCTCCAATAAAATAGATCCATTTTAAGTATAGCGTTTGATGAGCTTTCACAAATGTAAATATTTGTATGCATGACCCCAGTCACTATAGGAAGCCCGAGCTGGGCAGTGTGCTGTATGGTAAACCATGCATCGCCTGTTCATGGACAGGTGTTTGGGCTGTTTCTTGATGACCTAAGTCATGGTTGGGAAAGTCAAATTTATCTTTTTGGAGCCCCAGTGGGAAGGGCCTCAAGGGAAAAGCTGTTGGCCTTGGCTGTGTGCCCCCCCCCCCCAACTTCAATCCAGATACACCTGTGCTTATCGGTTTGCACTGGGGACTCCCTATGTTCCCCCCACCCCCCAAAAAAGTTGTTTCTACTAACAAAGACGTTTGAAAATGACTGATCCCTGAAGGCCAGCCTCTACCTCAGCCCTCTGGTGGTGGGCCACCCTCCTGTTTGGAAACCTCTTCCACATGCCTTTCCTTTCTCTCCTAGGGGCCTCCTGGTCTACCTGGGCAAATAGGCCCCCCCGGAGCTCCAGGGACCCCAGGCCAGAAGGTAAAACTACCTTGACAAGGGGACAAAGACCCTGCAAGGACATTGCCTCCCTGAGCAAGGGACCTCAGGGCCACCCCTCGTCCTGTGGCCCCCACCTTCCCAGGATTCTCTGTGCCACTGTCACGGCCGTGTGGCTCCTCTCAACCTTGGGCTCCGTCATTCCTCCCTGGCTGTCTGTTGTGGGGGTCCTTGCAGGCAGACACCCTGCTCCAGCAGACCCACAGCTGGGACCCCGAGCCACCCCCAGGGAAGGTGGCATTTGAGCCCCTCCCCACTCACCCCTCCATCCCTCGCTGCCTTTGCTTTCCTTTATCCTCCCATCCTTCGCCCACCCACCCCATGCTTTGTCTTAGAAGGACTGTCCCTCTGTCCTCTGCCCAGTGATCCCTTCCCCTCTTCCCTAACTTTCAAAGACTTCCCATCTTCCCAGACCAACTCAAAAGCCACCTCCTCCTTGAAGCCTCCCCGGCCTGGCCCATCAGGCAGAATTCACACCCTCCCTCTCTGAGATACCTACATCACCTTATCACACCTTCCTCACCTCCTCCTCCTCCCTGACCTAAAGAAGTGGGTGGGTGAAGATGCAGGGAGCCATGGGCAGCCGGGCCAGGAGGGCTGGTTCAGAGGGGACAGGGATGCCCAGGGTTCTCAATGACAACAGTGCAAGGTTGCAGCTAAAACTCGGACCATGGAGCCAGGATGCCCTGACCCGGATCCCGGTTCCCTTCACCACTGAATGTGAGCCTTGGGTGCATACTGTGTGCTTTGGGGTCCTGATCTGTAAAAGACACAAAGAAAGCACATATCTCCCAAGACTGCAGTGAGAATCAAAATGCTTGCACTCTGGGAGAAAGTGCAGAGAAAGATGCCTGTACCCAGGAAATGGTGCCTAAGTGACGTTGTTATTGTCTCTGCTCTGAGAGTCACCTTCAGTTGTTCTGGCCACAGGGGGAGATCGGACTGCCAGGCCCTCCAGGACACGATGGAGAAAAGGTAAGAAGAGCCAGACAAGCCTCTGAAACGGCCTTGACCAGGGTGAGGGCAAAACGAGGCTCTGGAACAGGCCCAGCTGTGCGCCCTCAGGGGATGCAGGAGGGGGCAGGAGAGCTGGTGCTGCAGCCCCAGAAGGAGCACTAAGAGCCAGCCTAAGGGGCTCCCTTTGCCAGCTCCAAGCAAGAGCAAAACTCCAGTCCTTGGACCCCCGTTCTGCTCCATCCTCCCCCCCTTTTCTCCACTCATATGCCTAAGAAGCACTACTGATGTTTTCTAAAGGGACCTCGAGGCAAACCAGGAGACATGGGCCCCCCTGGCCCCCAAGGACTCCCAGGAAAGGATGGGTCTCCAGGAATGAAGGGAGAAACCGGATCCCCAGGGAGCCCAGGAGAGAAGGGGGAGAAAGGGGAGACGGGCCCGGCAGGCTCTCCGGTGAGTGGCAGGCCGGCTGGCCCTCCCTGTGCGTGACCCCTGCATGCCCGCCCTTGGCTCTGCCCAATGCCAGCTGCTGGCTGAGCTGGAAACCTGGAGGCAGGAATCCGGGGCAGGGGATCCTCTGAGACACCTTCATGCCACTCACTTTATGAAGACCAGCTTCCTGACTCAGGCCAACCTAACTCCTGTTCTGTCATTGTCCTGGGGAAATTCCCTGAGCCTTGCAGAGCCTCAGTTTCCTTCCCTGGACACCTCATGGGTCTCTGGAAAAGAGAGAGTCCTGGGCATAAAACTGCCTCTTGGGAAGGCAGGCAGAGCCCCATTCCCACAAGAGGTTGCATGCAGGAGTCCTTGTCCCCTCCAGCAAGGCTGCTGACTTGATCTGTGAAGTGGGTGCCCTCCTAAGCACTCACCTTGGAGGAACGGAGCCATGAATGTGTGCCCTAGATGGCCACAGGTGCTCGGCATCACCACCCTGAGCTTCACTAACAGAGACCTTTGTCAATCTGTAGGGTCTAGACGGCCCAACTGGGGAGAAAGGAGAACCCGGTGGCCAAGGGAGGCCCGGAGCGACAGGATTGCCTGGCCCCATCGGGCTCCCGGGATTCACAGTAAGGCCAGAGGGCAGGGTCCTGAGGGTGTTGGCAGACTGCTGCAGTTGAAGCCACATGAGCCGCCAGCCTAGGGTGCCTGGCACCGTGACAAAGCTACATTAGCCCCGAGCCCGCCCACCCAGCCTAGGGGGTCCTCTTGACGAGCAGCTACTGGATCTGAGTGCACACAGGTTCTAGTCTCCTCAGCACACAGCACGGTGACCTCTGTCTTTAGGGCCAACCTAGTCCTAAGGTGTAGCACCTGGGACCTGGACTTTCCTTCTTGGGGTGGAAAGAGCCTTAGAGGCTGATGTCCCCCAACACATCCTCTCTGGGGTGGGGCGCTGTTCATTTCCTGTGGCTGCAAAACAAATCACCACAAGTTTAGCAACTTAAAACTACGCACATTCACTGTCACCGCTTCTGTGGGTCTTTCCTGGGTCTCACAAGGCTGTGACCAAGGTGTCAGCCCGCTGTGGTCTCAGCTGGAGCCAGGGGCCCTCTCCCCAGCTCACTGGCTGGTGGCAGAATCCAGTTCCTTGTCATCGTAGGACCAAATCCCTCAGCTCCTGGAGGACAGTCCCCTGCCACCTGGCCCTCCCCGTGGGAGGCAGTTCACAGTACAGCAGCTTGCTTCTTCAAGGTCAAGATCAACAAGAGGGTCCCTAGTACAGCAGGGCAGAGCCGTGTGTGTGTGTGTGTGTGTGTGTGTGTGTGTGTGACATGTCTGCAACACAAGCTCAAGATGTCATACGTTTTTGTGTATCACAGGTACATGGTAATCGTAACATGCTCTCAGGAGTGACAGCCACCACCTTGACATGTGCCCAATTCCATGGCTGACAAACGAGTCACAGGTCCACCCCAGGGTCTGTCCACTGCAGGACCACACAGAACAGCAGTCCCTTCCCCACTCTAGAGCCTCAGGGCCTTGCAGACACTGGTCACAGCACCCACCCGCCAGCAGTCTCCCTCCCACAGCCTCCAGGGTGTTCTGTGCTGACACCTGGACCAGCCTAGTCTGGGTCGAGTTGGTCACAGATGCGGGGTCATGCCTGTACGCTCACACTGGTGCTGGCACTCACGTCCTGGTGTCTTGTGCCCACAGGGAGAGAAAGGAGAAGCTGGAGAGAAGGGTGACCCAGGAGCAGAGGTAGGTCACACCTGCTCTTCCTTTAGTGACTTGGGCAATGATTTGATGGAGGTCTCATCAGAAAGGACAGACTCTCCAGGGTGCCCAGCATCTCTGTGCTCCAGGGTGAAACCTGCAGCTGATTGACAGGAGAAGGGCGAAAGCAAAGCACAGGCTGGGCCTCCTGAGCAGCACCCTGCTGGGCGCTGAGCCTCTGAGCTTGGCTCTCCTCCAGCAGCATCTCTCCAGGGTTCCCAGAGCACCTGCCGGGTTTCTGTCCTGCCATAGAATCTACAGACAGGAAAATAAACAGACCTGCTCCTCAGGCAGCCCACAGGCCCCAGTCCTGGGCACGAGTGACGGACACTCATCACTGGGCGAGCATCTCAGGTTGGGTCTTGACGACTTTGTAGGAGTTCGCCTCAAAGCTTTAGAGGAAGACTTTCCAGAGAGAGGCAAGGTTCTGTGAGATAGTGAAGGGAAGAACCCCAAGGGAGGGGGAGTCAGGGCAGAGGTCAGGTGTCAGGAGATGGGAGAAAAGTGGGCACCTGTGTAGACGCAAGGGAAAGCCACAGAGGGCTAGGTTTGCGAGGGAGAATCCACACATGGTGGGAAGACCTGGACAATCCAGAAACCCCCTCAGAGCAAAGGGACAGGCCACTAAGCCTCTTCCTCGCTCCCCCGTGAGGTTCCCTCGCCCTGTCACTTTTTCTTTTTTTTTTTTCTTTTGGTACCAGGGATTGAACCCAAGGGCCCTTAACCACTGAGCCCCATCCCCAGCCCTATTTTGTATTTTATTTAGACACAGGGTCTTACTGAGTTGCTTAGTGCCTTGCTAAATTGCTGAGGCTGGCTTTGAACTCATGATCCTCCTGCCTCAGCCTCCCGAGCTGCTGGGATTACAGGCTTGTGCCGCCACACCCAGCTCCCATCACCCTTTAGTATCACAGCCCCACCTGGATTTAGTGAAACAGACCTGACTGTGTAATCCCATGTATGTTACTTACTTAGAAATGGATAACCTCCTAAAGAAACAATCCTAAATCCAGAAAGGGCCTTATACACAAAAACATCCTTCCCAGAAGAACTTAAAGTAAAAATTAAAAACAGCCCATGTTTCTAACAAGAAGAAAAGGATTGAATAACTTACGCTAACAATACGAATAGTAATAATGGCCCATGTTTGAGAGCTTTCCTGGTGACAGTGCTGCCGCCAGCCCTGGCTATATGATATTCGTTTCCATTCCACTCAGGAGAAATGGATTCCATGTTAAGTAGAAAGAAGCAGAAAACCCAATTATATTTATCTATTTATATGTCATCACAAGTACATTCATATATTCAACTACATATTATTCAACAAAAACGTGTAAGGAAATTTTTAAAATATTAGCAGTGCTTCTCAGCTAGGTAAACCAATGATTTTTTTTTGTTTTCTTTCTTTCAATTCTCTTAAATTCATAACATATTTTAATGAGTTGGTGCTACTTTTAAAGTTTCATTTTTAAAATAATTGTACAGGTAAAATTCTTTGAAGTTTAATCCATTGCAGATTGTATAACACTACCGTAATCAGATCTGTGTACATATTATTTATAATAAGAAAACAAAGTGAACTTTTTAAAAGTAATTTCCAAAGATTGTATTCCCGACAAGGAGACTGGGAGGAAGCTGAATGAAAAGCCCACAGGTCCAAGGGACATTAGGGGTCTTCCTGTGTACCCAGTGCAGCGTGGCCTGGCAGAGAGGTCTTCAACCTGGCCATAGTCTAGTGATTCTATCCCTGGCAGAGGTGAGGCACCTGAGGAGAACCTTAAAGCTCAGGGGTGGGGTGCCCAGCTCAGTAAGAGACAGGCAGTGGCTGACCCTAGACAGTGGGTGTCCAGTTTCATCAGAGACAGACTCCACAGTGGGCACCATCTCTGTAGAGAAGGAGGTAGCCTGGGCTCCTCCATCTTCACCTCGCAGCCGAGACCTCTTCCGCTGAAACCTGCCCTTGAGGGAAATGGGATCCACAGTCCTTGGATTATCCTTCAGGAACATCCCAGCCTTCTCCCGATGCCTGATAAGCAGTCTCTGCTCCTCTAAGCAAAGGACCTCAAACTCAAATGCCTGTGGGGATCAGACCCCCCACAAATGAATGCAAGATGTCTGAGTTAAAGACAATAGAGGG
The DNA here is from genome assembly GCF_964194105.1 of Spermophilus citellus. Taxonomy (NCBI): domain Eukaryota; kingdom Metazoa; phylum Chordata; class Mammalia; order Rodentia; family Sciuridae; genus Spermophilus; species Spermophilus citellus. The sequence continues at coordinate 44,033,485 of NC_138195.1, forward strand.
TGGTGGAGACTGGGGTGAGCCAAGGATCTCATGCTTCGCCCCAGAAGGGCTGGGCCTGGGGTAGGGGACAGGCGGGGGGTGCTGCATCTTGCCCCCTTCAGGAGAGCTGTTCACGCACTGAAGTCCTGATGAACAGGGCGTGAAAATAATTCTACTAGATTTTCCAGAGTTTCAAGAAAATGTGGGAGAATGGATATTTTAGGGCCATTTCCTGGCAAATTTTTGCAACATCATGCAGGCCAGTGGGTTGCAATGGGTTTCTGACCTGTCCTGGGCCTTCTTTTGGGAGACTGTGTGCTGAGCTGACCTCCAGTGAGCAGCCCTGTCCTCCTATGGCCTTAGTCCTCAGCAGACCCTGGGCTGTGTCAGGAAGGAGGACCACATGGTGTGTAACTGGGCTCCCCTTTGGCTTCCAGGTTCCTGGGCCACCAGGGCCAGAGGGACCTCCTGGACCTCCGGTAAGTATGGAGAGCTTGTTGGCAAAATTGCAGTCCCCTGTGCTCAGGTCCCCAACCTTAACCACCAGCACCCAAGGTAGTCACTACTCTTCTTCCCTCCCATGTTAGACAGCCGTCCCAATGACACCGAGGAGCCTGGGCATGGCCTGGTTCCCTGCAAACTGTTGGCCAGCATGGCAGCCCTGGGCTTACTTTGTCACTAAGCTGTGCCCGACATTTACATAATCCTCTGTCATCCATCCTCTGTTCTTCCTCTCCCTCCTTCCTGGTACCCAACTGGCAAGAAAACCGGATTAAAATGAAAAGTGACCCATTAAAACCAGCCCCACTGGATTGGCCTTCCTGTAGTTGCAGAAATGCATCTGTGGCCCTTTATTTTGTATCTAGAGGCCCCCCAAGCACCCAAGCCAACAGATCCTAGTCTGTACCTCTGCATGGTTCACAGTGTCACCTGTTGTCATTGTGAAGTAGTGGTAGCAATAACAACACTAGTCAACATTTACTGAAACTTACCATGTGCCGGATACTATTCTAAGTACTTTTCATATATTAATTTATTCAGTTTTTGTTTGATTTCCTCAATATTCCCATGGGGGCCAAGGTTTTTCTGTTGGCTCCTGGCTGGGAAAGGCTGGCTCAGACCCCACTCAGGAATCCCCAAGCATGGCCTCCCGGCATTCCCTTCCACCTGTCATGGACAGGGCCTCCAGACCACACTGCACACGAAACCCTTGCTCTTCTGGGGTCCAACCCGCGGACAAGAAGTTCACTGAGTTGCAGTTCTAATGCACCTTGTTTTGATTCCAAATGCAGGGACTCCAAGGTGTTCCTGGACCAAAGGTGAGAAGAGGTTCTGTGACGGGGGTGGGGCCTGGGGTGGGGGGGCTGGGGGGGTTGCATCCATTAGAGCAGAAAAGAAGGAAAATGCTTCAGGAACCCCACCAACCCTTCTCCCTAAATGGCATCAGGTGACACTCCATCCAGCGGGGTGCCATCAACATTCAGCACTGACGCCTGGCATGCTGTGGAGGCAGGATTTTCCCATTCATGCATACAAAGTGACAGGCTAGATCCTTAGCCAATGGTGAGATCCTTTTCCCGTGTCATCTGCCCCACATCATCCACTCAAGCTCAGGAGGAAGACAGGTGGCAGCCAAGTGTGGACCCCTCCCCAGGGCCAAGCCCACGGGCTCAGTTTAGTGAGTCTCTCCCAGTCTCCTCCAGAGCATTTCAAATGATAAGGGGGGGCCGCAGGCTGTTGGCATGACAAGGCCCCTTACTCCTACAAGACATCCTTCAGGGGACTTTGGGGACGTTTGTCTCCCAGCTAGTTCATGAGCCTTGGTGCCCTGGTGGTAGAATATTCCAGGCATCTGCCAGCAGATCCTGCAGGATCCCAGTGTTCCTGCCCTGCAAACGGTCACCTATGTCAACACCTGACCTGGAACTGCCCTGTGCGTTGCCTCCACTCCACACATCCCTTGTCCCTTTGGGGAACTCAGTGTCACCAGAGGATGCTGAGGCGAGACAGGGTGGTAGATCAGGGATCCTTGGAGTCTACGGCCTGCCACCTGTGGCCCAGCCACCCCCGCCTCTGCCCTCCTCTACAAACCCTACCCTTGTCTCCAGACCCCAAGAGACAAGCATGGGTTGTCCAGGACGCGCCCTCTGTGACCTCCTCTTTCTCCTTCCTCCAGGGAGAGGCAGGACTAGATGGAGCCAAAGGAGAGAAGGGGGCCCAGGGAGAAAAAGGAGACCGAGGGCCTCTGGGCCTACCCGTAAGTATCTCAGCCAGCAAGACCGCTGTGAGGAGCCCAGCGGGTGGCCCTATGGGGCCGGGAGCAGGTGGGCAGGGTGCTGGGAGTAGCCACTCAAAAACTCCAGGGTCTCAAATTCTGAGCGTCTGTTCCAGAGCTCCGAAGGCCTTCCTTTCCCACCAGGGAAAAACCTTGGGCTCTAATTCCCTTTCCTAGGGTCTCCTCCAGGTGTTCTGGGAAAATAAAAGCTAAATAAGACAGGGCCCCACCCAAGGCAAGTCCAGGGGAGAGGCAGACTAGCCTGAGGACAGCCCCAGGACCTGCTTGTGCCCAAGGCAGGGCCATCACAGTCTCCCTTGGGAGCCGAGCTTGGAGAGTTTGGGAAGAGTGAGACCATGAGGATATTCTCCATCTCACCCGTTTTCCCAGAAGGACCCCAAAGAACCCCTGCTTTCCCCTCTTAAGTACTACCCACAGCAGCAAAGCATGTAAAAAGTCCTGGTCCCAGCAGGGTAAGGCCACTTGTACCCCAGGCTCCAGAGAGCTCTGATCTCAGCCTGCCCAGGGCTCACGGCCCCGTTCCTGGTGAGGGCTTCTCAGAAGGTACCTTCTTGTCTAGAAGTAGGGGCTGGGCCCGATGAGTCCCTTTGCTCCCAACTCCAGTGGCCTGATGGCCTTTTACCCTTCAGTGTGTCCTGGTGATCACGCTACAGCCCACTGAGATTGGCACTCTGGATTTGTTTTGCAAGTGCTGGAAGGAGCTTTAGTGCTCCATCTCCCTTATGGTCACTTGAGGTCACATATGAGGTTGGTAACTAAGCGGGGTCAGAGGCTGCTTCTCCACTGAGGCCACAGCCTTGTAAAGGGACTCCTTTCAGCTACTCAGACTCCTCCGGCCCCACCCCAGGGAACCACAGAGAGCAAAATAGCATGGGGCAGTCCTTTCCCCTGGCTCAGCAGAGCCTGAAGCTCTGGTTCTGTAATCTCAGCCACCCAACAGCAAAGCGAAAGGTGTAATGACACTCTGATAAGTGCAACGAACGTAAGATTTGCTTGAGGTGCTACAGAAAACTAATGACTTTAGCAGACATTCCCCCATGTCGCAAACTGCATCCAGAATGATTAAGTACACTTTTCCATGGAAGCACCTTCCTTCCCCTCAACCACAGACCTCTCCTCATGCACACTTATGGCCCTGACCTCCCCAGAGAATGTTGGAGAATTTAGTCAGAGTTTGGCATGCCAATGGCACCGTGAGTGCTCGGGTAACAGAAACAAAGAAAGTTCCAGATGAAGGACAAGTCCCCAGTCTCCGTTGAATTCTTCAACTTTCAGTAGAGCCATGGATCAGAGAAATACCTTGCCCAGCTTAAGAAAACTGTAGAACGAGTCTAGTCCTAGACGGCAGGTCACATGGGCTCCGGGGGTCAGTAGGGAGTGATGGCACCTGTGGTACCCCAGATGCCCAAATGCCTTTCCCCTGGGGAGCAGCCCCTTCTCAGCTCAGCTGATGGTTGCCTTGGAGGAAGGAGCATTTCACGATCTTTCAATTTTTCAAAGGAAGCTGGACATCCAGGATTTTGTATGAAATCTCCCCATTTTCTAATTTTAGATCAAATTTATTTGCAACCCTGCAGCCCAGACAATGTATTCCGTGGCACACATGAGGCCTGAGGTTCTGAGTGTGTGTGTCCTCTGCTCCAGGCCTCATAAGACAACGGTGTTAATGCTACATAGACACAGTAAATGGCTATTAGCTCTAGTTGTTTCCTGGCTGGAGCCCTAGTATAGACTTTTTCTCCCCCCTCCACCGTGTCCTGTTGAGTCCCTCTCTGTTGCACTCCATAAGTGGTCCTCGATGCTAGCAGTGCACTGGAGTCACCATACCATCACCCAGGCCCAGTCGTAGAGACTGGTTACATTGGGCCACGCTGGAGCCTGGGCCTCTGTATTATGCAACTTCACCCCAGAGGATGCTGTGTGCAGCAGGAGTTGAGGACCCTGGCTCTGGCCTGTGAGTCAAGATCAGTCCCAAAATGATGTGATCCTAACTCTGAGAACCAAGTCCTTGTGGGGTTCTATCCAACCGGGAGAATCCTTTCCTGGGGAGGAAGCAGCCTGCTGTCCACCCTTCTCTGCAGGTTTCCCTCCACCTTTAAAATCCTGAGGTTGAAACCAGGCATGGTAGCACACACCTTGGGAGGGAGCATCTTGGGAGGCTGAGGCAGGAGGATTGCAAGTTCAAGGTCAGCCTCAGCAAATTAGAGAGGCCTTAAGCAACTTAGCAAGTCCCTGTCTCAAAATTTAAAAACAATAAAAAAGACTGAGTGTGTGGCTCAATGGTTAATTGAGTTCAGTCCCCGAAAAAAAAAAAAAAATCCCGAGGTTGAGGCCCTCTGGAAGCAATCTCCAAGAACTCAGCCCTTAATAGTTAGAGTACAGCAACAACGACCCCACTGTGGCCTCCTTCCTTTCTGGCTTGTAACTTTGAAATCTTGAGAGAATGGCCCCCGGTTTTCCTAAATGGATCACGGGACAGCTTCAGAGCCTAGCATTGGAGCAAGAGTTCCTTCCTACCATGGATCTGTGGTCAGCAAGGAGTGAGGCCGCTGCCGAGCAGACGGCTCTGAGCAGCACCCATCTGCCCACCCCTTTGCCACGAGGGACATGTGACTTAGGCCCATCATCCAGTCAGCTTTTTCTATAAAAGGGTGCTTGTCTGGGAGCGTAAGGATGGGTTGAGTTTAGGTCAAGTTTTGCAAACTGTTAAGTCTCAGGCATTGTTAGTGTTAGTGTTAGTGTTATCATCACGGGACCAACTCCTCCCACCAGGCCAGCTTCTACTGGCTTTCAAAACTCAGCACCGAGGCCAGTACCAACAACATGTCCCAAGGGCACGTTTATGTGCTGGAGACAGGTATGGTGGCACACCCCTGTAATCCCAGCAGCTCAGGAGGTTGAGGCAGGAGGATCGCAAGCTCAGCTCAGTGTTAGCCTCAGTAACTTAGCGAGGCCCTAAGCAACTCAGCAAGACCCTGTCTCTAAATAAAATATTAAAGTTGGGGTGCTGGGGATGTGGCTCCATGGTTGAGTGCTGGAACTCAGAGCTGGGTCCCTGGGGTTGGGGAAGGGGGTCCGATCTCAATAGATTTGCAAAAAGAGACTGGGAAGACCCCTCACCTGGGCCCCCCTCTGGTAAGCCTGTCCCCCGCCCCAGTGAAGCCCATCCTAGGAAGAACATGAGGCTCCAATTCTCCCCAGGATTTCCTTTCTGATGCCCCTTCCCCAGAGCACTGAAAGCCCTTGAGAGAGGGGCTGGAAGGAGCGAGGGCGCAGGGTGGACCCGAGCAGCCGTCAGCCTTGGTCCCTCCAACCTGCTCACAGCCGGCCACAGCCTCGGTGTCTCCATGCTTTCGTTGGTTTCCATGTAAATGCCGCTCCCTGTCCCCCATCGTGTTGAAGTGCCAGCATTTATGTCTGTCCAAGTCACTGCTCTACTCACCTCTTCCCTCCCTGTTGTCCCCTTTTTCTCCCCCCACCCATTCCGCCCTCCCCCTTCTCTTGGTCAAACTGTGCCCTTCGTCCAGGGAGCTTCAGGTTTGGACGGCAGGCCTGGGCCACCGGTGAGTGTCACTTCTCTGTTACCCCTCACCCTGCCCCCCCCATGCCCAGCCTGTGACCCCTCTGTCTGTCCCACTGTGGCCTTGTTTCCCCTGTGAGTCGTGCCTTGTCCCTTGTAGGAAGATCCCATCCACATTTAGCAGAAGCGTTTTTCCAGGCCTCTGGACCGCGGAGGCTGGCTTGGTCTGAACTCCCCTGTCCCCAGTCTGCACCCAGGGACCCCAGACATGCCAGCTGTCAGGCACGGGAGGCTGCTCCTGCAGCACCCACCCGGACCTTGAAGGAATGCTGAGCTCACCCTGGGGGTTTGGACCCGTCCCCAGCAAACATGACCGTGTCTATATGTGCCCGTCACTCTGTGTCATCTTCATGCTGTGGCTCTGTCCATCTTCTGTCTGCCCGTGAGGGCTTCCCAGTCCTGTGCAGCCACCAGCTGGTGCTGGGGAGGAGGGTGGCATGGAAGAGTGAGGAGCTGGAGGAGCACAGAGGCCAGTCCCAGCTCAGTGTCCCCAGGACACGTTAACCACACCTCTGCCAGTGACAACACCATCACTCGGCAGGACAAGGGAGGGGACCCTCCAATCCCCTCTCTATTTCTCAAGATTCCAAAAAATGGGCATGCCTCACTCCTGACCTCCCCGAGCATGCTGCGAGGTCATCGGAGCTCTGGTGCTCCTGGCTGATGCATGGTACCTCTTGTGGGGTTGGTCACTGACTGTCAAGGGCCGGGAGACTGGGCTTCCTGCTCAGGAGCCATCCCAGAGCCGAGCACGTGCCCAGCTTCTTCCAGCCGCTGAGCCCTAGCTCTGCCTTGTGGGTGGGGTGCTTTCAAGGCCACATGGCCATGTCCTGCCAGGAAGATGAGCTTCTGGTGAGCTGGTGGAGTGGCACTTAGGAGAGAGGAGAACTTGCAGAGACAGAGGGAGGCTGACCTTCCCGGGGGGCTTGCAGGCAGTGCCAGGAGGACCTAGGACCTTTAGAGAGAGGAGGGCACAGGCGGCCCCATCAGAGCCTCGACTTCATGAATGCTGCTCTGTGCCCTCCTAAAGAGGAGGAGTTTAGCCTGGGTGGTGGGGCACGCCAGGCGGGGGCAGGGGACCACTTAGGCCCATGAGTTTAAGACCAGCCTGGGCAACATCCTGACAGCCATCTCGAAAATAAAAAAATTAAAAAGAGAGAGAGAGAGAGAGAAAGAGAAGGTGACATGGACACAGCTAGCCCGTGATGACACATCTTCAGAGCCCCTGTGCATTGGCGGGCAGCCCCCCAGTTTCACCAACAGAGCCGTGACTGTTCTTGAGAATCCTGTGCCTCACTCCCCCACCACAACCCCCTCCCACAGCACACCTGACGCCAGTGTCTGGTCAGAGCTGGGGGCTGATCTGACCTTGGCAGAGAAGCCATGACCCCCCCTCAGCAGCTCATCCTTCTGTCTTGGGCAGGGGACGCAGTGAAACACATGTACTCTGTCCTCTTTGATCCCCCGCTTTATTTTTTTCTCATGACTTTAAAGGAGAATGTTTGGGGGAGAAAAGACTCCAGCCCTGCCCAAGCGACTAGCTGTGTCTGAGTGGGCGCTGCCCAGGGTCAGGCCCGGCTTTCACACGGGACTGGGAGCAGACACGTAGGTCACCCTCTTCAGTGCACAGAGGGGAACACTGCCACCCAGACAGGCTGCTTCCAGACAGCGTGGGAGTCTTAGGCCTTTGCAGCAGGACTGGAGCCTGGTCCAGGGCCTGGGGAGCCCTGTTCTGGGCTGTCACCCTGATCTGGACTGTCACCTTGGCAGTTCCTCAGTGGCACATGCCCATGGCCTCCCTTCTTCCTCACAGTTGTCCATCTGTGCACCGAGCTGACCTGGTGGCTTTTCTCACGTGGAGAAAGTCAGAATTTTCCCACTTGCTTGAGCCCCACCTTTCCCAGAGACACCCAGAGCTCCAGAAATCACCCCCAGGCCCAACCAAGCCCCCCGCCCTTGCCTGAGTGAGACAGAGAAAGGAGACTGTGAAATCGAGGCTTGGTCCAGTCTGGCTGCAGGTGGGAACCAGGGGAAGGTACTTGATGGTGCCACAGGAAGCCCTGGTCCATCTCCAAGCAACGCCAGCCCCCACTCCCTACCGCCCTGAGTTAGGAGAGGTCGTGGCCCACCTCTCTGCAGGCCCATGAGGTGCAGGCTCCCGAGGCACACTAACTAATCCCCTCCAATCCAGTCTGTTCCCAGGACGCGGGGTGGGCTCAGAAGCCATGGCCAGAGACAGGTCTGCTGGATGGCCCTCTCACGCCTGCCTCTCTATGTGCATCTGCCTTGGTCTCTGTGGCATGAAGACCCTCCTGCTGCATGTGAAGCTGCGACAGCAAAGGGGTGCCCACCCTAGGCCCCACCCCCGTGACAGGGTCACTTCCCTCCCAAGTGCTTCTGGGAGCAAACTCGGCAACCACTCTGCCATTTTCAGCCTTGGCAAGCTTGGCTGTGACATAAAAGGGTTTCATCCCCCAAATCTGGCTCTGAGGCAGGGGCCAGTGCTCTTTCCTCCAAGGCCCCCAAGCTCCAAAAGGATCATAAATGGCCCCATCAAATGGCCACCCTGAACAAGCCTGGCCTCGCCAACCCTGAAAACTGGGCCCTGGACCTTGCTCATCTCCAGCGGTCGGGCGGGACTCCCAGGGCTCCCCAGCAGCCAGCCCCTCAACTCTCCTTTCTTTCACCCCCTCAGGGTACCCCAGGACCAATTGGAGTTCCAGGCCCAGCTGGACCAAAGGGCGAGAGGGTGAGAGCTCGGTGGGCGGGAGGGCGTGTTGCAGGCCACCCTTCCTCAGCCTCAGCACCCAGGACCCAACGGGGTCCCCACGACAGCCGCAGGGGGCTCAGCCCTCATTGCTGCCTTCAGCTGTCACTCCTGGTCACTCTCCAGCAGCCTGGGGGAGCCAGGAGGGCCTGGGGGAGGGGGAGCCTTTCGAGTGCCACAAGTGGACAGAGATGAGACGGACGCTTCCTCCACTTGGGTTTCTAGTCACCTGTCACCTGTCATGGTTCAGTCTGACAAGGCCCCAGGGGGTGTGATGACTACATGTGCCTAAATTTCATAATGAGGTAGGGAAATGGCACAGACAGAGCACCAGGTGTTTAGAAAGACCCTTAGAGGACATCAAGCAGTCAGGAGGCCAGGGTGTCAGGCATGGTCCCCATAGTCACTGAGATGAGTGGCCTTGGCAATGTAAGGTGACACCTGAGATCCAGCCCCATCCCACGCCAAGTGGGTGAGAGGTGAGGGTAGAGGAGGCCAGTGTGTAGGACAGCCACCTGTCTTCCTGCACCGGGAAGCCCCTGTTTCCACACTCTCAGGAGGGGGGCTCTCTGGAGGGCAGGCTGGTCCCCAGGGACACCTGTGGACTTCTCCACCTGCACCAGCAGCTCCCTTCTCTTCATCCACCCACCTTGCTGACCATCTCCGGGACGCAGAGGGTGGGCATCTCCCACAGAGGGGCCTGGGCTGCTCTGAGATCACTGCCACACAAGGAAACGAGATGACGCTGAGGTTTCAGGGAAGAAACCATAGCTCCCTGCCCTTCCCCTTCTCTCGGCCACCTTCGTGTCCCTCTTTCTCCTCCCCTGCTTCTCTCTCGGGCCAACCAGTACCCTCAGGACACTGCTCAGTCCTTCCAGAGGGCCTTGGGGGCCAGGCACTGCTGGAGGGAGAGTGAAGGGATTCCAAGTCCCTCCAGAGCAGAGTCTGCACCCGTGACACCCACCTCTCTCCCAGACCTTGCTTCCAGAGGGTTCTTTGAGGAGGCCGGAGAGGCTCTCAGTCTTTGTACCAGAATAGGAGCTGGTTATGGAAGACTGGTACCTCATCAGGGAGGGTTCATGGTTTCTTTCTCTCGTTTCAGGGCAGCAAAGGAGACCCAGGGATGACAGGACCAACAGGAGCAGCTGGGCTTCCTGTGAGTCTGGTGGAATCAGAGGTTTCTCTCTGCCCACCACTGTCCCCCGCCACCCAACAACGAGGTCAAAACAGTGTCCAGAACCTGAAGCACAAATCTCGGGCTGAGGGAGAAGTCTCATTCCCATGATAGAGGGAGCTGCCAAGAGGCCACTATGAGGTGCTAGAACTTCCTGGGGTCCCTGGCCGGGGACCAGGTGCTCAGCCCTCTGGCCCATCTCAAAGGATGCAGTAATGTCCCAAGCCCTTCTACTTGAGCCTCTGTCATGGACACAGAGGGGCCTCCCAAGTGAATGTGCCATGGTTCCTGCCCTCGAGGAGGGGCAAAATCAACTCCAGATCTCTATGTCACAGAAAGGAGATGTGCTGTGAGTCACAGAGCTTTCTCAGGGCAGCTGGACCTCAGGGAATGGACCTAGCATCCATCTGTAGTACATTCACCTGTTGGCTTGTTGTAAAGGTCCAGTGTCTGCCCAAAAGAGCCTGGACCTCTGCTTTTTCCCATCCACTTGAAGACTGAGCACATGTGGCCTGGGTGGGCTTGTCTGGGCCAGTCCCCCTCCCGCTCGTTCCCCTGGAGCAACTGCACCTTGAAAGAGGGTCTGAGAAATTGCAAAGTCATTGGCTAGCAAGGGCCTGGCAGGAGAGCCAAGGAATTCTCCTCCACCAAGAGCACTTCGTGCCTGACTGCTTGGCCTCAGACCCACCACTCCTCCGTGTGCGCCATCTTGGAAGAACATGACTACAAGCCAGGATATAGGCTGGAGAGCAGGATGGCGATGTGGCTCAGTGGCTAGGTGCCCCGTGTTCAATTCCCAGTACAAAAAAAAAAATAAGAAGAAGAAAAGAAAAGAAAACTCATTTGCCTCTAGGTCAAGTCCCCCTCCTCTAAAATGGGGACAATCAATCCTGTCCCTGCTGAATTAGGGGTCCATAAAGCTCTTTCTGAGCCTGGAGGGAATGACTGCCTGACCGTTCTATGTCTTTCCCATTAATGTGTCTTTCTGTCTCTGATTTATTGCAGGGTTTACATGGACCACCCGGGGACAAAGGGAACCGGGTAAGTCTGAGCCCTACACTTGAGCGCTGGTTACTAACGTCTTTCTGAAGGGCTGGAATGATCAACAAGGGATTCTTAGCCCAACATGGGAAATACCGTTTCTCCTGATAAATCACTCTAAATCGAAAGACATAAGAATGAGGCCTTTATCCACACACAGCATACAGATAGGCGGGGGCCTAATCTTGAAATTGAAGCGTGTGTGTGTGTGTGTGTGTGTGTGTGTGTGTGTTTCCACATTCCCCGGGGACACTGAATTCCGGTGGCTGTCGGCTTAGCATGGCCATACAGAGCCCAGTGTCCAGCGCTCTCCATGTTGCCCTGATAATGGCCCCTAAATGATGCTTTCAGACCCATTCCTACCTTGTCCTCACCTTCTGCCAGGGTACTGGTAAGCAAGAAAAACCCAGAGGAAAGCAGACAGCTGAGTCAGCAGCCCAGACCTTAAGAAAATACCACGATTTCTCCTGGAGTCAACAGGACTCTGAAATGAATTGTGCTTTCCAGACCCCCTTCCCTCCTGCCGTTTTTACCACGGCATGCTAACTGTTCACGGCACCCTCGGCCTCTTGATGGCTTACGACATGTGCCACAGCCTTGGCTACTTGGGTCCAGCTGTGATCATTTAACTATATCTGACCCAGAGATGACCTGTAGGTGCTTTCTAGAAGGTCTCTGTTTCTACCTCACAGGGGTTCTCTCTTGGCTGCACATGCCCCCTAGAGGCCCAGGAGCATCTTCTAGTGCGTCATAAAATCCAAGGATCTTAGACAGGAAGGAATGGGAGGAACAGATTGATGGAGAAATGCAACCTGGAAAGATAATAAAATGTACTGAGGTCCCCCCGAGAGCTAGGGCACACACCTGTATTCCAGAATGCAGCTCTCTGAACACTGATACCATGTCCATGGACAGAAAGTCCCAGGTGCTCTGTGTTTACGTACGGCAGTAGTTAATTCCATTTCCTTCCACTTAAGAAGCGTTTCCACCCTCAAGGTTATACAAAATTATATACAAGAGGAAGTGAGGGGAAAGGGGGAAAAAAACAAGGGAGAGAAATGAATTACAGTAGATAGGGTAGAGAGAGAAGATGGGAGGGGAGGGGATGGGGGATAGTAGAGGATAGGAAAGGCAGCAGAATACAACAGACACTAGTATAGCAAAAAAAAAAAAAGAAGTACTGAAATATTAATAATTGTCATTAAAGTGAGGACTTTTTATGCACTTTCACATTTTCCTATATTTTCCAAATTTTTCTATAGAAAACTACTTTATACCTTTATACCCAAAGAAACAATGGACTATCCTTTCTTCATTTAAATCTTGAAAAAAAATTTTGGCTTCCTAATGTGAAATAAAAAAAATTACCTGTCAAAAAAAAAAGAAGCGCTTCCTGAGCACTCCTCTGTTCCCAAACACTCTTCACTGGCAGTTGGTCAACACCACTCCAATTTCCCCCACAAATTCTATAAACCAGAGAGAGCAGACAGAGCTACCCCTGCCAGACTGTCCATGGCAAGACTCAGTCTAGAAGTCATTGGCCAGCAAGGGCCTGGCAGGAGGGCCGAGGAATTCTCCTCCTCCAAGAGCACTGTGGAACAGGCAAACCCACTGATGGCCGGTCTTTCGGGCCTCTCTGTGATCATTCCAGCCCTTCCTTGGCATACTGACCTCCTTTCTAACTTATTTCTAACATGTTCTGGTTTTCTTTATTATAGTCCACTTGTGAAATCGATTTCTTAAAAGACTTTTTCAGTTGGCTGAAGGCACTGAGCCATGTGAAGATTGCAGATGACGACAAGGGTGTTGCTCGGGAGGTGGAGGCAAAGTGCCCTTGTCACAGGTGGAGGGAGGGGGAGGAGACAGCCCAGGCTGGAGACTCGGATGCCAAAGCAATTGGTGTTATGATGATCCTCTGAGGCCAAGATATTCATGTCCCCTTCCTGGTGTTTAACACTGCCCCTGTCCCATGTCTAAATTAGGAATGTGTCATTTAGGCTAAGTCAAGTTCAGAAAACAGTAAAGTAGCTCAATGCTTCCTTGGAGTTCACCAGAAAGAGCTGGGTGGCTTATCCCAAAGAGCATGTTTAGAACCCAAGGCACAGTCTGCACCCTTCATCCAAGAGACCTGACTTGCAGGTGCTCCAAGGGTCTTTTCTAAATCCCGGCCTCCTGGCTCACACCTGGTTCCACCTCTCTAGGCACTGCTCTGAGATATGAGGCCTTGGTAATGAAGCCTCCTAAACAAAGAAAGGCCCAGCAGGCTGGCGCAGGCTGGCACAGGGCTTTGGACTTTGTTTGGGTTTGTTTTTCTTCCTGAAAGCTCAGAATCTTGATGTTTCAGTCCAGGTGAAATGCCAGAGGGTGAGGGCAAGCATTCTGGTTAGAAACCGTGTTACCTGGAGGTGAAGCTAGAGAGGCTCAAATCCCCCACACACCTGAGTTTGGGAGGAGGCTTCCTGTAAGACAGCCCTAAGCTTTGCCCTCATCAAGCCTGGGGGATCCAGCAGAGATTTGTTCTAGCCTTCAGTGGGCTAAGACAACCTTAAAATGAGGCTGCCCTGTGTCCCAGCCACGGGTGGCCTTATAACCTCTTTCCTGTGTTGGAAGAAAGAAAGAAGGTCCTCGTAGAGGTGGGCCAAGGCCCAGGTCCAAAGTAGGGAGCCTAAGGCTGCCCCAGACAGCAAGAACAACACTATACCCTTGTCACTAAGGGCACCCTCTCTCTCTCTAAGTAGCTCTGTGAATTTGACCCAAGAACCATGTTTAGGAATCAGTCAGAGGACAAAAGGGAGCATGAGTCCAGCCATGTGGTCATCAGAGAGTTGGGGTGTTACCATGGAGCTGCCTGAGAGCTGGCCAACTGGAAAGGTCTGAGCATGCTGTGAGGAGCCTTGGCACTCCCAGATGCCTGCCTGGGGTGTGTGCACGCGCGCGCGTGTGTTTGCATGCATGTGTGCGTGCATGTGTATGCGTGTGTGTGTGTGTGTGTGTGTGTGTGCACGTGTGTCCCTTCCTGAGCCCTCTGCATCCCAACTCCTCCTCCTCCACACTCTTCTGGCCTGAGCCTGCCTCTTCCTTCCTTTATTCCTTTGGTCTTTCTCCCCCAATATGCTCACCCCTGGGAACCCCATGACCCTCATCCTCTCCCTTCCCCTTCTCCCCTTGCAATTTATTTCCTCTGAAATCAATTTCATACATTTATATCTATCATTTTAAAAATCTCTGCCTTGACTTTATTTGCCCCTTACCAGCTAGAATCCCTCCCTGCTGGGCCTCTTCTGCCCCACTGCAGGTGGGGACGGGGGGGGGGGTGGAGGAAAGCTCCTGGCCCAATACCTGTGAAGGCTCCCGAACATGTTCCACCCTGTGACCCTTGGGCCAGTCATCCAGGGCTGGACTACCCCACCTCCGGACAGCTTTGCCCATTGATCTCCTGACCCAAAGAGAACAAGGGGCTGCACTCCAAGATGTACCATGGTTTCCCCACCCAAAGAGCTGATCCACCACTTGGGAATTGCTTATGTTATGATGTTCTCGTCGGTGGACATGTCCTCAAGCCAAGGGGACTGTACCTAGTATGCACATACATGTTTTTTAAACACATGTCATTTTATAATTCATTTAGAATAATGCATTGGCAATTGCAGACAACCTCTGGAATCAAGAAATTGGGCAATTTTCAAAAATCCAGGGAAACATCAGAAGTATTTTTAAAGACTACCTCTTTCTAACAACTGAAGACTGTGCTGTTTGCCACTACAGGAACATGGCAGACACAAAGCTCCAACCCTAAGATTTGCCTCTGGAAGCAGCTTTAGTTCCTATACTAACAGGAAATAATAGTTATTATTATTAGGAATTATGACTTACTGAGCACATACTATACGTTATTATTAAGAAGCATTTAATATTTACAAAGACTTCACAACAAATCATTAAAGTGGGTGTCTGTACCCATTTTACAGATAAAGAAACTGAGACTCAGAGAGGTTATGCAGCTTCCCCAAATCAGACCACTGACCTATGGCAGAATCAGCTCTCACTCCAAACCTTTGTTCTCCTCAACACACAGGAGAAACCCTGTGCAAGTCCCTTAGTCTTCCTAAGAGAGTTCCTGGGAAAACTCTTAAGGGACATACTTGGCCACTTTTAAGGAAACACAACGTATAAAAATCCAACTGTAAGTTCATTACAAGGTAGATTTTTTTTTTGGTATCAGGGATTGAATCCAAGGATTTCTACTCCTGAGCTTCACCCCCAGCCAGTACCCCCTCTTTTTTACTGTATTTTGAATCAGAGTCTCACTAGGTTGCGGAGGCTGGTCTTGAACTTGTGATCCTCCTGACTCAGTCCCCTAAGTCACTGGAATTACAGGCAGGCACAATCAGCCTAGCTTGATACTTCATTTTTAAGAATTTCCCACAGCCTTTCTTTAAATGAACCCTGACATTTAAAAAAAAAATTAGGGCTCAGTTTAGAAAGATGACATCTACTGAAGCTTCTCAGAAATACATGAATTCCTTGAACCATCATGTCCATCCACAAATAGCTGTCTACAACAAAACAGAGTACACAGAAACACCACCTGACTTCACACCAGTGTGAACCATATGGGAGGACCCAGCTGAGAGCACGCACACACAGGTGCACGTACACACACCTGCAGGCACGGGCACATACCCACACTGTTACACAGGCCTGCACCCTGCACTTGCACGCACGAGCAGAAGGACACCCAGGGCTCCACCTAAAATCACTTTGCCTCCTAAGAGAATGTCAGAGGGCTGAACAGTGATTGGGACAAAAGGCACTCAGCCCAACGCCCTTCAAAAATAGACCCTCCAGCAGAGGGAAGGTGATGTCCCTTCAGCATCCAAGGGACATACTTGGCCACTTTTAAGGAAAGTGATTCTTGATTCCAGAGGTTGTCTGCAATTTCATCTCAGACCCTCTCTGGGCTCTTGTACCTTCAGTCCCCATTTCCCACCACCTCTGGCTTGGAGGTAGCCCTGCCTCCTTGTCCCCCACCCACCTTCCTGGGCCAAACTCTCAGGTGCTTCAAGCAGAGATGTGGGTGTGGACCTCACATCCTACTGGGGAGACTATTCTAATGAAAAGAATCTCCTTTTCCTTCTTTCATTTTCTTTTTCTATCTCTAACCTTAACATATGAATGACCCTAAAGTTTTGATGTTCTTTTTTTTTTTCCTTGAACTAAACCATTACTTACAGGGGGAAAGGGGAAAGAAAGGATCTAGGGGGCCTAAAGGGGATAAGGGAGACCAAGGAGCACCTGGATTAGATGCCCCCTGTCCACTGGTATGTTTTCATTTCTCAATTGCATTGTTCTGGTTTTTTCCTTGAGGTTTACAAGATGGAAACAAAGAAGGCAAATAGAGTATCTGTTCCCTTGAAATCCTGCAGGCTGTTGGTATTGCCTTAAAACCACAGCTGCAAATAATTAAGGCTAAATCCTTTTCCTTTGAATGCTCTTCCTTTGAAGATGCAGAACAATGGATGCTTGGAAGTGAAGAAACCATGTGGAGAGGAAACTGGGGCGGAGGCCTTGGCTCTTGGGTTCCAGCATGGCTCTGGGAGCCAGGGTAGCCCTTGGGGGCCATGAATTTGCCTTCTTTGTTTTGGGCCACTTCGGTGGCCAGCGGTTTGGTTGTCTCAATGCTCACTCGGTCAGGATGCAGGACACCAGAGTTAGCATCTCCTGAGGGTCACTAATACTTCTGGGCAGAACGAGGCCAGACCAGGGGCTTCTCCGCACAAAGCCTCCGAACACCCGCCAGCCCCCTAAAACCCAGAAAGCGGGAGACAGACACCCAGCAGGAAGGCACCCCAATGAGCCAGGATCTAAAGATTTGTGGCCCCTCCGCCAGGCTTCCCAAGTGCTTTTCAATCCATGTGAAGGTTCTAAAAATTATGACGGGCTGAAGTTGAAGTTACCTGAGATTATTTGGTGTGGGTCTGTAGAGGGAGGTGTGGGTCCACAGAGGGGGCTGGCTGTGCGTCATGAGCTCTCCCGAGTGCAATGAGAGCTCAAGGCTGACCTGGGAGATGGGGGATCAGCTGGCGTCTTACCTTTATTCGTTGGTGACTTAAGGGTCCTGCATCCTGGCCAGGGTAGGACTGTGCCTCTCCACTCCGCAGCTGGAGCTGGCCAGCCTTGACCTAAATAATCATCGTGGTTGGTTTCATGAACAGGGACACCGAGGTTTTAAAGGAGAGAAAGGGGAGCCAGGGTTACCAGGGCTGGACGGACTGGATGCCCCCTGCCCATTGGTATGGCACCACCCTCCCTTGCCTGCATGGCCAATTTGGGCTTCCCTACGTGTGTGGTTTGTACCTGCGTGCCCCCACATTCCTGTTCCTTCCGCCCAGCTCCCACTTCCTGTGGTGTCTGTAGACACCAAGGGTCACCCTGCCTCTGCTGGGGCACCCGGCCATGCTGCCCTCTTGCATGCAAAGTTTGCTGGGGTGTTTTCTTGGCCTCCCGCAGCCGCTTCTGCAGCACATCTCCTTGTCTGGGCCATCCTCCCACCCTTGATGTAGGACAGGCAGGCTGGACACCTGAGGAATGATCAGGAAGCAGGTTTATGGCTTCAGCGGTACAGAGGAGGCTTGTGCCTAAAAAAAAAAAAAATCTCTGGACCATGAGTCTGGGGAAATTCTTTGAACTTTATACCCAGTGGGAGGAGAGGTTTGAAGGTTTACATGAAAAGTGCTTTTTGTTCCATTTTTTTAAGACTAGACAGACATTTCACAAGTCTTTACCACAGAAAG
Source organism: Spermophilus citellus (assembly GCF_964194105.1). Lineage (NCBI taxonomy): Eukaryota > Metazoa > Chordata > Mammalia > Rodentia > Sciuridae > Spermophilus > Spermophilus citellus. The sequence goes on from NC_138195.1 coordinate 44,051,116, forward strand.
CAGAAGTAACAATTCTTGGTTCACCATCAAGTTAGCGGGCAAATTTAGCTTTTGCAAGACACAGCACTTGGCCCTTACAGAAAATAGGAAGCTCCAAACCACTCTGAGTTCTTTGCAGAAATTTTTGCTGCTATTCTGTTAATAAGAACAATTATGATGAGTCTCTGGAGAAGCTTAATTACAGAGAGAGTCTTTTGGATACAAATTACCGGGTCCGCTTCACCCTAGGGCAGTTGGGGCTGCATCTGAGCCTCATTGCCCAACTGCTCCTAGGCAGATCTGCCACCTGCGTCCAAACTAGAAAAGCGGAGGTCCTCTGGATAGCTTCTTAGAACTGTGACTCCTTTTTCTTCCTGTGTGTAGATGAACACCTGGCAAAACGTCGGCCTGCACCCCTGCCCCTTCCACCCCTAGCAGTTTGGCAGTTTGGCAGGGGACAGGTGGACGTGCTTCTAGACATAGGGCAGGCTGAGAAGTGCCAGAACTGTGGTGGAGAAGAGGGCTACCTGCCTATTCTTCCAGGCTGGGTCACTGTCTAGGTGACACCATCAGAACTAGGGGATAGTCCCAGATCAGGTGTTCAGATCCCAAAGGGTTCATCCTCATGTAAATCCCTGAAGACATTACAAGACCCTCGCTTGAGGTCCTGGTCACTCATCTTCCAGTGGCTCATGCTGAAGAGTCTGGGGGAGATGGAACAGGCAGGAGGCAGGGAGATGGCCAAGGATCTCCACGTAGTCCTCTTAACTAACTACAACAGAAGAAGGTGGCCCTTGATTCCAAGGGGACTGGCCCAGGAGGCTCCTGCTGGCCCTGCGCTTCCCTAGGAAGGCGGGAGCTCAGCCTCACGTCCCTGCCCTGGAGTCACTCAGGAATCCTCCTTGAATGAAAAACAGTTTAGGAGTGACTATAAAACCCCTTGAACGACACTGGGGACATTTTAAGACCAAAAGACCAAAAGGTGAGCGCAGGACGAGCAGGCAGAGCAGCACGCTTCCGGACCCCGCCCGTCCTGCGCGTTGACCCCCCGCCCCGCCTGCGGCAGGCGCATGCGCATTTCTTAACCGTGGAGTAACCCTTGGGCTGCGACCCCCACACACCACCGCCTGAGAACCCTGAGCTCTGAGGCCGCCGGCCGGGCTGCCCTCGTACTCCTGCACTTGCTGCTTCTTCTCTGCCAGCCGGCACCCATCCGCTGCCCCTGTCACCATCCACGTCCCAGTGGGAATACCTCGCAGCCCACGGAGGCTGGGCTCCCTCCCAGAGTCCTGTGTGCAGAGTGGCACAGCGCAGCCTGGTGGGCCGAGAAGGGGACAAGGGTCACCGTAGAACTGTGGGATGCACTCCTGCCATCCCCTCCCGACCCAGAGGGTTAGCCGTTTCCACAGTTATGTTTTCTCCAATAACATCCCATAACCATGTGCCTTTGCCTTTTAATTTTTTGTGGGAATGCCCATAACTTCCCTTTCTCATTTCCCATCCCACCTCCTGCATTGTGTTCTTGTGGCCCTGGGGGCAGGGGAACTATAGATCAGGACATGAGATAACTAGATGCTGCGCTGCGCTGCTGAATGCCAGGTGATGAGAGGTTGGGAGTCTGGTGTGGGTAGGGGAAGTGGATCCGGGGCACGGAGGAGTCCTGAAGACTGAGCACTTGCTCCAGTCCCCTGAAATCCCGGGCCTGCCTCTGTCTCTGCCCTGGAACCCGAAGTTCTGGAGTCTGGACTGCCTCCCTAGACCTGCCCTGGGTTCAGCTCCGCCCTCCCCACCTTGCCTCTAGAAGATTCTAAGTTCCCCTGGGGTATTCAAGAAAGAACGGATGTTAGGCCAGAAGACTGGAAGAGTCCGTCACTGTGGGCAGAACATCCTGAGGTTACAAGGTGCTCCGCGGTTACCACAATGAGCAGTTGCTGTGTACTCTGCTATAGCATTTTGCCCCAAATACCCAGCAATGTCCAAGGCCGGGCCAGAACACTCTGTCCTCTAGCTGAAGACATCTCTGGGTCACATTGCAATGCCCCTGAGGCTGCTTGTCCCTTGAACTCCAACCTACCCACTGACCTTCATGGAACTGTCCAGATATCCTCCTGTACTTAGGAAGAGAGACAAGTAAGAGATCAGGGAGTGGGTGGGCTGGGACCCTCATTGCATATCTCCCCTTGCCCAGGTTTTACAGAGGAAGAAATTAAGGCCCAAGTGCGAGGTGACTTGAGCATCCAGCACTTTATAGAGCTGGAGCAGAGACTGCCTCTCAGGGCACTCAGGGACATCTGTGCTTGCTGACTGCACAGGCTTGGACAGCCCCTCTTGTCCTTGCACTGCAGGTACATGTGACCTTAGCCAATGTCAATGTCAAAACAAAAACAACTGCATCGGTTTCCCATGCCCTTGCAAGGTTCTGACCTCAAGCAGAGAGAAGAAATAGGCAATAGTGGGTGGGCCGTGTCTGATCATTGGCTGGAAGGTTTGAGGCTCTTTTTACCCCTGCCCTGCTTGCTTGGCCTGAGTCTGAGGCTCTGCTTCCCTTCTCCTTGCAGGGTGAAGACGGCTTACCAGTCCAGGGCTGCTGGAACAAGGTAAGCTTCTCAGGCTTGCGCTGCCTGGGGACAGGGGTCTACTGCCCTCCCCCATGGTGCCTTAAAGTTTGCAGTGCTTCCATTCTGTCTTTCCACAGATGAGGCAGGAAGACCAGGGTGGGGAAAAGCCCTACTTCAAAGGCAGGGTGCCTGCTAAACATCCCAGGTGCTGCTGCCCTCAGAGGACATTTTAAAATGCTTTTTAAGGTGTACGCAAACCCCAATGCATGGAATTTCCAGGTACCACCCAGACGTAGGAGCTCTGGGCCGTGTTTTGAAATAGATTACCAAAGCCTGCTCTTGTGGCATTCAGATGAGGTCATTTAAGCCATATAATGGTATTTATCCAGATGTAAAACATCTACGCTGCCCAAACTCTCAACTCACATGGCTTCTATGCCTCTGGATTGCCTGGCTCACCACCCTGCGCTTCCCCCTGAACTTGAGCTGTCAGGGCCTTGTGTCTGCTCAAGTGCCCCATGCAGCCCAGCCTCTTCTGGGTTCCCAGAGTTCCCACCAACAATGACATTTCACTTACTCACACTTGCCTTGGCCTTTGCCTTCATGAAGCACTCTGAGGCCACAGAGCCAGCTCTTCCATGAGATCCCCCACCCAGCCAGAACTCCCCAAGGCATAGGACTCCCCGCCTAAGGGCCACTGACCTACAGATCCGGAAGCCCCCCCTGCATCCCCAGCATAGGTAGCAGCAACCGTGCTGCCCCGTGCAACATCCTCCACCAGCCCTCCTCCACCAATTTCTCAAGGTATTAGTGTGTTTCTTCTTAAAGTTCCAAGCCCAAGCTGCTAGGGAGTTGGTGCTTCGCTAGTCCAGTCCTGTTTCGGGAATGGCAGAACCACACTTACAAGGAGACAAATAAGCTCCTCCATGCGATGCTCAGATGCTCATTAGCTCACAGGGTTGGGTAAAAGCAGCGAAACCATGGAGACGTTATGCACTAGGCTGAATACCCACTTGCCGGGGGTACCCCCCTAACAAACACAGAAAAAGCCCAATATTCAAGGGAGATGCCTCCCCAAGAATCTGCCCCTCACACCAAAACTCACCCTCTTGTCCAGTTCCAGAAAGACCTAGTTAAAGCTTCACGGAAGCAGGTAAGGAGTGTGTCCTGTAAGACCCCCAGGCCCTTTTCCTCCTAAAAAAAAGAAAAAAAAGATTTTCTTGTTTAAGTTGGCTGCCAGTTGTCAGGAAATTGAAACACTTGAGCTTAACAGAGGAACCACAGCCACTACCCACACCTACAACAGAGCCAGGCACAGTGGCACAGGCCTGTGATCCCATCTACATTCAAGGTTGAGGCAGGAGGAGGATGGCAAGGTCAAGGCCAGCTGGATAATTTAGGAGACCCTGTCTCAAAATAAAAATTGGAAAGGTCTGAGGATGTAGCTCAGTGGTAAAGAATCCCTGGGTTCAATCCCCAGTGCTGCCAATAATACTAATAATTATAATTTTTTAAAAAGGACCATGACACCTTAGGAAGCAACTAGCGGCCCTCTTGGCTATTCACTCCCTGGGACCTTGCTGAGATCAACCTGGCCTCTAAGCACAGAGAGTGCCCTCTGGTGGGAACAAGGGGAAATGACTGAAAGGTGAAGATTGTGTTTCCCACCCTCAGGGGGCTTGAAGTCCACTGAGTTTCTTCCCACTCGGAGCCTTATGATTCCTCAGTTTCCCTATCAAGAGCCCTCATGCAATTTAGGATGAGATACACCCCCTTTCTTTCAAGGAAGAAAGTATCCAAAGACCCCTTGAAACTAACCGAACGTTGTTTTGATTTTGTTTTGCAGTGATGCCTCTAACCTTGGATTGGCCTGTGTGTGTTTTGTACATAGAATATTTATTTTTATACAGTTTTCACTTTTTGAAAATGCCAGAAGTATGATGCATCTTACAGATTATTAAAAAGAGAGAGAGAGCAAGAAACCTGCATATTTTGTACAGAAAATAACCCCTTCCCTTTTGTTTACAAAATGTTTTGTATAAGTCTGCGTCTCTAATACACTTTCTGTTTGTGAGTACGGCCCTAATGTTTGCATGATATTTGTGCACACTTATTAAGTTTCGAAGCTTAATAAATTATCATGTTTCAGTGCCAAAGAGGGACAGCCAGTACTGAGGTGCTGCTAGCTCATGTGTGAATTCACATATACGTGGAGGTCCGTGATGTTTGCCAGACTAGGTGTATCTGAGAATATTGTAAACTTGTGGATTTTCATTATTAAAAAGAAGAAAAAAGGAAACATGGCAATTCAGGATCCTGATTAACCACTCAACAGACTCTTTCTTGTGCAAGCAGGAAATCCCAGAAGCAGGGGTCCTCAGAAGTATGGAGCAATGTTTTGAAACATTAAATCCAACAGAGAGAGAGGGAGGGGGCTCTATGAGGCAACGTCTATTGTAACATTTCCCAAGTTCATCCCAGAGCCATTTAAGCATGGAGGGGTCTGTTGTGCCTGAGACCTCCAGGAACACAAAGGGGCCATGTGTGACTGCTTTGGGGTTTTGGTGGACTGTTGTGTTTTGTTTTCGAGCTACACTCACTACCACCAGCTCCTGCAGATCACATTGTTGGCTTGATAGGAATTTGAGGGCCACCCATGGCTGCAGCGAAGGGGCTTCCCTTCATGCTCTGTTCTACTCAGGCAACTAGTTAGAAAATTCACCAGATCCAGGTCAGGTGGGGCCAGCCTGAAGTTGTTTTTATTTTTTAAAAGAGTTGTACCGCTTTCCATTCATAGCTTGCTGCTTTATGCGGGTCTCAGAACACCTGCTTTAATGGTGAGGTGTGATTTTATTATTCCAACCGTGAGGTAGAGCATGCAGGTTTATCGTTAGCTATGTCACAACAGATTGTTGCTTCCCCAGGGCTCGAAACCAACAAACGACCCTGGGAGTTTCAACACACACCTCCATCTTGTTCACAATGGACATTTTATATGGACATCTTTTCTTCACAGTCAGCACAAGGGGAACTGGAAACTCTACACACAGACTTGGCATCAGTGGGCTTTGCATTCCTGAGAGTCCTGTGGGGTGGGGGTGAGCTCAGGCTCTCCGGTTCTGGCTGCCCAGACCCCAGGGGTGATCCCAGCATTCTCTCTCTCAGTGTCCACTCTGTTATTTTTGAAACCAGAGCACTGCTTCCTCTAAGTCTCAGCTTCATTGTTTCCAAAGCAACACTGTTGAGCTAGAGTTGATCCCTGTGGACACAAATGGAGCTCCTGTGTCCCCTTCCCAGGCCCCACACCTCTAGCTGGCCCCAGGTGCTTTGCCCACGGGGCCCTGTGGTGTGTTCCAGCCCATCCCAAGCCTGAGCCAGACACCCACGACCCTACCCAGGGCGGCTTCCCATCGGATGCAGTGGCCACTCAGCTGGACCTACGGTTCTTTTAAGGGTCCCCAAAATATTTTAATTTTTAATGCTTTTAGATTTAGAAGGGAAAAAGTGAATATATAACAATGAATCCAGCCTGGATTGCAAACAGTCAGAAATACAACTTTTTATGGGGCAAGTAATTCACAAAGAGGAAAAAGTGCCCAGGATCACTAAAAGTCATCAGGTGGCTTGCCGTGTGCTCTGCTCCTTGAAATCCGCCCTCACCTTGACTCTCTGGGTTATCCCATCTCCAGGGCTGACACCCCCCCACCCCTGGTGGGGACCTACAAGTCAAAGTTGCCTGTTTTCTGAACCCACTGTCTGATGGCTTTGGGGCTCCGGTTGCAGCAGTCAGCCCACCGGTGATCTCGGCTGAGACTCCAAATCAGCTGATGGCCCCGGGTGAGTCTGGGCACCCAGAAACTACCTTCTGCTTCAGATCTGTGTTCCCATTTACCCACTGTCCCAGCTAACACTGGTGAGGATGAACCCAAGAAGATAGAAAAATATGTAGAAAGAAGTTACAAAGTCAGAGTCAAGGAAAAGTAGGTGACAGGGACGCCCTACCTGGACAGGAGGGGTCCTCGCCCTTCCTGAGATCACTTCATGCTGTCTTCGGCCTGGTGGTGGCCCCCATACTGCCCTGCCCAGTGAGCTACAGTTCACAGAGGTTTGGCCCCAGACCATAAGCGCATTACCCTGCCGTGTGGTTGGGGTCCCTGGACCCCTCCGCCAGGAGCCCCCTCCATCACAGGGCAGTGGGCTCCTGACTCCAGCCTGGTCTTTTCCACTTGGATCTTAACTCTGTACCAGGCAAGTGCAGGGAGGTTGGATGTAGGAAGAGGAGTCGTCAAAAGTCTGCAGGGTCGCTGGACTTCAGTGCTAATGCTCAGAGTACCGGGACAATTGAAAAGGGGAACTGTAGAGTGGGAGGATGGCACAGAGAAGCTGGGCCCCCAGAGGGCTCATGGAGGTCAAAGTCTCTGGCTCCATACTGGGGGCCTGGCTGCAGCCAGGGAGTCAGAGATTCACCGGCTCTTACCTGGGGCAGACTGGTAGAAGATTTTGCAAACTGCAAAGAGCTGGGTCTTGAAGGCTTGGCCTCCGGTGGTTACTCTCTGGTCCCAGTACCTCTTGCTGTGGTCTCTGTCACAGAGGGGGGACACAGGTTGCCCAGCATCTTCCACTTCCCAACATGCAAACATCTAGCTTGACAAAGACCGAACCAGTGCCCTGTGAGTGACAGCATGACAGGTTCATCCAGGCCTCTCAAGATGCGCAGCTTATGCAGCTGTAGTCACGTGGGTCCAAGGAAGCCTTGCCAAGGAAGGGACAGCCTTCCCCCCATGCCCAGGCTGCCCCGTCTCGGCCCCCACCCAGTGCTTCCTCCCTACTGGGCCAGCAAGTCCAGAGTCTGGGTTTCTGGTTCTCTCTACTCTGACAACTGTCTGGCCTTGGGCAACTCACGTCAGGTCTCAGTGTCCCAAGCATCAAACAAGGAAGCCAGACCTGGGTAGCCTCCACGGTCCCTCAAGCTCAGACACTCTGAAACCTTCTGATTCCATGGAGAGGTGAGCGCCTGGAAGACCAGATGCTGGAGCGCTCCTGCCCACCCCCTGGGGTTATTTGGGGTAACATCATGCATGGCCGTGGGATTGCAGAACTGCATGTGGCCTGCATGTGGCCTGCGTGTGGCATGCGTGTGCTTCATAACCCTCAATAACAAAACTTGAGTAGGCTGCGTCACGTGGTGGTAGAGCTTCCTTGAGAGCCACAGTGGTGGCAGAGGGCGTGTCTCACGGTGGCTCCACACTGGGAGATTAAGAGAGAATAAGCCATACAGCCTCAGCCATGTGGCACGCAGGGGCTCCCCAGGGATCCCCAGCTCTCAGGGCCACGGCCGGCACGGTCAAGTTTGCCACCTTCCCTATCAGGCCCCCTGTGTCCCTCCCACTCAGGCAACTTGAGGCATCAATCACCTGAGACTCTAAAATACTTAAAAAGAGGAGAAGGTAGGCGTCTGATGAGTGGTCAGTAGAGACCCCACCAAGATGGAGAGCAGAGGATGGGAGCAAGGGGGGCCAGAATCTTCAAGGGCTGCCGCTGCTCCACGAGATGGTGGAGGGGGTGGCGCTGCAGGGCAGGAAGCGCTACCTCAGACCCTCAGGCCGAACCCCACAAGCAGAGTGACCCTCTGGCTCTAGGAAACACCGTGTCTCTGGGCAACAGCCATGCACCTGTGGAGGGAACAGCTGGAGCAGGGCTGGGCTGGGGACCAAGCCCTTCCCCAGGGGGCCTTCCCCAGTGGGCCCCGCCTCGAGGTCTGCTCAAGGTCCTCTGTGGACATCTCTGCTGTCCCCCTCCATCGCCCACATTGGCTCCTCTGCCCGAAGCCGTTCTTCCCCATCTGTCATGGTGACACAGGTGCCATGGCCCTGGGAAGGTGCTTCTGGGCTCCTCGGGTCTATCTCCTTGTCTGTTATCTGGAATGTTCTTTTTTTCCTCTACTTTACATTGGGGTGGGGGAGGGGCATCCCTGCAGACGGTGAACAGAGAGGACAAGGACTTCCCTATTCATTGGTCTCCTCAGGGTCCTCCGTCAGTGTCCTCCAGGTCAGGGCTCATCCACATCTGGGCAGTTATCAGTCTGCTTTATGAAGCACCTACTATGTGCAGGCTCTGTGCTTCCTGCCAGTCACTGGGAAGGGAGGGAAGAGACCACCCTGGATGGTGAGGCACGGGCCTGCCCTCCAGGGCTAGCAGTAGCCAGCAGTGCCAGGACGTGCATGCTCAGTGCTCAACGGGGCACAACCAGCCAGGGCTTGGGCTCCTAAGAACAGAGGACACTACGGTGGCCAGTGTGGTCGGGGTCAGCCTGGAGTGGGAGAAGCTGGCCACTGCCCACAGAGGGGCCCTCCCCTGGCTCGTGCTTCTTTCCCTGTTAGAATCTTCCGGTGAATGTGAGCCTGGGCCGGGCTTGCTTCTCAGCTCAGGGGAGGACAGGTGAGACCATCCAGGGGAAAGCCCGTAGAGAGGATAGGTCCCAACCGTGAGGGGCTGGGAGTCTGGCTAGGTGGCAGCTGGGTTGGGGAGATTCTGGCCTTAGGACACCCCCATGAAATGGGCCACTGTCCAGTAAGCCTCCTCTCAAACACCTCCTTCTCTGCACCCCCTCAAGGGCCAGAGTCCCTGGTTAGTCGCCAAGAAGTGAGGCCAGCCAGCCCAGGCCCGCGGGAAAGCGCCTGCCCTGGAGAAGGAAGATGGAGGAGCTGCCCCTGCCCAGAGGGTCGCCGGCCGAACCCTCCCAAGGGCCTGGCTCAGGGGCTGATGGGAGTGTGACCAGGGGAGAGGAGGCCTGTGCCCTGGGGGCAGGAGCTCTCTGCTCCTCCAGCTGCAGCCACCTTCAAAGCTCTCCTCTGAACTGTGGTTCTTTGAGCAGCTCTGGGCAGGAGGGGCTGTCAAAAGCCTTCCCAGGAGGCTGTGGCCGGGACCTGTCATCTTTTCCAGCTCCTCCTCAAAAGAGTTCCTCCTGGTGGTGCTGAGCCATTCACCCTTTCACTTCTGGGTTTTTCAAATGCTGTGAGCTGACTCCACCGCGCTGGGGAGAGGAAGGAACCAGGCTGTCGCAGACAAGAGAAGCTCGCAAAGCCAGGCTGGGCCATAGTGGTGGCCGCCCGACGGGCCCTCAGAACCAGGAGCCCCGGGATGCCCCTGGCACTGCAGAACCAGGATGGAGAGCGAGGCAGCCATCTGCACAGTTCCCAGGGGGTCGCCAGAAGCCCCCCCTTCCTTGAGCAAAGTGGGTGAAGGAAATGAACCACCTACTTCTCTCTTTGTCAAGGGACTCCAGCTATTTCTTCAGGGACAAGGGTGACCATATTCTCTTGTCCAATCCAGGACACTTTCAAGTGAAGGAGGACACTCTTAATAATTACACTGTGACAACCAATGTCCATCTGGCAAACCAGGAAGGGAGGTCATACCGACAGTGACCCGATACCCAAGTCACCCTCCAGCCATCAACACCTCTCCTCACTCAGACCATTTGCTGATGGCACCAGGTGGCCCCAGAACCAGGTGGACACTGTGTGGAGAACAGAGGGGACTATACCCCTGTCCTCACCTCTGACGGAAAGATAAAATCAGCACACCAAAGTCACCCTGCCTCCGAAGGGAGGGGAGACCAAAGGGACGCAAAGGGCAGTGGGTGTTCAAAGGAGAGAGAGAGAGAGAGAGAGAGAGAGCTTGAGAAGTCTGTCCCCAAGACTATATAAGATGGAGGGCATCCTGGTGGCTTGTCCTTATGTTTTGGGATGTTGACTTTAAATCCTCAATAGCATCTTTTCTCAGCCCTGGAGGTTTGAGGAAAATGCTTGAGGATGAATTTAGGGCTTTCTCCCTCCCTCTCCCCCATTTATAGCGTCTGACCCACAAAGCTTGGCAAGATGCCAGCCTCATCTTCACTTGGTGACTTCACCCCTGTGCCCTCTCTGGGGACTCACACGGAGTAGGCACAGCAGCCTCTTCACATGAGTGGGAGGAGTACATCCAGGGCTGGAGAAATCCCATGGGTCTGCCTTGGACCCTGTGGGGCCAAGGACACTTGTGCATAACTGGACATGGCAAGAGCCATAGCTGATGGATCCAGACACGGCCCGGGGCTCAGTGGGCCTGTGGGGCTTTTCACGACCTCACTAACCTGCCGCCCGACCCGCTGGCCATCCCCAGGGCGTGGGAGAAATAAAAAGCTTCCCCATAAAATGACACACAGTGAAGGGGTAGAGGACTTTGGGTGGCTCCCAGGATCCTGGATGTTTGTACAGACTCAAAGGGTCTTCATCGTCTGCCAGCAAACCACCGCCTGAGCCAGCCACATTGAAGAAGACGGAGCCATCCCGGCCACCTTTTCAGAGAGGAGGTGGCCTGGCCCCGGGGGTTCACTGTGAGAAAGGCAGTGGAACCTACTGCTAAGAGACATTTTTCTTGCACTCCATTCATTCCAAAGACCAAGTGTTTTATTGAGAAGTCTTTCCCAAAATGCGCCCCCAGCCAGGGGGCAAGTGCCGGGACGGGGAGTAAAGGAAGCCGCCCGCTGGCCCTAACTGGGACTTGCTCCTGGGTGACTTGGCCAAGCACCTCCCGCTCCGGCCTCCACTTCCTCCTCTGGGCAGGGGTCCTGGCCACCTGCCCGCAAGGTGCTGCAAGGGCCATCTCTGGCAAGCACTTGGAACAGTAAAGAACAGGACAAAGGCTAGCCAGTAGGATCGTCAGTGTTCGCTGTTCAGGAGAAGATCTTCCTTTTGACACACAAACCTCAATTAACTGGAATCACTCGAAGAACGGTTCACTAAAATTTCTGGCAAAATTCCTTCCAATGAGGCCCTCCTCTACCCAAGCCGGAGAGCTGACTGCTGAGCAATCAGCAAAGATGTAGGAATATCGGCCAGCTTGGGGTGGGACAGAAGTACGCACTGAACCCTAAGAAGTTGCTTCTTAAAACTAAATTCCAAAAACATTAATAGGGTCTTTATTTTATTTTTCCTAAAAGAAAAAAAAAAAGTCAGCAACTTTAAAAAAAAAAAACTTCTTGCTTTAAAATTCCATTTACCCATAGTCCCGGTTAAATGAGGTGAGCGCTGCTTTCATCTCCCCAGCAGCTCCCTGCCTCCCATCACTCATCTATGTCCCCCACCTGTGCCCTCTTAGATGCAGATGCGTGGACAGATTCCCCATGTGGCCAACCTGATGTCTTAAGTTCAAAAATCATTACCTGGGTATTTCAGTAGAAAAAGTTCTATTTTTGTGTGTGTCTTGCGGTGAACTTCAGTCTGGTTAATTGAGGTTTTAATGCATTTTCTTAAAATCAGACAGAACCTAATTTTCAGAATGGCGTCACATGGAAGGTCAACAGCCTATGTGGCTACTCTTGAGGTCGGTCATGGGACAGTGACCTCTCCAGGAGTAATCCCTCCAGGTGGAAAGCACTGATCTGTCCTTGTGATGGTGATTTTTGGTAAGAACCTGTCCATACTGCAGGCAGTAGGTCTTTTATATGGAAGAAGAAAACGTGAACTTACCTAGAGTTGGCTAATGGCTTCAGTTTTCCTGTCATTTCTGTTTTGATGTTGAAGGAAGATGTCTTTTTACTGTTGAATTTTTTTGTAGACCATTTAAAAAGTTGTTTCCCCTAAACCCTCCTTTGGGTCATAAGTGCCTCCTGTGAGGCCACCTTGGTGCTGAGGCCCCTGGAGGGAAGCAGCCCCCACCTTCTCTCCTACAGCTTCCCCCTCACACGCATGGCTGTCCCCTGCCGGGACCCCTAGTGGTGCCTTGTATCAGAAAGAGCTCGCTTGTCAACACTCCCCTGGGCTGACCTATGTCCCTGGTCTCCAGGGTGCGTCATTTGGGCAGCCACAGGGAGCCGGGCGGCTTCTCCTTGCCGCTGATGAGGGAGCTGGCAAGGTTTCTATCTTCTTGCTGCCTTTTGACACTTTATCAAGTGGTTTCCAAAGCCCCCCAGCCATCCCTGACCCCTCAAGGAAGATGACCCCTCCCCCCCCAGTAGGTGGTCTCTCCGCCATTGCTGTTCCTGGCCCTGCCCCCCTTTATTTGGGCATCCCATGATGGTTTCTCTACCTCTTCTCTTGCATCTGCCCTTATTTTGATTGCTTTTCTTTTTTTCCTCCCCTGTCACTGACCCCGTCTCTTTTTGTCTCCTTCCCATCTACCCCCAAGAGCAGTCCCCTGGGCCTCCCTGCAGTCCACCTCTCCGGCTTCCCCGGGGGAGGGAGAGTCTGCAGTCTGTCAGCTTCTCTGACAGCTTCGTCTGTCTGCCGGCCTAACCCTCCCACTGCCTCCCATTTAAATGGATTCTTTGACAGATATATCTTACTATGTTCTCCATTAGAGGGGAGAGTACACACTTCCATTGGATTTGATTTTTAGTTTCTATTATAAGTCTGATAAAAACATCCTTATCGTTACCACCAGGAAAGAGATATTTTGATCTTTCTTCGCTGTTTTGGTTTTCGCCTTCATGGTCGTGAGCAAAGTCCCTAGGGTTTCCCATTGGCTTGAAGTTCCATGTGTCGCAGCCAACTTCTTAGGACGGGCCTGCGACCTGCTACACCTCAGCCGAGGAAGGCAGCAGATTTAGTGCACGGGGTATCTATCAACTGAGAGGGGGAGACAGATGTGGTATTTTGTGATTCCAACATGAGTCACTTTTCTGTTCATGTCAGTAAGTCACACACTTTCCCTTATGCTTTTCAGGGGTTTATCATTTTTAACCAAATAGATGTCTATTTTTTCCTGATTTAAAGGGTTGTTCTGGCTCAGGCCTGAGTTGGTGCCCACCCCCCTTCCACCAAACCTGGATGGAAGGCTGCGCTGAGCAGAGAAGGGCTCAAATTCCCTGCACAGGAAAAGACCAGCAAAATGCTTCAGGCTGCGTTCTTTCCTTCTCCCTTGGGAACCCTCGTGGGCTTCCTCTGATGCCTGGGCTGTTGGAATCTGGGATTAGGCTACTAAGCCATGAGACACAGAAACACAGGCCTGGTATTCAAGGCAGACTACAGAAGAACTAATCTTTTTCTTAAAAACCAATTCTTTGTTTCATGGCTTAACCTGAAGTGAACAAGCCAGTCCGTTGGTCATCCAGGCCCCCAGGGAAGATCCCCAGTATCTCCCATATGATGATCAGGGGTCTGCAGGGTCCCTGTCACCACAGCCATTAGAGGTCAATGGGTGTGCTGTGGAACGTCAGAGTCAGCATGTAAATCTCCAAGTGGTTCTATAGCCAAAGGGTTCACAAAACTGGGTTTAAGAGGAAATTAGAACCCACATTTTCCCTGGTAATAAAGATTTTGGGGCAGGTTCTTTGGGAGGCAGTGATGTCTCTGGGAATATGATTGGGCACGGACCCTGTTCAAGTTCATGTCACACGAGCCCTCACCCAGCAGAGGCAGAGGCCAAGGAGCAACAGGCAGCAACACTGATGGGCCGAGATGACTATCTTGCCTGGCACCAGCCTTGGGGGGCTGCTGGGTCTAGGCTGAGGCGCAGCTTCCGGTCCCCTGTCCAAACCTTAACTTCGTCATAAAGCAAGGATGCCCCACTGTGAAGGGGACCTTGGAAGAGGTCTGGTTTCTCCATCCGTCTTCTATTCTGAAAGTGCCTAAGGCATTGCTTAGCAAGGCTCTCCCAAGTGTGTGCAGGCTGGAGGTCAGTGCTCAGGGCCCTCAGGCTGCCCACAGCAGGCTGCTGGCGAGGGAGGAAGAAGCCTTCCAGGGAGCCCAGACATCAGAGAGCCATCCCACAGTGAGGTGGTGACACAGAGCGTGACGGCCTGTGGGGGCCTCCCATGGGCCTGGGCAGGACTGCTGAGCCTCCAACCAGGGCTTTCCTCCAACAACAGAGCCCTCTCAGTCCCCATCACTAGGCTTCACCAAGCACAAAGCCATCCCTGGGCCTCTTCGGTTAAGGATCTAAAAAGAATTTTAATCACCTTATATATTGAATTGCTTTTTTTTTACAAGATTATAGAGCCTCGAATCATATCCCAGTGATTTGATAAAAATGCCATTTCTGCCAGGAAAACATTACTAAGAACAAGGTGTGGATTCCCTTATTCCTGATGCTTTCCTTCTGCCCAGCCCAACATGGGGAATGTCCACAGCATCCCAGGCCGACCTTACCAGCCAGTTTATTGAAGCCATTGGATTTTAAGCTTTTGATCCCTTAACTCTTTCATTGAAACTTTTTTTGTGTCATGTGGTACACTTGGTGGACAATATTTAAATGTACAGTATTTTACTTCCCTGATGAACTTGATCATGTAATAGTTTCTCTTGCTGCAGAGTCTTTGGACATTTTCAGAAATGTTTAAATCTTCATACCTATTTTATATAGGGGTTGTGCCATAACTAATTTCACACATGTAAATACCTTTGGACACTTCTTGGTGTTTTTTTATTGAGATCATTACTGCTACGATTCTATTCTCTTTCTTAATTTTAGATATTTTTTTTTTCCTGGTGCACTCAATTTATTCTTTTCAATCACCCTGAATATTGTGAAAGTTTATTTACTTTTTGTCATTTCTGTAAGTAGATGTTTTTTTAAGTAAGTACTTTATGTAAGCAGTAAACTCTTTGATAATTTTGACCTTAAAAAAAATGGTTCTTCTAAAGCTACCTACATCTTCCCATTATCAGGTACCATTTCAACAACAACAACAACAAAAACTTGTTTCTTTGCTGCACATTTCTGTCCTCGCCATGTTTGACTTTGACTTTTAATTGCCAGTGATTCCATTTGCTGACGCTGGTTCCCTGGACAGCAGTGTCTTTTGTCCTTCCCATAACTTCCAGGATAAAATTGAATGGCAGGAAAAATGTCCCCTACCCTCACCAAGAAGCCACTAAATTCCCACTTACCAGATGGCTTCACAAGTGGCCCCTCAAGTGTTTGGGGACTGGGGACACGTCCCCAACTAACCCACAACCTCATCTATTTGAAAATTCCTGCTTTCCACTTCTGCACTTCCAGGTGGGCCTCAATGTGGAGCTCCAGAAAGATGTGAGGAGCCAGGCCCTGCTCACCAAGGAGGCAGCAGGCACAGAGGTAGCAGTGTGGCCCTGGGGTAAAGTCCCCATGGGGAGGGACAGGAGGCTCAGTTCTAGTCCCATCCTGTCACGGGTGCACCAAGTGGTGGCCTTTCTGGGCTTCGGTTCTATCAAGTGCAGAGGACATTCACAACAACTTGAATATCGTGAATTAACTGAACCAACCAGTCTGTTCCTTGAAATGTAATTTTACTCCTGCCCAGATGTGGAGGATTTTAGCCAAGGAATGAGACCTTCTTTTCAGGAAGAGATCCTACATCCCCCACCCCACCCCCCAAACGCAGGGGCCAAGGACTTGAACTGCAATGTTATCTCCGGTATCCTAAAGATCAAAGGTGAACCCCAGAGAGTGATTTGGGAAGATGAATTACTGATGCCACGAAACAAAGGCTCTTTTGAAGAGGCCACAAGCTAAAAATTAGAAACACTGACTAACTAAATTAGCAAAATGAGTAGACGACAGTTAGTCCTCATTGCACTTCAACTTAGGAAAACGTAGCCAGAAAATTCCTTGCTGAAAGTGGCCCTTGCCGTCTGTGTTGTCCTAAAGTTTTATGTTGCTCTTTTGTATTTATTCTCTATGATGTAAATACTTTTCATTGTAAAAAAAATGTAAATATTAATTATATATTTTGCTCTTGTCTTTTTTAAAATGGAAGTTGATCCAAGTAATAAATCACAGATCATCTACATCTTGTTCTTTATTTTTTCTTTCTTCTTCTTCTTTTTTTTTTTTAAGAAATTAAATACTTTAACATCTTTCAGAAGGGAGAGGGTTTCATGATTAAAGAGAGCCCTCATTCCTAACTAATGGAAGTAAGATGGTGCTGTTTGGAGACAGGGGGTAGGGATAGGGTGGGGGGCCCTGTTTCAGTTCTGACTCTTTTATTAACAGGTGGGAGACCTTGACAGAGCCACTTAACCTCTTGGAGCTTCATCTAAAAATGAAAACAGCTGCCGCAGTTGTTTTAAAACTCAACAAAGTAACAAATGCAAAATATTCTGAAACTAGAAACCTGTAGTCAGAGACATGGAATTGCTACGCCTTAGCTGTAACGGTGTCTGTAGGCTGGGGATGGATATTTTACAGATGGGAGATTTGCTCAATATTTTATTTTGCTTGAATCCTATTTGGGGACAAAAACAACAAGAAATTGAGTGTCCAGTAAACTTCTGGCTGGTACTTCTACAGATCTATGATTGATAATCGCAATTATTTGATGAACTTCAAAAGCATTGGGGGGAAGAAATAAGATTTAATAACTTTCGAGAAAATTCTTTAAATATGTTCTTGGTTTGACCAAAATTTCTTTGTCAGTGTCTTAACATTCTACGAAGAAGGCTTTTAACAAGCGGAAATAAAATCAAATGACCAGTAATTGGCAATCCACCCAAAGAAAGCGGAACTCAAGAACGTGCCAGGCAATTCTACTTTGTATATAACAACATCCAACTGAAAAGTGCCCTCTTCTTTGTGAATAACCAAACCGAAGAATACAATTCAAGAGAGAGTGTGATGGGCACCAGGTGGCTTCCCACTTCCTGAGACCAAAAGGCTTGACCTTGACGCTCACCAAGTCAGAGCAGAAAGAAGCCTTCAAATCAGCTGCACCCACTCTCCTCTTGCAGAAGGGAAAGAGAGATGGAAGGTTCCCATAACTCACCAGTGTTCAGGCTCATGAGAAAAAGGCTAGACATGCAGGGACCACCAGGCCCTTCTCCAGGGCAGCAGCCTACCACTCTGGCCAGAGCCCAGGAGGAGACACAGGACAGAAGAACAGGAACTTGCTGCCCTCATCTTTAGGTCACCTACTGGCTTGCTGGCTTCTTGGGCCTTTGGAAATACAGTCACTGCATTGTACAGTTTGGGAGTTTGAGTTGGTAGGGAGCTCCTAAAAGCAAAGGTGTCCACCTCTTTTCCTTTTCTGAAAAACCTGGAGGAGCTGCAAGACAGACCCTGGAGATGTGGGTTCCAGGTCTGGGGCTGCTATTGATGGAACCAGAAGCCCTTCCTGCTCTGAACCGCCAGCCACTGGGTGGAATAGCTAGAAGTACCTTCTTCATTTTCTCTTTCCTGGTTCTTTGGCCCCCTCTGCCAACCCTGAACTTCTATCAGATCCTGGATGCAAAACTGGTAAAGGAGATAGGCACCGTAGCACACATACTGTGGTTTCCAACAATCCGCCCAACAGTTCAGAAAATGGAATTTAGGAAAAGATTCCAGCCGGGCACGGTGGCACACACCTGTAATCCCAGTGGCTCCGGAGGCTGGGGCAGGATGATAGCAAGTTCAAAGCCAGCCTCAGTCAAAGCTAAGCAACTCAGTGAGACGCTGACTCTAAATAGAATACAAAATAGGGCTGGGGATGTGGCTCAGTGGTCAAGTGTCCCTGAGTTCAATTCCTGGTACAATCAATCAATCAATCAATCAAATTAAAAAGAATTCCAGGTGTATTTCTATATTTTTTTAAATGACAGATGTTTAAGAGTCCTGTTTAAAAAGTCTCAAAGAACTGATCTAGCAACCCAAATCTCAGAACAAGGAGAAAGAGGAGCTGATCCTTTCCAAAGCAAGAGGTCTATGGGAGGGTTTTGTGTTAAAAGATAATGTTCAGAAAGAAGTCAAATCACACTCCTAAAGATATTAAAGTGAACACATGTTAAAGATTTCATTTGACTCATATGAGGAGGGAACCAGACAGATATTTTAGCAGGTTCAGAAGAAAAAAAAAAAAAAAAGCACAAATTTATATGAAGTGAAGGAATGTCGAGATGAATTGCAAATGGAACCAAGTCAATTATCACTATCCTGCAGGAGAAATCACATATCTATCATTAACTACAGTTTATAAAGGGCTGCAAAATTGCTCCAAGACAATGAACAGGTCTAGAATCTGGTGACCCAGGAAGGATTGCTATACATGAGGTACAGTTTTCCACTGAAACACAAAGCTTTTTGTGCAACCATAAAGCAAATGTCTGCTTTATTTAATAAGCAGACCTATTTTACAGACTTTGAAAACACATCATCGTCTTCAGCTCATACATTATGCTGGCAAATGTGCAATCAGGAACAAAAAACCTTGGGCAGATACTGATGGAGCCCTTCTGACCTCTGACCTCTAAACCCTCCCCTCTCTGGTTCCCCGGCTTCCCTCCACTCCCCCTCCCCACTGTAGCTTGAGGCTAAACACTCTTGACATAAATAACTAACTCTGCAGAGCTGATCAAAAGCAGATGTAGGAAAGGATGTTGAGCCTCGATCTCCCAGCACTCATCTCTAGCTGAGCCATAAATCTCTAGTTAATATGGCTGGAGTCTTTCCTCTGTGTTAAAGACCCCGCAGCCCTTAGCAGTGGTGGCTGCCAACTAGGAAGAGCCTCTCTGCTACTGGCCCCTGAATTCAGTGTGCTGCATGAAGATGCCCTTGGAATCTTTCTTTTTGACCTCACGGAGCCCCTTCCAGTGCTATTTCATGCATCTTATCCATGTGGTGTTTTTAACTGGGCTGGCAGAATCACAGCATCTGAATCCTAGACACACAAACTCTGACTCCCCCAGCCCTCTTTTCCAGGATTGATAAATGTGGCCATTGTATCCTCGCCATCGCTAAAGAGTGATTTCCTTAGCAGCGCTGGATCATTTCAAGTTTAAATAATAACTCAGAATATTAATTCAAGATGTGTCTGCGGGACTCACAAGGTATGTGGCCTTCACCAGCCCTTCCCTCCCGTGGCCTCTACTTCTTCATTAAAGTGAAGATGCTGAACTCTCAATCTCCTCGGATGCTATCGCGGTCCACAGCGATGGCTGCAGATGCATGACGGCTGTTGGTATTTTCATTATGACATGACAGAGTTGCTGTTGACGGCTGTAAGTGTGGTTGACAAAGGCACCTCTTGGCCGTAAGGTCTGCAGTGTGGGGGTGGGGGAGAGCCGGGCCTGGATAGATGTAACCACACAGATCTCCTTCCCAGCTCAACCTCACTGGGGAAAGCAGGAAATCCCCCCATCCGCTGCTGCCAAATGGCATCTCCAGGGATTCTGAGCCTGAACAGGCCATGGGGAGTTGGGGGATTAGATTCACCAAAAGCAGACAGTTTGTCTCGGGCTTGGAAGAGTGAGGACGGAAGGTGTGGAGTTAAATCCACTCTGATTCAGCCCCTCTACCTCCAAATTCTCACTGGCAACATTGAATGTAAAAAGAGAATGTAACAGAGGGACAGTCGAGACAAAAACAAAAACATTGGCCTGTGGCCTTAAAGGTATCAATGTGGGGCTAGGGTTGTGGCTCAGTGTAGAGCGCTCACCTAGCACGTGCGAGGCCCTGGGTTCAATTCTCAGCTCCACATAAAAATAAATAATTAAAGTGTTGTGTCCATCTACAACTAAAAAAAAAGTATTTAAATAAAATATATCAATGCCATGAAAACAGATAAGGAAGAGGAACAGATCCAAATTAACAATAAGATCAAAAAGATTGAAAGGGTCCTGAGCCTGGTGGGGGCGAGCTATGAAGTCCATTGTAGGGCCGTTGGTGACATTTGAGGATGTTGCCCATCCTCGCCCTTTGAAAACACACAGGAGTATCTGGAAGTAAAGGAGAAGGGTGTCCACAACTTGCTCTCACATAGATCAGAAGAAAAAAAAATAGAAAGAGATAAAGAGAAAATAAAAATCAACTATGGGAAATAATAACACTCGTATAACTCTGGGCAAAGGGTAAGAAAGAGTTCTTTATACTGTTGTCATTCTTCCTTGTGTTGGAAATTATTTCAAAAATAGATTTAAGAGGCGACAAGGCAGAGAGAACTCCCACGTTCTAAAACAAAATGATTTTGAACCTAAATTCTGTAACCAACCAAACCATTATTCCAATGTATCAGAACAAAATAAATACCTGGGACTGGGAATATTTCTTAGACAATAAACTCTACTAAAATTAGTAACAGAAAATGTCCTCCAGCAAAAAGAAAGACATGGAGATAAGAAATACTATGTATATAAATTAGTGAAATTTATGAATCAGCCTAAATCTCGGATGTTCTGTTGATAGACTCTCGAACAATCAAACTCCCAATAGCCCTGCGAGAGGAGCGGCAGAGGCCTGGCAGGGGGGTACCACCAGGCAGGTCACTCTCTGTTCTGAGTAAGGAAGATGAAAACAGATAAACTGTGCACAGGCAGAGGAGACCTCCCCGAGCCAGAAATGTAGAGGTATCCAGGGACATCCCTGAGAATGGCAGAATATAGAGTTCAGAACAGTCCTCCATAAAACCAACCAGAACAACAACAACAAGATGATCAGAATCAACTTTTCAGAACTCGGGAAATTAATGAAAACTTACACCAATCCATTAGAGAAAACTGGCTGAAACTTGGTGAGAACAGAGTCTGTGGAGTTTAACCTGCCCTACTCCCAGGACCCGCCTCATCCTTTATATATCCTGGAGATTAATGCTGGCAGTAGCCTTGAAAATGTGGAAACCTGCAGCCTGTGGCCACTGGATTGAAGAGGTGGTGACAATGACCAGGTTGAAGCTCCCACCCTCAAGGCCAGGTTTGCAGAAAATTGTGGTCACTTTATCCGTCCGCCTTGTCTTGTGAGTTCCTTTTCTTGTGTCTCTCCTTTAGCCATATGCGCTCCTGTTCGGGTCTACTCCTATCTCCTGTTCATGGTGTCTATTTTTAAAAATATTTATTTGTTCTTTTTAGTTACTCGTTACAGTAGAATGTATTTGACATACACAGAGTATATCTTCCCATTCTCGTGGTTGTACATGGTGTGGAGTTTTGCTGGTCATGTATTCATATATGAACATAGGAAAGTTGTGTCTGATTCATTCTACTGTCTTTCCCATTCTCATCCCTCCTCCTGTCCCCCCACTCCATCCTGTCCAATCCAGTGAAACTCCACTCCTTCCTCCCCCTTGCCAATTGTGAGTCAGCATCCTCATATCAGAGTGATCATTCACCTTTTGGTTTTGGGGAATTGGCTTATTTCACTTAGCATGATATTCTCTAGTTCCATTCATTTACCTGCAAATGCCATATCATTCTTCTTTATGGCTGAGTAAGATTCCATTGGGTCTATATGCCTCAATTTATTTATCCATTCATCTACTGAAGGGTACCTAGGTTGGGTCCATGGCTTAACTATTGTGAATTGAGCTGCTATAAACATTGATGTGGTTGTGTCATTGTAGTATGCTGATTTTAAGTCCTTTGGGTAGAAACCAAAGAGTGGGATAACTGGTCAAATGGTGGTTCCATTCCAAGTTTTCAGAGGACTCTCCATACTGCTTTACAGAGTGGTTGCACCAATTTGCAGTCCCACCAGCAATGTATGAGTGTATCTCTTTCCCCACATCCTCGCCAACATTCATTGTTACTTGTATTCTTTTTTAAAAAATATTTTATCTTTTAGTTGTAGTTGGACACAATACCTTTATTTTATTTATTTTCATGTGGTGCAGAGGATCAAACCCAGGGTCTTGAACGTGCTAGGTGAGCACTCTACTGCTGAGCTATAACCCCAGCCCCTGTTACTTGCATTCTTGATAATTTTGGAGTGACATGAAATCTCAGTGTAGGGTAAATTTGCATTTCTCTAATTGCTAGTGATGTCAAACATTTTTTCATATGTTTGTTGATCGATTTTATTCCTTCTTCTGTGAAGTGCCTGTTTATTTCCTTTGCTCACTTATTGATTGGATTGTTTGTTTCTTTGTGGTTTTTTAAAATCCTTTATATATCCTGGAGATTAATGCTCTATCTGAGGTGCAGGTGGCACAGATTTTTTTCCCATTCTGTGGGCTCTTCATGATGTCCCTTGATTGAATCATTTTCTCTTGTGCTGCATGGGATCTACGTTGTTTTGCTCATCATGTCCCCTAAGCACACAAAACCCGATGCAGATGTTACCAGTGAGAGGCCACATTGAGTGACTGTCCTGAAAACCAAGTTGGAAGTGACTAACGACTGTGGAGGTGGAAATCAGCAGTGCTTGCTGCTCACTGGTCAGATAGGTCCCGTCCACCATAGCTGTGAACTTGACCAAGAACAAAGTGACAGGGGCTGAGAGATGATTGACTTCATTGAAGGCAATGAGAACCCCCAAAAGTGTGACTAGAAACAAAGAAGGGCCTTGTAAAATGATGAGAGACAACCCATCAGAAAGATAGCAATTACAACCATATAAACCCCTAAAGTCAGACTCCCCCAAATACACAAAGTAAAATCTTACAAAATCGAAAGAAAAAACAGACTCAAAAAATAATAGTTGAAGCTGGGTGTGGTGGTACACGCCTGTAATCCCAGCAGCTGAGGAGGCTGAGGCAGGAGGATCTCAAGTACAAAGCCAGCCTCAGCAAATTAGCAAGGCACTAAGCAACTCTCTGAGACTATGTCTATATAAAATATAAAAAAGGGATGGAGATGTGGCTCAGTCAAGTGCCCCTGAATTCAATCCCTAAAATAATAATAATAATAATAATATAATAGTTGAAGCTTCAATATGCCCCTTTCAAAAATGCATAAGACAGCAAAACAGAGGGCAAGCAGGAAACGGAACACGTGTGCAACACTGAAAACCAATGGCCTGACTGACGCCTGTGGACCACCCATCCCACAGCCACAGGTGCACATTCTTCCCGCACCCGCCCGGGGAACTCTCAAGGACAGACCACGTATCAGGCCACAGGCATCCATGAACTTTGAAAGATAAAAATGATAGAGTCTATTGTCTGACCACATAAAATGAAATGAGAAATCGGTAACAGAATACTTTGAAAAATTCACAAATATGTAGAAATGAATGACCTATTCCCAAATGATCAATCAGTCAAAAAGAAGAATCATCTCAATAACCTAAATTTTTCAACTTGGGAAAATAGAAAAAGAAGGGCAAACTAAACTCAAACAAAGCAGACAGAAAGAAACACAGAGCAGATCAGAAATTAATGAAATGGAGGAGAGAAAATCATTGAAAACAAAGGTCAGTTCTTTTTAAGTAGCAAGAAAATTGATAAGCCTTCAGCTAGACTGACGAAAGAAAATTAAGAGAAGACTCAGATGACCGAAATCTGAGTGAAAGAGGAACATCATCGCCAAGCTTACAGAGGTAAGAGATACTCCCAGGGAAAACTAAGTGACTGTAGCCCCACAAGTCAGACAACCTATATTAACGGGCAAATATATGCATTATCAAAACTGGCTCAGGAAGAAATAGGAAACCTGAATAGACCTATAACAAGTAGAGATTAAATTATTAACTTTAAAACATCTCAAAAGAAAAGCCCAGAACCAGGTGGCTTCACTGGTGAATTCTACCAAACATTTGAAGAAAATATGAAGTCCAATCCTTTACAAACTCTTCCCAAAACAGAAAGGAAGAAATGCTTCCTACCTCATCCTATGAGGTCATATTATACTGATACCAAAACAAAACACATCACTGAAAGAGAAACTATAGACAAATATCACTGATGGACATAAGTGGAAAATTCTCAGCATAGTAGTAAATTTAGTCCAGCCACACAGAAAAAGTAGAAATACGACCAAGTGGGATTTATCCCAGAAATGTAAGGTTGGTCCAACAGATGAAAAGTAATTACATTAGCCTTACAAGGAATAAAATTAACAAAAGGCAAGACTGACACACTGAAAAACTGAAAGACACCATTGAAAAAAATTAAAGAAGACCTAAATAAATGGAAAGACATCCATGCTCATAGATTAGAAGATTTAATATTATATTTTCATGAAGGCAACACTCTCTGCATCTCATTTACATATTCAACGTGATCCTTATCAAACTTCCAACTTCTTATTTAGACAAAAACTAACAAGCTGATCCAAAAATTCATATGGAAATGCAAGGAACACAGAGTAATTAATTCAAACCATCTTTTTTTTTTTTTTTTTTTTTTTTTTTGTACCAGAGATTGTACTCAGGGACACTGGGCCACTGAGCCATATCCCCAACCCTATTTTGGATTTAATTTAGAGACAGGGTCTCACTGAGTTGCTGTGTGCCTCACCGTGGCTAAGGCTGGCTTTGAACTCGCAATCCTCCTGTGTTGGCCTCTCCAGCCACTGGGATGACAGGTGCCCAAACCATCTTGGAAAAGAACATAGCTAGAGATTCATGCTTCCCAATTTCAGAACTTACTACAAAGCTACACTAATTATGACTGTCCGATACAGACCTGAAGATAATCAGATAGAATCAACATCACAGACCCAAGTATTCAGAAACCAGACCTCACAGAAACTGACTTTAAGTAAGATACCAATACAATCAGTGGGGGAATGAATAATCTCAACACACAGGGCTGGCACACTACATACCTACATGAGAAAGAATGATACTATTCCTACTTCACATTGCATGGAAAAAATAACTCAACATAGGCCCAAATGTGAAAGCTAAAACTATTAAGTCCCTGAGAAAAAAATATAAAAATGTATTTTTGGGATCTTGGGTTAGGCAACATCTTTTTAGAAATGATATTGAAAATATAGGCAACAAAAGACAATATAGATATATTGGACTTTAATAAAATTGAAAACTTTTGGGCTTCAAAAGACAATATCCAGAAAAGAAAACAACACTAACAAAATAGAGGAAAATATTTGCAAATTATAAGAGACTTGTATCTATCACATAAAAAAGGAACTCTTCAAAAAAGACAAATAACTGAATTTTTATCAGTGAAGAATTTTAGTAGACAAATCTTCAGAGATGATACACAAATGGCCAATAGACACATGAGAAGATGCTCAACATTATTAACCGATATGGAAATGCAAATCAAAACCACAATGCGATACCTCTCCATGCCCATTAAGATAGTGACAATAAAAAAGAAAAAAAAATGCAGCCGGTGCAATAGTAGCGCATGTCTATAGTCCTAGAAGCTCTGGAGGTTGATGCAGGAGGATCAAGAGTTCAAACCCGGCCTCCACAACTTAGTGAGGTCCTAAGGAACTCAGCAAGACCCTGTCTCTGAATAAAATATTTTTTAAAAGGGCTGGAGAAGTGGCTCAGTGGTTAAGTGCCCCTGGGTTCAATCCCCAGTACCAAAAAGAAAAAAAGATGGAAAAACAAGAAAGCAGAAAATCCAAAGCCCTAATAAACTGCTAATTGGGGCGTAAAATGGTAGGGCCACTTTGGAGAACAGTTTGGCAGTTCCTCAAAAAGTTAAGCGTAGAGTTGCCCTAGAACCCAGAAATTCCACCCCTAGGTACATAGCCAATAGAACTGAAAACATTAACACAAAAATCTGTACACTGATGTTCATAGCAGCATTATTCACAGTAGTGAAACATCTGAACAACCCAAATTAGTGGCACCACCTCTTCCACAGAAAATCTTAACTAAGCCTCTCCAGAAATCTTCACCATAGCTGATTTTAGGACTGTCAGCAAAAGAGTCTCTACAAAAGAGTTCAATGTAGATAAACTTCCTATTTTCCTGTTGCTCTATTTTACTTGGCCACTGGCCTGGAAGAAATCAGCACTCCAGGTGCTGGACGCCCCTTTACTTGTTTTTCACAAACATGTATCCAGTATAGTAGTTTGTAGAAGTGTGTTTGCAAGTGCAAAATGTGATTAAAAAAAAAAAGACAAATCCTTTAACAAGGTCTCTGGCCTTGAGCTGGGCTTCACAGAGATGTCTACATTTCTAAGATAAGAAAGAGAAGTTACCAACTGGGCTCCATGGTAACAGCTGGCAGGAGGAGGAAAGAAAGGGGAGAAGAAGCTCTCCCCTTCTCAGGCACTGTCCTTGGAGGGTTAACTTGCCCAGAACAGTGAAAGAAAAAGCTGCTTTTGTGTGAACTTCTGCAGGCGATGAGCTTCTGAGCCACTCCCCTTACACATTGGGTATAAAGTTCTGAAACTGCCAGAAATCAGGGTTCAGGGGATTGATTGATTACAGAGAAAGCTTTTCCCACTGAACCTGGCTATAGCCAAATAAAAATCTGCTTCCTGTTCCTATTGGGTGTCTTGCTTCGTCTGTCCCCTGCAACAAAATGACTCTCGATTAATGAATGGATAAACAAAACATGGTATGTCCGTGCAATTGAATATTATCTAACCAAAAACAGGAATGAAGTCCTGATCCATGTTCTGCTCTGTGGATGAATCTTATGAAAGAAGAAGTGAAAGAAGCCAGATAGGAAAGGCCACATGTTGTATGACCTCATTTATATGAAGTACCCAGATAGGAAGAGCCGTGGAGACAGAAGATCTGGGTTAGTGGTTACTAGCACTGGGTGTCTTGGGGGTGGGTTAGAGTGACTGCTAATAGGAAGGGTTTCTTTGGGGGTAGAAGAAATAGTCTAGATTGCAGCAGTCTGGCTGGGCACAATTCACGAGCCACTTGTCAAGCAGAAATGAACTTTATTTTTAGAACACACACACCACACCACATGAGCTCTTCAGGAATTCCCTCAGAGCCCAGCTGCCACCACTGGCTTCCCACAAGCCTCTCAACCCCCACTCCTCCTGCTCTTGAGGCTGATTGGCTGGGTCATGTGGGCGGAGCCAAAAGAGTCCCCCAATGAGCAGCTCCGCGGGGAAACAGCCCAATGAGCATCACCGCAGAGGAGCCAATCAGCTGGAAGTTTGCTGGGGCCCCTTCGGCTGTGGCTCTCAACATAGAACTATACAGTGGTAATGGTTGTACAACTTCTTTGACATATCAGAATCCAGTG
Organism: Spermophilus citellus; assembly: GCF_964194105.1. Classification (NCBI taxonomy): domain Eukaryota; kingdom Metazoa; phylum Chordata; class Mammalia; order Rodentia; family Sciuridae; genus Spermophilus; species Spermophilus citellus. Next base: position 44,078,434 of record NC_138195.1, read on the forward strand.
GGGGGGGGGGGGAACCCCACTGACTTTAGACTTAAAAAGGGCAATTTTAGGGGGCTGGGGTTGTGGCTCCGTGGTAGAGCGCTTGCCTTGCACGTGTGAGGCCCTGGGTTCGATCCTCAGTACCACATAAAAATAAATAAATAAAAAGGTCAATTTTTATGGTATTGGAATTATATCCCCATAAAAATGATAAACAAATAGGTAATTTAAAGATATACTTCTGAAAGGGAAGAAATATGATCTCAAAATTCCAAATAATTAAAAAGGAAAACTTAAGAAAAACTGGGAAAAGGAAAAAAAAGAAAAAATCATAATGTAAAATTAAAAGGTAAAATATCTAGATAATCATTTTTAAAACGTGAATGTGTTTAGATATTGTTCAAATGCCAAGCTGGGAGTTGAACCCATGGCTTCACTCATGCAAGGTGAAGTGTATCATCACTGAGCTCCATCCCCAGCCCAGGACCCAGAGGGCTCAGGCTAGGGCTCAGCGGTAGAGCACTTGCCTCACATGTGTGAGGCACAGGGTTCGATCCTCAGCACCACATAAAAATAAATACATAAAAAGATACTGCGTCCATTTACAACTAGAAAAGGATTCTTTTTAAAGGCAGAGAAACAATTCTTATTAACTAAGTTTTGAAATTCAATCAATTAGACATATGATAATTATAAATCTTTTTGCCTGAGCATAAATTCTTACATGTGAAAGAAGAAATTTTTAAATCCAAAATAATGCAATATTTTTAATCCATTTATCTCAGACCAAGAAGGTTAAAAAGAGAGAGAGTGAGAGTGCTAAGAATATCAATTACATAGCAGGCATCATCCTGAGAATATGGGTTTCTTTGAAAAACTTATGGAAGATTAGTAACATTCAACCATATTTTACACTAAAAAAGAAAACCAATCATCTCAAAAGCAGAAAGCAGAAAGTTTTCAATCACTATCTATAACACAATGGATTTTAAAACGAATCACTAACGATAGCCAAATAATACATATACTTTGGTCTGGGGTTGTGGCTCAGTGGTAAAACACTTGCCTAGCATGGGTGAGGCCCTGGGTTTGATGTTCAGCACCACATAAAGATAAATAAATAAAGGTATTGTATCCATCTACAACTAAAAAGTATTTTTTAAAAAACTGTATAATACATATAATACTTTCTTTCACATAGACTTTTTTTTTTTTTTTTTTTTGGTGGTGCTGGAGATTGAACCCAGGGCGTTGTGCATGTGAGGCAAACACTCTACCAACTGAGCTATATCCCCAACTCCTAACATGGACATTTTAAAGCACTATTTTTTTTAAAAAAAAAATATTTATTTTATAATTGTACACAATACCTTTATTTTACTCATTTTTTTTTTTTTACGTGGTGCTGAGGATGGAACCCAGGGTCCCGGTGCATGTGAGACACAACCCCAGCCCTAAAGTACTATTTTTGATAATTCTGATTAAAGAGGCAATCGAAACAAATTGCAAGTTATTTTGAAATACGTGACACTAAGCACGCAAAACTTACAGGTGAAAACAAAGTGATAATTGGAAGAAAATTTAAAGCTTTTATTAAAAGAATGGATGAAAATAACTCAAAGGTACAAAAAAGGGGGACCAAAAATTCCAGCGAATATAATAGAAGAAAAAATTAGGATAAAAACAGAAATCAATTCAGTCATAAATTTCTTTAAAATGCCCCCCAAAATAGACAGAACTCTAATAAGTTTATATATTTAGCAGGGGAGAAGAAACAAAGCAAAAATAAGGAATGTAAAAATAGGGAAGTAAGCCAGTGCAGTGGCACACACCTGTCATCCCAGCAGCTCGGGAGGCTGAAGCAGGAGGATCAGAAGTCCAAAGCCAGCCTCAGCAATTTAGAGAGGCCCCAATCAAGTCAGCAAGACCGTCTCAAAATAAAATATTAAAAATGGCTGGGGAGTGGCTCAGTCATTGAGCATCCCTGGGTTCAATCCCTGATCCCCAAAATAATTAATAATCATAATAAGGAAGTACATTGTAAAGACAGGGGTGAAATTTTAACTTGTGAGATATGCATAATTTATGCCACAGAGTAGTTTAATGGGTATTCTTCCCATATTCTGGAAATTTCCCCACTGTTGAAAATATTTTCATGTTGTCTTTCAAGAGAGAAACAGCTTACTTTTTTTTTTTTTTTAAATAAATGAGCAGCTTGACCCATTTTAAGTGAGGGAAATGAAAAGATGATTTAGATAGGCACATTTATAGACCCGGAGTGTTAGAATAAACGTGAAATAGAGGGAATCTGGCTTCTTGCGCAGGGGAAGAGAGAAGTCCATGAGCCTTCTTGGACGGCATATTTTGTCCTATAAGAATTATTAACTGATGCATCAGCATCAGTTCACTGTCTCCATGTGCAGAACCATAAAATAACTCCAGGGCAAGGACGGGTCCAGATCCTGCCTGCCCGGAAGAGTGCGCGGGAAACCCCCGGGCGCCTGCTGCCGTCCTCGTCCTGTGTCCTGTTCTGCTCCTCCGGCAGCTGCCTCTTTATTTCTGTAAATCCGTGCGTCTGAGTCCTCCAGCTAGGTCTTGAGCTTCCTTATGGCAAGTACAGTCCTGCATTGTTTTGTCTCCTCAATTTTTCCAGGTCACGTTGGTAGAATTATTCTATCAGCATCGGGAGATATTGGTCAACGAAAATAGGATGCTCGACCTTCAGGGCATGTTGCCAACAGTATCCCCAGGGGGGTGGGGGATAGGAATGCCCTTGGAGACCTACGGAACTTGAAATTTTAAATTTTGATGGAGCCAACTCTGTAAATCTTTTATTTTATGGCATATGGATTTTATATGTTCTTTGGAAAAAAACTATGTTAACTTTACAGGAGACGTTCAAAACCTTTCATCTGTTTCTATACACTGTTTATTGGTGCATTAGAGTTGTACATAATGGCGGGACTTGTTGATTCGTACATGCACACGATATAAAAATATAATTGGACCCATATCTGTATGTATGTATGTATATATATATATATATATATATATATATATATATATACATACACACATATTTATATTTCTTTTGTTTGTTTGTTTGGCACTTGAGATTGAACCCAGGGACACTTTACCACTGAACTACATCCCCAGTCCTTTTTATTTTTTGAGACAGAGTCTCATTAAGTTGCTGAGGGTCTTGCTAAGTTGCCAAGACTGGCCTCAAACTTGCAGTCCTCCTGCCTCACCCTCCAAAATGGCAGGGATTATAGGCATGTGCCCTATGCCCAGCTTCTATGTACTTTGATAGTTGATATAACATGGTAAGTAAGGGGCTGGGGTTGTGGCTCAAGCGTAGAGCACTTGTCTAGCATGTGTGAGGCACTGGGTTCAATCCTTAGCACCACATAAATAAATAAATAATAAATAAAATAAAGGTAATGTGTCCATCTACAACTAAAAAACGAACAAAAATATGGCAACTAACTATTCATTAAAAATTTGGCCAAACTTGTCTGTAAAACTGTTGGAGTATGATACTATGTTTGTTAATACATCTTTGATGAATTTTTGTAGATGATGATGACAAAGAGGGTAAAAAAAACTGTAGCTACATGGGGAATGTTCTCAACAATTTTAAGTGGAATTTTATTTATTTATTTATTTTTAAAATTTTTAATTTTGGTACTGGGAATTGAACCCAGAGGTGCTTTATCACTGAGCCACATCTCCAGCCCTTTTTAAAAATCTTTTATTTTTAAGACAGGATCTCACTAAGTTGTTTAGGGCCTTGCTAAGTTGCCGAAGCTGGCCTTCAACTTTCCATCCTCCTGCCTCAGCCTCCTGAGTCACTGGGATTACAGGTGTGCACACCTGGCCTTAAGTGGAATTTTAAAAATCAGGAAACAAAATTGGAGACTCTTACTACATATGGGCAAAATAACAAATGTCACTCAAAGAAAATATAACTTAAAAATGTTTGTAAGGTAGGATGATGGTATTATGAATGTTTGAGGGTTTTTGGGGGGGCGCAGTCAATGTTGCCTTTAAGATTGTTCTAAGAATAGATAAAAATCAAAGGAGTGGGAAAAAACACAGGCAGAAAAACAAATGGGAAACAACTTCCCGGTAATACCAAAGTAGAATCGTCTATTACAATAAGAACAGAATTCTGATCAATGGTTGAGAAATTGCTTTTGTACAACTCTGAAAATATTTTTCCATCTACTATACACACATAACTCACTAGATCTCTTTTCTATTTGAAACGTGGAATTAGGGAGGCATTTCCTCAGAATCAAATTTGGAGGCATGAGATCTAAAAAGGCTTTGTAATCTCCTTCCTATAATATACTCAGATTAACCAGGTAATTGTATTCCCCAAGGAAGTCTGTCAAACGTTTCCATTTCGGTGGGGAATGAACAAACAGAGCCCAGTCCATTCCCTGGTAACAGAATGATGTTGTTTTTAATCATTGAAAAGAACATCAATACAACAGGCAAACAATACCAAAGTTTATTCAAGAAAATGGAGTAATTTACCTAAAATAAACCACAAGGGTTTACAATACAGATGATCCTCGTTTAGAGGACAATTTTTCTGAATTCCTACAACACACAGTAGGAAGCCATTCACCACAGAGAGAATTAACTCATATATATATGTTGTTCACAATACCTTCATTTTATTTATTTTTTTTATGTGGTGCTGAGGATTGAACCCAGAGCCTCATACATGCCACCCAAGAGCCACAACCCCAGCCCCAAGAGTTAGTTCTTAGGGAACAACTCTTAGGCTCTTGCTGGTTGCCACAGCTAAACATAAAATGTCCAGTTCCATGAAGGACTGTCCCTTCCTGACAGGGTGTTGGGAGTTTGGCTCCCTCAGCACTGGAAGGTTTCCAAGAAAACAGAATTTCTTCCCCCACCCCACCCCCACCAATATTCTGCTCAGAAACTCTTGAAATTCCTAGATACTTTCTTAAGAATTATAGATTCCAGCCAGGCTTGGAGGCACACTCCTGTAATCTCAGCAACTCGGGAGACTGAAGCAGGAAGATCACAAGTTCAAGGCCAGTCTCCACAACTCAGTGGTGTTAGGGTCTGTAAACAAGTCAAGATGGCGCCTGGCATTTTGCAGAGGGAGTGGTTTGTGAGGTGGCGCCAGCGAGCCATTAAGTGTGGAGATTCCTTATTGGTTGACTGCTGTATCTAGTTTATGTTAATTAAGATAAGCTGTGTGGAATGTATATATACCCCTCCTGTCCTACAATAAACGGCTCCCACTCCTGCTGTATCAATCTACACAAGTTGCTCATCACCCCCCGGTTATTTTGCTGCAGCCGGACTGCGGCACAGTGGACCCTGTCTCAAAATAAAAAATAAAAAGGGCTAGGGATGTAACACCCCTGGTTCAATCCCCGGTACCACAAAAAATATATAAAGACTCCAGCAATTATTTACAAACTCTAAAATCTCTGTTAAACTTCTCAAGAAATTCATTGGATTTTACAAAGGAGGATGAAGGGAAGGGAGGTGGGATAGAAATAGGAAAAATAATGGAATGAATCGGACACAATTTTCCTATGTTCATATACAAATACACAATCAGTGAAACTCCACATTATGTTCCACCACAAGAATGGGACCCCAATTTGAATAAGTTATACTCCATGTATGTATAATATGTTAAAATACACTTTACTGTCACGTATGCCTAAAAAGACTGAATTTAAAAAAAAAAAAAAGTCTCAGCCAAGTACTCAACAATACCATTTGCAATTTACAGTCTTTAAAGCAGATTGCAAGCCATGTGATTCTTTCTAATTCCAAGCCATCTTCAAGTTTGCTAGTAAAATTTTCAAACATTGTTTGAAATGTGTTGCTAACATGTATGCATATAACACCTACTGCATCCCCTCTAATTTAAAAGTTATCAAAATAAGCTGCAAAATGATGCCTGACTATAACCTCATTTTTAAAAATAACCCCGCCCTGCTAAAATCCCACAGCTTCCTTATGTGCCTGGTCACTAGCCAGTTCTCTCCATTCCCTTACAACTCACTCAGAACCATGAGCATGTCTCACACATGAACATCCTCATGATCACACCCCTCCGTGTAAGCATCTTCTCCTTAACCACCAACATGATCTTCCCTGAGGCCAAAAGAAACAGTCACAGATTTCAGTGGCTGAGAGGCTCCTCTGTTCCAGTCCCAACCCATCCCAAGGAACAAGGGTTAGAGCTTAGGGTTGGCCAAGGGAGTGTCATGCAAGGATCTCATCCCAAGACAGCCAAAAGCGAAGACAGAAGAAAACCAGCACTCTGAAAGTGGACAGCCTTGAGCCCAAGCCAGAGAGGACAGTGGCCAGAGTCAGCCCCTTTGGGAATAAAATTTGAGATATGGATTCAAAGACTGAGGCTCAACAAAACTGAATTAAAGCTCTGACGTACCGATGGCTAGGATATCACAAGGTATCAGAATTTTTCTGCCTCATTATAATCTTTTGGGACCACTGTTATTTATACACATGGTTCATCATTGATAAAAATATGTGGAGTGTGACTACACAGAATCATGTTACTTTTGAGTAGAGAAAGTTGTATTCTCCCTTCCCAATCTGGATATTTCTTCTCTCTTTTCTCTTCTCCTTCTCCCTCCCACCCCTCATTTCTTTCCCTTCCTTCCCACTGTCCTGGATGGAACCAGGGTTGGAAAGATGAGGAGAAATTGTAGCCTTCACATACTGCTGACTAGAATGTCAAATGGTGCAACCACTTTGGAAAATATCTGACAGTTCCTTCAAAGAATAAATCACAGACAGTTATCATGTTCCTACCAATTCCAATCCTATGAGGACACATGGACATACAAAAATTTGTGTGCAAAATACACATGGCAGCATTATTAGTAATCGTCAAAAACTGGGGGAGAAAATTAATGTCCATCAATCAATAAATGGATAAATAAAAGGTGGTATCTGGCATTCAAGGGAATATGATTCAACCAATAAAAGACTGAAGTGCAGATCCATGGTGGAACACAGAGGCACTTTGAAAACATGAAATTAAGTGAAAGAAGCCAGACGCAGAGGCCGTGTGCTGTGTGGTTTCCAGAACAGGAAAACCCACAGAGACAGAGCAGATCAGTGGCTGATGGTTGGGGGGAAGGCAATGGAAAGTGACTCCTTATGAATATGGGGTTTCTTTGGGGATAATAGAAATGTTCTGGAAATAACTAGTTGGGATGATTGCACAGCATTTGAATATACTAAAGACCATGAATTATATATTTCAAAATAGCGATGTGGATTTTTTTCCTATTTTTTTCAAATGATGGACAATACCTCAAAACCTGATAATCTGATGTGAGAGCATACGTTGTCAAAAGTTATCCAGTATAACACTTAAGACCCATGTATTTTATTGCTTGTAAATCATGTAGCCATCGAGGAATATCTGGAGGATAAGCAACCCCCACAAGCACCTGATCATAGGATGGTGTGACACTTCCTGTCCCCCTACAACTGGCTACCAAATCTGTAAAGGCCTAGTTATCACAGTTCCTTCTGCCCCAGTACTTTCAACAAAACAAAATGACAAGGCATACTACAAGGCAAAACAAGATAGCTTGAAAAACAGGAAGGATTAGAACCATATTGCTATGTCAAGGGTTTGGGAACTGTCAGACCAACAATTTAAATTAAAATAACTCACCTACATATGCTAAAGGAACTAGTGGCAAAAGTGGACAACATATACATTACTTTTTTGTAACACATTATTATAATCATTATATTTTACTATTAGCTGTTGTTAATCTCTTCCTGTGCCAAATTGATAAGTTAAGCTTTAGTATATGCATATTTGTATAGAAGAAACATAATATCTATGTAGAGTTCAGTACTATCTGTGTGTTCACCTGTAAACGTGTCCATGTGTCTTGGAGCATACCCTTCGTGGATAAGGGGTGACTACTACCTATGAATAATCACATTAAACATGACTGGTCTAAATAACCAACTAAAAACAGAAGTTTTCAGCATGGACCATAAAACAAGACTGAACTGTATGTAATCTACAAAAACTTACTTTAATACAAAAGCACATAAATTAAAAGAATAGATAAGTTTGCCAATGATGTTCTGGGTATGACATCAAAATCGCATGCAACAAATGTTAAAAATAGACAAATGGCACTCCACCATGCTTAAAAATTTCTATGCATCAAAAGAAAAGAATGGAAGTAAATATTTGCAAATTGTTTGTAGCATAAAGGGTAAATCGCCACAATATATAAAGAACTTCTACAACTCAACAACAAAAAAGTAATTTGAAATGGCCAAATGAAATTTTTTCCAAAGATGATATACAATATAAAAGCATATGAAAAGATGTTTACCATCAACTAATCATTAGATATACACAAATCAAAGCCAAAATGAAATACTACCTTATACCCATTAGGTATCAAAAACTAAAAAGACAAAATAAACAGATATGGATGAGAAACTGGAGACTTTATGTACTCTTGGCAAAATATGAAGTGATATTGCTGCTCTGGAAACAGTATAGTGGGTTCTCAAAAAATTAAAAATAGAATTATCAAAAAAATTGAATTTTTAAAAATGATTCAGCAAACCCACTTCTGAATATATATCCAAAATAATGACAGCAAGATTTTGAAGAGCTAGTTATGGAATCATGTTCATAACAGCATTATTCATAATAGCAAATACAGGTGAAAGCAAACAAAATATCCATCGATGAATGAATGGAAAAACAAATGTGGTTATGATGGTAAATTTTATGTTGTACTCTTTACCAAAATTTGAGATTTTTTTAAAATAAAAGGATGGAGAAAGATATATCATACTAACACTATGAAAATAAAGCTATAGAAGCTATGGTCACACAGAACAAACAACAGAGGAAGAAAAATTATCAGGGATAAAGAAGCATATTACATAATAATAAAAAGTCAATGCTCCAAAATGACATACAATTTTCAATGTATAAGCACCCAACAACATACCATCAAAATATATAAGGCAAAAAGTGATTGAACTTCAAGAATAGATGAACCTACTATTATAGTTGAGGATTCAACATCCCTGTCTCAGTAATAGATACAGCAAGCAGAAAATCAATAAGGACACATTTGAATTCAATGGCACCATTAAAAAAAATTGGAAATAATTGACCTCTACAGATTATTTCATCCACCTGAACATAAATTACTTTCAAGTTCACTGGCACATTCACTTACCTTACATTCTGGGCCATCAAACATGTCTTGACAAATTTAAGGGAAATAAATCACTCAGTGTAGCCTCTCAGACAACATGGAGCTGAACTAGAAATCAATAACAGATACGGGAAGATTAAAAATGAACTTTTAAATAAGACATGAACCACAGGAGAAATCTCAAGAGAAATTTTAAAATATTTTGGATTAAATGAAAACAAAACTTATCAAAATCTGTGGAATGCAATGAAAACATGCTTAGAGGGCAATTCATAGCATTTAATGCTTATAGTAGAAAAGAAGAAATATCTAAAATAAATCGTCTAAGCTTCCATCTTAGGAAACTAGAAATATAAGAGCAAATTAAATCCATTATAAGCAAAGAGAATAAATAATCAATATTAGAACAGAAATCAGAATTGCAAACAGAAAATCAATGAAACCAAAAACTCATTCTCTGAAAACCCCAATAAAATTGATAAACCTCTAAGAAAAAAGAGAGAAGAGACAAATTACTTCCTTATCAGAAATGATGAAAAGGACAACACCTAAGACCCCACAGACATTAATAATTGAGAATAATGAAGGAATTCTGTGAACAACTCTATGCCCACAAATTTGATAACTTAAATGAAATGTACCAATTTCCTGAAAGACAATCCTCCAAAACTCAGGCAAGAAGAAATACCCAGACATGCTGGTGAATGCCTGTAATCCCAGCAGCTCAGGAGTCTGAGGTAGGAGGATCACAAGGTCAAAACCAGCCTCAGCAACTTAGCGAGACCCTGCAACTTCGTGAGACCCTGTCTCAAAATAAAAAAATAAAAAGGGCTGGGGATGTGGCTCAGTGGTTAAGCACCCTTGGGTTCAACCTTGGAAGGAGGAGGAGGAAGAGAGAAAGTAGAAGCAGGAGGAGGAAGAGGAGGAAGAGACAACCTGAATAGGCCTCTCTATCTGTTAAATAAATTGAATCAATAATAATCTTCCAAAAGAGGAATTATCAGGAATCAATGTGTTCACTGGTGAATATTTAATATCTACCAAATATTTATCAAATATCTGCTAATATTTAAGGAAGAAATTATGTCAATTCTCTTATAATTTCTTCCAGAAGATAGAAATTATAAGAATGCTTCTTAACTCATATGGCCAGAATTATTTGAATCCCCAAGCCAGCTCACAGACACACACTGTATCTCATGAACAGAAATGCAAAAATCCTCCCAAAAAAATTAGCTAATTGAATTCAACAATATATAAAAAATTACACAATATAATCAAGTGAGATTTATTCCAGGTGTGCAATGCTGAGTCAACATCCAAAAATAATTAATCCTAATCCATCATATGAACTGACTGAAGAAAAAAATCACACAACTATATCAATAGTCACAGAAAAAAGCATTTAACATAATCCAACATCCAATTCTGATTTTAAAAAAGAAGGAAAAACTCTTAGCAAACTAGGACTCCAACAGAACTTCACCAACGTCATAAAAAACTATCTGCAAAAAAATCTACTTATGTCATAATTAATGATGAGGAACTAGAAGCTTGACTGACGAGATCAGGAACAAGACAAGGATGTCTCTCTCACCTCCTCATTGTGTCAAAAGTCCTAATTAATGCCATAAGACAAGAAAAAGGAAATAAAGGGTATAAATATTGGAAAGAAAGAAATAAAACCACCTTTGCTCACAAATGCCATGACTGTCTATATATAGAATCCTAAAGAATGGATCAGAGAGATTCGAGATGGCAAATTAGAGGAAGGCGGAAGTCTCAGTGGCTCTGTGGCTCAGGATTCCGTGCTGCTTCTCAGCAAGTTGGTGAAGGAGGGACTTCGCTGAAATTCAACACCAGAGAGAGTCTGTGAGGCTCAGAAATTCAGGTGCGAGCGCAACTCACTCTCCCTTTGAGTCCGGTGGCTCACATGACCTGCTCACATGACTACCTGAAGACAGTCACTAAACTGAACAGGTGAACATGACTGCACTTGGGCACTGAGCCTGGGAAGGCCTTATCATGAGCAGCAGAGTATGTGAGACCTGGGGAGGATTGAGTTCCCTGTCACACAAGTAGAATGCTTGGGAGGCTCCTTAGAGCCAGACTCCCAGCCAAGACCAGCATCTGCCTGGCCCCTGTGTGGATCTACTCTCCCCAGAGCTGGTGCCACCCAGCAAAGTCCCAAAGGCCTATTTAGAACTAAACCCCACACCCCAGAACTCCCTAGTTAGAACTCTGCAGCATGCCCACCCTGGGAGTGCTCTGTCCAGACAAAATGCCAACCAACTGTACCTCCCATCACACCCTGCATTACCCTGGGGAGAAAGGGAGCTGCAAACTATGTTAGCCAGCTTCAGTTTCAGTCAACTGCAGCTGGCAGCTTGGTGAGCAACACACACACACACACACACACACACACACACACACGGTTTAACAACCCCCAGCTTTTGCTCTCTGTAGGGGGTACATAGTCCAAAAGGAAACAAGGAAAAAGCATTGGTCACCAGCAATGGTCATCCATCCTCATTTACAATACTGACCACCTCATCTGGAGACTTTTTTTCATTAAGATTTGGTTCCTTTTATTTCTTATGTCTTGGTGTTCTTGCTGTGCTGATTGGTTCCTGGAGATATATATAGATAAGCAGAAACTAAAAGAATTTGTGACTATTAACCAAGTGCTACAGAAAAAAAAAAACTGAAAGAAATACTACTCACAGAAGAAATCAAAAATAAACCCCAGAACCCACCCATGGACAAATGGACAGATCTCATTTGAAAAGTAGCTAAGCAAATGAGAAAGAGGACAAATTAAACATCAGAAATGATTCAAGATGGCAGGAATTAATAGACATCTCTCTATAATAACATTGAATGTAAATGGTCTCAAAACTTTAATTAAAGGACATGGACTGGCATAAAGCATGACAAAACAAGACCCAACCACATGTTGTTTGTAAGAGATTCACCTCACAGACAGAGACAGTCACAGGCTTCAAGTAAAAGGACGGAAATTGAGATACCATGCAAACAGAACCTGAAAACAAGGAGTAGATACTCTCCTGTCTGACGAGGAAGACTTCAAGCCAAAATTAATCAGAAGAGACAAAGAAGGTCACTTCAAGCCAGTAAATGGGACAATTCAACAAGATATAACAATGATAAATATTCATGCCCCAAACATTGATGCACCTAATTAAGTTTCAAAAAGTCACTACTTGACTTAAAGACTTAGAGAGACGTTTACAGTGAAAACTATAAGACACTGAAGAAAAAAATCGAACAAGACAGAAAAGATGGAAAGAGCTCCCATGTTCATGGATAGGCAGAATTAAGATTGTATAAATACCGCATGACCAAAGCAATACACAAATTCAACGTCATCCCTATCCAAATGCCAACGACATCCTTCAGAGAACTATATTTAAAAAGTCCTAAAAGGTATTTGGAAGAATAAAAGACCCAAGATAGCCAAAGCAATTCTAAGCCACAAAAGCAAGCTTCAAGCACCACAATATCTGACTTCAAATTATATTACAGAGCTACTGGAACAGAGCTGTATGGTACTGGCACAAAAACAGACACACAGCCAGTGGAACAAAACGGAAGACACAGAGATGAACCCACACAGATACAGTCATCTATCCTTGACAAAGGAGCCAAAAACATGTTGGAGGAAAGACAGCCTTTTTAACCAATGGTGCTGGGGGAACTGGTCATCCAGTAGAAGAAAGAAGCTAGATCCTTCTCGCATCCTGCACAACAGTCAATTCAGAGCGGACCAAGGAATTAGACCAGAAAATGTAGTGTCAACACTCCAACGTGCAGGTGTAGGCAACACCTTTCTCAATAAGACCCTTAAGGCTTAGAAAATAATGAGAAGAGTTCACAAATGGTATGGCAACAAATTAAAAGTCTTCTGCACAGCAAAGGAGAGAACTGACAATGTGAAGAGAGAACCTATAGAATGGAAGAAAATCTTTGCTTGCTGCTCTTCTGACAGAGGATTAATATCCAGAATACATAAAGGGCCCACAAAACTCCCCCCCCACACAAAAAAAGTATCCCAATTAATAAGCAGGCAAATGAAATAAACAGATACTTCTCAGAGGAAACATCAGGACCAACAAATACATGAAAAAAAATGCTCAACATCTTTAACAAGTAGGGAAATGCAAATCAAGAAATTTCCTTCCACTGCAGTCAGATGGCAGTCATCGGGAATACAGACAGTAAGAAACACTAGAGATCATGTGGAGAAAAGGGACCACTCCTGGTGGGGCTGCAGACCAGTACGACCACTGTGGAAATCAGTATGGAACTACTATACAGCCCAGCTGTACCACTCGCTCAGTATTCAACCTAGTTAGCCAAACTACGGAACAAGCCCAATTAATTAATTTATTTATTCAGCCATAAATTATGTCATTTGCAGGAAAATGGATGGAACTAGGACTATTATGTTAAGTGAGATAAGTCAAGTTCATGAGGCCAAGTGTTGTATTTTTCTTTCATATGCAGAAGCTAGAGAGGAAAAAAGAAAAAGAAAGGTGACATTGACCAAATTATATTGTTATGTTGTGTGCATGTACGAATATTCCACAACAAACCCCACTTTTATGAACAACTATAATGCATGGATCAAAAATATGGGAAAAAAAAGAATTTACCAGAAAAAAATGTCCTGGAACTAATAACTGGTAACAGCAAGGTTGTAGGATACAAGGTTAATATTAAAAGGTTGGTTGATTTTATGAATAAAACCAGTGAGCAAGCAGGAACTCTCTATACTCAAATTTTTCAATTTGTTCTTATTAATTACACAGGACAGTAGGATGCATTTTGATACATCAGACATAAATGGAGTACAACTTCTCATTCTTCTGGTTTTACAAGATGTACACTGTCATGGAATTATATATGCACATAGGGTAGTAATATACAATTCATCCTACTGTCCTTCCTACACCCATGCTCCCTCCCTGCCCTTCACTCCCCTGTGTCTAATCCTCTGTTCTTCCCTAGGCCCCAGCACTTATTGTGAATCAGCATCTTCATATCAGAACCATTCTGCCTTTGGTTTTTTGGGATTGGTTTATTTCACTTAACTGATAGTCTTCAGTTCCATCCATTTACTGGCAAATGTCATAATTCCATTCTTCTTTATGGCTGAGTAATATTCCATTGTGTCTATATGCCTCCATTTCCTTATTCATTCATCTGTTGAAGGGCACCTAGGTTGGTTCCATAGTTTAACTATTGTGAATTGAACTGCTACAAACATTGATATGGCTGTGTCACTGTAGCATGATGATTTTAAGTCCTCTGGGTATAAACCAAGGAGTGGGATAGCTGGGTCAAATCATGGTTCCATTCCAAGTTTTCTGAGGAATCTCCATACTGCTTTCCATAGTGGTTGCACCAATGTGCAGTCCCACCAGCAATGTATATGTACTCAATTTTTTGTAAACCATAAAACTGCTTTAAAACATAAAGACTATTTAAAAGCTGGGCGCAGTGGCACATGCCTATAATCCAGGCAGCTTGAGAGGAGGAGGCAGGAGACTCAGGAGTTCAGGGCCAGCAAAAGTGAGGCCCTAAGCAACTCAGTGAGACCTTATCTGTAAATAAAATCCAAAACAGGGCTGGGGATGTGGCTCAGTGGTCAAGTGCCCCTGAGTTCCATGCCTGGTAACCCCAAATAAATAAATACTAGTTAAAGAAGAAATTTTTTAAATGATGGAAATGATTAGAAAAGAATTAACGATTATTGAAGATAGGCAAAAAAGAGTCAAAGTATGAGTAATAGTGATCCCCAATGGAAACTAAAGAGAATGGAACAAGTACCAAAAACTGTAATTTAAGAAAACTTTCTCAAAATATAAAAAAAAAGGTTCTGAAACTATGTTTAAACAGCACACCAACCAGTGCAATGATGCGTGCCTGTAGTCCCAGCTACTCAGGAAGCTGAAGCAGGAGAATGGCTTGAACCTAGGAGTTCAGAATTGACCTGGGAAATATAGTAAGACCCTGTATAAAAAAAATAATAAGTGACTCAGGAAGCTGAGACAGGAGGATCACAAGTTCAAGGCCAGCCTCAGCAACTTAGCAGGACACAAGCAACTTAGCAAGACCCGGTCTCAAAATATAAAATAAAGAGGGCCAGGGATGTAGCTCAGTGATAAGTGCCCCTGGGTTCAATCCCCAGAATAATAATAATAATAATAATAATAATAATACAATGAAAGAATACGATATGGACCTAAGAATGTTGACCAAGAATGACCCATATCACAAATATACTAATAAAACTACTAAACTACTGTCTTTAAAGAAAAATAGAAATCCTTTGAGTGCCTAGACAAAACAGTAAATGAGTTATAACAGCAGGAAAACTAGATTATTATGAAACATTTGTATACCAATAGTTCTCCAGAAGCAAACAGAAATATTTTTGAGATATCTAGAGACAGGAAATATGAGCCAAGAATTTCATAGTTGACATTCAAGTATAAAAGATATAAACTGTAAAAAATATAGGGAATATTGGTCCCATGAGCCCCTTTTGAGAAACATACTTAAAAGTGAGCTTCAGTCAAACAAAATGACTAGGGACACATTTAGTCTAAGGAACGGTGATAAGCATATAGTTATTTAGTTATGAGGGATAAAAGGAAAAGCTTATAATGGAACAATCTGAATTACTTTTCTGCAACATTAGGAAACAAACCTGAGGCCTCACGCCTCGTGTTACGTAAGCACTGTACCCCAGACCTCCATCCCAGCCCTGTATAATACATATTTTAACTGCCCATGTAATAATTACTATTATTCTGAGGGTGTTTTATGTAGATGTGGGATAAAGCAAATGAACAACTATGGCATATTCAAATTTGGGGGATTAAAATTAGAAGTATTAATATAAGCTCATAAAATATATAATCATTAAAAAGAGGAGGGCTGGGGTTGTAGCTCAGTGGTAGAGCACTTGCCTCGCAGGCATGAGGCACTGGGTTCGATCCTCAGCACCTCATAAAAATAAATTAAGATATTGTGTCCATCGACAACTAAAATAATATTTTAAAAAAGACAGAAAAGACACACATACAGTCTTAGCTCTGTTTTAAGGAGCTAACTACAATAGCCAACTTGGGAGATTTCCTCATCTAGCACACAGAATGCCTAAAATAACCAGTTTCTGCTAAGCAAAAAGAGGGCTTCTTGAGAAATTTTCTGACTCCTGTTTTGAGGCAGGAAAGGTAGAATCTGGGCCTAGAACATCTTGTCATACCACATAAGAGGAAGTTATCCAACTATTAAGGTGTGAAAAGGACTCAGAGTTAATTTGAAGAGGTGCCCACTAGCCAGAAATGGGACAATTCAAACTTCCAAAAAGATAATGGCCCCTGAGGAAACCCATCAATTAATGAGTTAATAATTATATTGAAAACTATTTTTAAAAAAAAAACTAATGAGCAACCTTGAGAGAATGATATGAAACCAACTCATTATCTTAAATGAAACATTTAGTCTGCCTTCCCACATAAATGGTACCAGGGGTAATCAAATAGTAATGAGGATACATGCCTCTTTATAAAGATGCTCTATTTAATAAATGAAAAAGAAGTTAAAGAATTAGAATATCACCAGTCTTCAATCCCCAAAGAATTAATAAATGTAGGCCTTTAGCATTCATGGCTGCTAACGTCACAAAAAAGGGAGAATTAGATGTTGTGTACCTGCTAGTGACCAGGCACCAGCAAAGCAGTCCTGCCAAAGGTATTGAGCACAAGTCTAATCAAGTCTCTGATCTAGCTGCCTATTTTCTGGGGGAAAAAAGGAGGGTAGAACAAGGATAGGGAGGTAGCGCAGTGGTAGAGTGGTAGCCTAGCTTGTGAGGAGGCACAGCACCTCAAAAAGAAAGAAAAGAAAAGAAAAAAATGACAGGGCACTTAAACTGAACCCACATGTGCATTAGCAAAATTCAATCTGTGGGGAACTGCCACTCAACCAGTGCAGATCTTCAGAATCAAAGGAAAAGAAGGGAATAGATATGGGTTCTGTATATTAAGACAACTAGCCGGGTGTGGTAGTGCACACCGGTAATCCCAGTGGCTCAGGAGGCTGAGGCAGGAGGATCATGAGTTCAAAGCCAGCCTCAGCAAAAAAAAAAAAAAAAAAAAAAAAAGTGAAGTACTAAGCAACTCAGTGAGAACCTGTCTCCTAAATAAAAAAACAAAATAGGGCTGAGGATGTGGCACAGTGGTCGAGTGCTCCCACCCCAAAAAAATACACCTAGAAGATATATAATAATTTTAAAGGGCAAGACTAAGCTCTACTGTCTAGACATGCACACTTGCTAAAACTGCAAAATGCATGTACACATGATAAAACTATAAAATAACATAAGGAAATGATCACTATAAATTCAGGATAAAGACTTTTGGTATTGATGAAAATCGAGTAACAGGGTCCATATTTACCATCCTGTCCAAAATAACTAAAAATACTAAGCCAAATCTATGAATGGGGGGAAACACTGTTTCCAGACACTGGATATCTATCTTTGAAGAATAGCACAGTGGTCTCTGAGAAAGGGATAAGGAAGGAGTGAGCTCCCTGATGAAGAGAATATGCAGAGCAAATACGCAGAGAGGGGGACCCAACAGTCCGTCTGAGTTAAGGAGACACACTGGGAGTTTAAGGAGGCCAACATAGCTCCAGTCCACAGAGCAGGTACTAGAGAGGTGCCCGGGGAGAGCTCCAGAGGGGTGCAGAGGACACCACTGGAATGCTCAGCACTGTGAGTGAGGAAACCGCGCCACCCCGGGGAAAGAACCACTGGAAAAGAACAAGGTGAACATTTGGGGAAATCCACATAGAACCAGGAAAAGTCCGGGGTCTCACCCACCACAGTAGAAAGGCTGGGAATTCCCGAGGCGTTGAGTAGTGAGGCAAATCAGCCCTAGAACCAAAGCTTCTCTGATCCCACTGAACAAAGCTTCAGGACAAGCCTCAACATGATCAAACCGTTTCCAGGTAACTTAACTGCATCTGAAATACATTCAAGAAATGTTTGCAAACAGACAAGATATTCAGTACCTCACCTTATAAAACTCACAGTGTCTGGATCCAGTCAAAAATTACCAGATATGAAAAGGAAGAGTAAAACATGACCGAAAGGAGTAGATAAAAAATAACACGAGAGCTATAGTTAGTAGGCAAGGTTGTAAAGGTTATTAAAATAATAGTCTACATACTCAATAGAGGGGGAAATTGAGCATGTTAAAGACATGAAAAAAACATTGTGAAAAGACCCAAATAAATTTCTAGGATTGAAAACGACAACAATGGAGATTTTTTAAACACACTGGGAAGGAGGAATACCATGTTACCCGTTACAAAAGAAAAAGTTCACCAACTTGAAAACACAGCCACAAAATTATCCAAAATGAAACACAGATGGAAAATAAAGATGCAGGGAAAAAACAGCCTAAGTGAGCATTGGGATAACTTCCAGGAGCCTAAAAAAAAAAAAAAAAAGTAGAATTCAAGTCCCCAGAGGACAAGAAAGGGGAAAACAGGACAAAAAATTTTTTTCTTTTTTTTTTTTTTAAGAGAGAGTGAGAAAGAGGGGGACAGAGAGAGAGAGAGAGAGAGAGAGAGAGAATTTTAATATTTATTTATTTTTTTCTTAGTTCTCGGCAGACACAACATCTTTGTTGGTATGTGGTGCTGAGGATCGAACCCGGGCCGCACGCATGCCAGGCGAACGCGCTACCGCTTGAGCCACATCCCCAGCCCAGGACAAAAAAATTTTTTGAAGATATAATAGCTGATATTTTTCCAAGTCTGATCAAAACTATTGAAAACAAGATTTAAGGAGCACAATGAACCAAAGCACAAGAAATAAGAAGTAAATTTTACCAAGCCATATCAAAATAAAGCCAACTCTTATAAACAGAACAACAAAGACAAAAACACATCTGTCTCTGTGATAAAACAAAACAAACAAGCCAGAAAACAACAGAACGTTTTCCAAGTTCTGAATGACAGCGACAACAAAAACCACCATGACATAATTTTATACCCAGACAAAATACCCTACAAAAACAGAAATTAAGTAAAGACTTTTCCAGGCCTAGAAAAACTAAAAGAAATTCACTTTAGGGAATGTTCAAAGAAGCTCTTTAGGCAAACGGAAAATCATGACAGAATTTTGGCTCTATTCAAAAGAATACAGGACATTGGAAATGGTAAACATGTGGGTAAAGAGAAAAGTGGGGTTTTCTTGGGCTGGGGTTGTAGCTCAGTTGTAGAGTGCTTGTCCCTCATGCATGAGGCCCTGGGTTTGGTCCCCAGAACCACATAAAAATAAACAAATACAAATAAAGATTTTTTTTAAATGGGGTTTTCTTTAGGGAAAAAAAACTCTTCAAAAGATCATTGACAGTTTAAAGCAAAATAGTAACAATGTATTATGGGGCTTTAACATATATAGATGTTATAAGTGACAAAATGTTGGATATATGAGATTGGGAAGCAGGCGGTTGAGGTGGTAATGAGGAACTTGTATTTGTTGTTTTTTATTTTTTATGTGGTGATGGGGATTGAACTCAGGGCCTCATGCATGCTAGGCAGGCACTATCTCCCCATCCCCTAAACTTGTATTTGTTACAAGGATGTTCAGCTTTTGATAATTCCTGTTAACACATACATTTGTGTTGTTCTTATGTAAGGTTTTTTTTATTTTTTTTTTATTTTTAGTTGTAGAGGGACACGATGCCTTTATTTTGTTTATTTATTTTTATGCGTCACTGAGGGTAGAACCCAGGGCCTCACACACACTCTGCAAGCCCTCTACCACTGAGCCACAACCCCAGCCCTTATATGTTTTTTATTTTATATTGTAAAAGTTTTAAAAGCAATGATAAAGTGAACCACTCCATTTTTTGAACTGTATAGATGTATAGGGGGAAAAAAAAAAAAGACCACAAGGATCTCAAACAAGGAGTTAACCTGGACTCGTGGGTGTTGGAATGAAGGATGATGGCTCACTTTCCAGCTTTTCCAAAATGCCTCCGATGACTCTCTTTACTTCTGTCATTAAGAAAAATAAATAAAAACAAATAATTTAAATGGAAATACTGTATCCACAAATTGTACATACGGTCCTGGGGAACAAATTCACACCCTTGTACTCCTTTCATTGTCTGATGCTTTTCTGTCATGGCGTGGATGCAAATTCAAGGCTGGTCTTGGTACCTGAACAAGACCCCCGACTCAAAATTTTTAAAAAAATAAATACAGGGCTGGAATTGTGACTTATTGGTAGAATGCTCTCCTAGCACGTGGGAGGCCCTGGGTTCTATCCTCAGCACCACATAAAAATAAATGAATAAAATAAAGATATTGTGTCCAGTTACAACCAAAAAAATAAATATTTAAAATAAATAAATAAATAAACACAAAGGGCTGGGGATATAACTCAGTAGTAGAGGACACCCCTGGGTTCAATTCTCAGTATCACAAAATAATAAATAAATAAAAATGAATTTTAAAACCTTCGTGTTCTGTTTGGCAGAGAGGAGAGGAGAGGGGAAGAACATTAATTCTAAAGCCAGCGCTGGCCTTCTGCCCGCCTTGGGATTTTGTTCCGAGACTCTAACATGGTTCAGAGGATTTTATGGTTGTTTGTATGAGCGAGAAGACTGAGGTATTGCATTTACAAACACTATGGAAAGATCCCTGAGCTTTTAATTCCCCAAACAAAAGGAAAAGAGCGCCTCTAAATTTCACCTGACAGAAACCTTTTATCTGAACCCAAAAACAAGAGCAATCCTAAATGAAGACTGCCACAAACCTTTAGCTTCGCCAAAAAGATGGTCCCAAGAGAGGGGAAATCAGCACAAGGAAATTACCAGGTTTGACTAGAAATCTGAGGACCTGATAAAGACACAACCTACCACCAAATTAACTGCTCACAGAGCAAGCAGGAAAGTGAGAGATACACCATGAACATCTGTTGTTTGTGAATGGCTAGTGTTGACTCAAGTACGATTATCAGCCCTCTTATGTCTCTCCAGAAAACACCTCGCACATTCTAAAGGATGGTAGTGCACTTAAAAGGAATGCCCAGGTTGATTACTGATTTACAACGACAACCAAAAAATTACAAACGTGCAACTGAGTGTCATAAGGTAAATGAGTGTCATAAGGTAGGTGAGATGGCATATGCCCTCATTAAGCATAATAAACGGTTTGCTTCACGATTGCTAGGAGCCACAAGCATATATACGATGTATGGCACCTTTGGTTGTAAAGTGACGCCAGCTAGCCACTGAGATGATTATGTTAAAATTTACATTCATATGCAAACTGGACTCCCGCTGTTCACCTTGGCCTGCTACCGGACTCAAGTTACGGGACTTTACGGGACTGCTGGAGAGTTCCCATTGGTTGGGGAAGGATAGTAGGAGGGAATTCCGGAGGAGGTCGGAGGAGACGGGGGTTCCGGGACGCGCGGTTCCGGTCGGACACCCTCGTGGGAGGACCGGTTTTTGACTTGCTGGCGCTGAGAGTGTTAGCGGCTTTTTCAAAATAAAGTTTTGTTCCTGCTTGATTGGCTCGTGATTCTGTGCCCAGCCAAGACTGCGGCACACGATAACAGAATTTTTAAATTGGGATTTCACGGAAACTTTGAGAAATGTACGAAAAAATTTTAATACTTCCCACAGAAGCATTGGGAGCTATTAATCCAATGGAATTATTGGTTTTGAGGATACTTGAGCGTGAGCTAAGGGTATCTGGACACTGAATTCTGCTTGCAAAATGAAAACATGCGCATGGAGGTGACTCTACGTGATTTATTCTAAAAAAGAAATTGTTTTTAAAAAATGATGGGTGAACATTTGTTTTTTGGGGGGAATGTGCTGTAACGTCCAACATAATTTTCATCACAAATGACTGCATGGGTTACTGGAGCCAGCATACACATTCCTGCAGCAGTTGGGAGTAACATATGCAGTCCTTTAAGTCAACTCACCTCAATAGAGGATCACTAGCAATAACCCTTAATAGCCCAGGTACCCAGGGGCATATGGAGAGCAGCACTCCCAGAGCTGTGCTCAGCAGCCACTATGGAATGAAAGAACACTTTGGAGTTGAGCAGGCAGCCCGGCTCCTTGGCACTGCTGGCTGGGAGCCCATGGCTCGGGAGCACAGTGAGAGACAGCTGTCACAGCTGGTCTGCAGGGACGTCTTTCTGAAAGTTCCTTGTGACCTTCCTTGTGACCACCTGCTCTGGTTCTCAGTAAAGTCATTCTTGCTCACTTACCATATAATTCAGGAGCAATTTTATCACAACACAGAACAAAGCAGAGAATACCCTTATCTAATGAGCTGAGGGGGAAGGAACAACCCAAGGGAGAGGCCACATAGTCTACTGGAAAGAAAACTGGGCCTCCTGACAACCCTGAGCCTAAGGACAGGCTGCTGTGACCTGGAACTGCGAAGATGGCTGGTCAGCAAACAGTTGAGCCATCTTCAGGTCTACGCATGTACATGAGATTCTGGAAAGACCTACAATGTGCCCCTTCAGAGAGGACTGTCTTAGTCCTTCTGAACTCTGCTAACAAATACCTTAGACCGGGTCCTTCAGAAACAATGAGAAATTATTACTCCTATTCTGGAGCTGACGAGCCTAAGATCAAGGGGCAGCCCACCCAGTGTCTGGTGAGGGCATCTCCTCCTAAACGTGCCCTCTGGCTGCCTCTGCACTTGGCAGAAGAGAATGCTCGCTCCCCTCCCCTCTACTAAGGGCACTAATCGCCTCTTAAAGACCCCAGTTCTTCATAGTGTTGCAGGGGGATCAGGCTCAACATATGAATTTTGGAGGGACATAAACATGCACCATAGCAAGCACCTTTTCATGAAAAGAAGCAGGTGCAATAAAGAGATTGGGGCTGGGGAGGTGGCTCAAGGGTAGAGCACTTGCCTTGTATGTCCAAGGCCCTGGGATTGATCCCCAGCACCACACTCAAAATAGCTTGGGCCATATTAATGTCTCCACTTAAAACACAACTACAACAATTTTTATGTTGATCATTTTAGATTATATTTTAACCTTTGACATCATATGAAATATCGTGTATATATATATATTTACGCACATAGTCATCTGTGAAGGTTCTCGGACCTCAACATATACCAAAATCCAAGTATGCTCAAGTCCCTTATTAAAAATACTATAAAAAATCGTAGTATTTGCATTATGACTCATGTACATCCTCCCATATGTTTTAAATCATCTCTAGATTACTTATAATACCTAAAACAATGTAAATGCTACCCAAATAGTTGTTACACTGTATTGTTTAGGGAATAATCATGAGGAAAAAAGTCTGTACATGTATATTTCAAAAATTTTCCCAACTATTTTCTACTCATGTTTGGTTGAATCCACACATGCAGAGGGCCAATTTTACATACATGTATTTATATATATATGTATATATATATATATACATATATATATATATATACATACACATATATATGTGTGTGTGTGTGTATACACACATACACACACACACAGAGGGCAGGTGAGCTCACCTGGAGCAGTGAGGTGGATGGAGAGAACCTAGAATCTAGAATCCCTATCAGAGGGTGCAAGCTCTGATGTCCCCTGGGCTGCTACCTGTCTGTGTGGTCTGAGGCTCACAGGATGAGGTCAGAAGGCAGGATCTCCCTGAGCCTGCGAGGTGAGCGCACCTCTTGGCAGAGAGACTCTCGAAGAAGCCAGAGGCGAAAAGAAGTAACTTCTCACAATTGAAATGTAAATGTAAAAGGCCACTATTTCATCTCTTTCAAAATGATTGTTTCAACAACGTACATTAGTTTTGAAAATGTAACACGCTGTCCTGTTTATTCAGCAGAGAAAATTAAAATGCTACTGTGTAAAAAGAAAAGGGATCCGACTGCTCTCTGGGCCCCAGTGACCCACCAAGATGGGACATTGGTCACACCCCAGCTGCCCGCTTCCAGCGTCCTCCCCTACTCATGCCTTCTCTCCTCTCTACCTACTAAATGCCACGCGGCCACCTTCAGCTCAACACCATCTTCTTCATGAAACTCTCTATCAGGGAGGTTGGGGAAGGGAGAGGGACAAAAACCAGAGATGTGCAGCCACCTGATGGGTTCAACTTTGCAGCAAGTGACATGGCTTCAGTCTGAGAACCAGTGTCGTTGAGGTCATCCAGCAGTGGCACCGACACTAATAAAACAGGGACGCTCAGCCAGTGAGGAGTCGAACAGAGGCTGGAGACCATCTGTCCAGGCTGTCACAGAAGGAAGCCCAGGCCCTGGGGAGGTTGAGCTCGAAGTCCTGCATCCCCTCCAGGATCCAAGTCACGCCGTGGCCCCAGGGTCCCCACAATACATTTCAGAGTGGGGGCAGAATTTACTTAAGGTCCATTTTGTGATCCTTTGATCTTACCTATTGGTTGTGATCATAAATGTTTTCTTTAAAAAATAAGATAGAGCTGGGGATGTAGCTCAGTGGTAGAGTGCCTGCCCTGCCTGCATGAGGCCCTGGGTTCCATCCCCAGCACTCCAGAAATTAAAAAAAAAAAAAAAAAGAAAAGAAAAGAAAAAGAAAAAACAAGACAAAACACTGGGTCGCAGTGGAATAAAGAATGATAGGGGTGTGAGAGCAAAGGCCGCGCAGTTGGCCTGCACGTGGATGTGAACCTGGTCTTGGGCAAGTTCCATGACCTCTGTGAGCCTTTCCTTGTGTGCAAAATTGGCTTAATCATGGAGCCAACATGGGCGGCTGCTGCACATAGTATGGAAGCAAATACGTACCCAGCAGTTAGAGTAGCACGTGGTGCATGGTCGTCATGCTACAGGGTATATTATTATTAACATCAGTACGATGATTAAAGTGCTTTACAGTCCCTGACACATGGAAAGTGCTTAATAAATAGCAGCTATTAATATTATTATAATGCATGTAGTTCACATATTAAATAGCATTCATTGTAAAGGTTCTCATTTTAGATTTGCTTTAAAGCAAATATTTAAAGACATAATTACAAAAGCAGAATGTGGTACACTGCCTCATTCGTCTTCTCCTTCCCCTTCTTCTCTTTTTTAGTACTAACTATCAACCCCAGGGCCTTGTGCATGCTGGGGAAGCCCCCTACCACTGAGCTACACGTCCAGCCCCTTCCTCCTCAACCACTATTATCACCTTAGAGATGAAGAGACAAAGCCCTGAAGAGATTCCACTACTTGCTGAGGCCACACGGCGAAGGAGCTGGGATTAAAAATGGAGTCTTCGACCAACTCGTTCTTCCTCCCCCAGACAATGCAGATAAAAATGAAATAAACTGGAAGAGGGCCAATAGTTCATCTGCTCACCCAGCGAGAGAGGTTCCTTCCTCCATTACTTTATCATTTCTGAGTCCTTTATTTCCCTTATTTGAAAAAGACAAGAGACTTTTATTCAAGATATAACGACTCCTCCTCCATTTAAGCGTGGCCCATGGACACACATGATGGCCCACGCAGAGTGTAGCTCCTACCCACAGTGGCTCAGATAAGGCGGGGGTGGAGCCCTCTCCCCCAGAACATGAAGTGCCAGAAAGCCAAGGCTAGCAAGGTGTTCTACAGTGTTGGGCACCCACGTTCCTTCTCCCTTGCTGCTCAGCCTTCCTGGGGTGTGCCCTCTCCTGCACAGTGACGATGGTTCTCCATCAGGGCATGTCCCCTGCAACAGGATGGAGAAGAAGACATGCGCCTCACCTCTAAGAACACGACGGGGCAGTGACCCACACACAACTT
The DNA here is from genome assembly GCF_964194105.1 of Spermophilus citellus. Classification (NCBI taxonomy): domain Eukaryota; kingdom Metazoa; phylum Chordata; class Mammalia; order Rodentia; family Sciuridae; genus Spermophilus; species Spermophilus citellus. The sequence continues at coordinate 44,104,515 of NC_138195.1, forward strand.
GTGCAGCACTGGCCCAGAATTGATGATCCAGTCATATCTAGCTGCAAGGGAGCCCAGGAAATGCAGCCTTTATCCTGACAGTCTGTTCAAATTTGGAGAATTCTACGAACAAAGGAAAAAGACATTGAAAAGTGGGTGACAACTAACCAATTCTGTTACCATGTTTACTTCTTCCACTCCTTCTCTAAGCTCAACTAAAACAACAAAGGAACTCAAAGACAGAAACCTTCAAGGAAGTGACCACAGGTGAAATAGAGTAAAGGTGAGGGTAAGACAATGATACTTTTAGATATGCAAATATTTTACCTCCCATGTTGCATTTTTCAGAAAGTTCCTGGAAAATGGGACCCACCATGTTAGTTGGTTTTCCACTACTGTAATAAAATACATGAGATAATCAACTTACAAAGGGAAAAAGGTCCTCTTGGCTCCCAGTTTTAGAGTTTTCCAGTGCATGACTTGTTGACCCTATTACTTTTAGATCTGTGGCAAGGGACGTAGAGGAGTATCTGGCTGAGCAAAGCTGTTCACCTCATGGCCCAGAAATAAAACAGGGAGAGAGGAAGAGACCAAGGTCCCATAATCCCTTTAAAGGGCATGCCCCAGTGGCCTAGGGGCCTCCCGTTAGATCCTACCTCTCAAAATTTCCACCACCTCTCAAGAGTGCCAAGCTGAGAGCTGAGCTTTTCACACAAGGGCCTTTGGAGAACATTCCAGATCCAAGCTATAGCACCCCAAAACAAGACAAGCCACCCAGAAAAAGGAAAACAAAGGACCCAACGCAAGAATGGAGGAAAGGAAATTGCCAGGGAACGTAAGAGAGAAGTTCAAAGACTACTTACACACCAGGCGCAGTGAAACAGGAGGCCAAGGCAGGAGGATTGCAAGTTCAAGGCCAGTCTCAGCAACCTAGCAAGGCCCTCAGCAACTTAGGGAGTGCCTGTTGCAAAATAAAATACAAAAAGGGCTGGGGATGTGGCTCAGTGATTAAGCGCCCCTGGGTTCAAGCCCAGGTGCAAAGAAAAGACTCCCCGAGGATCCCTCAGAAAAGACAAATATGACCTCTGTACCCAGAGAGAAACATACAGCAAAAACTACATGCTCAGAGAGACACAGAATAAACCAGGATTTCACTCCCTTGAAGAGGGCACCTGCAGCCTGCAGTTGCAGTCCAAGGGAAAGGACCCTTGGAGTATCTCCTCTTGTGCCTTTTGATTTCTGTACTATTTTCAAGTATTATTTATGTTTCAAAATGTTTGGGAAGCAAAAATAAATGAAATACTTGCAGGGAGAGAGGGTTTTGTTCATTTTAAGAGTACTTCAGAGCATGGGGCTGTAGCATAATGGTAGAGCACTTGCCTAGCATGAGTGAGGCGCTGGGTTCACTCCCCAGCGCTGCCAAAAAGAAGGGGGGTCAGAAAAGAGACCAGTGCCTTTTTGTCCCTCCCTTATGACTCAGGCTAGTTTTGTGAAGAGAATTATGTACTTAAGAAGCACCATACCTCAGGCTGGGGTTTAGCAGTATGGAGATTCCTCAGTGGTAGAGCGCTTGCCTAGCGTGTGTGAAGCACTGGGTTGGATTCTCAGCACCACATATAAATAAAATAAATGCTCATTGACAACTAGAATATATATATATATATTTTTTAAGGAAGTACCATAATTCATTCAAAATCAATTATTCAATACAGTCAACTGATCCTTGATAAGAGCATCAAGAATACACAATGGGGGGCTGGGATTGTGGCTCAGTGGTGAAGTGCTTGCCTCCCATGTGTGAGGCACTGGGTTCAATTTTCAGCAGTGCATATAAATAAATGAATAAAATAAAGGTCCATCAACAACTAAAAAAAATTTTTTTTAAAGACACCATGGGGAAAGGATGGTCTCTTTAATCAATGATGCTGGGAAAACTGGAAACTCACACACAAAAGAATGAAAGGGGACCCCCATCTTACACCGCTCAAATTCATTTGAAATGGATTAAAGTTTTAAACAGAAGATATGAAACTGAACTCCTGGAAGAAAACGGGGAAGGTTTTTTGACATTAGTCTTGGCAATGATATTTTGGTTATAACTCCAAAATCACAGAAAACAAAAATAAAAAAGAAACCAAAGGGATTACATAAGACCACAAAACTTCTTCACAGCAAACATTGTACAAAATGAAAAGAAAACCTACAGAACAGGAGGAAATATTGCAAACCATATTCTAATAAGGGGTAAAGTCCCAAATATATCAGGTACTTGCACAACTCAATAGCAAATAATAATAATAATACAATCAAGAACGTGAAGACAGAGCCTACAGAATGGGAAAAAATCTTTGCCACCTGCACCTCAGATAGAGCATTAATCTCCAGGATACATAAAGAACTCAAAAAACTCAACACCAAAGGAAAAAACAAATAACCCAATGGATAAACGGGCCAAGGAACTGAACAGACACTTTTCAGAAGAGGATAACAATCAATCAATAAACATGAAAAATGTTCAACATCACTAGTGATTAGAGAAATGCAAATTAAAGATTTCATCCCACTCCAGTCAGAATGGCAATTTTCAAGAATACAAGTAACAATTAACAATAAATGTCTGCAAGATATGGGGGAAAAGGCACACTTATACATTGCTGGTGGGATGGCAAATTGGTGCAACCACTCTGGAAAGCAGTATGGAGATCCCTCAGAAAACTCAGAATGGAACCACTGTTTGACCTAGCTATCCCAGTCCTTGGCTTATACCCAAAGGACCTAAACTCAGCTTACTACAGTAACACAGTTACATGGATGTTTATAGCAGCCCAATTCACTATAGTTAAACCATAAAACCAAACTAGGTACCCTCCAAAAGATGAATGGATAAATAAAATGTGGTATATATACATTATGGATTATTATTCGGCCATAAAGAAGAATGAAATATGGCATATGCAGGTAAGGGGTGGAGCTGGAGACTATCATGCTAAGTAAAATAAACCAATCCCCAAAAAACAAAGGCCAAATGTTCTGTCCTATATGTAGATGCTAACACACAATAGGGGGAGTGGAATAAAAGTTCATTGGATGAGACAAAGAAGAATAAAGGGAAGGGAGGTGGGAGGGGGATAGAAAAGACAGTAGAATAAATCCAACATATCTTTCCTATGATCTTATATGAATACACGATCATGTATAACCACAAGAATGGGAAGGTATACTCCATGTATATAGGTCAAAATACATTCTACTGTGATGCAGAGCAAATAGAAAAAGAAAAAGAAAAACCCACAGAAATTAATCCATTAAAAAAATAAGCAAATAGCTGTTTTTCCAAAGAAGACATACAAATGGCCACAGGTACATTTTTATGCTCAATAGCGGTAATGATCAAAGAAACTCAAAACCACAATGAAATATCACTTCATACCTGTTCGGAAGGCTATTATCAAAAAGACAAGAGATGAGGGCTGGGTCGTGGCTCAGAGCCCTTGACTAGCATGCATGAGGCACTGGGTTTGATCCTCAGCACCACATAAAGTAAAATAAAGGCACTGTGTCCACCTATAACTAAAAAATTAATATTAAAAAAAAGACAAGAGATGAGCATTGGTGAGGGTGAGGGTGTGGATACAGGAAAACCCTTGTGCATTGTGGGTAGGATGTAAGTTAGTCCAGCCTTTTGAAATATCCTACGGAAGTTTCTTGAAAAATTAAAAATAGGACTTGCAACTGATCCTGCCGTCCCACTTCTCGGTCTATGTCTAAAATGAAAGAAAACCAGCGGCTCAAAGATCCATGCGCACTCCCCTGTCCGTGCAGGCTCAGTCACCATAGCCGAGATGTGGAAACCTCCTGACTGTCTGCAGATGCGTGAGCTTTTAGACAAAAGGGCGGGTGCAGTGAACTGTTACTCAGCTCTACAAGAAGAAGGAAATTTTGCCATTTGAGACAACATGAATGAGGGCATTATGCTAATTGAGAAAAGTCCGAGCAAGACAAACACTATATGATCTCACTTACATGTGAAGGATATAATGTCACACAAAATGACTATAGTTAATAATACTGTATTGTCAGCCAGGCGCAGTGGCCCGCACCTGTAATCTCAACAGCTCAGGAGGCTGAGGTGGGAGGATCACCACTTAGCAAGGCCCTAAGCAACCCTGTCTCTAAATAAAATATTTAGAAGACTGGGGAGGGGGCTCAGTGGTTAAGTGCCCCTGGGTTCAATCCCTGGTACCAAAAAAATAAAAAATAAACCATATTCAAAGTACTTTATACATTTATTTCACTTTATACATATATCATGTGGGACACTTTCAACAGATACAATTTGATTTGTCAGCTTTCCTCAGTAAAGTGAGGGAGGGAGGGAAATAAATCCAGGAATAAGTAAATCAGCCCTCTCTCCAGCTTCTCCCCCTGGCTTGGGCAGCAGGGCAGGTGAGACAGGGCACAGAGCCTTCCCCTCTTGCCATTTCTATTTCGCCAGTCTCTGTCCCTTTTACTTCTAGTATTAATAGTAAGATCTATCTTTCAACGAGGACCAGCAATGATATCCCCCGATCAAGTAGCCAAGGTCATTGAACAGTGGTTTGTCCTCTTGTCCTCCAGAAAATAATCCGAGCTTGGGATCAAGCCCGTGGTTCTGTCCCCACTCACTCTGTTGGACAGTGAACTTCGATGTGTGACCATAGCTCATTAAATGTTTTTATTTGGATTATTTTTTCCAGAAGGGAACATGTTTCTCATACAGCAATCTTAATAGATGCAACTGGGCACCATTTCTTGGCTTTGAGGTAATGAAAAATTAATTACCATACTTTACAAGTAATAGTTCCCACCCATTTCACTCCCTTAGAAGTAAATATATCATAAATAGTTACTGTTATACCAGTGGTTGGGGGATTGGGCAGCCTGTCGTCCATAAATCCTTTCTCAACAGACATGTTATTTCTTCTGGGGAACAAACAGATTTGTTTTAGATCAGAGAGTCAACTGACAGATGGCCTTTGTAAAAACACACCATTTGTATAAATAAATTATAGTTTTACTATGGTGTTCTGCATTTGTGGATTTGGGAAATCAATGCCCCCTTTCTTTGGAATGGGCCTGAACTGTAAAGAGCAATTTTGTTTAGGTGTAAGGTCACATTGCACAGATCTGCCAACACAGTCACAGAGATCCAAATTCTCTAGATGCTTGCTGCTGCTCCCCGTCACAAAGAGCTCTGCCTGGAGGTAACAGGATGATCTCTGCCTGGAGGCATCAGACAGCATCACCAAGCAGAACCGAGATACCAGCTGGCACACTGCCCTTAGCCCTGGGTTCTGTTGCCATTCGACTTAATGACACCACATGCTTTATTTTCCCAACCAAAACTTTGCATAATTGGGGATGACAGCAAATTTGTCTTAAAGACCCAAAACATTTAATTTTCCTTTCCAATACAGTTTATAAGTTAGAAAGGTGCCTGGTGTATACCTATAATCCCAGCAGCTCAGGAGGCTGAGGCAGGAGGATGAAGAGTTCAAAGCCAGCCTCAGCAACTTAACAAGGCCCTAAGCAACTCGACAAGACCTTGTCTCTAAATAAAATATAAAAAAAGTTTGGGAATGTGTCTCAGTGGTTAAGCAACACCTGGGTTCAACCCCAACAACAACAAAAACAGGCCCTAAAACCATCAGTTCGGATCAAGAAAATAAAAATTTAACATTAATCATGTTCACTATTAAAAATATAACAATATGAAAGACTTTACGTGTTTCTAGTTTAAAAAATTTAATCAGATTGATTGCCTAGTATATTCCCAGCAATAAAGCATTTTTGGAAGCTTTATTTATTCTTTAAAATAATGAGATACTCCTAGTCTGGTGTTTGTCTGCATTCATAGCTTCAGACCCCTAAGTTGCTATTTAGGGTTATGCCAGCTAGTGCTTTGATGGAATTAATGAATGCAGCATCCAGAGTTGCCCAACTTACATCCAAAGAAGAGCTTAAACTAACACCTTCCATCTGTTTTTATGGTACTCCCAGGAAATCTCAGCTTACTTTAAAGGAGATCAGAAACTCCAACAAAATTACTCTGGATACACAAATCTCACACACATATACTCACATATGCCAAATATAAATATACCCACATGCACATATTCATTCTGGAAGAGACAAAGTCAGGAAATTCATAGGTCCCCAAGATCCTAGAAGGGTAAAAGAGTCACAGATTATATCATACACTGGATTAGAACTAATTGTGGAAAATAAAAGTCCACTTACTTCACACAACATCATACATTGGATCATGAAAGAAAAAAAGGATTTTGTGGGGCAAAACAAAAGTTAATGATGCTGGTTCTTAAATTATGCTTTTGTGGATGACTTACTAATAGATCCAACAGGACATGAACCTGGTTGCATTTCTGACTTATTTCATCCGTTTTTTTTTTTTTTTCATCTCTAAGTCACGCTACACTATGGTCTCTGAATGGAGAAACAATTCATCTTGCATCTCAATAAAATTTTACTAGATATTCCTGTTGCTAATGGAGCCAAAGCAGAATCAATACACGTATTCATCATGTTACACACACATACAGGTCAAGGGTTAAGAAAATGTTTTCGGCGCAGCTGTAATCAGACAAACCTCCTATAATTAGACTGTTGGCTGACTCTTTGAGGTTATGTACTGGGAGGGGTCCAAGGGGCTTTCAATCATATTACTGAGGGCAAAATTCCTTTGCTTAAATCAAATGCACTTTCCTACAATCAGATTAAAGAGGCAATCAAGAGCATGAACCTGTCATTTCCTTATTCTCTGTGACCAAGTTTCCCATTCACTCTCTGCCTCAATTTTTCCTTCTGTAAAAAGGAGGAATAGTGCTTGCCCCACAGAACTGCTATGAGAATTAAAAGCACTATAAGGTAAAGTTCTTGGCCCAGTGCCCACAGCAAACTTTCAATAAGGTGTTATTATTATTGTCATTCATTACCCAACCTGCCAGATGTTCCCTGAGCTAGAGGTAACTGCAGAACTCAAAAGATTTCTGATAAACTTATAATCATGTTGGCTACTTTAAATATATTTTAATTAAACGATAATAGCATTAGATTTTTTGTGTTAAATTTTCAATATTAAACATATGTAATTTACTTGATCTGAATATTAATTTGCATATTTGTCCCACATACATTCCGAACAGCTTGGAGTTGGGGGAAGACTGTGTTGGAGCAGAGCATGGTAGCACATTCCTGTAATCCCAAAGGCTCAGGAGGCTGAGGCAGAAGGATCCCAAGTTCAAAGCCAGCCTCAGCAACTTAGTGAGGCCCTAAGCAACTCAGTGAGACCCTGTCTCTAAATTAAATATAAAAAAGGGCTGGGGATGTGGCTCAGTGGTTAAGCGTCCCTGGGTTCAATAATAATAATAATAATAAGTGCATTGGCTAGGTATGTGGAAATGTATTGGAAGTTCCACCACTGATGACGTGTGTGGCCATAGCCACGGCCACAATTACCAGATTTCTTCCTATAGCAAAGGGTTTGAGCCAGGTGACCTCTATGACACCTTCTATTCTAGGAACAAAAGTATTATTAAGCTGGCCTTGCCCTGAATTCTGTGAGCTGTGACTGCATCATCTTCAATCCTCCTTGACTTGCAGTGTGACGCCACTTACAGTTTTGCAGCTTTGTGATGGTGTGAAAGCAAAAAGCATTCAGGAGAAATTATTCTTGTAATTTTGTGTTTTGACCTGCTCCCAGGCTGGAGATATTGCCGTTAGGTCCTCTTATGATGCTGAATGGCGGTCAGCTCAGAGTCAGCCCGAGATCATGCCAGAAAAGAACCTATACCCACTGTGAACCATGCTGCTGAGATAGGATGCTCAGTAGACTGGGTGTACTTGCCTTTTCATCTTAATGATATTTTCAGTTAACGATGGGCTTGTGTGTGTGTGTGGGGGGGTAATCCCAGCATAAAGAAGGAACATCTGTATTTAAAGAAACCACCCAGAATAAAATGGGAAAATCCTAACTAAAAAGTTCCCTAGCCTAGTGCTTCCCAGGATAGCTCGTAACCAAATGCTAGTGTGAAAGAAGTTACACAGAATTCACATTAAATTGACCACATATGCCATCTTTATTGAGAAATTAGAGGGAGAATACAAATTTAATATATATTGACAAATTATTCGACTACATTTCACTCAGCATGGCTGATTGGGAGAAAGAGTATGAGTATTTTTCAGGCATTCCTAGAACTCTTGAATGTTGGCCTGAAGCTTATTTCTGGAGAAATAAGAAAGAAGATAGGCACTTCCTCCAGAAAAGAGGAAAGACATTATTAGAAGACACCACAGAGAATCACTTGAAATCCTTTAAATACACATCTCAGGAAAATGGGACTTTATCCTACCTGGATTTCTGACCTAGCAAGTACCTCCCAAGACAAACAGGTAAGTCATACACAGAGAGCACGAAAGACTTAAGAAGAAGAGGGAAGGAAGTTCCAATCAGAAGAGACTACAGAGTCCAGGAGAGTTCGGGAAGCCATGGAGACTTAAATGGAGATTTGTACCTTTATGATACATGCATGATTTGGAAGGAAATCAAAGAGGAAGACAGCTGACTTCTCAGCAAAAACACATATTTAAAATGCACATGTTCTGTTTGGATTGGGCAGTGAGGGGAGGGGAGGGGGAATGGGGGTAGGAAAGATGGTCGAATGAGACGCACATCATTACCCTAGGTACATGTATGACTGCACAAATGGCGTGACTACATCATGTACAACCAGAGAAATGAAAAGTTGTGCTCCATTTGTGTACAATGAATTGAAATGCATTCCACTGCCATGAATAACAAATTAGAACAATTTTTTTTTTAAATGCACGTGTTCTATCTTGGAAGGTGGCACACATATATCATCTTGGAGACTTAAGAGGCCGGAATAGAAGGATCACAAGTTCTAAGCCAGTCTCTGCAACTTAAGTGAGAACCTGTCTTGAAATAAAAAAAAATAAAAAGGGCTGGGGTAGAGCACCCACCCCTGGATTCAAACCCCAGTACCACAAAAAGAAAGAAAGAAAAGAACATGTCCTACAAACATCCAAAGTGTTATCTATAAATGCTAGTAACAACCATGGTTAACTTTAGTACAGATCCTGGGGAATGAGCATTGGGCTTCTTCCTATTCAGGCAAGGAGGCTTTCCATCATCCTAAAGTGCCCTGTTGCCTAAATACAAGCTTATAGCAACAAATATACACAGTATTACCAAATGGTAAGACTGGGAAAATCATCCATTTGGCCAATGCTGGAGAATCCTGTTTTAATCTAGGTTTCTGTTCTTTGAAGAAATTAAAATGTTGCTTTCTGGAATTTTTGGATTCATCAAGGAGAACTCAGAGGAAATATGGATTGTCCATAGCAAGTTAGCATTTCCTGCTGAACAAATTTCTTCAACTGGCCCTCCAGCCATGCGCCCTTGCCAACATTTCACAATACAAAAGAGAACCATGGCTTCCAGTAGGAGCAGAGCAACTAATCCCCATTGTCACACCTGATATGGCCCACCATAGCCCCATAAGGATGCGTTTTCTATCGACTAATAAAAATTGGTCCTTAAGACAACAGCCGGATGCTAACCTCAATACCCATTGGATATTGCAAATTAATACAGTGAAAGCAACCCAACTAAAAATTATGCCCAAACACAGTCTCACCCGCCAAAATATAATCAGCTACTTCAAATATTACACGACAACCTATTCTAAACAGGTCTTAATTAAAAGCAGACAAGCACGGATACATAAATTCTCAGTTCTTGTGGCTGTGGCCACCCTAGGCTACCTCCCCAGTGGTGGACGCAAACGTTAATGTGGTGGTTTCAGGACAGTGAGAGCAAGGAAAGTAGCATTTTTGGCGTTCACCTTCTAAGGCTCTCCCCAGAACTGCCAGAACACCCGCGCCTCCTTCTCCCACTAAAGGTGGATCTAGCTAACAGGAGACTCTGGATGGTGACCATGGTGCCTCTGTCCCCACCTTTAGCCTCATCTTAGCAAGTGGTCCTCTGCGGATCCAACAGATCCGCCAGCTACGCGGAGGCCGCGCGGTTTCATCTTTAACGCTCCTGAAGGACAATAGCTCATCAAGCCCCACCGAAAGCCCCAGACCCATCGCGGAGCCAGGGCTGGCGGGGGATGAGGCTGAGCGACTCCTCCTAGAGGTGGTTATGTGGAGAAGGAGCAATCCCTTCTCCCTCCTCCTCCTCCCCCCGCTACTATCCGCGGCCCAGAGAACTGCCGCTTGCCGCCATTGACACGCACAGATAAAACCCAAAGAAAGGCAAAGAGTCCTGCCCGGCACCGGCGCCGCGCGGGCCGAACCTGCGCCCGGGGAGGGGCGCGCAGAGGGCACCGGGCGCCCGGAGCCGGCGGCGCAGCACCAGGTGAGCCCGCCATGGCGATGGCATTATTGTTTAGGGGCTCCGGGGTCTGGAAACAAAACGCGCTGCCAGGGCAGTGCAGGGGCCGGACAGAGCCACCCCTTCCTCTCCCCCAGCCCCTGCGGGCGCATCCCCAATAGCCAGCCCATCCTCCGCATATAAAGAAAATTTAATAAACCAAACTGCCCAACTTGCTTCCTCGGGAAATAAGGGGGGAGGGGGGTGCTAAAGAAGCGGCAAAATTCCTGCGGCCGGCGAGGGGCCGGGGGCAGCGTGGGCATTGAGGAAGGGAGGAAGGAGGGATGCGCGGTCCAGCTGCGGGGCCCGGGCGAGGCTGGCCCTGGAGGGAGCCGAGGGCTCCCAGGGATGCGGAGTTTGGGGTGCAGAAGAGGGAGGCGCCCAGTCGCCGAGGGGGGCTGCGCCGGGTGCTGGGGGCTGCGCAAGGGCCGAGGGCGCCGGAATAGGGCCGCTCCGGGCCTCCAAAGGTGCCCGGTGGGTTCCGGCTGCGCCGAGCTGACAATGGAGGGGGCGCGGAGGCTCCGGGTGGAGGGAAGGGACCGGGGTCCGTGGGCGGGCCGCGCTGGGGAAGGTCAGGCCGGGGACACCGGGCGGCGCGGGCGAGGGCCGGGGGCTGCTGCGCGGGCGGGCGCACGCCCCGGGGAAGACGCGGAGGAGGGCGCGGGGCCGGGCACTCCCCTCCGGTTCCCTTTCCGGGGCGCCCGGTGCCGACGCGCGCTGCGCCTTCACCGGGAAATGGCGGCAGATCCGCGGCTCGCCCCGGCAGTCCCGGCTTCCCGCTTTGCGCGGGAAAATAATAATAATAATAACAACAAGAACCGTCTCAATATAAAGAAAAAGGAAATAAAAGTAAAGTGACTGCGGCGCCGCAAAGGGCTGTGGGGTGGGAGAGGGCTGCGCCGGGCGCACGACACGGTGCGAATCGCACGCGGGGCGCGGCGGGTGGGGACCAGCCCTGCCTCTCCAGGCGCCCGGCCGGCCACCCAGGTGCACCCTCGATCCGGTCTGGCCAGCCCCCCATCGCGCCCGTGGGTGTTTTTTCTCGCCTTTCCTCGTGGGGGCGCCCTCCGCTCCTGCCCTCTTTGTTCCTCACAACAATGGTCAAAGGTGCATTGGTCCTCCAAGGGCCTAAGAGCCTCCTCCAGGAGTTTCCCATCGCCAATAGTTCCTAGGTGACAGGGGCCACCGTGGCTTGTTTGAGGCCTACTCATTGCTGAGGCTTTTATGGCAATGGCCCCTTGATGGGTGATGGGATGGAAGGAGCCAGAAAAAAATGGGCTGAGAAAAAGAGCGAGTCCCTGTGTGTTTGACAGAGTGCGATGGATCCAGGCTCCAGAGCCTGATTTTCGGGTAGTTCCGATGATACGATGGCGCTGGGGAACTGTTGGGCCAGCCTTGTCCAGCTCAGCAGAATTCAAGACCCAGGAGCCCCTAGGGGCCATCAGTCTACCATGGCAAATGGTGGCCTCACTTTTCTCATTTGGGTTTGAGTTGAAATACAATCGTACTCTCACTGAGCTGCACAGTTGCTACTGAAACGGGTCAATAGGTGAGAGGAAAAGAAAACATTATTAAGAACGAGAATGTCTTCATTTACGTTGTTTCAAAACACAAACTAAGCTGTATATAATTCTCAGTCCATTCATATTTAACTGAAAGTCATCTCTTTCCCCATTAGCAAACTCTTCTTATATTCAAATTAAATATTCAGAGCTACAAGATTTGTACTGCGCTTGTGAATTTCAGAATTGCTTTAGCCTAAGATTATCATATAAATACACACAGCCATTGCCGGGTGGGAAAATGTATCTGGAGTTGCACAATTCACATCTTCAAACCCCCTCTGTCCTACATCCATATTTCCTCCTAAAATAAGCCCACTTTTCCTCTCTGTTTTTTCCTACCCTAGTAGTTCTGCCTTACCTGGATCCATTCCTTGTCAGACTTTGGACTTTATTAATGGCTTCCACTATTTCAAACTCTATAAAAGAATTTGCTTCCTTGGATCCAGAATATCCTAAAGATTCTAACCCTACTGCCTCACCATTCCATCCTCTGTGAGTTCCCAGAGTTTGTGCAGTGCCTTTGGTCTGCTGTTTCCCACTGGGGGGGGACACCCCGCTAGCTATTGTCTGAGACAACCACAGTTTGTTTTCTCTGCCTCCTGCCAGCAAAGCAGGAGGTGAATTCTGTCGCAGGCAACTTTAAAGGAAAGATATCTGTAACTTGTTCTCAGGGAGGGATGTGCAGAAATTCAACGGACTTTCTTAAGAATGTTTTTCATTCTTAAGAAATAACCTCAGCCAGGCTGTTGTAAAGAGGTTAGGCAGGCTGAGGCGGGAGGATCACAAGTTCGAGGCCAGCTTAAACAATTCAGCAAGATCCTCAGCGACTTAGTGAGATGCTGTCTCAAAAAAAATATAAAGGACTAGGGATGTAGCTCAATGGTAAAACGCCTCTGGGCTCAATCCCTGTTACAAAGAAATCAAGAAAGATCTTCAAACTTAGACACAGGCTTGGGAAATGATTTTGAAAAATATGTGTTGCTTAAAGATGAGCAAAAAACTTAGAGTTGGAGATCATTCTGCAAACATTTACAAAGCACTAATTCTTAAACACCTCTGAAAGGGGGAAGCAAATGTAAAAGAAGTCAGGGTCCTGTTCTCATTGAGCTTACACCCCAGGCCTCAGAAATCAAATAGAAAGTCGAGCAAACCAAGGGGAAATGTGGTGTTGGTGAACTAGTCGGGAGCCAGGAACTCGGAAATCTATTGGCAGGTGTGTAATTGATAACCAACTTGGAGAGCAGTTTGGGCACTACTAAATGGATAATGTGCACATTCTGAGACCAAGATTTCATTTCTTGTTATATATCCTAAAAAAAGCCAGGCATGGTGGCACATGCCTATAATTCCAGCAACTAGGGAGGCTGAGGCAGGAGGTTCTCCAGTTCGAGACCAGGCTCAGCAAAACAGCAAGACCCCCTCCTCTAAAAATGTGTGTGTGTGTGTGTGTGTGTGTGTGTGTAGACTGGGAATGTAACTTAGTGGTAGAATGTCCCTGGGTTCAATCCTTAGTGATACAAAAAGAAAAATAAAAGTAGGCACACACATGCTCAGCATGTATAAGGATGTTCGTTGCAGAGTCTTGGTTCATTGCTGAAATTGAAAACAACCTAACAGCCATAAATAGAGAATGGCTAAATAAACTCTAGTACATCTCTCTTCTGGAATATTAGACAGCAGTTAAAAATAATAAAACAAGTGTGTAAAAACTGAGACAGAGAAAGATCTCCAAGACACAACTAATGAAAAAAAGCAAAATTACCAAACAGTACCTATTATATGGTACTACTGATATAAAAACAAAATGAAACTTTAAATTTCTATAAATTAAAAGGCTATATAAATGGACAGACAAGGTGCAAAATAAGATCCCTCCTAAAAGACAAGAAGTGAAGGAACTGTCAGGAAGGGCTTTAGTCATCATTATTCATACCCATTTGTTATCATATTTGAAATTGTACACCTTGGTTTAATTTATATAATGCTTGGATAACTGAATACAATTAATATTTTTTTAATAATTAATAAAAAAGATCAGTAGATGACCTGCATTGAAGGTCAAAAATGCTACAGTACTTTTTAAAGAGAAAAGAGAAAGACAAAGGTGCGTTTTAAAAAGGAATCCAGGTGGCCCATGAGATAGAGAATGTTTTTCCCATGGGGACACATTGGGGTGTCTATCGGGAATCAGGTTAGATGGAAAGAAAAGTATTTGAGAATATAATTCATTTCAAAAGAAATCACAGAAGGAAACTAAAGATGCTTTGAAACAATATTTAATGTTGGTTTCCTTTATTCATTCACTCATTTAATTACTGATTGAATGTCCACTAAGTACCTAATACTAAGCTCATTCAGGGACGAAATGGAACAGAATATAGGAAAAGCACCCTCACACCAGCAGTCCAGGGGGGTTCTAGGTGGGATGTCGCAGATGTGGCATGGACTGGCCTTTCGATGCCCTCTGTCCCTTCCAAACCGCACTTTTCATTGTAGATAAAATAAGGCAGGGGAGTAACTCAGTCATTGACCACTCAGGTCCCTTCCAGCCTGACGTTGTGACTTTGTGAAATCCTGTGGTTCCAACATGGAGATCATTGTGAATCCCAGGCAGATGGAATTTGGAAAATATGGAATTATATGAGGAAGGGTCCAAACATGCCCAGCCTTAGGGAGAAACAAAGTACTTGCTGACCCAAGGGTGTGGATCCATGTGACTCGTGCACACCACTTCAAGCACCCTAGTATTGCAGTAGCCTACTTTGAAATGGAGTAGAAATATACTGGAGGAAATGTTGGAGCACTGTACCCCACAAAAATAGCTCTCTATAATGGCTTCTTTTGAGGAGTAAACCCTAATGGTTGGTATTTATTAAGTGCCAGGTGCTGGCCTAAACACCAATAGTGTTAATAATAGTTAATAAACTCATTTAATTCTGGCAACAGCCCTACAGATAGAGAATTTTTTATACCCATCTTACAGAAAAGAGATGCCCAGAGCCCGGCGTGGTGGCACACATCTGTAATCCCGCAGCTCTGGAGGCTGAGGCAGGAGGATCACAAATTCAAAGCCAGCCTCAGCAACTTAAGCGAGGCCCTAAGCAACTCAGCAAGACCCTGTCTCAAAATAAAATACATAAAAAGTGCTGAGGATGTGCTCAGTGGTTAAGCACCCCTGAGTTCAATCCCTGGTACCCCCCAAAAAAAAATCCCTGCTCAGAGTCACTACTCAGAGACTCCAGCCACCCACGCAGCCTGACTCTGCAGCCCTGCATCTCCGCAGCCGGGCAGTAAGGTTGAGGAGCTACTAGCCTCCCGGGGATCCTCAGGCTGTGTCGTTTGAATACTAGGATGTGCAATTGTTTTATTAAAAAAAAAAAACCTTTATTTGCATCACTGTTTTCCCCGATGATGACAAATGAAAGATAAGGAGTTTCAGATTGAGCCACATGACACTGTACTTTAAACTGTCTTGTCACAAAGTATTAAATAAGATAAATCTGGTGGTTTCTCTGAAGCCCTTACTGTTCATTTATCCGTCTCACCATCCATCATACTTTACCCGATTTATTTGACTGACATTGCCAATTTGGACCTGGAATGGAGTAAGTAATTCAAGTCAAAATTCTCGTGCTTTGACAGAAATGCGGGTGAAAATATGCATCGACACCGGTCCAGGGACATCTACTCCAGCTGATCTTGCGATGGCGGGAGAGTTAGCTACGGGGACTGTATTTTTTTTTTTTAACCCAAAATGACAACCGATGGTCTGACCCGAAATTTGGGGATTGTTTCTGGATGAGGGAGGCAGTCCTAATGATTTTTGGATTTCTAAATGGAGGGTGGGTTTCCATGACAACAGGACAAACGTATAATCAGATAAAATCAGCCTGATCCTGGAACCCAGGCCCTGTGTCTGCGGGGCCGCACCCCTAATGGCATAGACAGAGAATATCTAGGTATTATTTTGAGCTGCCTTTGAAGCTCAATAAAGCATTAAAATTAAACAGTTATGGTGGCACACAGAGAGGGGTCAATTCCAATAGTTTATGCGCTGGACAGCATAAACTTTTAGGTCAGATGATAATTCACCGCGTGGTAAACTTCCAAATTGATCATCTGATCTGCCTTGCAGAATGTCAATGAAGTGGTGATCCACTCCGGTGCCCCTGCCCCCAGCCCCTGCCGCTGCCAGGAAAAAAATAAAATGAATTTTTCCTCAGCTCTTCTGCCGTCCATGTCCAGGCCATCCAAACGCAAAATGAAAGCAAATTTTTCAGGTCCACCTTTTTTTTCCATGAATCTCATGGACAATGAAACAGTGACTACAAGGACAGATCCCTGGGTCTGTTTTCCCAGGTGTCGCTCCTCTGTGAACCTTAGTACCAGGTGAGCACCCTCCCGGAGCATCTCCCTGGGACAGCAGTATCTTCTCAGCTGGAGACCTGGGAGGCCAGCAGGTGGTGGGCTCTCAGGAGGGGCTCCCTAGAGCCAGGGTGGGAAAGGGGGACACACAGCCCTCCAGGTCCCCCACCCCCCACAGTCTGTGTTATACATAAGAGCTCCTATAAATGTTCATTCAAGGCCAAAAGAAATGTTTTTAAAAACAAGGAAAACAGGGTGGGGAGGTGCAGGCAGGGAAAGGGTTCCAGATCGGCTGCCTCTGCTCGGGGCAGTCTGTGGCTCAAGGTTGGAGAGAAGACACCTGGCCCTCCAGAGTGCTCAGTGGCCCACACGGATGTCTCTGGAAGTCCCTGCTGGATCGGCAGCACCTGCTGTCCAGGACTGGTACCCTCAGCCCCACCCCGCATCCTGCATCCTTCATCCTACTGAGATGCTCTCGCAGCTCAGAGAAGCCCAGAGGCTGCTGCTCACAAGAAACTACACTACTGACCACAAACTACCCGATTTTGAGGAAGTGACATAGTTTGCCCAAAGCTCCTATTTGTCAAATTCTCCAAGAGCAAAAACACAAGAGACCAGGCTGGACCCCGGGATGGTTTGGGGGTGTTTTGTTTTGTTTTTGTTGGTTTGTTTTTATTTTCCACGAATGAATAGATTCAAGAAGGCAAACCAGTTCATTTCCTAACTCAGATTCAAACAAAACTAAAATTGTCATCTCTTTCTTATCCAACTGTCCCATCGCCCATGGCCACACATTTATATTAGTAAGTAGCTCACGCTAAGAATGAAGAATCAAACTGTATAGCCACAACTTCTGCCTTTTGCTGAAGAAAACCATCGCTCAAGTTCAACAAAGATAAAAAAAAAAAAAGAAAAGTTAAAGTGTCAGTGCACTGACAGCCAGGAGGTCTCCTAAGTCCCCCACCCCCAGCCCCCACCCCATGCCCCTCCCCCAGCTCCTCTGGAATGACCAAGATGGCCACACTGTTCTCTGCCTCTGAATTGCAGGGACTGTGTAGGCAGTGGAGCTTCCCACTCCAAGACACAAATGGAAATACTCCTTTTAAAAAGGGAATGATTTGTTATCCAATAGTATAATTTAAGTAAATTGGATTAATGCTTGGTTCTCACGTTCATGGTTGGTTAATTTGGTTAATTTGATCCCGTGTCGTTTTGATGAAACCGCATTTGATATAGCTCTTTACGTTATAAATTGTTAATGTGCTTTAACATATATGACGATAAAATTATTGACTATTCTCATTCACTTAAAGGTGGCCCTAGAAGAAAATGGTTTGGAAAGTATTACTTGTGCAATAATGATTTGCCCTTGGAGTTCATAAATGGAAGTGTAATAGAGCAAGTGATTTAGCTGGTATTACTGAAAATGGTTTTTACAGCTACAAAATAATGCTAATAAACTATTATTATTTTAATACAGTATTTAGGGTAACACACCAAAATATAATAGAATGCTATTAGGTGTGAAACTAAGAGATTTTTTTTCAGACCCTTTAAAATATATTTCTACATATAGTTAATGTATTTATTTTGAATTCCCTTAGGTCCTACTTCATTTTATTTCATCTCATTTTATTCTCCCAAAGGATGGTTTTGAACTGACAGAGTAAAGATGCCTCTTTGCAGCGTCGGCTTCATTTTTCATAAATATTTACAATATCAGATATTCCAAAGCACAGTACTAGATGAGGGAAATATCCTAGGTAATAACAATAAATAAATTGGAAAATTTTCTGCAATTTTAAAACAGTACACGGATCCATTGGGGATGACACTATAAATTTCATGTTCATGAACATTTCAGAAAACAGTGTTTAAAGTTTTTTTAAAAATCATTTTCATCATTAAAAAGCTATAAGACCTCTGATTTCTAGAGTTAACATATGCGAAAGCATTTTGATTTGTATGCTTCTGAAGAGCTTGATCTCAAAAGATGTCTTATAATCTTAGATCCTCTAGCAAATGGTTCATCAGCCTGACCTTTCCTCTGGCCTGTGATTACTGCACCCACCCTCAAGTTACTGATTTCTCTCTGTATCTCTCCCTCTGTCTCTGTCTCCCTGTCTCTCCCTAACCTCCACCACCATGTTCTTTTTTTTTTTTTAATTTTTTTTTTGTAGTTGTAATTGGACCCAATACCTTTATTTTATTTATTTATTTTTATGTGGTGCTGAGGATCGAACCTAGGGCCTTGCATGTGCAAGTCGAACACTCTACCACTGAGCCACAACCCTAGCCCGTGTTCTGTCTTTTTAAAAATCTCTGTATAGAAATTTGACTGTTTAAAAAAAAAATTGGAGCACTGGCCAGGTACAGTGGCACTCTCCCACAGTCTCAACAACTCCAGAGGCTAAGGCAGGAGGATCATAAGTTCAAGGTCAGCCTCAGCATTTATTTAGAGTCTCTAAATAAAGTATAAAAAAGGGCTGGGGGTGTGGCTCAGTGGTTAAGCACCCCTGGGTTCAATTCCTGGTATAAGATAAAACAAAACAAAACATAACCTCAGGGCACTGGAGGCTTCTCATGGACTGTCGTGGTCTTTATCAGTTTACAAAAAACAAAAAATTAAAATGTCATGGAGTGGGGCTGGGGTTGTGGCTGAGTGGCAGAACGCTTGCCTAGCACATGCGAAGCCCTGGGTTTGATCCTCAGCACCACATAAAAGTAAATAAATAAAATAAAGGTATTGTATCAAACTACAACTAAAAAATAAATATAAAAAAATGTCATGGAGGGCTGGGGATGTGGCTCAAGCGGTAGCGCGCTCGCCTGGCATGTGTGCAGCCCGGGTTCGATCCTCAGCACCACATACCAACAAAGATGTTGTGTCTGCCGAGAACTAAAAAATAAATATTTAAAAATTCTCTCTCTCTCTCTCTCTCTCTCTCTCTCTCCTCTCTCACTCACTCTTTTAAAAAAAATGTCATGGAGTTGTTTGAGGCATAAAAAATGCTGCATTCTTTATTAGCTCTTTATACTTGAAAATAATTTATTTGAATTAGAAGAAAAAATGTTTGTCTAAAGAATCCAGACTAGGGCTGGGGTTGTGGCTCAGTGACAGAGCATTTGCCTAGCATGTGTGAGGCGCTGGGTTCAATTCTCAGCACCACATATAAATGAATAAATAAAATAAAGGTCCATGGTCAACTTTAAAAAAAAAAAGAATCCAGACTGTCTTTTTTATTAAGGCATAGAGAGTGTTAAATGAAGTTAGTCAGTTCTTTGTCACCAAAAGCAATTATTCATTTGCCTCAATTATCTCCAGACCAGTTAGTTTTCAATGACTCACCTGATGATAGAAGTAGTGTTAATTTTTTAACATGACATTATTATTCAATTATAAAACAGTTGAACTATTTCTCCTTACCAACATATTCATCTCTAGGCTAATCTGCAAATGAGGTGTGTTTAAGGTATTAAATGAAAATGACTCTTCAGGCTTCCAGTTCAAAGTGACGGACTGAGCACGTGAGCTGTGATTCAACCCCTTCCTTCTCGAGAGCCCACGTAAATCATGGTAAATAAACACTTAGGAACAAAGGAACAGGGTGTAGGTCATCAGCAAATTGACACTGTCAAGAAATTTCTAGAAGACTAAATGTGCTGTCACAGGGGAAGCCACAGCTAAGAATGAACACAGGAGACAGCCGCAGTGAAGGTGGGCAGGTCACAACTGGGGACAGCTGAGCGATTTGACCTCTGTCCCTGCCGCGGGAGAATCTCTGGAAATGTGTTCATTCACCAAGCAAACCACCTGAGGGTTCCGGGTAAAGAAATCTAACTACGGGACTCATCTAGAACTTCTGGGATGGGGATGGCTCTAAAAGCTCCCTCATTCTGATGTTGGGGGCTCTTATTTCCTAAGGGAATAATCTCAGTTAGGCCTGCTGGTTGGCATGACCGCACGCACCCCCCAAAGCTCCAAGCAGGTGCAGGCCTGCCTGAGCAAAGCTCTTCTATCTACCTGTGATAATCACTCTGTCCTTCCTTCTTAAACACAAGTGTGTAACCAGAGACTCCCAGACATTTAAGGAAAGGCATCATGTAGGAACAGATGAAGATGAGTAAACAGGACAACTGCTGGGGAGAAACAGAAAACAGAGGTTTCCTTTAACGCGTTCTAATTAGTTGCAAAGAGATTTGAAGAGATGGCGCATTCAAAAAAGAACAGGATGCTGCGAAAAAGGAACAAACAAAACAAGGAAGAGCTCCTGGAAATTAAAAATGTGATTCCAGAATGAGATGTTGAAAGGACTGAAAAAAGAAAGAGAAAAATAATGTAAGAGACGTAGAGAGTAAAGTAGGAGGTTCACATCTGGTTTACAGGTGTTTCAGGAAGAGACTAGTAAAGGGGTACGTGAGGGAAATACAGGGGTGCTGGGGTGAGGGGATAGTCACACCTAACAGGGGGAAGTCCCCGAGTAAGGAAAACCCCAAGTTTTCAAACTGAACAGGCTTATTGCCAAGTGCCCAGCGGAATGGATGGGGTGGGGTGGGGTGATCGATGACTTCAATTATAGACCCCACTGAGTGATAATTCAAGATCACTCAATTAAGACACTTCCATTTGTGTAAGAAAACAGTCTGCTCCTCTGTGCACTTCCTGAAGAGTTCCACGAGGTAGACACCAACAGAACAAGAGAAAACCAAGGAAGGGATTCCTGGGGTCAAGGATAAGCAGGAAGACACCCCAGGATGACCCCTAGGTAAAATGACTTCCATTCCAAACCACAGCTGGAAGCCCTCAGAATGAGGATTCTGGGAAGAATACAGTTTCTGCAAAAAAAAAAAAAAAAAAACAAAAAACGGTATAATTGTATAATTGAGAAGCTGGGTGATTTGAGGGATATGATAGTGGTATATTTTTCTTTAATCAACAAGAACAAAGAGAAATATAAGCTGAGTGTGGCAGCACACACCTGTAATCCTAGTGACTTTGGAGGCTGAGGCTGGAGGATCATAAGTTCAAGGCCAGCCTTAGCAATTTAGTGAGACCCTGTGTCAAAGTTTTTAAAAAGTAAAAAGGACTGAGGATGTAGTTCAGGGATAGCGTGTCCCTGGGCTCAATGGTTCAATCTGGTATTGCAAAAAAAAAAAAAAAAAAAAAGAAAAAAAGAAAAAGAAAAGAAAAGAAAGAAAGAAAGAAAGAAAAAGAAAAATAGAGTCCATTCTCATTATTTACTGATTCCATATATGCAAATTTCTTACTGGCCAAAATGTATTTGTATCCCCAAAATCAGCACTCGTGGCGCTACTGCTGTCACTCAAGGACTTGTGTTTATACAAAGCTGCAAAGAGTCTGCGACTCCCCACGTGCACATTCCCTGCTAAGGGTGAGCAGGGCAAGGGCCTCCCTCCTTGTGTCCACTCAGACTGTAAATAAGCATCTTCCCATAGTCTGTTTAGTGCCCTGCTTCTTCGCATCTTTGTGGGGTTTGTTGGTGTTCACAGTTGAAGATGCCCACATGCACAGTGCTGCGGGCTGTCTCGTGTTTCCATATGGAAAAAATATGGGTGTTAGATGAGCTGCGTTCAGGCATGAGTTACAGCGTTGCTGACCGTGAGCTCAGTGTTAATGACCAGCAATGTATATGAGATAAGATGTCTTTAAACAGAAACATACCCACACAGAGCTTGGCTGGGTTCAATCCCCAGCACCGGAAAATTTAAAAGTCCACAAGATTGGCTGAGTCACAAAATTGTGACCGTAGCCCTGCTGGAACCCAAGGCTGTCTTTCTCCCAGGAATAAGGGTGCTAATTCTGTGTTCCAGCTTCTTTGCAGAACATAACGACCACATTTAACAAGAATCAACTGTAGTTAGTGACTTCAGGGGTTCGGGAGGAAATTATCTAAGAAAGATAAGGTCCCAATGTGAAGCCAAGTAACACATGGAATGATCTCAAAAGAGAATCCATTCTTCTTGAGGCTGGACCACAGAGAAAGAAATGGATGCCCACAGCCCCCTTGAATATGAAGGAAACATTGAAAAAGTCTTAGTCACATGAGTTCTGTCTATTGGCATTTAATTTTCAAAATAAATCTAGAGAAAAACTGTGGATGACTTTGTTGTGACTGTCAAACAAAATATAAAATGTAATGGACCAGAATGGAAAGTCCAGGAGACGGTGGAACTAGGAGGTTGTGTGGAGGGGAGGGTGGGGAGAGAGCGGCTCAGTCCTCATCTCACGATGATGGCACAAGAAAGGCCTCGAATTGATGGAGTCGGAAATAGAGACAGAGATGGACAGTCAGTGGAGGAAATAAAACTGAAAACTATAACCGTCAACAGTTGGGAAAAGGAGCTGGGTGTGGTGACGCACGCCTGTAATCCCAGCAGCTCTGGAGGCTGAGGGAGGAGGATCACAAGTTTGAGGCCAGCCTCAGCAACTTAATGAGACATTGTCTCAAAATAAAAAAATAAAAAGTGCGGGGGATGTGGCTCAGTGGTTAAGTACCCCAGGTTCAATCCCTGGTACCAAAAGAAAAAGAAAAAGGAGAAGAAAGATGAATTAATTTCTCATTCTTCTTAGGCCCAGGTGGAAACTGTGGGAAAGTGAAAATGGTCTGAGATAGAGGTGTAAACTGGAGTTTGAAGGTAGTCGCCAGAACTAAAATTTTAAATTGCTCCACGTAGTTGCATCTGGAAGTGAGATTGGGGATAGAGAGTAGAATGGGAGACAGTTGCTTTTCATTTTATGCATTTCTGTACCTTTTGGCTTTTTGTCTATATGCAAGTATTACTTAAATTAAAATAAACTCAAAGTCAGGTGCAGTGGTACACCCCTGCAATCCCAGCAACTGAGGAGGCTAAGGCAGGAGGATTGTAAATTTGAGGCCAGCTTCACCAATGTAGTGAGACTCTGTCTCAAAATAAAAAGTAACAAGGGCTGGGGATGAAGCCCAGTGGTAAAGTGTTTGCCTAACCTGTGTGAGGCCCTGAGTTCAATCTCCACTAAAAAGAAAGAGAGTAACATTAATAAATAAATAAATAAAGTAACTCCTTTACTGTTATTTTCCTTGCTTCAGGGTAAACAGAGTAACTACAGATGTTCCTCCACTTACACTGGTATTATGATCCAATAAACCCATCATAAGTTTAAAATATCTGAGTCCAAATTGCATTCAATACACCAGATCTACCTGACAGCCTAGCGTAGTAACACAGCACACCGGAGTCTTGGTGGTTTCCCCTCGTGTAAGTGTGGCTGACGGGGACTTCAGCCCACCACCCAGCAGCACAAGAGAGGATTGGACTGCATATTACTAGTTCAAGAAAAGAGCCAAATTCAAAATTGGGGCAGAGGGTACTGGGTGTCAAACCCAGGGCATCACACATGCTAAGCAGGTACTCTACCACAAAGCTACACCCACACCCTCAGATTATAAATTTCAAGCATTCTTTCTAGTGAATTCTTAAATTTACTTTCTAAAGTAAAAAAATCCTAAGTCAAACCACTGAAAGTCAAGGGCTATGGGAGTATGGTTAAGCTTGTGGGTGGTCGGCTCTAACACAGAAGGCCCACACTTTCTCAGTTCACAGAATCCTTAGTGTCTGTTGTGTGTCCTTGATGCCACTGGACCAAAAGAAATGTCTGTCAGTGCCATTTGGGAAGTCCAAAGAATTCATGCCTACCAATGTACTAGGCGTTTGAAAAATAACAATGAATTAAAAGCCAGGCACAGAAGCACACGCCTGTAATCCCAGCAGCTCAGGAGTCTGAAGCAGGAGGTTCACAAGTTCAAGGCCAGTCTCAGCAATTTAGCAAGGCCCTAAGCAGCTCAGTGAGACCCTGTGTCTAAATAAAATACAAAATGGGGCTGGGGATGTGGCTCAGGGGTTAAGCACTCCTGGGTTCAATCCTGGTACCCCGCCCCCAAAGAAAAGAATATTTTCATTCTATTCTTTTTTTTTCTTTCAAGTTTTTTTTAAATTTAATTTTATTTTTGTTTATATATTTAGGTTCTAGGGACTGAATCCAGGTGCCCTATCACTGAGCTATATCCCTAGCCCTTTTTATTTATTTCATTTTTATTTATTTATTTGTTTGTTTGTTTTGAGGCAGAGTCTCACTGAGTTGCCCAGCTGCCTGGCACCTGGGACCCCCTGCCTCAGTCTTCCAAGTCACTGGGTTTACAGGCTGTGCTACAACTCCAGCTCCAATTTCTTCACTTTTTAAATTTTATTTTATTTATTTACATGTGCTAAGGATCAAACCTAGTGCCTCACCCGTGCTAGGCAAGCGCTCTAGCACTGAGCCACCACCCAGCCCTGTTTCAAGTTTTTAAAATTATTTATTTATTTACACAAATGGAGCACTGCTTTTCATTTCTCTGGTTGTACATGACGGACAGTCGCACCATCCGTGCAGTCATACGTGTACATAGGGGTAATGATGTCCATCTCATCCCACCATCTCCCCGCTCCACTCTTCATTAACCTCAAGGGGTGGCAGATGGGCTGTGTTCACCTGTTGGACCTTCCACCGGTTCTCAGACCTTGGAATCAGATTTTCTGTCCCATGTCAGTTTTCACTCACCAAGTTTAATCCCAGCAACCGTCAAAAACAGATCTGGCATTATCAAAAGAAACCTAATGCCACCTGAAACCCTCCCCATCCTAAGCTGGCAGCGGCGGGGTCCAGCAGAAGTCAAGAACCCAAAACTCAAGCTTCCTCCAGTGCTGCGGGCTCACCCAGGGGCCTGTGAGTTTGGGGCCCGGGCTCTCACATCTACCTGAAGCTTTACTGTGGTTCATCATGACCTTTATTAGGGTATTACGGTTTACTTATTTTCCAATGCAACTTCATTGGAAAATATTTAAAGACAAGGATCGTGTAAATTCCACAGCATCTAATGTAGCTTCTTGTTCGATAACAAACGCTCCATAGATGCTACTTTCATTGACACTCTGGGTCATTGATTGCATGATGCATACCAATTTCTAGAGATAGTAAAATGTTAAAAAAAAAAAAGTGCATCATAAAATCAGTGAAATATAGTAGTTATTGGAATAGGCTGCTGTGAGTTTATTGCCCGTGTCTGAATCAGGGCTGCAATTTAATATTTACCCTGTGTTATCTATAAAATCTAACCCATCGGTGGCCCTACAGGCTTAAAACCCAATCGGAGAAATAAATCCTAAAACAACAGAGCCTGATCGCCCTCTGCCCCCAGCTCGCACACCAGCACTGGTCTTTGCTGTGCCCTGGGGGTGGAGCGGAGGGGCAGACAGCCTGTGTTCTCCCCACTTCTCTGAGTTTGGAGTTTTATTTTCCTGCCTCCCACCGCCTACAGCTTAAAACTCTCAGATTCATGTTGGAAGGACTTATGAGAGTTTATACCTGGGTCTTTCAACAGTATGGACCAGGTATACAGATACATCGCAGATCTGAGCTTTTTTTTTTTTTTTTTTTTTTTTTTTGGTACTGGGGATGGAACCCAGGGGAGCTTGACTAACACTGAGCCCCATCCCCAGCCCTTTTTTGTATTTTATTCAGAGACAGGGTCTCACTGAATTGCTTAGCACCTCACTAAACTGCTGAAGCTGGCTTTGAACTCGTGATCCTCCTGCCTCAGCCTCCTGAGATGCTGGGATTACAGGCGTGTGCCACTACGCCTAGCAATCTAGGCTTTACCTGGTCCCTAAGTGCCCCACTGCAGCCCGGAGGATAGGGCCCCCTGACCGCCCAGCAGTGGCCACCAGGCCCCGAGCAGTGTGGCTGTGCCTCACCGAGCCCCATCAGTCTGTTTTTTCTTCAAGCATGGAAACAAACATCATGTATTACAGTCTTTAAGTCTCGCCTACTCGGAGCAATATTGTTTTAGAGCAGAAGGTAAATAAATGTAAACATTTAAGTGTTAATCAGACGGAAACAAATTTCCCTGTTTCAGTGATTCTTTTCTCTTTAGACAGTAGACTATTTCAGACTCAAACTTGCAGAATGTAGATAAAAATATATTCGAGATTTTAACTCCTGACTTCCCAAGACTGAATAAAAAAATATATATATATGTATGTATGTATATATACATATATATTTTTTTTTCTTTTTGAGAGAAAAGGGTGGCCTGAAAAAGAAAGGAAGTAAGGGGTTGTCATTTCTCCTAACCCCAGACATAGACTTAGGGGAGGTGTGGTCTTAGGATGCAGGGTCCTCAAGTGTAACATTCAACTCCCACCCCCCACACACACTTCCCCTGGGGATTCCTGGATGTGGCCTGATCTTTACTGAAAGTGTCGAGGGGCCTCATGTCCCTGACACCCAGCAGAACTCTCCGGTCCTGGTTGAAGGACATCAGTCCATCATCTCACACTGAGACCTCACCTGGGGCTGCATCCCCATCTTGTCCAAGGCCCTGATCTAGAAGAAGGCCTGAAGCACAGAATGAATCTTGGTATAAACTACTACATTTGGGATGATCCCTAAGGTTAAGCACCTTTTTGCAATGTGCAACTGGTATGTTTCTCTGCTTGAGCCCACCTAGATTTTCCTTCCTTGGCCATTTTATCTTCATGAGTGTTTAGTGTGCAGGCTAATTTAGGCATCATCAGTCCCCTGAAGTCACTTACTTTTCTTCTACCACTGGTCCTGATTCCTAATTTTCAGGACCATGGTGACTGGTCTTGGCTACTAACACTGGGGAAGTTCCCAAGGAGCTGTATTACGTGTTTCATTTGAGAAAAGTGTGTGTGTGTGTGTGTGTGTGTGTGTGTGTCTCGGGTGCCCTGCCCTGTGGCATCTGCACGTCATGCATCACGGTGGAAGAATGGTTCTGGGAGAGGGTCTGACCTCCGGATCCACAGGGCATGTCCACCCTGTGATGGGCTTTTCAGGTGGTTTCCTTGGCAACCAGACTCACTAATCCTCCCTCCACACAGACCCACACTTACCAGGAGTGGCGGGGGGAGCCATAATTGGCTTAGTGGATTCACCAGTACATCTTTGTAAACCTGCAGTCTCTTAACTCTTGAGAGCCAGCTTCTTAAGGGGACTAAGCTGCTTTTCTAAAACCATTTGAAAGTGCATTTTATAAAAATGAGAAAGTTTAAGACCAGAAGGATCTTAAGGATCAATTAGCCTCCTCCCCTGTTCTATAGATGAGGCTCTGGGAGCCCAAGTGAGTGACATAGTGAGCTCACATAGTCAGTTACGTAGAGGTGGGACCACACTGGGGGGTTCCTGCTCCCTGTCCTGGGCTCTTTCCACTCCACCAAGAGCCACCTGCATTCTGAGCACCCTCCTGGCTAATGTGTGCGCGCTGTGAGGTCAGGGACTACTTAACACTGCTGGGCGTGTCCCCTGCCCCCAGGACAGCTCTAGCCAACAGCAGGTACTCCACGCCATTACACACCTGGCCTTGGTTTCCTCGACACACGTTGAGACAGAAACCCCACACCCCACGCGGCTCCCTTCCGCCAGCAGAGCACGTCCATCAGCCGGTTGGCTGGAGTGAGCAGCCTCCGACAGCAGCACCGGAGACTCAGAGGTTCCCTGCGTCCTGCTGTCAAAGAGGGGACATCCTAAGGCTACATTTGCATGTACTTAACTCATGAAAACCTACATCCTTTGGTGGCAGATGACATATAAAATAGGAAAGTGATAAGTACACGTGAGCCTTCTAAAATAATGTGTGTCAATAAAATGCCCCCAACTCCCCTCGTTCACCTGGAGGACAGGTGGGTGTCCAGAAAAGGGTCTGTGCCTCATTCCAGAGTTTCTATAGGAAACTTCTCAGCCATAACAGAGTCCTCAAATCCTACAGAAAGTTGAACTTTCTGTTCACGCTTTTGTCCAGATTCAGTAAGTCGCAGTTCCGCGTCCATTTCTCATTAGCTATGCGACCGGTTCAGCCCTTTCCTCCATCAGCTTGGCCCACTCCTGGCCCTCCTTCCCCCTGGCCATCTTGGCTGTTGGAGGGATGACCTGTTCAGAATTTACACGGCCTCCTGGGTGGGTGCTGACCATTTCCATTTACTTTGACTTGCTCATTTTCCATCTCCAAAGAATGCCATGGCTCTGGAGCAGACAGCTTTGATTCATTAACGCATTTCAGAGAAAATCTCCACCTCCGTCTCTTTGGTCCTGTTTTGGTTTCCTGTTGTTTTGTTTTGTTTGTTTGTTTGTTTTGTTGGTCCATCATAATTTCCTTATTTTGAATCATATAGAATCCCAATAGTCCCTCAACCAACAGTTCAAACACACCCAAATTCTATTACAAATTATTTTTGACCTCACAAAGACTTGGTCCAAGAGGATGTAGCTGTTTTATTATCCCCCAATGATGGTTTCCTAAGTAGCGGTGAGTTATACACCTGCATCCTGGGGCACTCTGAGAAGCCACCTCTTCATGCTGACTTGAAATCCATCCCCCAGGTCAATCTGGATTCCCCATTCCCGGGAGCAGACGCTTGGGTTGTTTTATGGCTTTTCATCTGCATGTCTGGCTATTCCACAGGAGTAAAACTGCCTCTTCCGGCCTGTTTCTGGGTTTGGTTCTGTTTTGTTTTGTTTTTTGTAGATGGACACAGTACCTTTGTGCTGAGGATCCAACCCAGTGCCTCACGCGTGCGAGGCAAGCGCTCTGCCACTGAGCCACAACCCCAGCCCCTGTTTCTGTTTTTAAGAATGCTACACCGTTGTTGAACTTAGAAAGGTGTTTCCATCTGAGAAATGTCTATCAGCTTCATGAGGATCAAAGCTAACAATAATGGGTGTGGTCACCTGGGCAAAGAGGAGCCATATTTGATTTCCTGATGCTGCTGTATGAATCACCTCAAACTCAGTGGTTCCAGTCAACACAGACAGGTGGGGTGCCACACGCCCGTGATCCCAGCTACTCAGGAGCCTGGGGCAGGAGGACTGCTTGAGCTCGGGAGTTCAAGGCCAGTCTGGGCAACACAGCAATTTCCTGTCTCAAAACATAAAATAAACAGTAAAAAAATGCAAATTTGGTACCTTGCACTATTGAGGTCCCACGTCTAACATCAGTCTCAGTGGGCTAAAGGGAAGGTGTTGGCAGGGCTGGTCCCTCTGGAAGCTCGGGGAGAATGATTCCTTCTCTCCATACGTCTCTTTACTCACTCTGATTCCCTGTCTCTCTCTGGTAAGGACCCTGGTGATGGCATTAGGCCTACCCAGATGATCCATGATGATCTCCTATCTCAAGACCCTCAGCTGGGTCACATCTGCAAAGTCCCTTTGTCCTACACAGTCACGTCCACAGGTTCTGGGATGAGGAAATGGACATCTTTGGGATCACTGTTCAGCTGACCACACACCCATATCCTGCCTCTCAGTCACAGTTTACTTTGGCCTGTCCTCTCGAGGCCCTGCTAGCCTGGCGGGGACGGGTGTTTGTGGGTGGCCTGATGATGCCTGGCTCCCCACCTGCCGCCAGTCACCGTGGTGCCCTAGGGCCACAGCAGTGTACCCATGGTGTTTCCATCTCCTCACTCCTGCCTTCTTTCCTCCCCAGCATAGTGAGCGCCAGGAGGCCAGTGTGTCAGCAAGCTGAGAGGGAAACTGAGGCAAGATGTCGGGTCGGAGCGGGAAGAAGAAAATGTCCAAGCTGTCCCGGTCAGCCAGGGCCGGGGTCATCTTCCCGGTGGGGAGGCTGATGCGTTACCTGAAGAAAGGAACGTTCAAGTACCGGATCAGCGTGGGTGCCCCCGTCTACATGGCTGCAGTCATCGAGTACCTGGCAGGTAAGTCCAGGTCAGCCACTCCCAGCTCTCCACCTCCAGGGGCCCCTTTCACACTGGCCGTGGAGGGACCCTATGAATCACCCTGAGCCTGCCTCAAGGCTACTGTGGGAAGTGACAGGGTATTGCCTGGCCTGCTTGGGCCGGGGGCCTAGGAAGGATGGGTAGTCAGCATGGAAGACCAAGAACCCACAGTTAGCTTGGCATGGTGGCACATGCCTGTAATTCCAACGGCTTGGAAGGCTGAGGCAGGAGGATTGCAAGTTCGAGACCAGCATCAGCAAAAGTGAGGCCCTAAGCAACTCAGTGAGACCCCTGTCTCTAAATAAAATACAAAATACAGCTGGGGATGTGGCTCAATGGTTGAGTGCTGTTGAGTTGGATCCCAGGTACCCCCCCCTCAAAAAAAAAAAAGAACCCACAGTTAAATGGCTCTTCCAGGTCTGTACCCTGCAGGTGTGTCTAGATTTTAAGCAAATGCAATACCATATTCCACCACAGAATTGTCACCATGTCATTAACATATATTCACGGGTATTCTGTGCATCCTAATCTTGCACCAAAGACAGTTTAGTAATAAATGGTTTTTACTTAATCATTTAAGTGTTATTTAATACTGACACTTCTTTTTTTTAAAAAAAAAAAAAGCTTCACATAATGATTGCATCTCATATTTTTGCAAAAATAAAATTTTTTTAGACACAATCTGAAAGGATTCTGTGGTGAACTATGATACGTAAATATGTAGGCTCCTGAAGAAAACACTTCAGGGAGAATTTTATTATCAGGGATTTTCCCTTTATATCAAATTGCTCATTAAACATCAGTTTTCCTGGTATATTTAAATTAGGGCTCAATGCCTATCAGTAACAGGTACCTGAACATCAAAAGCATCTTCTTGTGGTTCTATAAAGCCAATGTAATGTTTGAATTTTGTCCTCTATTGAGTCAGTTCTCTGTCTTCTGTGGGCACACAGGAGATAATTTCCATATCTGTTGTTAAATTATTTGTTTTTGCTAAGAGACAGATTTTTACTATGTGTGTTCTTTCTTCCTATTTAACTTTTTGTTACTTTTCTCTTATGTAATAGTGAAATCAAAACCAAGCTTCACAATATCAGAAATGTTTTTTAAGAAATATATGATATATTAAAAATATAAAAATTAATAAGTATGATTAGTTCCTCATGGGGTCATTTTTATGCATGAGCAACACTGTTTCTAACTTTTCCCAAGATTAATAAAATACCTGGACACCAAGAATAAGTGCCTGGTAGGATAAAAAGCCAGACTGCCTTGCAGGACGTGGTGGTGCATGCCTATAATCCCAGCAGCTCAGGAGGCTGAGGCAGGAGGATCACAAGTTCAAAGCCAGCCTCAGCAACAGCAAGGCACTAAGCAACTCAGCGAGACCCTGTCTCTAAATAAAATATAAAATAGGGCTTGGGATGTGGCTCAGTGGTTCAGTGCCCCTGAGTTCCCCGGTCCATCCCCACCACCCCCACCTAAAAAAAAAAAAAAAAAGCCAGACTCTGCAAACTGTCCCTGGCAAGCCCAGCCCCTGCCCTGTACCATGCAAACCCTGGGGAAGGTCCCTGCTTCCTGTTTTCTTTCTTTCTTTCTTTCTTTCTTTCTTTTTCTTTTCTTTTTGTTGTTGTTGTTGTTGTTGTTGTTGTTGTTGTTGGTAGTGGTGGTGGTCCTAGGGAATCAAACTAGGGCCTCACTCATGCTAGGCAAGGGGACTCTGCCACTGAGCTACATCCCCAGCCCCTGTTTCCTCTTCCCTCCGGTCCCTCCCTCAGGAGGATGGCTTCCCCTCCTAGCCACTCCCCAGTCAGCATTTGCTGAACAGTCTGCCTTGGTCCATGCATGGACACATTCCCCCTGGGAGTTTCCAACAGGCAGGCCTCAGCACCTGACCTGTTGTGAAATGAAGGCCCGTTCCTGGGCTGAACACCTTTCTGGATCCTCCAGGAGTTGGAGAAACGACTTGGGGGGCTCCAGGACTCAGCCCATCAAGTGCTGCAGAGAAGAGCTTTTCAAAGTGGGGACCCCATAGGAGTCACATTGATAAGGTTGAGACCCCAGTAATGCTGCTGCTGCTCCAGAGACCACACTTTGCATAGCAAGACTGCAGCCACCCTCTAGCCACAAGCCCACAGACCTGGGGGACGCTTGTTTCAAATGCAGGTCTATCTATCTGTGTCCCCAGGTGGTCTGAGTCACTGAGTCTGAGATGGGACTTAGAAATCGATGGGAGCCAGGCATGGTGGCACACACTATAATCCCAGTGACTTTGGAGGCAGAGGAAGACAATAGAAAGTTCAAGGCCAGCCTCAGCAAGTTAGCAAGGCCCTAAACAACTTAGCAAAACCCCTGTCTCAAAATTAAAACATAGAAAGAACTGAGTATGTAGCTCAGTGGTAGAGTGCCCTGGGTTCAATCCCCAGGACCAAAAATAAAAAATAAAAGAAAGAAGGGCTGGGGCTGGGGCTCAGAGGTAGAGCGCTCACCTAGCACGTGAGAGGCACTGGGTTCGATCCTCAGCACACATCAAAATAAATAAAAGAAAGAAAAATTGATGGGGAAATCTAGCTCAGGAAGGGAGTGAAGGAACTTTGAGAGAGGTCTATGAAGTTTCAAAACAACCCACTGAGTCTAGAAGACACTAAGCAACTTGAAGACTCCCTCAGCTTCCAAGTGGGGAGCTGGGATTCGGGGCCTTTGACCCCAGGCTGTGTACTTTTTTGCTACATGACACACTGCCCCAGTGTTTTTATAAATGAAAATAATTTTGCTTTTCCTATGTCTCCACTTGGTGCAAATACAAAATCTGGCCTTTGGGATACTGGCCTCTCTATTCTTTGGTTCACGGTGTTAGATGGGAAATGTTGAGTTTTCCTACTCCACGGTATTTGCTGAGTCAGCGTTCGTTAATCTCCGCACATCAGCGCCACAGCAAGGCCTTGGCCGGTGAGTCCTGGTGGTAGAACTGGGCCACTGATGCTGGGCAGGCAGGAGAAGTGAGAGAAGAGATCAGGTGAGCAGAGCAGGATGCCATGTCCATGACATCCTTCCCCCAGCCAGTCCCACGATCCATCCCTGCCTCTGCCCTGGGGAGAGGACCTGTCCTCTCTGTGTTTTGTGCCTTTCTCCCCAACCAGGTCTTAGGGATCGGATCCAGGCAAAGACTTGTTAGGCAAGCACTCCATCACTGAGCTACACCCCCAGCCCTTGTAAGTCTATTAATTTTTAAAAATTTAGAGACAGGGATTTGCTAAGTTGTTAAGGTTGGCCTAGAGCCTGCGATCCTCCTGCCTCAGCCTCCTTGTTGGGTTTACAGGCGTCAGCTGCCCCACCTGGCTCTTTGTGCCTTTTCCCCCTCTCAGCTTAGGATGGCATTGGAGATCATAGACTTAGATGTCACTTCAAATCCAGATTTATCCAGGAGTTGAGGTTGTGGCTCAGCGGTAGAGCACTTGCCTAGCATGGGTGAGGCCCTGGGTTCGATCCTCAACACCACATAAAAATAAAATAAGTAAAATAAAGGTATTTTGTCCAACTACAACTAAAAAAACTATATATATCCAGATTTGTCCATTTGTCAACTGTTACCTCAACCTCTCTGAGCTTTGGAGTTTTCCAGAGCCAACTCATTTAACTTAATTAAGTGAGGTCATGTATGTACATTGCCTGGTGCATAGAATACACTTCATAAACAGTACTTCTTCTCTTCCCTCTATT
Source organism: Spermophilus citellus (assembly GCF_964194105.1). Classification (NCBI taxonomy): domain Eukaryota; kingdom Metazoa; phylum Chordata; class Mammalia; order Rodentia; family Sciuridae; genus Spermophilus; species Spermophilus citellus. The sequence goes on from NC_138195.1 coordinate 44,138,391, forward strand.
AAGTGTTGATAAAATCATTCGGGGCACAGTACAAATGACTAATTCTGTTAAGGTGGTGTATGCTTGAGCTGAATTTGCATTTTCATGGGACAAGGAGTTTTAATTCAAATTCCACTGATTTTAATTATATTGGTGCAATTGCAGGCCACCATTGACTAAGTGAAACGGAGGATTTTTGTTTGTCGATTGGTGCTATGAGTTGAACCTGGAATGTCCCCACTAAACCTCATGCGTTGAAGGCTCAGGCCTCCAATGCAGCAGGTAGGGCTTTGAGGAAATGACTGGATCATGAGGTCTTTAACCTCCACTATGGATTAATCCATTTGATGGATTAATAATTTGCATACTACTGAGAGGTAGTAGAAATTAGGCAGGGAGGGTATGATTAAAGGAAGTACATCACTGGGAGCCATGCCCTTGGGGACACTGGTCCCTAGCCCTTTCCTTCCTCTGTTTCTGGCTGCTATAAGCTACACTCTCTGCCACACCCTTCCACCATGATGTTCTGCCTTGGCCCGGAACAACAACCCAACCAACCACGGGCTGAAACCACAAAGCAAAATCTTTCTTCTGCAAAGTTGTTTCTTTCTGGCATTTTGGTCACAGCAATGAAAAGCTCACACGGCTAGTCAGTTTGTTTTATGAAGGGTGGAAGAAAGGGTGTCCAATGTGTATAAACCTCCTGTCACCCTTGAAATGACCTTCACATTCATGGAACAATCCTGACTGATGCTGCCTTTGGATCAGACCTTGACGATGTCGAGAAAACAGGCAGACGTGGTCCCACCTTTGCTGGGTCCACTGTCCGGCAGAGAGGACAAGCAGGAAGCACATCACAGGAGAGGAGGTCACGCTGGGTGGGGAGCCAGAGGGCAGGGAAGGGCAGGGGTGGGACGCACCATCTGATAGGAAGCAAGGGCCCGGTAGGCTGTAACCGGGCTCCCAACTATTTTAGTCAGCTTTTTCTCTGCTGTGACTGAAAGACCTGACCAGCACATCTGTAGATGAGGAAAAGTTTATTTGAGGACTCATGGTTTCCAAGTTATCAGTCTGTAGATGGCAGACTCCAATCCTCTGGAATTGAGGTGAGGCAGAACATCATGGTGGAAGAGTGTGGCAGAGGGAAGCAACTCACATGATGATCAGAAGCAGAGAGAGAGGTCTCTATTTGCCAGGTACAATTATATACCCCAAAGCCACACCCCCAATTCCCACCTCCTCCAGACACACCCCCCCACTTCAGTTACCACTCAGTTCATCCCTATCAGGGGATTAATTCACTGATTGGGTTAAGGCTCTACCAACCCAATCATTTCTCCTCTGAACCTTCTTGCATTGTCTCACCTGTGAGCTTTTGGAGGTCACCTCACCTCCAAACGATAACACCAACCCTCGCTTTACTCAAGTCAATCAATGTTAAATCTTGGCACCTAGTCCCACCCCCAGAGACTCCGAGGTATGTTCTGGGCATTGGGATTTTAAAACTTCCCCCGAGTGATGCTGATGGAGGCCAGGGTGGGAATGAGCTGGTCAACTCCAATGGGATGGATGAAGTAGGAGGAAGGAAATTGGGAGACGTGGAGTGGGGGTGAAATCCCAGAGTTCAGAGGAGGTATGTGGGCCTTTTCAGGAAGCTGCATGTGTCCAGAACAGAGCTGAGAAATGGGTGTATGTGGGTAAGAGAGGAGATGGAGGCCCCGTGGCCCAGGTTAGATTCTGATGGTCCTTGAATTATGTGAGAATGTGCACTTTTTACACGTACAGGTGGGGGGAGACATTAAGGGCAAAGCTGGCATTTGGGGGGCTTTGAGTGAAGAACTGTTGGCAAGAAGCCGGCGTCCAGGATACCAGTGGGAGCTGTTCTAGTGTCACTTCTGAGAAGTGACAGTAGCCAGGACTAGGGCTGCACAGAAGGCTGGTGATAAGAAAAGTGAGCTGGGAGATGAGGGCGGGTAGAGTCCGCTCTGGGCAGTCCTGGGCAGGCCAGTGGGAGGGGTGTCAATGATGTCAGGCGTGGACTGGCTACCATCCTGCAGGCTGGCTGCACTGTATATTAATCAACTTGTCATCGCTGTCCCCAGAATACCTGGCAACTTAGAGGAGACAGGTTCATCTGGGCTCACTGCTTCAGGGGTTCAGTCGATCCCATTGCTCTGGGCCCAAGCAAGTCAGAACATCATGGCAGAAGGCCGGGACCGAGGAGCCTGGCCTCGGGGAAGACCACAGAGAGGGGACAGGAGCCACAGGGAAGACGAGCCCTTCTAGAATACACTCCCTGGGACCCACCCCCTCCAGCCACGCCCCACTTGCCTTCAGTTACCACTTGGTTGGTCCATTCAGACTAGGATGGACCGATTAGGCCACAGCTCTCATCATCCAGTCGCTTCACCTCTGAACATTCCTGCATGAACACAGGAGCTTTTGGTGGGGTCACCTTGTATCCAAACCATAACACACAGGTCGAGGAGTGGCCATGTGGGCTAGCAGCTAGTGGCCTGCGGCTCAAGGAGGAGTCGAGAGGGACAGCACAGGCAGGCTGCAGGGCTGCATTTGGGATCTGCGGAGTTTGGGTGTCTGTAAGATGCCCAGGAGGGCAGGGTGCTCAGGAAACTAGATCCAGCCAGGCTGGACTCTGACTCGGCCATTCACCAGCTACGAATCCCTGGTCCCCGTGTCACTGTGAGTGCCACATGTTAGCACCTCTGCAGGGAAGGCTGCCTAGGCTGTCGCAGGCCCCAGAGTGATCTCAGGGCTGGGGCACAGGGCCAGGCTTCAGGCCCTGGGAGTGAGCAAGGTCACAGAGAGAGAGCACAGCACCAAGAGCCCAGGACCCAGCTCAGGGGACACCAGAGTGCCCAGGTAGAGGGGGAGACGTGGCAGAGGGGACTAGAGGGAAAGGCAGGAGTGGGCGCCGCCAGGAGAGCCAGCGAGGGGGTGAGAGGCGCGACCCTAAGGGATCTGCCACCCCAAAGTCATGGCCACCCCCCTTGGCCAGGATGGGGCAGAAGGTCAGAGCCAAACTGCAGTAGGTCAGGAGAGGAAGGTGGAGATGAGGGAGGAGGGACAGAGGGTTGTTGTTGAGTGGGGACAGAATTCCCACTGGGGACTCTCCAAAAATTTGGGCAATGGCGGCGATGGTTCCACAACTTTATGAATACACCGGACACCACCAGGTCGTATGCTTAAAATAATTAAAACAGGAAATTTTATGTAAAATCAAACACCTTATGAGAGACGAGGCAGCTTGGGCCTTCCCGGGCTACCAAAACGTTAGTCCCAGCACCAACAAGTTCCAGACCCTGCAGGACGGAGAGAGGCAGGGGTGTAGCCGACAGTGAGCTGGTGGGGAAGCCAAACCAAGGACAATATCGTCCCAGTCCACGTCTCCAATGTAAGTTGGGGAAATGCACTGAAAACCAAGCCTAAATTCTGGGAAAAGCATTTTGTATTTATACACACACACACACATGCATATGCATATATATATATATATATATATATATAATATATATTGATCAACCATACATAATGTATATATATTTACCAACCATATACATATTCTGAATGCAAGATGGGGAGAATGAATTATTTAAAACTATTTTATGGTGATAAAGTGTTCCGTGATATATTTTTATAGGGCAGACAAGTCTTAAAACAGGGATGAATTCCAGGGCACTCTTGTTAATTCGTCATTGACACACCATGCCTAGATAATTAGGTCTCTCCACTTAATACCAAGCATTTTCTTCTCTAAAAACATTCATCTATTGCACTTGTGTTTTGTTTTGTTTGGTACCAGGGATTGAACTCAGAGGCACGGGACCACTGGGCCACATCCCCAGCCCTATTTTGTATTTATTTAGAGACAGAGATTCCAGGCATGCACCACCGCGCCCAGCCCAGGAAGGATACTCCCCAAAGGCGTGTCCTTGTGCAGTGTGTGACCTGCATAATCAAAACATGACCCTGGCTGACAAAGCACTCTTTTCAAAACACAAGTGCAGCAGCTTGGGAGGCTGAGGCAGGAGGATCATGAGTTCAAATCCAGCCTCAGCAAAAGCAAGGCACTGATCAACTCAGTGAGACCCTGTCTCTAAATAAAATAGAAAATAGGGCTGGGGAGGGGGCTCAGTGGTCGAGGAGTGCCCCGAGTTCAATCCCCCATACCCAAAAAACAAAAAGTATCCTTGCCATCGGAGTGCAAAGAACCGGACATTTGTTATAGAGACGTCCAGCAGATGGCCGTGACCTGTCTTGAGGAAGGGGCGTCTTTTTCTTTGCACAAATGTACCTATGGGCCAGCAGTGGCCTCCTCAGCATGGATCTATAGGAGGACAGACAAGGGGTGAGGAAGCCGTTTAGATGCCGTTACAATTACCTGGGCTGGAAGAGAAGAGTGGCTTCAGGTAATGGGACAAGAGGAGGATGGCGTGTGAAGGATTGGTGACGCCCGTGGGAGCCCATGTGGTGACAGGGAGAAGAGGAAAGGGGAACAGGAAGGGCAGGGATGACCGGCAGGTCTCTGGGGAGCCATATGTGGACAGAGCTGCAGGCCCGAGAGAGGAGAGGGGGTCGGGGATGATATGATTTTGATTCTGGGATGTGGTGACCTGGCTGGCCGGTGGACCCCTGGGGAGGCAGTCCAGCTAGCACATGGGCAGGGTGGAGGCTGGGCCATGGACGGGATGGGATTTCCCAGAAGACTGCAGAGGCCAAGCAGAGCAGGAGGCACGGACAGAGCCCTGGGCCACCCCTACTTTGGGGACAAGAAAACACAAAGACAAAGGGATCCGGAGAGGAAATAGGGCCTTGAAAGGATGGCCACTCAGTGTCCCCTGTCCCAGCCCTACATTTAATGTGGTAGTTCCCATCTTCTCTGGGCTGCAGAAATCCAGGCTTGTGTGCAAGATGAAAGGACATGGGCTCTCCTAAAATAATGTGCACGCGCTTTACAACACTTTTTAGCTCAAGAAACCACTCCCTGTACAATCAGACCCTCGGCCGTATTCCACGTGGTCATTACAGCTGGACCCCAAGTGAGGGGACTGCTCCAGAGCTCTCCAAGCTCATGTGGATGTTTCAACCATTTAGCAGAATAACAGTCTTCCCACAAATTGTTCAGCAAAACAAATATGTATAAATCCAGGCTGGAGATGTAGCTCAGTTAGTAGAGTGCCTGCCTTGCGTGCACAAGGCCCTGGGTTCCATCCAAAACAACAACAACAAAAAAAAAAAAAAAAACAAATATGTATAAATCAGTTCCCTGCAGATTACCAATGTAAAGATTCTTTTGCCCCCAGGGTCCATAAAGTAACTCAAGAATGTAGCAAACTTTATTAACCCACATAACAACAATGTCATAATAACATTTGAAACTTGAAGGATGATTGATGTCATTTAAATGGTGACATCCCTGTCCCAAAGATGCCCTGAATGGAATATCCGAACAGGTAAGCACCAGTTGATCTAGATTTTCTACTCTGTATTATTAAGAAGAGTTTAAAGAAGTCCCACCTCTGGTTTTGCACTAGAGCACACAATCAAGTTTTCCTTTCCACAGATTATTTCAGAAGAGCTGGTTCAAGAGTCTGGCTGCACTTCACTGAGCTCTGCCAGTGCGCCCCTCATTGCTATGTGCTCAGTCGCTGCCTTTCTCCTCTTCCTCTGCTTCTTTGATTCCAGCAGATTCTCTGTCTGTAGATCTAATGTCCGTGCATCTGTCTGAAAAGCTGAAAGCAACCTGATCTTCCTCGGGGGCTTCCTGAAGGCTCCAAGCATGTGGGGCTTCCCATTAGCCCTCCACTCAGGGACAGTCTGTTTGATGAATTTGGGGAGGACGCTCATCCTCTCTCTATAAATGCAGGGAACAGGAGCCCATGGTCCATGATGCTAAGTCCAGTTCAATTGCTCAGAAGCTTCAAATCGAGAGGCTCCTGGATCCCCTCTAGAAAAGGGGGTTTAGAAAAAGGGGGTGGGCTGAGCTCCTTCCTCCAGAGTGTGCACCTGGAAGTGACAGTCCCCAAGAGAGCAGGTGCTGCAAACCCCGCTTCATGTACCTGGGACCCTAGAGTCTGCAAGCCAACTCCTGCAGGCTCTATGGCCACATTTCTTGATGTGTATCTTTATTTATTTATTTAGGTCCTGGGAATTGAATTCAAGGGCACTTAACCACTGAGCCACATCCCAGCCCTATTTTGTATTTTATCTAGAGACAGGGTCTCACTGAGTTGCTCAGCGCCTCACTGTTGCTGAGGCTGGCTTTGAACTCACCATCCTCCTGCCTCAGGCTCCCAAGTGTGTCATTTTTAAGAGAAAGAAAAGGAGAGAGGAACAAATGTAGCAAATCAGACGATCTAATACAGCATTGATTTCAATGATCTGTCCCATTGTCCTAACGAGCATGCTCATACTTCTTCTATTTAGAAAACATGGTCACTGTATAAATGAATTGTCGGTAAACACAATATACATTGCTTACTAATCTGGGAAAGATGGGAGAATGAATTTGCAGCGATTTAGCACTTTTCATTATGGAAATGCCACATAAATATTTAACTCTAATGTTTATTTTATTCTAATTTTTGTTAATCACATTTGCTTAGTTAACATGGCATACTTATGCCAAGTTTTTATTATTGTCACAGATTTTTAAATGATGGCAATTTCGTGTGCTATTTTATTTGAAATTAGGTTGATTGTGAAGACTCACACAGAATCGCCTATTAATTTTAGGGCTTAGTATTTATGCCACTGTACCAGCAGATTCCCCAGCAGACACATGTGTGACACACAACATATTCACACAAGTGCACAGACACACACTTGCTCGCCCCCGTTATCAGTGAGACAGCACGTGGGCACACTGCTTCTTTTCCAAGGGGAAGAATTTTTCTTTAAAGCCTCCTTCATACTTTTAAAAAAAATTTATTTGTAGATGGACATGATACCTTTATTTTATTTATTTTTATGTGGTGCTGAGGATCGAACCCAGGGCCTCACACGTGCTAGGCAAGTGCTCTACCACTGAGCTATAGCCCCAGACTCCTTCATACTTTTTATGACAAATTTAATTCAGCACAAAATCCTTTTAAAATTAAGGAAGAAAGAAAAATAACAAAACAGAGGAGGAAGGAGGGAAGCATCCAGATGGTATAAACGCTATCAATTCTCACGTTTGACCACTAAATTGTGATAGCGTGTAAAAGAATGTTGGGTCAATTACTTTTTATTGGCATTTTTAAAATTTGTTTTAGTTGTCCATGGACCTTTTATTTATTTATTCATTTATTTATTTATATGTGGTGCTGAGAATCAATCCCAGGGCCTCACACATGCTAGGCAAGCGCTCTACCACTGAACTTCAACCCCAGCCCTTATCAATATTCTTAATTAACATTTTCACATTTACCAATTGCTATGCTTAAATTCTGGGAGATGCCTTTCTACCCAGGACTCTTGGCTCTCATCTTTAGGAATTCTTTTTTTTTTTTCTTTGGTGGGAGGAGGGGGTACTGGGGATTGAACTCAGAGGCCTTACCCATTAAGCCACATCCCCAGCCCTATTTTGTATTTTATTTTGAGACAGGGTCTCTCTGAGTTGCTTAGGCCCTCTCTAAATACTGAGGCTGGCTTTGAACTCTCGATCCTCCTCCTCAGCCTCGTGAGCTGCTGGGATCACAGGTGTGCACCACGCACCTGGCCAGAAATTCCCTTTTTAAGCTAAGCATTTCCTCATCCCACAGGGAAAGCCTGTTCTTCCACCCACTTGCTCAAAAACAGAAGGGATCTGAGGAATGAGCAAAGCGGGAAGGAGAGTCTAGAGGGATCCCACCGGGTCCTGAAGGCAGACTTTACTTCTGTCCCTGTTGTCCAGAGTAGGCCCTGCTCTCTATAGACTGCAATCCAGATCCTGTGTTAGCATTCTGTTTTGGTCAGGATTCACTTCTGCTTACAGAACCTTAAAGAAGAGAGTTTATTCCACTTTCCTAGTCCCAATAGTAAGAAGACTGAGTTTCCTTCTGTCTTGTTGCTCTATTATCTGCAACTTCTTCTTGGTCAAAGATGGTTGCCCAAATTCCAGCCATTACATCCTCAGTCCACGAGTAGGAAGGGGAAAAGGGTGCAGCTCCTTCATTGATAGCTTCTTCTCACAAGCCCCATACCTCATAACTACTTGCTTCCCATTGGCCAGAACTCAGTTACATGATTATGTTTATCAACAGGGAGGATGGGAAATGTAGTCTTTGTTCCTGTGGTTATGGGGGTCAGCAAAAAAAGAAAAGAAATCAGAGGCTGCCGTTCTAAGGAAGAAGAGGGAGAATTAATTTTGAGGGACAACTAGAAGACATTACTACAGGATCATATGTGAGGTCTTGATAAAGTATCTTACCCACCTATAACTTGAGTTCATTTCAGTTTTCTGCATTTCTCAGGCCCAGGCACAAGAAACACAAAGCAATGAAGGCGGCCAACTGGAAGGCCACAGAAAGGGCCCTCCGACCCCACTCTGTGATTGTCTATTAACGCCCCCTTGTAATTTCAGCGGAAATCTTAGAATTGGCGGGGAATGCCGCAAGGGACAACAAGAAGGCCCGGATAGCGCCGAGACACATCCTCCTGGCTGTGGCCAATGACGAGGAGCTCAACCAGGTACGTCCGCAGCTCAGACAGCCCCGGGAGGTGGACCCAGCCAGCCAGCCAGCCAGGGTCTTCCCTGTGACAGTCCCTAACCCCATCTATGCAAAAACAAAAACAAAATATCTCAGACTGGTTAAGAGAAGGAGAAATTCTGCTAATTCTGTCAAAATTCAGTCGCCCCCCAGAATAGATCCCATTATATGTTCCAGATCTTGCCAGACTTTCCCCAGTGAGATGAGCTCCACATTGCTGAGAAGGGGCAGCCCAGGTTCCTCTCTAGAGTTTCTTCACCCAAATCATGCTGACGATTTATTCTCTTGAGAACAGGGGACTCCTTAGTTCCATGTTAGAACTGACCCTTTATATTTTGGAACCAGCTCCAAAGTCCAGTGAGCACCCTACCCCCACCTCAGAGTACACAAGGTGGTGGGTAAATGGTAGAATTTTTATATTTGTTTTCTATCTCATTCTTCTCAAACTACGATGGAGAACCCTTTCCTATTGCCAAGCTGTCATAGACTGATCATTTCAAACTATGGAATAAAAATGGATTACTAGAGGGGCTGGGGCTGGGGCTCAGTGGTAGAGCGCTTGCCTGGGCTCGATCCGCAGCACCACATAGAAATGAATAAATAAACAAATAAAATTATGTAATGTATTAAAAAAATGGATTACTAGAAAAGTTTCAAAAAGACCTATGAACTATAAGCCATGAGTGTTCATTATCAGATTTAACAGGTCTACAGTGACCAGTCAATTTGCTCTAAACATTTCTAGACTCTTACTCCCAAATCCTATGCCTCTCTTGTCCCAGATGGAAAACTAACAGATCAGAGATGATCCATGGTCTCAGATCATCCTTGATGTCCTGCTGGTTTGGGATACGCAAAATATATTAGTGTAGCAGGGAAATGTCAATTATTTGCAAATAAATAAACCTCTCCGTGGGGAGGAACGTAGCTAAACGCGTTGACTGATGAACGCATGCTGGACAGTGTGCAGGCTGGACGGTTGTTATCAGTCCAGTCTTTGTGTTGACCTTTGAATCTCGTCTTGTCCAGCTGGGCTCCTCTGAGGTGAAGCCCTTCATCCTCTGTTGTCCTCTGGAATTCCAGAGCCCTGGGCAGCATCCTGGCTTCAGCTGGCCTGACCCTTTTGTTTTGCTTACTGTATGAGATCCCCGGAGGCCTTGCTACCTGCAGAGAAATGCTCTCCAAGTCAAAGAGGGGAAGCTGGTTCAATATGTATCCTGTCATTTCTTCAGGGAAACAAAGACCAGATTTAAGCCCAGTTTTGCCAACAGAACTGTTTTAAATCCAGAACCAGTGAGCCCTTGGCTGTATGAGTGCATGCATTTCTCTCTTCAGCTGCTCAAAGGAGTCACCATCGCCAGCGGAGGTGTCCTGCCCAGAATTCACCCTGAACTGCTGGCCAAAAAGCGAGGGACCAAAGGCAAGTCGGAAACTATCCTCTCTCCACCCCCAGAGAAAAGAGGCAGGAAGGCCACGTCGGGCAAGAAGGGAGGCAAGAAGTCCAAGGCCGCCAAGCCACGGACATCCAAAAAGGTGAGCCCAGCGCGCTTCACAGGCCAGTCACTGCCCCTGCAGTGGTTCAGGTGTTTGTGTCCTCCCAACATTCATCTGCAGAAACAGACCCCCCGAGGGATGGGGTTCAGAGATGAGGCCTCTGGGAGGTGATAGGGTCCTAATTACACAGCCTCATACACGAGATCAGAAGAGCCCGTGGGAGCTGGGCACGGTAGCTCATGCCTGTAATCCCAGCAGCTCAGGAGGCTGAGGCAGGAGGATCGATAGCTCAAAGCCAGCCTCAGGGGCTGGGGATGTGGCTCAAGCGGTAGCGCGCTCGCCTGGCATGCGTGTGGCCCAGGTTCGAACCTCAGCACCACATACAAAGATGTTGTGTCCCCGGAAAACTAAAAAATAAATATTAAAAATTCCCTCTCTCTCTCTCTCTTAAAAAACAAAAAGCCAGCCTCAGCAACTTAGCAAGGCCCTAAGCAACTCAGCGAGACCCTGTCTCTAAATAAAATACAAAAAAAAAAGGGCTGGGGAGGGGGCTCAGTGGTTGAGCTCCCCTGGGTTCAATCCCCAGTACTAAGAAGAAGAGACCTGAGGGAGCTTGTCCTCTTGTCCACCATGGGAGGACCCAAGAAGAAGGCCTCCTCTGTGTGGAAGGGGCCCTCACCAGACACAGAAACTGCCAGAGCCTTGATCTTGAATTTCCAGTCTCCAGAGCAATAAGAATACATTGTTGTTGTTTATAAGTCACCCAGTCAGGAGTCTTTTGTTATAGCAGCCTGGATAGACTAAGACAGCCCAGAATGAGAAAGAAGTGTAGGGACAAGATGATGAGGGTGCAATTGGCATCTCCAGAGGTCTGAGGACTCTGTAGCTTGGTGCTTGAGGAAGGAGTAGGTAGAAGAAAGGACCTTTGAGATTAGAGTTCATGTCATCCAACGGGGTTTGCCAGAGATTTCCAACTCCAAGGTGGAGTGGGGGTTGGTTCTCAGATCCCTTTTACAGCCTCACCAAAACTGTAAGTGAGAGATAGCAGCGTGGGGTCCTGCTTCTCATCTCCCTGAAGAGCCCCACTCTGCATGCTGAACAATCCCCGGTCTCCCATGGACACTTCCCTGGGTTGGCAAGGTTGCATACCAAATGTCATGGGCAGCTTGCTAACTAAGTGCTTAGCTCGCTGACACCACTTATAGAATGATATTTTCTTTTTTTTTTTATTTCTCTTTTTTCGATAGTGGGGATCGAACACAGGGCCTTGCCTGTGTTAGGCAAGCGCTCTACCTCGAAGCTGAGTCCCCAGCCCTGGAGTAATCAATATTTTCACATGCAGCCCAGTGCAGTAACCACCCGTCACATGCAGCCATTGCAACTTGAATTAAAACTAAGCCACATTAAAAATTCAGCACCGGATGCGCTAGCCACATTTCCAGCACTTAATAGCACTCAGCAGCAGAGACAGAGGAGCTCCATCACAGGGACAGCCTAGGACAGCAGGGCTGCTTTAGAGGTGGACTTGTCACTCTGCAGACCTCCCTAATGTAAGAGATCATGCAGGACTTGGTGCCATTACCACTGTCCCCAGGGAAACCCTGGGGAGGGGGTGTTTGAGCAAGGCGCTGGGGACCAGTCACTTGGCTCTGATGTTTGTCATCATAAGCTGCAGGCGTGGAAACCTGCAGGCAGGTGAACGCATGCAGACAAATGAAGACTCCAGGGACCAGTGAACGCCTTTAATACGCTTTACTTTTTTGCAGACCCTTTTCTTTTCCTCACATCACAGAACGTCCCTTGCTTTCCTCCATCACAGAACAGCACAGGGCGGGGTGAGCTCAGTGGTGGAGCCTGAGCTTAGCGTACACCAGGCCCTAGGTTTGATCCTCGAATCAAAAGAAAAGCTTCCGGGCGGGCGTGGCAGTGCTCCCGTGCATCCCAGCAATTTGTGAGGCTGAGGCAGGAGGATCCTAAGTGGGAGGCCAGTTTCAGCACCTTAACTAGACCCTGGCTCAAAATTTTTAAAAGTTTATAAAAAGAACTGGGGGTGTAGCTCAGTGGCACAGCACCCATGGGTTCTGTCCTCCATTCCAGCAAAAAAGAAAACAGTAGAACGTAACTCCTAGCGACCCCTTTCCCGTGGAGTCGGCAGCCGTTGACGCAGCCACATCCGACTTCCTCTGAATTGTTCTCATCTGTCCTTCTGATTTTCTACCCACAGTCCAAACCAAAGGACGGCGACAAAGAAGGAACTTCAAACTCCATCTCGGAAGATGGGCCAGGGGATGGATTCACCATCCTGTCTTCTAAGAGCCTTGTTCTAGGGCAGAAGGTAATAAAGAGAATCGTAATGTGCTGTAGTAAAACACGATCACACTTTTATAACCTGCTGTTTACAAGCAATGATGCCGCCTTCGTCCCTCACTTCCTTAACGCGACTTCCACTCTAGTCTTGAATTATTCATTTTTAAACTAATGAACTATGGCGGTCTCTGCACCGTGAGAATGAACACAAATATTTTAGTGCTGGGGTTGTCCATGCCGACCTCGGTCAGCCAAAGGTAATAAAGAGAAGCTTTTTGGTCAGCAGATAGGATGACATGACGTCCCCCAGGTCCCAGATAGTTCTGCACCCACCAAAAAAAATCCATAGCTAACTGCCTCCAACAGCCTCAGAGAGACCTGTCTTCATGGTCTGATGTCATTTATCAGAGAAAGAAAATCGAAATATATGCTTCCTGAATACCCCTGGTGTTTGAAATGAATTATTTGCCAGTAATTCAGTCTGCCTGCCTTCCCTGGCTGCAGAAAGAAAACAAACAGGGTTATACATTTGAACAGTCTCTAGCAACACAGCAGTCAGACATGCAAATAATTCATTCCCACGAGCATCAAGTTTACTGAGCAGACAATTTATCTACCAAGTCAACTGATACTGAAATAAGACACATGAGGAGAGAGCCGCTTAATCATATCTCTGGCCTCTGAGCTTTCGCGGCCTGCCAGTGGAGTGCGCTGCCATCGCAGCAGCTGGGAAAGCTTGTTGAAAGAAGAGCATCAATGTGGCCGGTTCCTAATTCATCTCTGATGAAGCAGAGCAGGAAGCTAAGAGGTGGGATTCATGTCCCCTCCAGGGGTTCTCCCTGGTTACATGAGAACTAGCTTTCTCCCTCTTATCTAGGGGATGGCCAAGTTCTTGCTCGCCTGGAGAAACAAAGGAGACTGCCCTTAACTCCCCACCAACGTGGTCCCCAAAAGGCAAAGTGGATCCAGGCATGGTGGCACACACGTGTCCTCCCAGCTGCTCTGGAGGCTGAGGCAGGCGGGTCGCGAGTTCAAAGCCAGCCTCCGCAAAAGTGAGGTGCTAAGCAACTCAGCGAGACCCTGTCTCTAAATAAAATACAAAATAGGGCTGGGGGTGTGGCTCAGTGGTCGAGGGCCCCTGAGTTCAATCCCTAGTACAAAAAATAAATAAATACATACATTCATACATACAGACATACATACATAAATAGCAAGGTGGCCAGACAGAGCCAAAATTACATCCCTCCTGCAAGATTACTGGCCTCAGTGATCTACCTCAAAACTTCAGGGCTGCTCAGGGGGAAATGCCGAACCCTGGGAAGAGAAGGTAAGCCCTGAGTATCTCTCCCTCAGAGGAGCTGCTCAGAGGATGTTGCACCCAAAACCAAGGCCACCAAGGGTGGGAGCCAAAGGCATAAACAATAAAAGAAAGAAATGAGAAGTTTCATTCTTGTTCCCGAAAGAGAAGGCAGATTTGTTGTATTCTCTAGCCTCAAAGTGAAGATCAAATCTACTGAGCTCACAGGAGCCTCTTCAAACCCAAACACTGGCTGGGCGCAGTGGCACCATGTCTCAAAATAAAATAAAGTCAAATAAACAGGGCTGGGAATGGAGTTCAGTGGTAGAGTGTCCCTGGGTTCAATCCCCCCCAAAATAAAAATAAATGTAAAGAGCATGGTGGCACATGCCTGTAATCCCAGCAACTCAGGAGACTGAGGCAAGAGGATGGCAAGTTCAAGCCTAGCTTGGGCTACTTAGCAAGGTCCTGTCTCAAAATAAAATGAAACAGGCCAGGGGTGCAGCTCAGGGGTAGAGCGCTTGCCACAAGGCCTTGGGTGCAATCCCCAGCACCATCAGAGAAAAAGAAACCTGGGAAACGCTTGCTCCATGTGCAGTCCTTGTGTCGATGTTCGGTGTGAATTATTGAGAGTGAGTGGGAGATTTTCCATGGGATTTGATCTTTCCCATATTTTCCATCTTTTCTTCCTAACTCAGCTGTCCCTGACCCAGAGTGACATCAGCCATATTGGCTCCATGAGAGTGGAGGGCATTGTCCACCCAACCACAGCCGAAATTGACCTCAAGGAAGATATAGGTAAGGTCCTGAGACTTCAGGAGAGGTGCCATGGGGTGGCACCTGTTCACGCAAGTCCTTATGAAGTCAGCCATTGTCCTCAGGGTCCCCTGTCAAGCTCTGTCTTTGTACTAATGGAACAGCATCACTACAGAGTAACTCAGCCACATATTTCGAGAAATTTATATTGAAGTATAGCCTAGAGACAGATCATTACTGTACAACTTGATGAATTTTTCTCAAAGCAAATACCACCAAGCAACCAGCACCTAGGTCAGGAAGCAGACCCTATGGCATCCAGCGTCTCCCCAGGCCCCTCCCAGCCATCATCTTCTCCAGGGGGAACCACTATCCTGTCTTCTCACACATGGAGGGGCTTCATCTCTTGAATTTTATTTAAGTGAATAAAACTATTCACTTAAATAAAAGTGAGCCCGAGGCTGGCTCCTGTAATTGGCAGAGCGTTTGTGGAATCCAGCTGTGCTGCTGATCGTAGCTGTGTGTGTTCATTTTCTATGTGGAAGACCCCAATTTATCGATCCATTCTGCCATTGATGGCATCTGAGTAGTTTCCAGATTGGAAATATTCTACATGTTTTGGACAAAACCTCGTGCACTTTTCAAGTGTAAATATTGAGAATGCTCTTGGTAAAAAGGAAAGAGAGTGCTAGAAAAACTTCGGTGGTCTGTAAGGCCGCGAGCACTTTACCAATCTCCAGCACCAATAAATAAATAAATAAGCAAGCAAGCAAACAACGCCTCCTAGCTCTGTGACCTTAGGCAGTTTTCTTAACTTGGCTAACCCTCAGATTCCTCCTCTGCAATTGAGAATAACAAGAGAACTTGCCTCCAGTCGGTCATACTGTGAAAATTAGGGAGGCATACTTGGGGCTTGGCCAAGAGTGGAGCTCACTGGCATTTGAAAATTGAGAGTCTTTATATTTGCTGCTGTGTTACCAGCAGGCCCACCCATCACCACTCAGTTCTCCACCATGGACCCAAATCAAGCATCCCATGCAGCTAAGACCCTTTTTTTTTTTTTTAACTGCACTAGGAATTGAACCCAGGGGAGCTCTAACCCAATTTTTAGGTCTATATTGAGACAGGGTCTCACTAAGTAACTGAGGCTGACCTCGATCTTACAATCTTCCTGCCTCAGCCTCCTGAGTTGCTGAGATTATAGGCATGCATCACCATGCCCAGCACCATGCTTTATTCTTTTAAAATATTATGTTAGAGGCTGCAGGTGTAGTTCAGTGGTAGAGTGTGTGTTTAAGGTCCTAAGTTTGATCCCCAATTCCCTCTGCATGCAAAATAAAATGAGTTATTACAAAAATGTTTAAGCATACACACAAACAGGAAAGTGTAATGCAATAATCTGCTACAAGTGTGATCAAGCATGTTTCAGCTTTTAACCCCTCCACATATTTCCAGACAACATATTATTTTAACTGTGAGTAGTTCAGAACAACCTCTAAAAGATAACCAGTACTGGGCATGTGGCACACGCCTGTAATCCCAGCAGCTCTGGAGGCTGAGGCAGGAGGATCGAAAGTTCAAAGCCAGCCTCAGCATTTAGGGAGGCCCTAAGCAACTCAGTAAGACCCCGTCTCTAAATAAAATATAAAAAAGGGCTGGGGATGTGTCTCAGTGGTTAAGCACCCCTGGCTTCAATCCCCAGTACCAAAAAAATAAAAGATAAGGGCTAATTTTTAATAACATAAGCATAGTACCATTATTATAGCTAAAAACATTAGCTTCATATCAACTATAATGAATGTTGAGATTCCAATTATGTCATGAATATTATTTTTTTAAATTGATTTAGGATCCAAATGAATCCACAGACTGCAATTGGTTGATAAGTCTTTGAACTCACAGGTTCCCCCTTTATCTGTCTTTTTTATTTCTTTGCAATTTATTTGTTGAGGAAACCAGGCTGTTTGTCCTGGAGGGTCTCACACAATCTGGATTTTTTTGTTTGCATCCTCATTAAACATCTTTTCTTCGCTGTGTATTTTCATTGTTTTGTTTTGTTTTTATAAGTTGGTAGTTAGAGCTAGAAGCTTAATGAGATCCAGGTTCAAGAAATTTGGGACTGGGGACGAAGCTCAGTGGTAGAGTTCAGGAGGCCTTGAGTTCAAGTCCCAGAGCCATAAATAATAACTTGAGTAAGACTCTTTGGAAGTCTTATTTTTGGAACAGGGTGCTCGTTGTCTCTCTTTGCATGACCTTAGCAGCCGTAGATGCTCCTTCTCTGGATTGTCCGTTTGCCTGTGGTTGCTAAGTGTGGATCCTCTAATTCTAGCGTTCCTTCATTTCTTCGTGGGAATGCTTCCCCAGAGTGAAGCTGCCTCTCTGCTTCTCCAGCTGCTTTGTTCTTAAGTGTTTAGTGGACAGGGTGGACTCTCCTTGCCTTCTGCTCATCTCCACTGGGTCCCCGACCTGAATGCAGGGGCAGCAGCTTCAATTTCTCTGCTTCTCTGTATGAATTAGCTACCACCTTGGCTACCAGGCTTCCTCAGGGTTCTGGACCCAGCAGATCAATACTGACCGAGAGTCTGGGAGCCAGAAAGAAGACTCAAAGGTGGCTGGCGTAGCCTGCAACCACCATTTCCTAGTCATATCATTGAAACCCAAGTACCAGCAGGGCGTGGTGGTGCACGCCTACAATCCCAGGGACTCAGGAGGCTGAGGCAGGAGGACTGCAAGTTCCAGGCCAGCCTCAGCAATGTAGTGAGGCCCTAAGCAACTTAGGAAGACCCTGTATCAAAATTAAAAAAAATAAAAAGGACGAGGATGTAACCCAGGGGTAAAGGTTCCCTTGGTTCAATCCCCAGTTACAAAAAAAAAAAAAAAAAAAAAAAGAGTAGAAACCCAAGTACCTGGCTGAGGAGCAAAGCAGAGGAGGGAGGCAGCAGGTGAGATCCGAGTTCAGCAGCTGCAGCCTGAGCCCGAGGTTCCCGTATGCCCTGTGGTTTCACACAAGTGCCGCGCTGGCTAGAGGAAGATGCCAAGATAGTGACCAGCAACTACTTAGGACTCACCCACAGCAGGCACAGCTGTGGCTAAGTGTAGCCAGGAGCTAGTTCAGGTGTAATCTGTTCTCGTCCAACCACAGTTGCTAGCTCCACTGTCCATCGGGCCCCAGTAGCTCTCACTCAGTTAGAGCTGCCCAGGCACCCGCAGTCACCACGGCTGCAGTGTCCTACAACAGCTGCTGCTCTTGGAGCCTTCCCCACTGCACACACAGCACCTGCTCTGACTGCACCCACCACCACCCCCAGCAACTACACACAAAAAAACTACCAGGACTTGTGTGTAAGAGCCACAGCTCCTGGATGGGTGCAGTGGCACATGTTTGTAATCAGAGCAGCTTGGGAGGCTGAAGGAGGAGGATTGTCAGTTCAAAGCCAGCCTCAGCAACTGAGCAAGTAACATAACCAAGGTAGTGAGACCCTGTCTCTAAAAAATAAAAAGGGATGGGGATGTGGCTCAGTGGTTTAATGCCCCAGGGTTCAACAATTCCAAAAAAAAGATCCACAGCTCCTGTTGTAACCTACAACAGTAAGCCATTCAACCAACAGCCAACAAAATTGCTGCTGCTGTGGCTGCTGCTGCCCAGCCTCAACTGTCTGTTTCTGAAACCTACTGTCACACAGATCCCAAAGCAGCTGAGAGCCAAGGCACAAGTCAGTATACTCAAGTCCAGGAAAAAGGAAACACAGCACCTTCATGAAGAAGCCCCTCCCCAGCCCCATGGACAGTGACTGCTAGAATAGACATTTGTCCTAAATAAAAATGTGCACAAAGTATTGTGGCTCTCCAAAGATACTTGAGTGTCTTGAGTGTAGAAAATCTATCCCTGAGGCCCTAGGGAAGCCTCTGATCAGATGAGGATGATGATGATGGTGTTGAGTAGTCCTTATCTAAAATGTTTGGGACCAAATGTGTTTCCGATATTTTTTGGTTTTTATTTGTTTGTTTTGTGGTGCTGGAGATTGGACCCAGGGCCTTGTGCAAGGCAAGCACTCTACCAACTGAGCTATAGCCCCAGCCCGTGTTTCAGATTTTGGAATATTTTCACATACACAAGATATCTTGTAGAGCGGACCCAAGTTTAGATACAAAACTCATTTAGATTTTATATACACCTCATACACATAACCTAAAAGTAATTTTATACAATATTTTCAGTTCACTTGAGTTTTGACAGTGACCCAACCAGCACGTGAGGTCAAGTAGGGAATTTTCCATGTGGTGTCATGTGGATGCTCAAAAACTTTTGGATTTTGAAGCAATTTAGATTTTGGATTTTCATATTAGGAATGCTCAATCCATAATGATAACTAATAAAGAGAGATCTGAGACTCGCCCCAGACAGCCAGATCGCCACATTCACTAGAAGATGGCAATGTCTGAGGGCAAACACCTTGTCTCCCATGGAGAACAGCCGTCACCCTGGTCCAAACACCCATGTCATCTCAGACATGAGAGCGTGGGAAGAGGTGCTGGGTCCCCTGGTGCACTCAGGTGGGGTTCCTGCTTGACCAGGACAGCATAGTCCTGCTGTCTCTTTGGGGCCCCTCTTGGCCTCTGTAGAGGCCAGACTCTGAGATATTGCAGAACTTGCCCTAACAGCAGTGCCTGGAGAGATGTCCCCACAGGAAGTCCGTGGAGGTGAGCCTCCCAAATCTCTGCATGTTTCCATTGCAAATCAAGGCCTCAGTTGGAAGAAAAAGATACTAGGCTGCCCTGGGCCTGTGTCTGTCCTCTGACCCGAGGACTTAAAACTTGCTGCTGATGAGAGCAAGCCTACAGAGTTCCATGGCTGCTGAACCTGTAGAAGAGAATACTGGCATCTTGGCCAAAATAAAGAATGAAAGAAGTCATCTCCAGGACTGGAAATCACCCCTTAAAAGGTCCTTTAAAGTAGCTTGCTAACAAGCTGGACACGGGGGCACATGCCAGTAATCACAGCAACTTGGGAGGCTCAGGCGGGAGAATTACAAGTTCAAGGCCAGCCTCAGCAACTTAGCAAGACCTTGTATCAAAATTAAAAATGAAAAGTCTGGAGATGTGGCTCAGTGAGAGTGCATCCCTGGATCCAATCCCCACCACCAGTACTGGGGAAAAAAAGAGAGAGAGAGAGAGAGACTTGCTAACCTAAATCTGTTACACCAGAGGCCCAAAGACCCCTAGACCAGCAATCACTGGCAGACCAGGATGACAGCTTGGAAGTGAGATTCCTAGTGTCTAAGGATGCCCTCCCCCAGGCCTCCTGAGAATCTGTCCTACAGAGGGATTATGTTGAAAACACACCATGTGGCTTCCCCCTGTTCTCCTTTGCAGGTAAAGCCCTGGAAAAGGCGGGGGGCAAAGAGTTCTTGGAAACAGTGAAGGAGCTGCGCAAATCCCAGGGCCCTCTGGAAGTGGCTGAAGGTAAGCATAGACAGGGCTCCGCGACCCAGCACGGCCCCACCCTGTCCCCGCCAGTCTCTGGCCGCGCTCACGCGGATCCAGTGTCTGCAACGAAATATGCCCTAACTATCCCGAAGCTATTTCAGCATCTTGATGATTTGAGCAGGCCCCTCGAGGTCATTCCATATGCTCTGGGGTCTACAAGTGTCTGGATCGTTCATGTCCACGTACATACCTCAGATCCCCCACAATGGTCTGGAGCCATTGGGTTGATTTTGTATGCGTGCAGTAAGATACACAGGGCTTACGTCCTGCCATTGTAACCATTTTTTTATTTTTTTATAGTTGTATATGGACAGCATGTCTTTATTTTATTTATTTATCTTTATGTGGTGCTAAGGATCGAACTCACTGCCTCATATGTGCACGGCAAGCGCTCTGCCACTGAGCTTCAGCCCCAGCCCCATTGTAACCATTTTAAAGTGCGTGAATTCAGTGGCATTAAGTCCTTCACAATGTTGTACAGCCATCACCACAACCTAGTTCCACAGCGTTTTGATCACCTTGAACAGAAGCCCCGGCCCCATTGAGCAGTCCCCCCACCTGCCTTCCCCAGGCCCTGGCACCCACTCATCTATTCTACCTCTACACATTTGCCCACTCTGGACCCTTCACGTAAATGGAATCATATAGCGATGGGTGGCCCTTTGTGTCTGGCTTCTTTCACTTAACATGGGATTTTTTTTAATATTTATTTTTCAGTTTTAGGTGGACACAATAGCTTTATTTTATTTATTTTTATGTGGTGCCAAGGATCGAACCCAGGGCCTCACTCATGCTAGGCGAGCACTCTACCGCTGAGCCACACCCCAGCCCTTAACATGGTACTTTTGAATCCCACCGTGTGGCAGCATGTGTTAGTACTTCTCTCCCTTTTATGGCCAAATGGTATTCCACTTTGTTTATCCACTCAACCGTGGATGGGTGTTTGGGTTGTTCCCAACTTTGGCAACTGTGAATGGAGCCCCTGTGCACATCTGTGCAGAGGTTATTGTGTGGGCACCTGTTGTCATGGCTACTGGTAAGTGATTCCCTTTCAGAGCCATGTTCCCACCACACCATCCCCAGGCCATTTCCTCTCTGTGCTGCACTCATACTACGACTGCTGACTGCCGAGGACAGTGAAACCTCCTGCTGTCCCCAGACACAATAAACGGGCACCAAGAGGGAGCCCTTGGGGGCGGAGGTGCAGCCCACTGGGGAACTGTGGCCGTGGACATGAGCAAGCAGGGGGGAGAGAACATCAGCCAAAGGTGAGCTGAGCCTTTGGGGCTGTGTGACGGGGTTTGGATCTGACTGTATCTGGACCAGAAAGGCCACCTTGAAGTTAAGGCAGGGGACTGTCATGATCAGACTAGATTGTTAGAAAAATAATGGGAGCTCCCAGTCAGGAAAGAACACGGATCCACACTTTAGAGCTGGTACATGCCCCTCCCCAGACATGCAATGGTGGGCCAGTTTTCCTTTTTAAATTTTTAAGACAGCCACCCTCAAACGTAAGATCGGCATGTGTGTAGATGGAAGTAGAAGACATGCAGCAGCAACGGGGGAGTTGCGGCCCAGGCCACCGGGATGCAGGACAGGGACTATATGGGATGCAGGGCAGGGACTACGCAGAGCCACTAGGCCGCTCTTGCTTATAAAGGACTGCAGTCGCTGGTGGAAGGAGCAGGGCCAGGCTCGCTGCTCACAGCAAGGGGCTGGAGAGAACTCCCTTGGCCTTTCTGAAGGCAAAGCTCTGACCACCCCCCAGGGCTATGGCTTGGGTAACACTGGACTTTCTAGGGTAGAAGAAGGATCCAATCCCCTCACCCAGGCCCAAGGCCACATTGCCCACTGACCTCAGCGTCTGGAGGACCCTCATCCCCATGACCTTGAGACAGAACCCAGATCAGCCATTTAAGAACTGCACCTGGTCTGGGGGCTTGGGTTTGGGGGAGGCTCCCAGCCAATTGCCTGACGGGGTGAGGAGGAGAGAAAATAGCTGCTCTCAGAATGAGGGGTGCTGGCGCATTTCTCAACAGAGTCCCAGAGGTAGAAAACACAGGTGTAGAAGCAGTATTTTAAAAGATCATAGCTGGGAATTTTCTAGAATTAAACATGAGCCCTGGGGTTGAAAATATCAGGCATTATAAATGAAAATAGGTCTCAAACCTGACCCATGATAATGAAGGATCAAAGGTTCAAAACCCAAGAGAAACCTCCAAGGCAACCCAAGAGAAGAGGTAGATCATCCATAAAGAAATGAGAAGTCTGATGGCTACAGACACCTCATCAGCAACCCGAAACTGGAAACAGGAAAGAAATGTCTTCAAGGCACTGAAGGGAAACACGCCCACCAAGAATTCCACTGTGCTGTTTTTCATTCAAGAGTGAGGGTGAGGGGCTGGGGCTGGGGCTGTAGCTCAGTGGTAGAGTGCTTGCCTGGAAATATATATATATAATTGCACATATGGTGTGACACTATATTGTGTACAACCAGAGAAATGAAAAGTTGTGCTGCAATTGTGTACAATGAATCAAAATGTATTTTGCTGTCATATATAACTAATTAAAATAAGTAAATTAATAAGAAAGTGCATATATATATATATATATATATATATATATATATATAATGTGCACAATTTCAAACATGCAAAAGTTGACAGGCAGCAATTCAGACCCTTCTGGAAGGAACCAGAAGTCAATCAGAAGTAAGTAGAGGGTTGCAGGAAACAGTTGTGATTTGGCACAAATATGTTGGGTCTAAGTATGTGTAGTCTGAGGCCAATCAGGGCTAAAAAGAACACCAATCAGGGCTAGAGTCCACCCTTTAAAGTTGGTACACACCCTGGGAAGAAGAGAAAAGGGGAGACGATCCTTTAGAATCTGCCTACGTCGTATTTCATTTAATTTCAAGACACCATCGGTTTTAATATATGCTTTATTGTTTGGGCCACTAAGATTAAATTTCATAAGTGGGCTAATAGGAGACCCCGTGTGAGGCTGGGACATTCAGATTAAGAGCATGGTGACCCACCCTGCAGAAAGGACAGCAAGTACGTGTCTTGACTTTGGTGTTGGGAGGAAAGGCCTCTTGCTGGCGAACCTGAACTGCAGGCCAGTACTTCTGCAGGTTTACAGCCAAGTCCAGTGCTGCCCAAAACCTCAGGCCGAGAAGACATTGGCATGTGACCTCTGTTTGGTAGTGTCCCCAAGTGATGTAGAAGGAAATACAACTTTTCCTCTGAAAGAACTCAGCTTCAATCTTGGCTGACAGCAACTGTAAGATGCATCCTGATTTAAAAAAAAAAATTAAATAAGTAAAAGGATATTAAATGGCCTGGGGGTGTGGCTCAGTGGCAGAATGCCCACCTAGCGTGCACAGAGCCCTACGTTCAGTCCCAGCACCACCACAACAAAAAAGATGATAATGATTTTTAAGTGCATCTTGGGGTGGGCAAAGCAGACCGAATACAGTGCAGGTCCCGGTGCACAGGGTGTGGAGAGGGTGCATCAGGAAATATTTTAGGAGCAGCACCAGTGAGGGATAGCACCAGATAGCGGCTTAGTCGGAAGGAGATGCCGAATGAGGAAATGCCACATGCTGCCTGGGAAGTGACAGAGGCTGTGTGGTAAACACATCCATGAATTTGTCGTAGGGGTCAGAGCCAGTTTGTGCACGCTGTAGGGTGGGAGCGCAGGATGTGGTTATGAATGAGTCCCCTGAACATTCCTTTGGGAACTTGACAGGTGAACGATAATTTTGCTGGACACACACTGGGCCTGGGGCACCAGAAAGGTCACCAGTGTGCAGGGTGCTATTGAAAGCTGAGGGGGCGATGGGGCTGCAGATGGTTGCTTAGCAGCCAGGGCCGAACGCCTCCTGCAGCAGGGAAGAGCACTGGACCCCTCAGGTAGGAAGAACAGAGGTTGCTCTGGGGAACTGAAGCTCCATGGTGTCATGGTGACCAGGGATCAATGGTAGCTCTCCAGCAGGACAAGAGGCCACCCTGGGGTCCCTTTTTTGCTATGGTGATGCCTAAGAACATGTCAGGTCTTCCACACTGTGATGATCACCTGAGGGAAGGTTCTAGAAGCTTCTAGCAGCAGCATGTCATCCTCAGAATGCACCTAGTAGGTGAAAGAGTTCCACCAGGGGACATCATATCAGATCAGAGATGGCTGTGAGCCATTTGGTTAGCAGCGCTAGTCGGTGCTTATAACAAATACCTCCCAACAGCCTGACCCCTGTCCTTGGCACCTCCAGAGAGCATCACAAACCACAGCAGCTGCGAGCCACGTTTCCCATCTCCGGTTGCCATGGAGATGCTTTGCTTTGGATTGAAGTGTTATCAGGGGCTACCTCGAAAATCATTTTCTTCCTTGGTTGGATGTTTCACACCGCCAGTAAACGCATTCCTCTTGTTTAAAAATGACTTTAGATTCAAAAGAATATCATTCGGCTGATAACATGACTATCGTCTAATATATATATATAAAATAAATCAGCCGTGGGTGTGAGGAACCAGCTTCTCCAGCACGTGAGATCAGCGTGAGCCTTGGAAAAATTGCCCCGATCAGGCCAAACCCCGGGTCCCAGGTTCTCTGCAGGACAGTCCCAGGTTCCGGGTTCCAGGGCCCATTGTCCAGGCCCAACAGCCACATTCCGCATCTGTGTACAGACCCACAAGGCCGCAGGGTCAGTCCTGGAGCTGTGAGGCCCCCTGTTCACGTGTCTTGCATGGACTGGCTCATTCCTGTCTGATTGTCTTTAGACCCACTCGCTGGGAAGGCGAGGAGCTTACAGCCCTTCCTCCCTGACTCGGGTTCCAGCAGCTTAGTCCCCACCCATCCAAGCAGGCCACAGCACCTCTGACACCGTTGGGTCCCACAGACTAGGTGGGCATTGTAAATTTCAAATAAATCTTCCAAGCCAACCCCCTACACAGCTCCAGAGCCTGGCACGTCACACACACTACCCTAGTGGCCATGACTGTCCCAGAGCGCCAAGGCTCCCAGGCCCTGGCCACTTAAACAGCACAGAGCCCAGCTCCACCAGGCAGGTGGCTTAGGAACAAGCAGCATGGGGGCAGGGGATGGACAGTCACAGGGACTTCCCTGAAACTCAGCAGCCACAGCACTTATCAGCTCTGTTGCCAATGGGAGCCATGTCCAGGGGGGTAAAAAAGAAGGCAAAGAAGAACAGGACCAGGCTGGCATCATGGAAATTTGAAACTGTGGGGCCAGGCTGCATGGTTCACTTTGAACCCCTGCTGTTGGCAGGATACATGGAAATGATCAAGTACATGACTGTCCAAGGAAATCTATGACCAAGTGAGGTGGTTCTCAGCTCAGGGAGAGCCCCAGAATCCCAAGAGCATGGCACAAGCCTACACCAGACCAAGTCAGGATCTCTGAGGGGGCTGGGCTCAGAAACAGCTGTTTTTAAAGAGCCAGGGTGTCTTTTTCCTATGACTGCCCCCACAAAGTACCACAAACTCGGTGGCTTCAAACATGACTCTGTTCTTCAAGTTGGGAGGTCAGCAGTCTGCAGCAGTCTTTGTCTAAGGGCTTAGATGAAGGTGTCACAAGACCGGTTCCTTCGGAAAGTGCCTGGGAGAAGCCTTGGCCTTTCCTGGCTTCAGGCCTTGGCCCCTGGACAGAGCGCCCCAGTCTCTGTTTCTGTCACCACCCTGCTGGGAATGTCATCCGGTCAGGTTCCCTTCCACTTCCTTGTCCCCTCACCACTTTGGGCCTTCGGGCCTCCCTCTCACAGAACCCATAGGATTTCATTTCAGGGCCCGGCCAGATAATCCAGGAGACTCTCCCATTTAGTCACATCTGAAAATTCCCCCTGGCCATGTCAGGTCACATCCACAGGTCCCAGAGGTCAGGGGTGGATGTGGTGGGGAGTCCATTACTCAACCTACCACAACACGGGAGACTGTGGGTGTGATCCTTTGACTTCAGCCACTGTGGGCAGGTGCCTACTCCGGGCCTGGCTGTCAGCATTGAGGCTTTCCCCTGAAGTTCGTGCTGACCGTCCAGGGCAATCCCAACAGCTCCCGCTGGGAAGCAGGGAATGCCATCCGGTCAGCTTCCCTTCCACTTCCTGGTCCCCCGACCCCCCCACCCCACCCCACCCGCGGACCTGACATGTAGACGCGCTGTTTGGCCTAACTCCCAGCTGAAGGCAAGACTTAGGAAATGACCTGCAGCGTTCCTCTCTCCCTGTCCCAGCCGCCGTCAGCCAATCCAGTGGACTTGCAGCCAAATTTGTCATCCACTGTCACATCCCCCAGTGGGGCTCCGACAAATGTGAAGAACAGCTTGAAGAGACCATCAAAAACTGCCTGTCAGCAGCTGAGGACAAGAAGCTAAAGTCTGTCGCCTTCCCACCCTTCCCCAGTGGCAGGTAGGAGGCTTCCTGTGGAGTTGGCTTCTCCAGGCTTTTCGCTGGGAACCAGTGGCTGTTCAACTCTCATGTGGTCTTCCATTCCAGAAGACGCAGCCAGGGCTTGCCAGCACGGTCAGCAGGTAGCCAGGCAGAAAAGTAAGGAACCAGCTTCCCACCTCCAAACACAGGGAGAGACGGGTCCCCTGGTCGGCCAAGAGGCTGCTGTCCATGGCTGGGGCCAGCCCCTGCCTCCTGATGTCCAAACCCAGGCAGAAAAGTGGCTGTAGGGAACATACTGTGGCAGAGCAAGGTGGCATGTCAACTTTTGAGAGCCTGCTGTGTTCAAAGCCCACATCCCCATCAGCTACCCACATTCTAGAATGCACGATTAGAAAACACCAGGCTTGAGTCCGGCACAGTGGTACCCGCCTCTACTCCAGCTGCTCGGGAACCGCGGGCAGGGGGATCACAGGGCTGGGCAACTGTGGACCCGTGTTGTAGTCAGATTTTTGGCAGCAGCTGCTGTGACCAAAAGACCTGACAAGAACAATTTTAGAGGGGGAAGAGTTTCTTTTGGTTGCTGCAACACGTGACTAAATTAGCCAGGGTCACTCCAGGTGAATTGGGCTGGCTACTAAATAATCACACAGACACAGAAAGTACCTTTTTTCTTGGGGCTCAGCAACAACGGCTCCTCGGCCCCAGCTCCCACAAGGAAGCAAGAGAGGCAGACAGAGGGAGCGCGCCCGAAGCCCTGTGTATTGAGGGGAGCCTTTCAATAGAACCTTCCATCCAAAAAAGGTAAGGGGTGGTATTACAGAGGAACCAGAAGGCAGTCCACTCCCATGGGGTCACCCCATTGCCTCACTCTCCTGCTGAGCGGAGATGGGGATCCACCTGCTTCCAGGCAGAGGAAGCCAGTCTCCACATTTCCATCACTCAAGGCTAGGGGGCGCTCAGCTCCTGGGTGGCAGCTCCCGACATTTGGTGCTCACAGTTTCAGAGATCTTGGTCCATAGACGGACGGCTCCATTGCTCTGGGCCCAAGGTGAAGCCAATCATCAAGTGGATAGGTATGGCAGAGAAAATTGGTTCAGGTCATGGAACCAGGAAGCAGAAAGAGAGAGAGAGAGAGAGAGAGAGAGAGAGTGTTCCCCTTACCATGGACAAAAATACAAAACCTAAAGATATGTCCTCAGACCCACCTCCTCAGCCACACCCTACCTGCCGCTCAGTTGATTCAGTGGAATAACGCACTGGTTAAGGCTCTCCTCACCCAGTCATTTCACCTCTAAACTTTCTTGCGTTGTCTCCCACTGAGCTTTGGGGGGTACCTCATACCTGAGCCACAGCACCCTGGGGGATGTAGCTCAGTGGTTCAATCCCCAGAGGGAGGGAGGAAAGCAAAGAAGGAGAAAAGAAAGGAATGGAAAGGGGAAAGAAGGGGGGACGGGGACACCAGACTTGAAGGCCTTGCTACTCCAGTGTGGTCTGTGGAACAGAGGCGGAGACATCACCTGGTTAGAATGTGGAACCTCGCCCCCACCCCACATGTCCCGCTGTGGGACTCCTCTGCTGCCCCGGGGTAGACACAATCCCGAGCTGCTGGGATTACAGATGTGTGCCACCGTGCCCAGCTGAATTACTAGAAATTTTTAACCCAAGTTCTACCTGATTCAGGCAATACAGCTTCAAAAACAGGGCAGTCTCACCTGGCAGCCCTATGATGTTGGCCAAAATCATACCCGTCAGTGTGGGATCTATAAAGTGAGGACGAAGTCTCCCACCAACCCCTCCAAATGACCCTTTGACTAGGTCAGAAGTGACTATGCACAGCGATGCCCCACTCAGTACAAACAAGAGCCCAAGGCCAAAATCAGAAGGAACCCAGGGCTTTGCCCTCCCAGGCTGAGGGAAGAGTTAGGACCCTGGATCTTGGGACCAAAATGACGTGGGCTCTCCTTTTGCCTTGGTACAGAAACTGCTTTCCCAAACAGACGGCCGCCCAGGTGACCCTGAAGGCCATTTCAGCCCACTTCGACGACTCCAGCGCGTCATCCCTGAAGAACGTGTACTTCCTGCTCTTTGACAGCGAGAGCATCGGCATCTACGTGCAGGAGATGGCCAAGCTGGACGCCAAGTAGCCGCTGTCCAGCAGGGATCGGAGGAAGAGCCACGTCATGAGAGTGGGGTTTTATTTTTGAAAAGGAGAGAGGGTGACGCAGGGGAGCAGAGGGCAGCTGAGAGGGCAGCAGGGAGCAGAGGCAGGAGCAGGTCCTGCCACCGAGGGCCCCTCTGCATTTTATATTCTCCTTACAAAGGGCCTCGGTCCGTATTTAACCAGGTCTCCACCAGGGGTTCTTCCCATGTGTTTTCTTCCTGTTGTTTTAGAACTTTTTTTAAAAAGAAAAACACAGACCTCGTTTTAGATTTATAGCATTGACTTTTACACACACTCACACACACAAAAAAAAATCCTTTTAAGATTCTTAAAAATCTTTTGTTCCTCCTTTATCCAAGGGAAGAGGGCGTGAGAGTCAGCTGGGCTTGCTGGCGTGTCCGTGGTGGAGAGAAGATGGGGACGACATCGCTCTGGTGCTTTTCTCTTCTGGTTTAGTGCCCCTCCCCCCTTCCCCTATGACATCTGTAATGACTCCTCAAAAGTTCTTTGCTTTGGGCTTTTTGTTTGTTGATTTCATTTTTTTAAAGAAAAGGAAAAGAAAAAATAAAAGATCCAGTGTCTTTCTTATAACATATTCTTTTATTGCAATATTTTCCTCTATTTGGAAAACTGTGTCCCCATGAACGGATACCTCTAGAATGTTCTAATAAATAGAACAAGGCCTGTCACTGACTGGCGGAGATGCCCACCCTGCTAGGTGATGTCCATGGCCTGTGTTGTCAGGTGGCGGTCCTGCCTCTGGGAAGGAGGAGCCCACTGGCGGTGATGAAGCCACAAGAGGGGTCACCAACCTCCGCGAAGCAGGATGTCTCACTTAGGCCTTGGCAACAAAGTGAACAGACGGCGGGGCATAGCCCAAATGTGGGATGGGCTGAGAGCCCAAGTGAGTCTGGTGGCCCCAGCACTCTGCCCCAGTCCCCAGAGGCCACCATCAAAGATGAGCAGGGAGCGGGAGGGCAGGGAGAGTCAGCCTGAATTTATTCATGTGAACTCATCAAGTTCTGCCATGGAGATCTAACCTAGGGGATCCAAAATAGACTCTTCCACATTGGAATCTCTCTCCCAAATACAGGAGTCTAAATTTTAGACACTACTGCTCTAAGCTGGCCCGCAGACGAGTGCCAGGGGTTGTCCAGGAAACCAGAAGCACAAACCTCAAGGACCCCTTCTCACCCCCAGGAGCTGGAGTTTTGTTACTTATAAATTCGCCAGTCGACAGTAGCCTGGAAATATACCAGGAAGCCCCGTCAGAACCCCCTTCTGCCCCCTGAAGGGTAACAGATGTACCCTACCATCAAATTCTGCTGCCTTTCCTTACCCACCTCCAGAAGCTGGCAAGCCCGGCTTCAACCTTGACCCCGCCTGCTCTGTAAAAACTCCCTGTCGGGAGGGTTAACCAGAAGGGTTATTCTGTCTTTGTTCTTAAATGCACCTATGGTATGTAGTCACGATCTTGAAATCACAAAGCTTCAGGGGAATTAAGGCCTGTAGGGACTAGCCACCTGCACCGACATGCACCTGTCATCCCGGCTACTCAGGAGGCAGAGGAAGAGGATCACTTGAGCCCAGGAGTCTGACACCAACCTGGCCACCAGAGTGAGACCCCATCTAAAAAGATACCACATACAAATCCAAAATACCACACCAAGCCCACAGGCGCGCGCGCACACACACACCACACACCAAGCCCACAGGCACGGGCACGGGTACACACACACACACACACACACACACACACAGCACACCAAGCCCACAGGTACACGCGCATGCACACGCGCACACGCACGCCACTCCCCACCAGGCCCTCCAGCCAGTGCTGCTGCAAGCAGACCTTCGGAGCCCAGAAGGAATCCTCTAGGACACGTCTTTTTAATGCCCCCCTCGCGTTTGGTTTTACATGCGTCGTGCGTCCAGACAGTACATCACTGGCATCTCCTTCCACAGGAAGAGCCTTGTGCTTTGGCACTTGTCAGCCGGGTGCTTTGTGTCCAGAGGCCCGTCATCATCTGCAGGAGTGACGTGTCTGCCACTTGCCCTCCCCATCAGGGTGGGGACTGCCTCATGGTCTTCCAGCTCGTGGAGACAAACAGGTCCCTGCTCTTGGCCAGCCGCACCATGAGCCGACCGACGTAGAAGCCACTGATCTGGCCCACGCCATCGTTTCTGCCCATGGACAGGAGGAACGTCAGCGCACCTGGGGAGCACACACACAAAGCAGAGCCACTGAAGTCACGGGACATAAGTCCCAGAGCACACCCCTTCCTGGACCTTCCGATTCAGGGCAGGCAGGGGGTACGATTTTGGAACGGCAGGGGAGTCCCCAGCTTATTTTTCAAAAGCTTGAGCAGGCTGTCTCTGTCATCAGTTTCGAGGGTGCGGTCTAGAGGCCAGCCTTCGTACAGCACTAGAAGTCTCCCCTGTCTAACCCCAAACTCTCAACACCAGGAGGCCCCTGAGCTTCCCTCACCTGGCTTGTAGGCCTTGAGGGGCCTCTGCTTCATGGAGTTGACGAGGTTGGTGACAGCGACGTTGGCATGGAGGCCGGCGTGGTAGGCCATCTTGGGCTCCTTCACGTCAGCACAGTCGCCAATGGCATAGATGTTGCTGTAGCCCTCCACCTGGAGGAACTCGTTCACTCTCAGAGCACCATTGCTGGCCAGCCTGCTCTCTGTGGGCAAGAGGACACCCAAACCAAGTCCTGAGCTGCTGCACTAAGCAGCCACCAGACATGGGGGATGAGGACTGGGTGCTAGTTCAGTGGCCCCCAAGGTGCATGCTCAGAGGCCCATCCTCCATAGATTCGGAATTTTAAAATCAATGCAAGGTTTTAATAAATGATAAACTGAGCCAGGCATGGTGGCACTTGTCTATAATCCCAGTGACTCAGGAAGCTGAGGGAGGGGCAGATTGCAGGTTCCAGGCCACCCTGGATAACTTAGAAGGACCCTGTCTCAAAATAAAAAAGGGCTGGGGATGTAGCTCAGTGATAGAGTATCCGGGGTTCAATCCCCAGAACCATAAAAAATAAAATAAATGATAAACTACTTTAAACAGTTTTTCTTTTTTAACAGATTAAGAGAAATTTTCTTTGACAATACATTAGGACACCCGCCCGGGCATGCTTCCTCTGGAGTTGAATCATCCCTCCTGCTGGGCACAGGAGCTCCTTGACAGGGAAGGATGCTCAGAAGTAAATGATGGCACCCAGAGTCCCACAGCGTCCACACTGACCCCTGGAGGCTTAAACACATCAGTTCCTCCCCTCCCACACTTCCAGGTAACTCAACAACTAAATACTGACTTGTAAGAAAAGAGGGCACAGCCAGAGGTGGCACACACCTAGAATCCCAGTGGCTCTCAAGGCTGAGGCAGGAGGGTTGCCAGTTCAGAGGCAGCCTCAGCAACTTAGCAAGGACCTAAGCAACTCAGAGAGACCCTGTCTCTAAATAAAAAATAAAAAGGGCTAGGGATGTGGCTCAGTACCCAAAAAAAGAAATGAGGGTATGTTATGGCCTACTCCCCAAAGCCATTATGAGCTGAGGTAGTCAAATGTTCAGATTTGAATGTGGAGAAAACAGGGACCTGTGAACAGAGAAAGGCCTGACCCAGAACTTCTCCCACATCCCTATAAAAATAGCAAGAAATGGGTCTTTCTCGTCTCTCAGAAGCCTGTTCCTATCTCTTACCACTAGGGGACAGTCCCAATGCTAGAAGATTCTGGTCTCCTAACCTAGATCCATAGAGGTCACCATTCAGAAGAAAGCAAGTGGGCAGCTAGGAAATGGACAGGGGCGCTGGCTCAGGGGCACGGACTACAGGGCACTGCAAAGAATGCTGGAGACTGAGGCGGTGACCCGGGTCACCTGCTTACCAAATGCACTAGAGTAGGCAGAACTGTTGATCTTGATGCCGTTGCAGGGAATCACCAGGTTGGTGGCCACCTCCGTGCCCTTGTCTGTCTGCACTTTGATGTACTCGCGATACTCGTTGAGAGGAATTTCCTCCAGGTTGCTCACCCGCTCACCTGCATGGGAGGGGAGGGTGGTCCCATGACCAGGAGGTGGGCAGAGGCTGGCAGAGGCTGGGGCCCGTGCCAAAGCTGACGGTGGGAAGACCTGGGCTGCAGCGGCCCAACTAGGCAATCACTCCACCCCCTCCCCCACCGTGCCCTTCCCTCGGGCCCTTCTATGTGGACATTGGGCCCCAGGACATCCAACTGGAGGAAAGGTCCAAGCAGCTCCTGGGGGAAGTGAAGCTTCTCAAGAAGTTCTGGGAAGAGTTATTCATCAGAAAACCTCAAGCGAGCCTTGCTGAATGTCAGCGGTCCCCCTGTCCGTCCCAGCACACCACTGGCAAGACAAGGACAGGGAAAGGCAGAGAAGCCAGCTTCCTGGACCCTCAGCCTGAAATCAGGGCACTAACTGTCCTTCACAACCAGGGAGGGACTTTCATAGCAGATGCCTCGCCACCTTACCCACAAGGCACAGGATGTCAAGGCCCAAGTTCAGTAAAGCACGGTTGTCCCACCACTGGGATCAGAGCCCCCTCTAAAATGCTGGGTGGGCCAGGCACAGAGGCCCACATCTGAAATCCCAGTGACTCAGGAGGCTGAGGCAGGAGGACCACAAGTCCAAGGCCAGCCTCAGCAACTTACTGAGATCCTGCCTCAAAATAAAAAATACAAAGGGCTGGGGTATGGCTCAAAGGTTAAGTGCCCCTGGATTCAATCCCCAGTATCACAAAAAAAAAAAAAAAGAAAGAAAAGAAATAGAATGCAGGGTAGGTCTCTCCCCCCCCCCCCAATCTATATCAAAGTCATACTCATTACTCTCAAAATAAACCAACAAAACTATTCCCTCTAGCACAAAAATACCCAATTTTAGGGCAGATCCTTCAAATGCACTTTTTTTAAAAAAATCATTCAGTACTGCAAGTGGTAGAACCATCTGTCATCAGCAACTTGGGAGGTTGAAGCAAGAAGATTAGTAGTTTGAGGCCAGCCTCAGCAACTTAGTGAGACACTATCTCAAAATAAAAAATAAAAAGAGCTTGGGCCAGGCACACACCTGTAATCCCAGTGGCTCGAGAGGCTGAGACAGGGGGATCACAAGTTCAAAGCCAGCCTCAGCAATGATGAGGTGCTAAGCAACTCAGTGAGACCCTGTCTCTAAATAAAATAAAACAGTGGGCTGGGGATACAGCTCAGTGGTTCAGTGCCCCTGATTTCAAACTCTGGTACCCGCCCCAAAAAAAGAGCTGGGGGTGGGAGTACCCAATCCCTAACACCAAAAATAAAAAAGCTTAATATGTATAAATCATGGGCTGGGGTTCAGTGGTAGCGTGCTTGCCTCGCATGTGTGAGGCACTGGGTTTGAGCCTTAGCACCACATAGAAATAAATACATAAAGCTATTGTGTCCTTCTACAACTAAAAAAAATTTTTTTAATATATATATACATCATTCATTAAAGAAGTATCCCACAGCACCACTTAGCAAATAGATCTCCCTCGTCTTTCCTGTACCCAAAGCACAGCAAGCATTGCTGCCTGCATGACATGGACCTCCGAGGCGTCAGTGGGCTGTGACGCTCGGACTGTTCCTGGTGCTTCAGGCTGATCCCCAGGAGGCAGAGGAAGGGAGACTGGGTAACTGTGGCTGGGCTCTGAGCCCGTGCCAGTGGGTCAGGGGGGCTGAAGTCCACACGTACTCAGCAGCAGCTGCACGCCCTTCCTGAGGAGGATCTCCTTCACTTCCTGCCGCACACAGGGCAG
The DNA here is from genome assembly GCF_964194105.1 of Spermophilus citellus. Classification (NCBI taxonomy): domain Eukaryota; kingdom Metazoa; phylum Chordata; class Mammalia; order Rodentia; family Sciuridae; genus Spermophilus; species Spermophilus citellus. The sequence continues at coordinate 44,172,752 of NC_138195.1, forward strand.
GAGCTCCTTGTCAGCCAGGGGAACTTGAGAGTGAATGAGAGTGACCTGGGAACAAAACAAAACATCACTCAGCGCTCGCCACGCCCAGGGCAAGCCAGGACATTCTCTCCAGGTGCCGAGGGCCCTCTATCCCTGCCCCCTGCGCCCCTGAGCATTAGAAAGATCAGTGCAGGCCGAGGTCACCCTCCTGTGGGCAGAAGGCACTGCTAGCAAAGTTGTCCCCACGCCTGGGCAGGCAAGGGGTTGCCCTGCAAGCTCCCACCACGTGGCCATCCAGGGCAAGGGCTACCCCATCAGGCAGGGACCAAAAGCCAACTGAGTATGTCCTTGTTCAAGTTCGCTGTCGGCAAGAAGAGGTACTCAAAGTCTAGGTTTTATCACCTTAAATTCTGAAGGTGACACAGTTCACCTTTTTTTTTTTTTTTGGTTCCAGGGATTGAACCAGGGACACTTAACCACTGAGCCACATCCCCAGCCCTTCTTTATATTTTTTTATTTTTTTAATTGACTTTGTTATTTTTTTTAAATACACGACAACAGTGGAATGCATTACAATCCTTATTACACATATAGAGCACAATTTTTCGTATCTCTGTATATAAAGTATGTTCATGTCAATTTATGCCACTATACATGTACTCTTTTTTTGCATTACAATTCTTAATACACATATATACCACAATTTTTCATATCTCTGTTTGTATATAAGGTATGTTGATACCCAATTCAAGTCTTCATACATTGTATAATGATGTCCATCACATTCCACCACCCTTGCTAACCCCCTTCCCCTTCCCTTTCCCTCCCACCCCTCTTCCCTATCATTTTATTTAGACACAGGGTCTCACTGAGCTGCTTAGCACCTCACTAATTTGCTGAGGCTGCCTTCAAACCTGTGATCCTCCTGCCTCAGCTTCCAGAATTGTTGGGATTACAGGCGTGTGCCACGCGCTCAGCTGACAGAGTTCACCTTTACAAGACATCTCCCCTGGGTCTGTCCCACGGGGTTGGCCCAGAAAGCAGGACCTCTCCAAGAACAGGACACCCCCAGAGCAGGTCTGCAAAGTCAGTGGCAGGATCCTGGTTCCCTGGGAGAAGTCCCTGCAGAATCTCTCTTTAGCACAAGACAGGAAACACACAAGCATGCACAGCTTCTGTGAGCAGGGCTCTGACCTCCGGAGCCCTCAGAAAGTTCCTGATGCTCCTCAGGTAAAGTCAAAGAAGCTCCAGGCCAAGGCGGCCGCCTCACCTCTTTGTCAGGGTATTCTGTCTTAATCTCTGCTGCCATCTCCACTCCAGCGGAGCCACCTCCCACCACCACAATGAACCGTGAGCGCTGGACCTGGAGAGAACAGGGACATAAAATACACCTACATATCTGCCCTCCGCCTGGCAGTTCCACCTGTGGTGTGGGCTCCCTGGCCAAAGAAAGGTGGAGAACTCTCCATATTTGGGATCCCATTAGGCCTCCTCCTAGGGTCACTGTGCCAACTGAGCCTGGAACTAAAATCCCAAATCAGGAACTGAGCCTGCTCTAAAATCCCAAAGCGCTGGGCAATCAGGAGGGCAGGTGAATGTGAAGGGACAAGTCTGGCCACACCAAGCAGAGCCTGAGCAGGTCTAGGGAGCTCATGTCCAGGCCTCTGTGGCAGGCCCAGGGCCTCTCCCAGGGAATGTCTTCCTAGCAACTCTCCAATCTCAAGCTGCTCTCAAGTGCCCCCGGTCTCCCTGCTGCGGCCCCAGCTGTTCCCTCATCCGCCTACACCTCCCCACGCCTATCCGCAGCAGCTCACCTGCTTCACCATGTCCTCATAGGCCTGGATGGCGGCCTGCTGACAGGAGACCTTATTAAACTTGCCAGGGAAGGGCCCACTGCTGCCAGTGGCCAGGATAAGATGGGAGAAGGGCAGGGCCTGGAGGGACAAGAAAAAGAAAGATGAGCCGGGCACAGTGGCACCTGCCTGTAATCCCAGTGACTCGGAGGCTGAGGCAGAAGGATCACAAGTTCAAAGCCAGCCTCAGCAACTTAGTGAGATCCTGTCTCCAAATAAAAAAATAAGAAGAAGAAGAAGAAGGGCTGGGGATGTAACTCCGTCATAGAGTGCCTCTGATTCAATTAATCCCTGCTACCCGCTCCAAAAAAAAAAAAAAAAGAAAAGAAAAGAAAAAGAAAGATAAGGGTAAGACAAAGTGGGGAGGCCTGGGTTTCCATATCTAACACCAGAACCCCAGTATCCATGGAGCACCAGGCAGAAGAGGCCCGTTGGCACACAGAGGACACGGTCCTTTTAGAAGGAAGTGAAATCACCAAACCAGGGGGGCCAAGGGATGGCACCAGAACCCAAAGACCAGCAGATTTTACCTCCTGCCTGCAGAATACATGACCCACAGCGCCAGACCCAACGGGAGGGGAGAGGCCCCTCTGCAGAAGGCAGGTCAGCAAGGAACAGGAAATCAGGCACAGGGAACGCGTTTCCAATGTGGAGTTTAGAATCTCCTGGACAGCTTAGAAGGCTCCTCCCACCCCCACCAAAAGAACAGAGTGGAAAGGGGGAGGAAGGAAAGAAGGGAGAGAGGGAGGGGAATATCGTTTGGAGCCTAAGTATATATAAAGTGTTCCAGTGGGAGGGGGACCAGAGGCCATCTGGACCTACTCAGCCCCTGCTTTTGAGCTCCAAGGTGCCCTCATGGACCCTTCCAGGGCTCTGAGAAGCACAGATCAAAACTGCAGGACAAGAGACACTCAGTAATCTTTCCAACTAGTGAGTCTCTGGTCCCTTAAATTAATTCAAGAGCGACTGATTCACACTAAGGCACATACTCATTGAGGACAGGAACTTGTCTCCTGTTTCCAAGCCCCGCTTAGCTTAGATACTGCACCGGGGGCTGAGCTAGAGCTGTCCGTCAATCCATCCTGAGGGCTGGTGGCTGCTCACTGACAGAGCTCGGCCCCCTGCAGGCACATGCCAGGCAGCGTGCTTGGTTCCCTGGGGCGAGGATCATGAAGATGAGTGAGGGGAATCTCGGCCCCCAATGGCCTCCCCATCTGGGGAACATGGCATCATGCTTGTGCCTAACTTTTACTTCTAGATAGTGAGGACAGTTTCCACGGCTAGCCCGGCCTGGTCCCTGTCGAGGACACTGACTTCTGGAGCAAGGACTCAGGGCTGAAAATGCCCGGATTCCCATCTTGGCTTAGTCTTTTGCCAGCTCATCTGGGGAACCTGAGGCAGGCCGTTTAATGTATATGAAAAATGAGGGTCCCACCTGCCTTATACCGTTATGGCAGTCACCAAATGAGATTTACATGAAGGATCAGGACAGTGCCTGGCATACAGGAAAAACTCAACAAATGCCTGCCACCATACTCTGTGGCTGCTGTGGTCCAGCCTCTCTCCATGAAGAACCTATCTGTCCTGCAACAGGCAGAGCTTGGAGGCACAGAGGGCACTCCCCCAGCCCCAGAGAGACTGGTCCTCCAGCTAGAGGACAGCTGGGTCAGCCCACCGCACTCACCTCACCACCCTGCAGCAGCACCATCTGATTCTTCAGGTCTATCCCGACCACCTGGCCCTGTCGGAAGTTGTCCTTGAAGGTCACTGAGTAGGAAATGAACGTCTTTTTGGCAAACCCTGGGGAACGGACACAGAAGAGTTCACAGTGCAGAACCAGGCTGAGCTTCTCCTGAGCCACATACCAACAGGGGCACCCCTGGCCACAGCTAGGTCAACAGGGACACCCAGGACCCCTTACTGCTAAGTGCCAATCTGGGCCCCAGGTCTTTGGAAAAGCCCAAGCTCTGACTGTGAGGCCTTGTTATGGCAACTGCTTAAGCCACTGACCGGAAAGAATCTATTGATGTCATTTAGGAAACTCGTCCTACATGGAGAAAATCGGTCCCTGAAATTAGGTCCCACTGCAGTGACAAGGCCATGCTCACAAAGGCAGCCCCAGAAAGGAGCCCATTACCACTCTCCACGGAGGCCCGGAGGGCGGCCACGTTGTGGTGGAAGGAGTCCTTCATGTCCACCAGCAGGAAGGGGATGTTCAGCGCCTGCAGCTGGCTGGCGGCCGCGATCCCACCGAAGCCCCCACCCACGATCACCACGTGCAGGGCTCCCGTGTCTGCCGAGACCTGGGACCCCATCTTGAACCAGGCACTACTGGGCTGGGAGAAGAGAACAAATCAGAGTCAAGGTCAAATGTCATGAACTGACCTTCACAAATGAGGTCAATCCTTCATGAATGAAATTCCAGTTTTGTAAAATGTGAATTAAATTCAGAAGTGCTATCCTACCTCCGCCCCATCCCCCACCCAGCCTGCTCCCTTCTCCAGAGGCACCCACTTTTACCACGTGTGCATGCGCCTCCCCAGAGATATTCTTTGCACCTACAGTTCTGACAATTTTTGCACATGTTAAACAAACTGTTGTGCACTTTTTTACCCAGTATATTTCACCAGACTTTGGAAGAGGGTAATAATCACTCAACGACATTCACATGGACCTTCTACTGACATGCTCTGGCTGTGGCCCCTACCTTATAATGGCAGAGCTTACACAGTCAAAGAATCAGGTGGATAATGTAAATGATGGAAGCTGGGCAGGTGAACAGTAGGGAACGGGGAACTGGCCGACACAGGCACATCTAACAGACAGAAATTCCTCAAGCCTTGCACCAAGCAAACACTACAATCACACCTTGCTAGGCTTACAGGCTATGGCCCAAATCTAAGAAGGTCAATTAGCAGGGTTTGACGAGATGGCCTCAACTTCTAGCTCTTTTCCCAAATTTTAGCTCCACTGAGACTCCTCCAAAATAGAATGTCGCTATGGTTTGAATGTATCCCCAAAAGCATGTGCTGCAACTGAACACAGTGGCCCATGACCCGCCATCCCAGCCACTCAGGAGGATCATAAATTCAAGGCCAGACTTAGCAACTTAGTGAAAGTCCGTCTCAAGATAAAATTTTGCAAAAGGGCTGGGGATGTAGCTCCATGGTAGAGCATCCCCGGGTTCAATCCCATAGTACCATTTAAAAAAAAAAAAAAGCGTTTGTTGGAAATTTAATCCTCAATGTGACCACATTGGGAGCAAATGTTTGCATCATTTAGGTTCTAATCCATGAATGGATCAACAGTCATGTAAAAGACCTTGAGGGGCTGGGGATGTGGCTCAGTGGCAGAGCGCTTGCCTAGCATTCATGAGGCACTGGGTTTGATTCTCTGTACCGCATAAAAATACCTAAATAAAATAAAGGCATTGTGTTCATCTATAACTTCAAGGCCAGCCTCAGCAACTCAGTGAAGCCATAAGCAACCATCTCAAAATAACAAGGGCTGAGAGATATAGCTCCGTGGTAAAGGGTTCTTGGGTTAAATCCTCAATAAATAAATAAATAAAAGGCCTGCAGCTTCATTTGGTCTCTTACCCTCTCACCCTCTTCTGCCTTCTGTCACGGGATGACACAGAAAAAAGGCCCTCTCATGCAACCCTGCCCTCCTGGACTCCCAGCCTCCAGAGCGTGAGTCAGTCAGTTCTCACTCCAAACGCCCCGTCCGTCCATGGGGTATTCTGTTGTAACAACACAAATGGGACTAAGACAGATGGGGTGTGACAATGCAGTGGGGAGGAGGAGCTGGCACGGGGCCAGGTCCCGCTCCTACAACTTTCCTGGGACAGTCAGGAGACATGCCCCCCAAAAATGGGGACAGCAAAAAAGTCCTTCTGGGCTAAATCTCCAAGGAATGTCTGCTGGTGAGAGAGACGGTCAGGAGAAGCGCTGTCATGCGGACTCCTCGGTGAGAGGTGAAAGGGGACAGCAAGGACCCAGGGACAGGTACAGTCATGTAAGAAGCGCATGCAGGGCCAGATCTGCAGACTGGACTCACCCCAGGCTCACACTCACCAGTGACCAGTTCCCAGCAAACTGAGAGCAAACCTCGGTTCAAGTCTCAGGGGAATTGGAATTCGGGAACCCGTGGCCCAGAGCCAGAGCTGGGGCCATCTGAGGCTGAGGAAAGCAGTAGCTGGGTCACTAGATGCCCAAACACCGAGTTGGACAGAGGGGAAAGGAACCATAACCACATGACCAGGCATATGGTTAAGACATGAGGTGTCCCCCAAAGCTCAAGTATTAGACGAGGCAAGAATTTTCAGAGGTGAAACAATTAGGTTGTGAGTTATTACCCTCCTCAGTGAACTAATCCACTGATATCACTGAACCAGGTGGTAAGTGTGGCAGGTAGGGTGTGGCCGAGGAGGTGAGCAGGCCTCTCCTACTTCCTGCAGACCATACCCTGAGTGGCTCTCCTCCTCCACCCTGCTGTTTGCCTCACCTCAAGCCCAGAACAAGGGAGTCCACCACCTGTAGACTGAGACCTCTGAAACCATGAGCCCCAAATAATATTCCTCTTTGTTGTCTTAATTAGGTCTTTGGATCCCAGTAATGGAAATGCTGACTAAAACATCAGGGCTCCCCCAGCCCACCTGGGAGGCTGTGGACAGGGTCGCCTGTAGCATCCCAGTCTGCCCCTAGGGAGGCTGAGGGACTGGGGCTCTAACCAGGGATCTTGTCTCCAGCCAGCTGTACCCCAGAGAAGGACACATACGGTGTGCAGCCTTCAGTCAGAGGAAGCTGAACTCCTAAGAGCAGCCGGGGGCTGTTGCGGACACTCGCTCAGCGACAGGCAACCAACCACACCTGCTCCCAGACTGTGCCAAGTATAGGTGAGGGCGGCCGGGGAGGCGCCAGGGAACAAGCAAGGGTCACTGCACAGAGAGCATCGAGGCCCAACAGCCCTGTGAGCTTCGGGGAGGAGGAAGCTTACAGAGGGAGGGCAGGCAGGGCTGTCAAGGAAGGAGGACATGCACTCTGAGGTCAGTCTTGAAGTTGCTGAAGCTTCATGGGGGTGAGGGCTCCAGGGGACCTTCTGGGGTCACACTGCAGCACTGGAAGGTCACTGCACTGTTCTGATCATCAGTGTAGCCTGGAGTTCAGCCCCTTCCCTCTCTAGGCCTCAATTTACCCCATCCATGGTGGTGCTTGCCTATCATCCCAGCAGCTTGGGCGGCTGAGGCAGGAGGATCCCAGGTTCAAAGCCAGCCTCAGCAACTTAGCAAGGCTGTAAGCAACCTTGAGAGACGTGTCTCGAAATATAAAAAGGGTTGGGGATGTGGCTTAGTGAATAAGTGCCCTTGAATTCAATCCCTGGCACCAAAAAAAAAGAAAAAAAAAGTACTCCCTCTCATGAGTGGGGGCTCTAAGGCCCCACCAGCTCTAACACCCTGAGCTGTCCTTGGACACGTGGGGTTCCAAGCCGTGGTGACCCCAACATGGTCCCCCAATCTTCCCACAGCCAGGGGTGGCTTACAGTCAGAACTCTAGGCACTGTCTTCATGGATGTTCAACTGCCCACTGCCGACCTTTTTCCCTCAGGGACAGAGGAGGGGATTTCCAGGTGTTTCCCATTGGCCAGATGATCCCGATGCATTGGGGTTGGAGGATCCCTCCCATTTAACTGAACCCCAGGCAGGGCTGGGACCAGGATAGTACTCATGGGGACAGGGCTCTCTTCACAGCCCCACGTCCTCAGAAAGGTTATCCAGAATTGATCCCTAGTATTGCTCAGGCTTATTCTGCCAACTGGGCCAGAAGAATGTCTCCTGGCAGCCAGGAGCCAGGAGGGCTCAAGGTCCCAGGCACAGGTAGGAGAGGGCACGTGGGAGGCATCAGGCAGGCCACAGGTGGGGTGTCTTACCTGCCCCTTCAGTGTGGGAACCCCTGTGACAGGCCTTGCCCTGGGGGCTGGCAGCCAGTGATAAGGCAGGAAAATACCCAGAAAGCCTCCCTTCCAAGCTGGTTGGGCATGGGCTCTGAGAGGCTATGGGGGGCAGAGGAGCCACTGGGTGCTAGATTACACTGGGCCACCCAGAGACTCAAAGGCAATATCCAAGAGGTCTGAAAAGGAGCAAGGGGACAACATAGGCCACAGCCCTGGTGGACAGCAGTGGGAGTTATTCAGGGTACATGTGGCAAAAGGGGTAGGGTGCACAGGAGGGCAGGGGACAGGGGCCAGCACAGATACCGCGTGCCTGTCATGTCAAGGCAGCTTTAATTGCCAGGTAGGCAAACAAGGCTATGACCAGCCCCTCAGGGGACACCTTCCCTGTGCAAAGAGAAAGCCAGCAGCCCCAGGGTAGGCCTCACAGGCGGTACTTTGACCAAAATAGTTTAGCCAGAGTTCCCTCAGTCCCCAGGGGTCCTTAACCTTTGCCTCACCCACCAAGGCAGGCCGCTCCCTCAAGGCAACCGCTTCTCTAGAGTTGGGGGGGCCTGAAGGCATATCCAGACCTCCAAGGGCAGCAGGCAGGGTTATGGGAGAGGAGGCCCTCTTCCACTTCCTGCTGCCTGAGGCCTCTCCTGGAATCTGTCTTTTTCTCCTCTAATGACCTCTGACAACCTCACTTGGGGATGGGAACCAGGTACTATCCAGCACATTCCACCCTTCCTCGGCAGCAGCCCCTCACCTAGCACTTCTGGACATCCCTACTCTCCTTGGCTCTTGCAGTGTCAATTCTTACCTGGCCCCTAAGGACAGCTGGACTCCTCTCTGCTGGGCCATGACCTAGTTAGCCAGACACCTCAACCAAGGGCTGCACTTCAGGCCACCTACCCAGTAGGTGCTCAAAATATACGCATGGAATGAATGAATGTTCAATTATTACCTCATCTAACATGGCAATAGTACAGGCAAACCTCAATCAATGGGAGACTCCATTAATCCATGAAAAACTCCATCAGTGGGAGAATACAGCACAGGACAAACTATTATCTACCCACCCAAAGCTATTTTTTTTCTTTCAGTACTGAACCCAGGGGTACTTTACCACTGGGGAAATCACATCTTTGTTATTATTTTGAGACAGAGTCTCTCTAAGTTGCAAAGATTGGCCTCAAATGTGCTATCCTTCTGCCTCAGCCTCCTATTAAGGCACTCAGCCTTATCCCCAACTTTTTCATAGACAAACTTTTCATGTGGTTTGTACTTGGAATTGCTCAGTCAGACATGAGCCTGATCCCAGGGGGTTCTTTTTTAATAATAAGAGGCCTTTAGGAATCCACTGGAAAGCAAAGAAGTCACATTTCTGCCAAAGCTGATGAGAGGTCAAGGCTCAGAAGACACAATAAGAGACAAGCAGGCCTGATCAAGGCAAGAACATCGCCTGCATTGCTTCACAGAGACCACATCCAACCCAGGACTTTTTAAGTCATCATGGCTTCCTCCTAGGGTAGATTTCAACACTGGCCTTTGGATAGTCATGTTTCTGGAGTGGCCACCTTGGATGATCAGGCCACTAACATGTGACTCGATGGGCTCTGAGCATCTCCTCTTCTACCTCAGGGACAGAGAAGAGCAGGAGACCTCCCTCACTGGACACTAAAGGCCAGGCTGAGAGTAGGCACTCCAAGGCCAGCCCCCCCAGGGAACCCATCCCATATATATCAAAAAAAAAAAAAAAAAAAAAAAAGACCAATTTCCAAAAGGGACTCAAAGTCTGAAGAGAGGCTGGGTGCCATGGTGCAGGCCTGTAATCCCAGAGTCACAAGTTCAAGGCCGGTCTTGGCAGCTTAGTGAGGTGGCCAAGCTTCTCAGAGTCAGTCATTTTGATATCTCCTTGACTCTACCATGGTCTGCCACAAGTGCACTGGGACCCTACTTAAGCCTGGCCGGCCCCAGAGGCCCCACCACCACCACCTGCCCAGCTCCATCACTTATGGGCAGGGTAGTCCTGGGCAAGGCCTTGCCCTGGTTTGGGTTTCTGGTCCTCAGTGCGATGGAAGTGGTTTTGAAGAGCTCTCTCTAGGAGCTGGGGTGAGGTAGATGTGCTCTGAGGGTTTGGGGAGCCCCAGCAGCAGGCATCTGTGCAGAAGCTAAAATCTGATACTACCCAGAAGTACAGGTGCAAAGCCCCTCCAAAACTGACCCTCCCAAACCACCTCATTCTCCCCAGCTTCTCCTTAAATCCCAGGGTCAAAAAGAACCCCCCTCTTTGGCACTGAGGATTGAGGGCGCTTTATTAATGAGCTACATCCTCAGTGCTTTTTATTCTTTAGCTTGAAACAGGGTCTTGTTAAATTGCTGAAGCTGGCATCGAACTTGCGATCCTCCTGGCAGCCTCAGGAGCAGCTCGTCACTGGGATCACAAGCATGCGCCTAAGGCCCAGCTCAGAGACCCATACTGGGGAAGGTGTGAAGGGAGTATTCGGTGTGGGTGACATTGGGAGGGACGCGTCCAACACTGCCCACTAGAGCAGTTCCAAGTTGACTTGGACCTGCATGAGAGTTAGTTAGTTCAGCCTCTGCTGGTCTTCACCCTGCGGAACCTCGGCCTCCTGATGCACCCGGAGTCGATGGGCACTCGGCCGTCTCCTGTCACTTTCCTTTTGAAGATTAAGGTTATCCCTCCCCTCAGTACTCCAAGACCTCTCAGGACCCGTGTCACACCGTGGGGGACCTCGGCTTCCCCGCTGTCTCCGGCTTGCGCCCACCTTTCTTGGCAGGGGTTCAGGGAGAGCACGGGGTGGAGAGCCCCCTGCGCTGTCTCGCGGGTGTGGGATGCTCTGGCCGCGTATCCTAGGCAACCGCCCACTGCACCCCGCGACCTCCCGACCTCGTCCACCGTCTGCCAGGCCCCCGCTCCGCGCCCCTGCTGGGGTCCCTGATTCGCCCGGGCCGCTGGGGACCGTTCCGAGCACTGGCTGCGCGACCCTGGGCGCAATGCCAGCCCCTTTCCTTCAGTCACGCCAGCGCGAACTCACCCGCCGCCGCCGACCCGGTTCCTCTCCGCTCGGATCGGATCCTCAGGCGTCTTCCGGCGCCCGCCCCGCCCCGCGACCGTGCGGACAGGGCGGACCCAGCGCCGCCCTCGGTCCAGCGGCCACGCCTCGGCGGCCCGGAATAGCTTTCCCCACTCCCGCCTCAGTGCCCTGGGCTTCGTCCCCTGCGGCGCGTGGGACTGACCTTGACCGCCAGCGAGACGGACCTTGACCGCGAGTGAACTCTCAAAGTTTGAAACAAGGTCCCTAAGGCTGCCTGCCGGCGCCCCCCGCTCCAGCCCTGCCCGGGCCGCTGGACGCTGCTCAGTTGCTGGGTAACAGCCCCAAAGCTTCTCCCGCTCGCTGGCTTTACAACCCTGGGCTCACCATCCACCTCCTTTCTCCACGAATATGTATAGTAAATTCGTTTGAGCACCTACTGTTTACCGGGCACTGTGCTAGGGACTGGGGAAATAAAATGAAGAGCAAAACACACAAGGTTTCTGCTTTCATGGAAGCGATAACCTACAACTAGAAAAAAAAAATTTAAAAAAAAAATTTTAAAAAGAACCTGCTTGGTCCAAGTTGAGGTCCCATTGCCCGCTAGAGGGACCACTTCAGACCCCAGTCTGGTGACAGGATCACTAATGTGAAGTGTTTTAGGGTGATACCAGGCACAGGGCAACAGGTTACAATATTATACATGTTTTATATGGCAGATGAGCTTGTCTAAGGCCACACAGGTTTTTTTCACTTTTTTTTGGATACATGTGACAGTAGAGTTTTATTTGTTGTTTTTGGATATACATGAGAAGTAGAGTGTATTTGACATATTATACATACATGGAGTATAACTTATTCTAATTTGGCTCCCATTCTTGTGGGTGTACATGATGTGAAGTTTCACTGGTTGTGTATCTATATATGAACATAAGAAAATTATGTCCAATTCATTCTACTGTCTTTCTTATTCCCATTCCCCTTCCCTTCCTCTGATTCCCCTTTGTCTAATCCAATGAACTTCTATTCTCCCCTCGATGCTTTATTGTGTGTTAGCATCTGCATATCAGAGAGAACAATCTGCCTTGTTTTTTGGGGGAGTGGCTTATTTCACTTACCATGATAGCCTGCAGATCCACCCATTGATTGGCATCATAATTTCATTCTCCTTTATGGCTGAGTAATATTCCAATGTGTATATATACCACAATTTCTTTATCCATTCATCTGCTGAAGGGCATCTAGGTTGGTTCCATAGCTTAGCTAATGCGAATTGAGCTGCTATAAACATTGATGTGGCTGGGTCACTGAAGTATACAGATTTTAAGTCCTTTGTGTATATAACAAGGAGTGAGAAAGTTGGGTGATTCTGTTCCAAGTTTTCTGAGGAAACTCCATACTGCTTTCCAGAGTGGTTATTACCAATTTTCAGTCCCACCAGCAGTGTATGAGTGTGTCTTTCCCCCCACATCCTCAAGGCCACACAATTCTTTGGCAACCTCCTCAATGCTCACACTCCCAATCCCACACTCCCAACCTCAATGCTCAACCTCCCAACACACACACACACACACACACACACACACACACACAGTCTTTCTGCCTCTCTCTCTCTCTCTCTCTCTCTCTCTCTCTCTCTCTCTCTCGCACTGGAGATTGAACCCACAGATGCTTTACCACCAAGCTATATCCCCAGCCCTTTTTAAAATTTTATTTTGAGACAGGTTCTTTCTAAATTATCAAGACTAGCCTTGAACATATGATCTGTCTGCTTCAGCCTTGCGAATTTCTGGGATAACAGGTGTGCAACACTGTGCCTGCTCTAACTGTCTTTTGAATACTACCCTCACCTTCCCAGTTTTCACTGACAGTCACACAGAGGTAACCATTCCTGTATCTTCACTATAAACAGTGGTCCAAGACCTTCATATCCTGTACTCCTGATATAGGGAGTGAAGTGTTCAATTCCCTCTAGAAGATGCCGGTGCCTGGAATCATCTCTGTTTGGGAAGGAGGTTGGTCATTCCACCAGCAACGGGTTCTCACAGGCCCAGCCTGTATCCTCCAGTTCTCTGGAATCCTGCCTCTCTTCCTTTACTGGTTATACCTGCCTTCTTCTCTAAGCCCCTGGAGCTACACAGAAACCAACAGCAAAGTATGAGTGTGGAGAGCCGTAGGCCCTGCCTGTTCTAACGCTGTCCAGTGGTCCAGTGGGGAGTTATCAGGAAGTCACTGGCTGGACATGAGAGTCCACTGGGTACAGCTAGTCTTGCCTTTGTCCTGGGCTTTGCTAATTTTCAAAAAGTTTTTTTGTTTGTTTGTTTGGTACTGGGGATTGAACTCAGGGGTGCTTTGCCACGGAGTCACATCCCCGGCCTTTTTTATTTTCAGACAGGGTCTCCCTAAATTGCTGAGGCTGGTCTTAAACTTGCAATCCTCCTGTTTCAGCCTCCCAAGTCGCTGGGAGGACGGGCTACACCACCATACCCATTCCAAAGACTTTTTATCTCCTTTTTCCTTCCTTAAACTCTGAGGAAAATAGTGTTACAAACTCTGGTCAAAGTGCAGGTGTTTAACTGTGACACTAAGACAACAAGGACATCTCAGACCAATTTTTTAGGGAAGAGACCTCACTTGGCTGACTGTGTGTTTCCAGCGTCTGGCACTAACCCCAGCATCTGGTTCCCTGGGCAATCACTAATGTTTGCTAAATGAATGATTTTTTAAAATTAAAATATGATTTACATGTCATGAAATTTACCCTTTCAATATAGTCATGAGCTGGGTGCAGTGGCTCATGCCTATAATCCCAACGGCTCTGGAGGCTGAGGCAAGAGGATTGTGAGCTCAAAGTTAGCCTCAGCAACTTATCGAAGCCCTACACAATTCAGTGAGACCCTGTCTCTAAATAAAATATAAAAGGGCTGGGGTGCATGTATTCAATCCCAGGTACTAAAAAGCAAAACACAACAAAAAACAGCATACATAATCATGGTGGTAAGGTTGCACAACCATCATCACTATCTAATCCCAGAGCATTTTCATCATCCCCAAAGAAATCCCATAGCCATTAGCAGGCACCCCCATCCTCCCTGGCCTCAGCCCCTGACAACCAGAATGATTCATTTCTGTTGAAACAGTCCATCCGTACTCTTAGAAAAAATAATAGCTAATATTGATTGACACAAATGAAGTGCTTTGGATACCTTTTCAAGTTCATCTTTCACATGGTTCTTGCAAGACATGTCTTATTAATTTCTATTTTACACATAAGGAAATAGAGGCCCCCACAGGCTAAGAAACAGGCAAAGTCACTCAGCTAGTAAAGCAGAGCAGCTGAGATTTGAACAATAGGTGGCAACTGTGACCCCAAAGCCAGGAAATCCTCTGGCAGGGTAGCAGCCTAAGAGAGCTGGAGGTCACTGAGTGGGCAAAACAGTCTCAATTGTGGCATAAGGCGAGCATGGGAAATTTCCTGAGTTCAGCCCAATAACATGTGACACAGAGAATAGAGACTCTCAGGCCTTCCCTGGGTCTGGCTAGGTTGAACAGGAAGCACTCAAAAGCACAGCAGGAAGGTAAAGACAGAAGAGAGCAGAGGGAGGTGGAAGGGGGAAGAAGCTGCACTTGGGCATGGCACGTCTCTAAGGATCTGCTCAAACCCTGAAAATCAACAAGTTGTCCTCTTTGCCACCCAACATCTTATTGGCATGCAGAAGACACCCTCTCCAGGAGAGGGGACAGGGTCTCATGCAATCCCTTTTGTGCCCTTTCCGAGGCAGTTCATGTCGCACCTCTCTGCCCATCAAGTAATGCCCAAAGCTTTGGAATTGAAAATCAGGGGTTGGGCCTAACAAAGGACCTTTGTCTTTGAATTTCTGGGTGCTAGAGGTTTTAGGAAGGCTTGGTGGTTTGGATACCGAAACACTGGCAATTACAGTCCACAGAACTTTGATGACTGGTGGGGACAGCAGGCAAATTATCTGACATCACAGAATCTAAAAGGAGGAAGAGGTGTTTATCTGATCCCCAGGGAGCCTGGGCCTGAGGACCTTTCTGACAGACAAGGGGCTGTATTGTTCTTCCCAGGGTCACAGGACCAGGATCAACTCAGGAACCTGGGAAGAAGCAGTAACCCCACTTAGGGAAGAGGCAACCATCAATTCTGAAGAGCTTGGTAAACGTTCTCCTTTTTTGTCTGTAGTTACAACTGAATCAGTAAGACTCAAAGGAAAGAGAGGCCCCATTTCTGCTCCCCCCAACATATAGTTGGGTATAATGCTCCCAGCTGGGAAAAGACTGTATTAGAGTAGATTCTGCTGCTATGACAGATAGACCACAAAATGGAACAGGAGTGCATTTCCTGCTGGAGCATCAGTTCTTGGCCAGTAGACTGATGAATGAGGCTGCCTCCCATACAGTCATCCAGGGACCAGACTAAAATAGGTTCTATTCACTGCAACATGTAGCTTCCAAGTCTCAGATGTTTCCTTCATTCCCATCGAGAGGAGGGGGTCATTGCTTAGAGAAGTCCAGGCAGAAGTTTCTTGTAGGCCAGACTATAATGCTTCACTACCTGCTCCCTAGATCCAGGAGTTGGAATTCAGAGACATGCCTATATGTGAGGGTGGCCATGAAATGCAGGCTAGTATACACCCGAGGAGAAAAGAAAATGGACTTTGCTAACATCATGTCTGTCTCTGTGGCCTGGGTCTTAGGCCTCGCTAGGCTTCTTCCTATGACTCTGCTTGTCACTTCTCAGCCCATTGGAGGCTCCCACTTTGCCCCTGTCCCTTAACCACTGTTGACCCTGGCCCTTTGTGGCACCTACTCCTGCAGTATCACCTCCACTCCCCGCCTCATCTGTAGTCCAGTCAGGCCTATCCTAAATGGACCCACCCTGTTACAGCTCCATCAGAAGGCACAGCCCCAGATGCAGCAAGATGTGGGCCCAATTAGCTCTTTGTTCTACTGGGCATTTGTGTGGGAAATCTGAGAGGCTTCCTGCCCTCTTCCTATTGAAGTAAAAATGTCACTGGGCAAGCATCAGGCATGGTGGCCCAGGCCTGTGATCTCAGTGACTTCAGAGGCTGAGGCAGGAAGATAGCAAGTTTAAGGCCAACCTGGGCAACTTAGCAAAATTAAAAAGGGCCAGGGCTGCAGCTCAGAGATAGAGTGCCCCTGGGTTCATCCCCATGCCAGAAAGAAAGAAAAAAACACTGGGCAGGCTTGGGTGGAGTAGCTAGGGTGGCCCCTGCAAGGACAGAATTAAAACAGGGAGCCTGGGACAGCACGGAGAGGTCAGGTCAGGAGATGGCCATGTGCTGGCAGTGGAGCAAACAAGTGAACATAGTGAGAACAAGGGAGCCAGGGTCCCCTCTGATGGAGGGAGGTGTTTGAAAAGCTTCATACTTACACAATAGCTTCCAAACTGGAGCTATTTGTGTGAGCTCATGGCATACCACAGAGAGAAAGCAATAGAAATAAACAGATGTCAAGAGGGCCTGGGAGCAGCAATGTTCCAAATGCCATTTTCCACTAGAAGAATCCTGGAGAAATGGCTGATTCTAGGAAAAGGACAAAGAGACCTAGACCATTTTGTCATGAAGGATGTTCTGAAATAATGATGGGGAGATGCCACTTGAAGGCAGGCCCACTAGCCAGATCCAGAGCAATATGGACACCAAAATAAATGACATTCTAACCCACCCAATAAAATATGAATGCCACCTCGTGTGTGTAGGAGGAATGACAATACAAAGTGACCACTTGGCAACCAGTTCAGTTCAGTTACTCAACCAGCAAACAGAATAGGTACAACACCTAACAGGTAAAGGTGGAATAAGGAACAGTAGATTTACATAGTCCCAAAGTACCTCTGCACAAATTTTGGGGGGAGATACCAGGAATTGAACACAGGACTTCATGCATGCTAGGCAAGTGCTCTACCCCTGAGTTCATCACCTGCTCTTTTCATATTATTTTGAGACAAGAGTCTCACTAAGTCACCCAGACTGGCCTTGAGATTGTGATCCTCCTGCTTCAGCCTCCCGAGTTGCTGGGATAACCGGCCTGCACCTCTGCGTCCAGCTCAAATTATTATTCTTTATTACCCAGGAGAAATGAGAACTTTACAAAGGAGAAAGTTGTAGTCAAAATTAGTATCATCTGGGCTGGGGATGTGGCTCAAGCGGTAGCGCTCGCCTGGCATGCGTGCGACCCGGGTTCGATCCTCAGCACCACATACCAACAAAGATGTTGTGTCCGCCGAGAACTAAAAAATAAATATTAAAAATTCTCTCTCTCTCTACCTCTAAAAAAAAAAAATTAGTATCATCTGTAATCGGATAAATAAACATTGTGTGCTATTCCAGAGGACATGCAATGAGAAGACATCACTTCTGTGATTACCCTGCCCAAGATGCTTGGACAAACCTAAGTGAGGAGACAGACCATGAAATGACAGTCCTGTTGTCTTCAGAAAGTCAAGGGTATGGGGCTGGGGCTGTGGCTCAAGCGGTAGCGCGCTCGCCTGGCATGCTTGCGGCCCGGGTTCGATCCTCAGCACCACATACCAACAAAGATGTTGTGTCCGCCGAGAACTAAGAAATAAATATTAAAATATTGTCTGTCTCTCTCTCTTTGAAAAAAAAAAAAGTCAGAGCCTGAGGAACTGTTCCGATTCAAGGGAGAACAGAAAAGTGGCACATGGGTGCAATCCGTGACCCCAAGTTAGATCTTTTGTTACAAAGAACACCACTGGGGCACGGTTGAAATCGAGTGGGGTCTCTGAGCGAAGGATGTTTAGGAATTCTTGTGGATTTTCTGTGTATTTAAAATTATTTCAAAAATATATGTATATATATATATATGTATAAATGTTACATATATATTATATGTACATATGTTTTGGGGGTACTGGGAATTGAACCCGGAATCACTTAACCACTGAGCTACATCCCCATCCCTTTTTTATTTTCCCAGTAAAAGCTCTTTATTCTTACAGATCAATGACTGTTGGCAGAGATACATTGCAACACAGAATGACTATATGATTAAAATATTCTTTCTTCCCATTGATACAGTTGGCAGTTTTAAAAGAATGACAGGATACATATTTTTAGCAATATAAAAAATCAACTTTTAACAATAAATATTCAGAGATGGCTTGGAGTTGACTGTCATGGGTTTGCAGTTGGGTGTATTTCATGAAGCAGGGATCCTTTCTCCTCTCTTCCCCCAACCAACAGGCAGGTAGAGGACCTGATGGAGAACTCTAGGACCCCAAGACCCAACATCAGAGCCACAGGAGGGAAGGAAGCAGAGCCCCTCCATCACACTGCACGGGAGCCAATCTTCCCTTCTTGGCCAGACACTACTTTGATCTTGACATGAACAATAAACTCTTAAGCCCTGAGATGGAGGGGGCTTCCTCCGCACTGTCTAACTCATCTGCTCCTCAGCACCCTGCATTCTCAGACCTCTACTTGAGGTCTCAGAGCCCTGAACTTGTCATCACCTCATTGTCATCTCAGCCAGAAATCCAGGCACCACTGGACCTTCCCCCCTCCGGGACTCAGCCCTCCATCTGGCCATTTCAGCCTCTTGTGGAACTCAGTCCTCCCATGCCCACTGTCCTGCCTGTCAACTTCTCTCTCACCAAGGCCATCAAAACCGGTCCTGGGGCCTCAGCCTTTCTCCTTTCCAGTTTGGGAGCACTCCCAGAACAACGGTGTGGTTGCACACTTCCTGCTCCCACTTCCCACTGTTCTTGGCTAGAACACTGTCCCCATTTCTAGTCCACTTGGTACACCCTGAACTCTTTCACAGAACAGCACCTGAGTCACCTTGATGAAGCCCCTCTCTGGTCCCTGGACATATTCTTGTGCGGCCAGCTGTTCTGCGCATTGTACTCTGGGCCAACACACCAGTCTCCCAGGAACAGACTGAGTGCCTTGGCACCATATGCTCTGGAATAGATCCTCCCCTCCCACCCACAGGAAGGCCAGACCTCAGACCCAGCCTCCTGCTTCCACTGACCCACTGTAGGACTTCTCATGCTAACCTCACCCCCTGGGCCCGTTCCCACTCTGTAAAGGCAAGAACCACCATCATGGAAGCCTTCTCCAGTTGCCCAGAGTCCACTAAATATTAGAAGCAAGATACTCCCAAGGCACTCTTCCTGCCTAGATCAGCCCCCTAGCCATCTCCCAAATGGCATTCAACCTGCAAATGAAAATCATTTTTTGCAGAGGTGCCGGGTTTACTGGATATTGAACCCCGAGGCACTTTACCACTATGCTACATCTCTAGTCCTTGTTGAGACAGGGTCTCCTTAAGTTGCTTAGGGCCTCACTGAGTTGTTAAAGCTGGCTTTGAACTTGCAATCCTCCTGCCTCACCCTCCCAACAAAAATCATTTCTTAAGAGCCCTAGGCACACAGTGCACAGTGTCAACTCACAGTTGGTCTTAGCTCCTGGAAGTTGCTGTGGCTTCCTTGGAACTCCTGCCCAGCCTGGAGCCCAGCCCAGACCTCTGCATATCCCAGGAATTTTCTAAATAGCTGCTGCCAGGGGCTGGGGATGTGGCTCAAGCAGTAATGCGCTCGCCTGGCATGTGCGGGGCACTGGATTCGATCCTCAGCACCACATAAAAATTAAAGATGTTGTGCCCACCAAAAACTAAAAAATAAATATTAAAAAATTCTCTCTCTCTTAAAAAAAATAGCTGCTGCCAGGCCAACACCACCACCCTCTAGGACCCACAAGCCCCAGACAGCACTGACTGGGACATGACTAGTAACCAGAGACAGCCTGGCAGGAGACTCCTACGAGATGAAACCCTGCCAAGAAAACAGCATAGAGAGGGGGCATTTCTTTACCGGGTGCTTGTCTACTTCTGATTGAACTCTTAGGAAAAAGAGTCAGCTATAGAGAAGTAGTAGATTGTGTTTATTCCCAAGTCCCAACCACACATTCAACCCCTAAGATCCCTGAGACGCAGGATGTGGGCTGGAAAATGAAGGCACTGAATGAGTGAAGACCCAGGTGTCCTGGCCAGGGACCTGCCTGCCCATAGGTGTGGCAGAGCAGGGACACACTGTACCCCAACCCTTTGTCTCTGGCCTTCAGAGTAGGCCCTGTGTGCTAAGGTCCTCTGAGCAAGCCCAGAGTCCTCTGCCAGCCCTGACAATGGGGAGACCAGGAGTCAGCAGGACAGACGCAAAGTCTTCCAAGCAGCACCCGACTACCAGGACAGGAGTTCTGTGCAGCTGGCTTGAATCCCCAGGAGGGAAATAACATGATTGAGTCTAGTGCTGGAGAAGTGGGGAGTCAAGAAAGCACCCCAAAACAGGCTGCCAACTCTGAGGCCCATGGGACTGGAGTCCTGGAGCTGGGTGGGCCTTGGATCCTAAGGTGGCCACAACCTCAACATCACTTCTATGGCATAAAACAATCATTCTTCTTCTGCAGGGAGAGGGGATGACAGAGCCTCAGAGCTTGCTCCTAGGGGTCTCGGGCAGGGGCCGCTGCAGCCTCCACACCACGCTGACTGACTCAGCAGCGCGGTTCAGGTCATGGAAGCCTCCCAAGTCGCCAGTCTGAATGTACCGCTGCAGGGCCGGCTGAAGCACTGTGATGGGAATGCTGAAGTTCAGGTGGGGGTAGGTGGCCCCTGTGTTATTGTCCCGGGTGTTGCTGGCGACAATGCCTGTTGAGGAGTCAGAAAACAAAGAGGGTATGAGCCAGGGGTAGCCCAAACAGATGTGGGAGGAGGATCATCTCTATTCTGGAACCTCCAGGTCCTGGGGGAGCTCAAAACTTCCATCATAACAGATGCCACCGAGTTTCCTATAATAAGGCAGCTGTTCCTCACACCCCACCGCTAACCACAACCCTGGTCTAACACACTGTGTATTTCACTTATCTGGTCCTCCCTCTCTCCCACTCCATGAAGGTGGCTCTTAAGTGCTTCACTCATGAAGTCTCCTGAGGGCCGAGAAGAGTTCCTGGCAGAGCAGGCCCTCAACAAACACTTGCTGAATGATGAATAGATGAGTCAGACCCACAGACACATTTTGCTTGGCCTGCTGTGTCTGTATTTTTTTTTTAACCTTTATTTTTTATTTTTCTGTGGTGCTGAGGATCGAACCCAGTCCCCCACATGTGCCAGTCGAGCGCGCTACCGCAGAGCCACAACCCTAGCCCTGTATTTTTTTTTTTTTAAGACAATTTCACACAGAGAAGCCTTGTCCAAATAGTTCCTGTATGCCTCTTACCCAGCTTTCCCCTATGGTAATAACTTACTTTATCATAAAATGTTTATGGAAGTTAACTTTGCTAGATGGGCACAGTGGTGCATGCCCATAATCCCAGCAACTCAGGAGGTTGAGGCAGGAGGATTACAAATTCAAATTCAACCTCAGCAATGTAGTGAGGTCTTGTCTCAAAAAAGGAAAAAGAAAAAAAAAAAAACTGGGGATATGGCGCAGTGGTTAAGTCCCTCTGGGTTTAATCCCAGAAAAAAAAATTAACTTTGCTTCTATACTAAAATGAAGAACTCCTTTGGATTTCACTCATTTTCTACTAATGGTCCTCCTTCTGTTCCAGGATCCAACCCAGGATCTCACATTGCTTTAGTTGTCACATCTTCCAAAATCTCTGACAATTTGGGCTGATTCCTCAGCTTTTCCTTCTTTCGTGGCCTTGACACTTTGAAGAGTATGAGACGGTTATTTTGTACAATGGGCCTAAATTTATCCCAGGGTCAATGGAATTTTGCATTATTGGGAAGAATCCCAAAGAAGTGACCTGTCTGTCTCACTGTGTTATCAGGAGGTGGCTGATGTCTATTATAGTACTGTTTGTCCTTTGTATGACCACGAACCAACACGAGGCAGCGCTCTCTACCACTGAGCTACTTCCCCAGCCTGGACACGTGGTACTTTTGGTGTTGACCTTGACCACTGGCTAAGCTAGTATCTGCCAGGCCTCTCCACTGAAGAGAGGATTCCACCTTTGTAAATTCTAAATATTTGAGGAGCTATTCTGAGGCTATGCAAATACTCTGCCCACTACTTTCGACATCTGTCCATTTAGCTCTTGTCTGCAACTGCTGCTGTGGTGTCTTGTGAATCCCTGTTTTCCTCATTTCTTCTCTACATATTAATTAGAATTCTGTAGGGAAGAGCTGCTGCTTGTCTCCATTTCTAACTTCTTTGGTTCTCTTTGTGTCAATGTGGACTCATGGATGTTCATTCTTTTCTTTGGGTTATAATGTGACACTACAGATATTTGTTGGCCGTTTGAGTTGTTCAATGGGAGCTTCAGGGTTGGTCCTGGTCCTGTCAGCACTTGACATGCCCCATCATTCTTCTTATCAGGACTTCCTTTTTTGGGATAAGACACTCCTAATTCATCTTGGTTTTTCCCTGCCCCCGCCCTGGGATCATCCAGTTCTTGGTTCCTTTTGTTAGGGAATAGTATTTAGAAACCAAGGTCTGGGTTCCAAAAGTGCTTGTTGGCAAATGGAGTGAAAGTGTCCCTGTCCCTCTTGGTGGACAGAGTAGGAGATACAGACTGTGCAAGGGTGGGTGGGGGGTACTAACTTATGCACACAAATCTGAATTTTATTTCTGCATTCACCTATTTGTATATATGGCTTAAAAAAGCAACCAGGATGTGAGGAAACATGGAGAAAAGTTGTGACTCTTATTACAAATAAATAACCACAATGAAGGAGAAGCTGAGCTAAGTATCTTTGGAAAGCACTGTTCTGACTGACACTGTAAGGTCAAAGACAAAAACAACTGCACATGAACACACAACACTGTACTAGCTGAAACTGGTGCTCACCCCTGTGAGGTTTTTAGCAATTCTAAAGCTGTTTAGAGTTGAACAAACAAGTAAAAATACTGTAGATAGCAAGAGTAAGGTTACTCACTATAAGAGAAAAAAGTTAGAAATAATGAAAAGCAGTGCTGGGCGCTGTGGGGCATGCCTGTAATCCCAGCAGCTCAGGAGGCTGAGACACGGCGACCACAAGTTCAAAGCCAGCCTCAGCAATTTAGCGAGGACCTAAGCAACTCAGTGAGACCCTTTCTCTAAATAAAAAAATAAAAAGGGCTGAGGGTGTGGCTCAGTGACAAGTGCACCTGGGTTCAATTCCGGGTACCAAAAAAGAAAAAAAAAAGTAGAACTAATAAAGGCTAGTAATAAACAAGTAGTGCTATACACAGAATCCTAGCAGTTTCTGACTTACAGTGCTTCTCTCTCCCTCTTTTTAAATAGCTAAATGGATTTTTTAAAAAGTTCAGATGGGCATGGTGGCTTATACCTCTAATCCCAGCAGCTTGGGAGGCTGAGGCAGGAGGATCGCAAGTTGAAAGCCAGCCTCAGCAAATTAGCGAGGCCCTAAGCAACTTAGCAAGACTCTGCTCAAAAATAAAAGGGGCTGGAGATGTGGCTCCATGGTTAAGTGTCCCTGGGTTCGATCCCTGGTACTTAAAAAAAAAAAAAAAAAATCCCAGCTTCTTGTTAAATACTATCAGGCCACAATCTGCTGCAGCTGAGCAGAGTTCATCCTAATTGACCCCTGACCTTACCCCTCCACTTCCTCTAGTCACTCACTCATTATTCACTTTACCTGCCTAGGAACCATAGGCTTGAGACTGACTTACCTAAGGTCACACAGCAGAGTAGTGAGAGAACAGATCAAGGCCCAGATCTCTTCCCTTCCAGCTCAGCCTACCTCCCTCTCCACCTTCAAAGGCAGAATAGCCTGAAAACTCGGGTGAACTAACTGTGGGCATAACGCCCACCATCTTCCCATTCAGAGGGTCCTCCCAGGGCTGGACACAGAACATTCACAGGGCAGGACTGAGGCTCTGGCAAGGGGAAGGGTGGGAGAGGGCCAAGGAGCTGGTTACCCAGGAGGTCCCCTGAATGGGTGGAAAACAGGGGTCCCCCACTAGAGCCACCGTGCACAGCGCACGTGGTCTGCAGCATCACTGGTGTGTCGTCCACCTGCACCACAGCTGACAGGATGCCTGAGGTCATCGAGGGTCCACAGGTTTGGCCAAAGACACCGAAGCCCACCACACTGACAGCATCTCCTGCAAGGGAGGGAAGGAGGGTGAAGCAGGGGAGGACTCACTCCCAACACATCCCCACCCTCTCCAAAGATCCCGACCCTCTCTGCCCCTTTAGTTTTTACTCAGATACTCCCATGCCAAGGAGCCTTCTTTCCCAGGTCCCCACTGCAGGAAGACCAGCCAGTCACACATGGGGTTCTTTTTTTTTTTTTTTTTTTTTTCCTTTGGACCAGGGATTGAACTCAGGGGCACTCGACCACTGAGCCACATCCCCAGCCCTATTTTGTATTTTATTTAGAGACAGGCTCTCACTGAGTCTCACTGAATTGCTTAGTGCCTGGCAATTCCTGAGGCTGGCTTTGAACTCAAGATTCTTCCGTCTCAGCCTCCCAAGCCTCTGGGATTATAGGCGTGCACCACTGAACTGGCTTTGCGGTTCTTTTCACGTATCTAGGTGCTCAATAAATGTCTGTAGAATTAATATTCATCACCTCCTGGGATTAAAAAGTCTCCTGGGAAAAGAAATGGTGATGAGGGCTATAAAGTAGCCACCACCTTCCTCCCCAAGTGCTTTGAAGGTACAAGGCAGAGCCTAGGGTTAGATGCTTTATAGGCACATCTCAAACAGTCCTCACCACACCCAAGATAAGGTGCATGGATCCCATTCTGCAGATGTGGTGACCCAGGCAGAGGACAGTTTAGCAGTCTGTCCAAGGACAGCAGTGGCAGAGGAGAAGCTGATCCAGAGCACCTGTCCTCTTCATCACTATATCAACGGTCTCCATGAAATGGGACATCTCCCACCATGTGGCAGCATCTCAGAGCCATTTACCTAATCATGCCGTGGGAGCCCTGAAGATACCACACCCTCCTCTGACCAGCCTGAATGCATTAGGAACTCCCAAAACCCAGCCCTCCAACACTACACTGCTGCAGAGCCTGGGGGTAGGGCCATGCCTTACCCTTCACAGGGTACACCAGCTGCCCCCAGCACCTGGGGCATTCTGGAACAGCCTCCAACAAGAACCTCACAGTGCCACCCTGACTCATTACCTCTGCAGGCAGGGGAAGGGAGCTGCCACCTGGTGTGGCATGGCTAGTCAACCCTGACTCTCCTTCCTGAGGTCCAGCCCAGACCAGAGGGCCTGCCTTCAGGCTGTACCCTTTGTCCTTTACCTTCGTGGAAGTGCTCAGTTGGCACAGGCATAGGGACACCTTCTAGGTCCTCCTCCAGGTTCACCACTGCTATGTCATAGGGAGATGTCTCCTGGGTAGCAAACACCACATGTCCCCAGATGGCCACACTCCTGGGAGCAAGGGAAACAAGTGACAGGCTAGTTTCGCACTGGGGAGAAAGCAAGATGAGAGTGACAGCAAAATTCATGGACTTGGGAGTCAGAAGATCTGGGTCAGTCCTGAAACTTAACCAGCCAGGCAGCTCTGGGTATGTCACTTAACCAAACATGCTTTACAAACAATAGAGCACTTGTATGCAAAGTTTCCTGTTCCTTGCCATGATAATGAACACCTGATACCTGCTGAGCACCACATGCCAGGCCTGGTGCTGATGTCTTGTGGACATCATTTCACTTAGAACTCGTGACCCTGTGAATTAGGGACTGATACAATCTCCATTCTACTTATTTTTCATTTTTGGTACTGGGGCTTGACATTGTCTGTTTTATATGGTATAGCTGAAGCCCAGAGGTTGAGTGACATTCCCAGGGTCACATGACAAGTAGTAGAAGTTGGGCAAACAAATGGGAATAGTTCTTCATTGCCTCCTTATGGGTTCATATTTTATTGGGTGGCATGATGGGATGGCATGATGGGCTTCTAGCCCTCTTAGTGCTTGTTTATATACATGCTAGTGCTTCCAGAGCACACTGAGTGCCAGTCTCTGGCCCAAGAATTTACACGTAAGCTCACTTAGAGGGGGCAAGGTGAAGCTTACACACATTAAGTGACTTGCCCAACACCGCACAGGGACATCCTGCTACATACTGAAGGGGTATTTTCCTACAAACACTGTGGTTTTCTTAGGAACAGGAATAGAGGGGTGAGGAGTTGGGGGCCATCATCAGGAAAACCTCACCATCAGCTTTCCCTGTAAAATCATGGCTGTCTGGTCAGCCACCCATGCGGGCCCTCTGTGGCAAAGCTGTGCTAGGTTAGCCACACTGGGCTAACCTTGGGATTTCAAAAGAGATTTGAAAAGGCTTGCAAGGTAAGGCCAGGCATTAACATCAAGGTGCTATACTGCTTAACTTTGGCCTGGATTAAGCACCTGGGGCTACAACAGAAACAGAAAAACCTCACCAGAAAAACCAAGCCTGGAAGCCAAGGCTCTAGCCCAGGGAGGACAAGGCTACTTTTGGCTACACAAGGAACTAGTGACTATCTGAAGTCAGCCTGGCTGCCCACCAGGGTCATCTAAAAATTGTTCACAAAGTTATCCATCTGCCTGGGCCTCAACCCTTCATTTACTTAGGTAGAACTATACATTTGTAACTTTCACCCAGAGAGGCAGCCACTGCTAAACTGCAAGAGATAAAAATTAAGACTAGAAGGTCTATCTCATCACCCCTAGAGGGCAATGTCCTGGGTCCCTGAAATGTCAACGTTAGGGAATGGAATCAAAGGGCTTAGTGAGAGGTGTGAGGTCCAGGGCTAGGAGACAAGAAATTCAGACTGTGAAAAGGAGCTCAAAAATGTCCAGTCCTGTATGTAGGGAAGGCCCCACAGCTCCCAATTCCAAATCTGCTTGTATCTTGGCATCCTGACCAAGCTCTATTCAGGCCCTGCCTATCAAGAATGAGGGGGAGTCACAGGCATCTACTCCCACTACATCCCCAAAGCACCAACATAAATAAGGCCAGCAGAAAGGCCCCCACAATCCTCCATGTGGAAGGTCTGGGTCCACACCTGAAACCTGGTGAGGAGCAAAGAGGGACAGTCCTGAGGCCCTTACTTGGGGGTGACAGAATGCACCAGGACTCTGGCCGCCTCCCGAGGGGCCACGTGCCGGCAGGTCACCACGAGGCGAGACGCCACGGCCACTCCTGAGCCCCACACGGTACCGCACTCCACCAGCACGGCTGCGGCTGCCCACGGGGGTCCCGGGTCTTGAAGGGACAGGCCCCGCGGGACGCCCACCTCGGGCGGCAGGAGATCTGCCAGGGCAGCGGCGTCGGGCTGGAGGTGGGCTAGCGCTGCGCGGGCGACGCGAAGCACCGGAGCTGCGGCGCAGAGCAGAGTGAGGCCTACCCACTCGCGGGCCTTCCAGCAGAGTGGCGCCGCCACCAATGCCACCAGCGATCCTCCCGGTCGCGCAGCGAAAACGCCACCGCCCTCAGTGCCTGGCAGACAGCGAGCGTCGGTAAGCAGCAGCGGGCCGGCCACGTTGCTGAGCACACCACGGCTCAGCGTGTTGAGGAAGATGTCTGGGCAAAAAGCCCCGAACGGGGAACCGCAGGCCAGCAGCTGCGCGCCCTTGGGCACAATTCCGAGAGGCGCTACGGTCACCGCGGGCCCAACCTCCTTCTCCGCCTCCGGGCCGGGCTGCACCCGCAGCAGCGCGAACCAGCCCAACGCTCGCAGCTGATCCTCCTCCTCGTCCTCTGACACCTCATCGTCAGGTGCGGCGCTCGCGAAGCGCCACTGCTCTGCCGCCTCGCCTCCGAAGAGGCGCGCGAAGTGGGCCCGAAAGGCCGGGCAGCTTAGCAGCAGCAATAACTCGGCCCTGCGCGGCGGTTGCAGGGGTCGTCCGCGGGGCCGCGCGGCCAGGCCGGGTTCGAGGCCCGAGCATTGCGGCGTGCACAGTCCGGGACGACCCGGCTCCGCGCGGTCGGCGGGACTCGTGGCCGTTGGTCCCCATTGTACGTGAAGGCGCAGGTCGTCACTACAACTGTCGCCGGGCAGGGTGGTGGTGCCCACCGCGGTCAGGGCCCCGCTGCCAGCCCGCAGGAAGGGAGTGAAGATTCCCCCGTGGCACAACACCAGGCCCGGGTTGCGGCTCAGGATTACCCCGCTGCAGCTCCAAGAGCCCGCTTCTGGCTGTCCGGCCCTGGAGGCGCTCACCACGCAGCCCGCCTGCTCGGCCGCCTTCATGGAGGGCCCCCACTTCCGCCCCATGGTTCCTGGGACTGGACTTCCAAGGTTTCCCCAAGAACAAGCCAAAATGCAAGGTAGGACCGGGACCCGCCAAGCCAGGGGAATTCGACCCAGCGCTACACACAACTGTGAGCTACAGGCGTAAGCCCTGACTCAGGTCTTCCTCGTCAAGCCCGATTGGCTAAGCCCCAACTGACCCGACCCGATTGGCTGGGCATGGGGCCGAAGTCTGATTGGCTGTGTATCTCCTTTCTCCGCCTTCTTTGGATTATCCAATTTGTGGGATTTCTAAGCAGCCATCCCACTAGACCAGCCCCAGGAAAGAGTGACAGGCGTGCGTCACCGGGATTTGTGGTGAGATGGTTTGAGGGATCCGCCCTCCGAGCATAATTTTTGGTAAATAGAAACGAGCACTTAAGTAGCTACACATGCCTATGCCTTAAGAGGCCAGATGCAGATGATCCTTAGTCTCTGACCCGGGATAATGCGGCCAATTTACTAGATATTTTGAAAATGCTGTTATTTTTGTATTTTAAAATTTTTAAAGTAAACCTTAAACCGGGAGCGGTGGCACAAGCCTGTAATCCCAGCGACTCGGGAGGCTAAGCAGGAGTATGTAAGTTCGAGGACAGCCTCAACGATTTAGCAAGATTCCCTGCCTCAAAATTAAAAAATAAAAATAACTAGGAATGTAGATCAGTGCTAAATTTCTCTGGGTTCAATCCTCAGTACAAAAAAAAAAAAAAAAAGTAAACCCTAAGCAATCCACCAGGGGGCACAGAACTCACAAAATTACTCCTAGGACCTTTTGTTGCTAAAGTGCCAACTTGACAAATCTCATGGAAACTGGATTTGCTCTAAATTAAATTGTCCTTTAAACTATGATAATAGTTTATAATAGTAAAGTCAAAATTTTTCATCATGCAATTCTATATTTTGCAGTATGCACATTTGACACAATAACATTTATAACCACCACTCAGGATTTATGTAGGCCAGCTAATCTTTTTTCTGAAAAAAAGCAAAAATGGAAATAGTTCAAGTTTTGCTGGCCATATAATCTTTGTCACAAATACTCAACTCTGCAATTGTATCACACAAAAGCCAAAGGAACCATGGTGGCTGTGTTCTAATAAAACTTTAAAGTACCCCTGAGTTTAATCCCCAGAACTATACACACACCAAAAAACAAAAATTACAAAATTTGAATTTCATTATTTTCATGTTTCACAAAATAGCATTCTTAATTTTTTTCAACCATAAAGTGTAAAAATCTTTATTAGCCCAGAGGCCATACAAACACAGCCAGCAGGACAGATTTGTCCCTCAAACAGTAGTTTGCCATTTCTAATCTAGGTTAACATAAAACTTCCCTACTTTTCCAAAGAAGTATCTTGAGGATAAGCAGGCCTGGGAGGACATCGTGATACTCCAAAGCAGTCACCACAAGCTACACATTTTATGAAGTCTGCTTTATCACTGTGTCACTAAAATGTTAATCTTTAGCAAGATTACTAGTACACATCTAAGTCAGCAATAATGAAAAAAGTTACTATATAAATTACATAAACTTTTTGCATAACTTCTTTGAATAAAACTAATGCTGCTTGGTGTATTCGCAGCACAACACATGATAATGCTTTCAATGTTCCTGGTGACACAAATCAGTTTGAAGAAAGGATTGACCGTGGTATATGAGGCAGATCTGAAATTAAGCAGTCTTCCCACACCAGGCACAGTCTTCTTTTGGTTTTATGACACAGAAGATAGCTTGTTCACAGCAAAATCTCCCCTAACTCAACTTCTGAGCAATTAAGACTTTCTCTCTAGAGTCCAGTGATTCTCCCCTAATGACGCTCAAGCCTCTGGCATGAACTGTTATGCGTCAGGGTTTTTTGTTTCTGTGTACAGAAGTCCCAAGTCACAGTCAGCAGTAGCCAAGGTGAGACCCACTGAGTGCTAGGCTCATCTTTGATCTTCATGTTGTACTCTGCCTCAAACAAAACAATCCCATTTCCCCATAGAACCCATGTCATCCTTTCATATCAACAGGAACGAAAGGACATTTCCAGTGGTTTAAGTCTCAGTTGTAAAGAACCTGTTTCATTTTATTTCCCATTCTATTTGTCCTGATTTTATTTTGGAATCTCTTTTGTAGTTTTCTAAAAGCAAGGCTTCTGACAAGTCCACTAAATGCCCAAGGAGTCCTTCCCCTTATTTGCCAAGGGTATCATTCAACTGATTCTCTTCAAGTCGTATAAAATGAGTTAAATAGAGCTAAAATGGATGCTTCCCTGCCAGCTTGTAAGATTTTGCTTACACATCTACCATCCCTCTCCTGTTGCAGAAATGACAACAACCCTGGGTCCACAAGACACTTCAAAGTTCCCAAACAGTACTAAAGTTCTTCTACCAGCCCAGCCTTGTTTATTTCTTCCTGAAAACAAAATTCAAGATTCTTACACCCACCCTAAATGTTTCTTCCTCTATGAAGGGAAGAACTCTGCTTTTTCTCCCCCAAACAGATGATTATATGCTCAAACAGAATAAATCAATGAAAAAAAAAAAGAATAAAAAAAGAAAGAAAAAGAAATAGCAAGGTTGTTTTAACTTTTTATTAAAATGCTTAGGATACAGATTGACTTTCTTTTGTAAATGAATGTTTTACTTTTCCTGAAGTAGGACATATATGCACTCTGATAAAACAGAATGAAAGGTCTCAGTTTGTGGGAGTTCCTGTACAAGGCTCTGCTCATCTGTCTGGAGCTGAGCTCCTCCAGTAGCTTTCTCAGCTATTGTATGATAAGAACAGTGTTCTGTAGGGCAAGAAATCAATGGGTACTGCTTGACTTTTCGATGCCCTCTTCCTCCAGTGGCCAAAATAAACCACTTTCACAAAGAACTGTCCTATGTAGAGACCACAGTTTTCTAGCTTAGGGACAAACGGGATGAGAGTAGAGAAACAGAAAAGAAAACTAACACTGAAGCCTCATGTCTTTGATAGAAAATTATGGACAACCTTTAAGCCAAAGGAAATAAAAAGTATGCAAGTTATCTATCTATAACTAGTTCACTTGCTGTTAGCTAGATTTGTTCACTTAAGGCTTTGACCCCTTTCCAAACCAACAATTTTGTCTTAATCCAGCTATGCTTGCTATAAACACAATGTATGAACTTCCCAGACATACTATATGGAGCCTCTGCATTTGGGACCTGGCAGTGGAAAAGAATGCTTTCCCAACAATAAGGTACTGAAGACCAAGAATGAGAAAGCAACTAAAGAATGATCCTGTCCCACCCCAGGAGTGTATTATCCATAGTCTCCCTACCCTCCCATTAAAGTCAGAATCCAGTGAACTGAGTTCAATCTTTTGCAAAAAAGTATCATCATCACAATTTTCAATTTTGAAGAAACTATCTTCAATCTTTTATTAAAGAAATGAATATAGATACCTCCCACCTTAAGATGATTTCCTATCATCTTTCACCACACTGTAGAATATAGGTTAAGATCATGAAAATCCAATTTTACATGTGGCACTATGAAAATGGAATGCTATAAAAACAATGCCCATTGCCCTCATGGGGATGCTGATGCTTTCATACTGATGTCAGCCACAGGAAGAGCTCTGTAGGATGTTCCTGGGTTGGTGTTTTTCCCCAGCTTATTTTTGGAACAACAAAAAGCAATTTCATACCAAAAAGACTGGAAAAGCTACAGATAATAACCTTTACTTTAAACACCAACAAAATAGGTAACTGATGAGAAGATGTAAGAAAGAGAACTCATGAACAAGAGCAATCAAATTCTGCAACTATTTTTTAAAAATTTTAAAGCCCATTGAGAAATCTTTCGTAGATTCACACAAGTGCTGTAATACCAGATGTCTAAGCCCTCAACTCACAGAATTAAGAGCACTTAAGCTCTTAATTTTGTCCTGTGTCCTTCTATTCAGAATAATTCCCCCCTTAGAATCTCTGCAAAAGAAACTCAGACACCCCTGCAGTATGTGACTATATGAGAGATGTTTCGACTCTTTCTTGAGGCGAAATTCAGTTTTGTTTTTTTAACTGAAAATGAGAAAAGATACTACAGAGAGCAATGAAATTTCACAACAGTATTAAAGCAAAGATTGGCTGAAATTTGTAAAAATAATATAATAATAACCCACTCTATAATTAACTCCTCCACAGTGAACAATCTGTTACCCACTCTGTGATGAGGAATGACTCCAGTTGACCACAGTGGAAACCTGCCACAACCATAAGGCCAAGTTTCTGACCTTTTTTAAATTCTCCATGGACAAGCTGATGCCACCTCCTACAAGGCAGTTACAGAGACAAGGGAGCTTAGGGGAGCTTCTCTTACCAACCTGCCACCTCAGCAGGAGTAAGTTCACTCTCCTGAACTCTGGCCTCCAATGTGTAACTGTTCATAATTTTATGAAGTATCTAAATGTCATTCACTAATTAAAAAAAAAAAAAAAGAATAGAAAACTCTGGACCAAGGAAATTGTGAACTCAAAAAGTCAAGAGGGATACCAATTACATTAACAACACTTTCTTTAAAAAATAGAATCACTTTCTTTTGAAATCAACCACAGTGGTGAGACGTGTTTTTCTTCTCAGGTGTCCTGTGATGGCACACAGCCTTACCCGGCAAATCCTGCCAGCTTCCAAGTCCGGGGATACTGACCTGCACCAGCACATGGGGCAGCATTACCTCACAACAGTATGGAGAAGAGCACATGTCACCACTGGGCGTGAGAGTTGACAAAGACTCTTGGCTTCTCAACGCCAGACATGGTTGGAGAGCTTTCCTTGTTCTATTAGAAAAGTTCATGAGGAAGCTGTGAATAGGATCAGTCCAGAGGAGTAAAACTCTTTTATTTTCACTGTCCAAACATCAGTCAATATACTGGGAGAGCCAGCGGAAACCCTCGCCGTAGCCTTGCCTCTTGAGCACACTGCACATAAACACTTCCATGGGGCGGGCATTCAGTTCCTTCAGAGTCACATTCCCCTAAGGGAGGCAAAGCCAAGAAAGGGCGGTTAGGATCTCTGTGGTGGAAAAGCTTGAAAGGGTGATCACTAAAGTCTGTTACTCAGTTCCTTAAATGCATATCTAAGTGGGTATTAATTACAGAAATGTGGTTCAGGCCATCTAGATGACTTCCCTAGGGCCTCTTGCTTTCAGGATATAATAAGTAGCATAGTTCTATTGCCAGCCAGCCATTCTCTTTCTCTCTCTCTCTCTCTCTCTCTCTCTCGCATTTGCTTTGAACACTTAACATTCATCTAGAAAGTCATGGCAGCAACCAAGAAACAGCCACTGGGAGTCATGGAACCAGCATATATTCTGATGGACAAGAGAGGTCCGGGACTGATTAGAAGTCCCACTGAGAATAATCAAGTGCTTTGATTCCATTGCCTGGAATGTGATATAAATGACTGCTTCTCTTCAAAACCTGAAATCTCCAGCCCCCCAAACAATAAAAAAAAACCCAAAAACCCCACTTTCTGGCTAAGAAGTGTTCTTTTAAAAGATTGCTTTTCTACTAATTCTCCAAATTCCTAAGGAATAAAGTATCAGAAGGTTTAAAAAGGGGCTGCAGACACAACTTAGTGATATAGTGCTTGCCAAGCATGTGTGAGGCCCTGGGTTTGATTGCAAGCACCACACACAAAAAGAAAGGTTTAATAACATGCCTCTGCCTTTAGTGAGCTTACACAATACTTATACTAAAAGAAATCCTAAGCCTTTAAACTTTTGAAAGGAGACTTCAGAGTGCCAAACATCAGTGTTTCAGATGTCGTGAATGTCCTTTCTAGGCCTCCTGAAGACTTTTCTCTTACCTTTCCTGTGGTCTGTCCATAAAGCCCAAATATCTCGCGAAGTTTTTCTTCACTGATTGCATCTGTTCTGTCAATTTTGTTTCCCAAGATAAGGATTGGCACATTGGATATTGTTTCATCAGTCATTAAAGCCTAAAGACAGGGTTAAAAAAAAAAAAAAGCTAAGTGAGGGACCAGATAGTGAAAACTTTGGGACTTCTACTGATCTTATAAGGCATTATATGCAAAGTGAAAAATCTGAACATCTCTATATCTGAATAAAGACTCATCATAACAGTTGGTAAAAAATCCTCTAACTACCTCAAAACAATTCCAACTTAAAGTTGTCTATTTATGAGACAGAAGAACCGCCCCAACCTTAACTTTTAGCTAGTTGGCTTAGCCACAAACCATCTTCAGATGGTCCTGCCCATTTGCATAGTCCAGAAGAATGAATGCTGTAGCTACATACATAGCCTCAGAGATGACCACAGGAACTACCCAAGTTCTGAGTATCCAGTATGTGCAAAGCCCCATCTTGAACACAGCAAGAGATGCAGAATGAAGGGTTAGAGAAGACACCCCAGTCCATATTCTATGACCATATTTATGTTAAGAAAACTAAATAGTAACACAATGTAGTAGACTGTCACAATTAACGGGGACAAACTAGTAACAGTAAAACAAGTTCAGGGAAATAAACAATTTGGGCCTAGCAAAACTGGGCTCTAAAGGAAAGGCAGGACTAACACAAGTGCAAAGAAGGAAGAACATAAGCAATCGCTTTGGAGTAGGATAAGAACTGAGGAAGCTACATGAAGTACTGCCTGATGCAATTAAAGCATTTACACTGATATGCAGCAACAAAGTAAGGATAACCCACGTTATGGTGCCATTCTGAAAAGTTAGCTGCACTAGATCTACAGACCACAGACCAAAAATGTATACTCATATGACAGTGAATTTACAAATAGTATCTATCTATGGTGCTCATGTAAGAGATGATAATATCTGCAAAGTAGCAAATTTAACGAATTGTGCAGGAGACATTTTAGAGAAGTTAAGTGAATTCTAAATGACAGAACAGACAAAAAAGGAGTTAAAGTCTGTGGAACAGACTTCAAGACTGGGCATCTAAGTTTTAATTGATGGGAAAGCTTGGAAAGAAAGAAAGAGTTAAAGCAATAGGGGAATATGCTCTGACCATTTTGAATTCCAGGAAGTGTTAAGACAAAATCGGAGTAAGGATGCTACTTTATCATGTAAATACTGATAAAGTGCTTAAAATGTGTCCAGTGCTGGGCTGGGGATGTGGCTCAAGCGGTAACGCGCTCGCCTGGCATGCGCGGGGAGCTGGGTTCAATCCTCAGCACCACATTAAAAAAATAATAAAGATGTTGTGTTCACTGAAAACTAAAAAATAAATATTAAAAAATAAAAAAATGTGTCCAGTGCTTTGCTGGGGCAAAACAATAAGAAATAAGACAAAGTCTGTTTTAGTTAGTTTTTGCATCATTGTGACCAAAATACCAGAAAGAACAAATTAGAGGAGAAAAAGTTTATTTGGGACTCATGGTTTGAGGTCTCAATCGACAGATGCAGTCACTACTCTGGACCCGGGGTGATGCAGCACACTGTGGGGGAAGGGCCCAGTGGAGGAAAGCTGTTCATGGGTAGGGTCAGGAAGCAGAGAGAGGGAAGAAGGGAAGGGGCCAAAGGGGAGATGTACCCTTCCAGACCCACCTCCTCTAGCCACACACCACCTGCCTGGTTACCACCCAGTCAGTCCACTCAAAATAGGTTGGACTGATGAGGTTACAGTTCTTACAATCCAATCATTTCACCTCTGAACATTCCTACACTAATACAGGAGCTTTGGGAGGTATACCTCATAGCCAAATCATAACAAAGTCCCCACATATAAGTTTATAGTCTTGGGGAACAAAAGACATGCAGCTACGGAGAGACAATTTGGTCTGAGAAGTCAGTGATGGCTTCTCAGAAGTGGTCATACCTGAAATATGAGATCTCTTAAAGGACATTTTAAAATTTAACAGCAAAAGGGAGGCAGGCTGGATACTACAGTGACACAGCCACATCAATGTTCATAGCAGTACAATTCACAATAGCCAAACTGTGGAACCAACCTAGTTGCCCTTCAATAGATAAATGGATAAAGAAACTGTGGGGGGCTGAAGTTGTGGCTCAGTGGTAGAGTGCTCGTCTGGCACGTGTGAGGCCTTGGGTTTGATCCTCAGCACCACATAAAAATAAAATAAAGATATTGTGTCCAACTACAACTAAAAAAAAAAAGCAAAATATTTTTAAAAAAAGAAACTGACACACGCACGAATATTACTCAGCAAAAAGAGAATAAAATTATGGCATTTGCAGGTAAATGGATATAGTCAGAGAATATCATGCTAAATGAAGTAAGCCAATCCCCCAAAACCAAAGGCCAAATATTTTCTCTGATAAGTGGATGCTAATCCATAATGTGGTGGGAGGTGGATGGGATGAGTGGAGGAACTTTGGATGCGGCAAAGGGGGAGGAGGAGAGGGGACATGGGGATAGGAAAAATGGTGGAATGAGACAGACATCATTACCCTAGGTACATGTATGATTGCACAAATGTTGTGACTATTCTTTGGGTACAACCAGAGAAGTAAAAAATTGTGCTCTATTTGTATACACTCAAAGAGCATTCTGCTATCATGTATAACTGATTAGAACAAATAAATATATCATTTAAAAAAAGGGAGGCAGGCTGGGAATAGGGAGGGAGGAGGGATAGGTGAGGAAGCTAAGTGGGGAATGGCTACTTATGCATATCCAAGGAAGGACAAGTTGTTCTCTGTTTGGAATGTTTAAGGTAGGCAGTAGGGGGGCTGGAGATGTGGCTCAAGCAGTAGCGCGCTTGCCTGGCATGCGTGCGGCCCGGGTTCGATCCTCAGCACCACATACAAACAAAAATGTTGTGTCCACCAAAAACTAAAAAATAAATATTAAAATTCTCTCTCTCTCTCCTCACACTTTCTCTCAAAAAAAAAAAAAAAAAAAAAAGACCCTGTCTCAAAATTAAAAAAAAAAAAAAGGTAGGCAGTAGGAAAAAAGGAAGATAAAGAAGAAAAATAAAAACAGAGGGATAATCATGAAAGATCATATGTTATGCAAAAGATTTATAGATTTTATCCTGAAAGTGATACAAAAACCAAGCAGGGCAATGCCAAATCCAAGATAATTTCTTCTAGCAATATAGTGCCTGGCAGAACGATGGAAGAATCTACAATAATTCAAAGGTTTCTGGACTGCTTATCTAGGAAACAGGAGGGGAAGATGAATAGCTTCCTCCTTTGAGAAAGCAGGATCAGTAGGTGGAATTATCCAGCAGGAAGCAATTATGCATGAGGCTGGGGTTCAGAAGAGGTCTGGATGAGAGAAGTCCATCTGGAGGTCATTGACATGTGGATGGGAGATGAAGGAATGGGAATAGATGAAAGTAGCCTGAGAGAAAGTAGAGACTCGGGAACACCCACATTCAAAGGCTAAGCAAAGGAACAAGTACTTATGCAAAAACTGAGAAGTATAAGCTGGAGAGACAGCATCAAAATCAAGAGTGTAAAGGGGAGTTTAGAGAAATAAAAAATGGCCAATGCCAACAAGTTAAGTAAGGTGAAGACTGTCCTGTAGGCAATTCCACAAGACCAGAGCTGGAAATTATCAAGCCAAGAAAATGCAATGTTAGCCAGGCACAGTGGCACACGTCTATAATCCCAGCAACTCAGGAGGTTAAGTGAAGTCAATCCCCCAAAACCAAAGGCCAAATGTTTTCTCTGATAAGTGGATGATAATCCAGAATGGGGTGGGAGGTGGATGAGAAGAGTGGAGGAACTTTGGAGTGGAGGCATGACAACTGCAAGACTGAGGCCAGCCTCAGCAACTTAGGGAGACCCTGTGTCAAAATAAAAAAGGGTTGGGAATATAGCTCAGTGGTTAAGTGTTCCTGGGTTTAATCCCCAGTACCAAAAAAATAAAATAAAATAAAAACAATGGACAAAGGAGAAAACCTGCAGTGAGTCCTTGATAGTACTGAAGGATGCATGTGACCAATAGACTGAAGATTGAGAATAGATTATTAAGATCTAGCAAGTCATTCAGTGGGAGGGCACATAGGCACAACCTGAGAAGGCAGATTTAAAAATATAGCTGGGTACAGTGGTGCACACCTGTAATCCCAGTGGCTCAGGAGGCTGAGGCAGGAGAATAACAAGTTCAAAGCCAGCCTCAGCAAGTTAGCAAGGCACGAAGCAACTTAGCAAGATCCTATCTCTAAATAAAATAGAAAAAATGGCTGCGGATGTGGCTTAGTGGTTAAGTGCCCTTGGGTTCAATCCTCAGTATCATAAATAAATAGACAGATAGATAGCTGGTGTCTCTTTTTGGGTTTCAAGATACCAATATTACATAAAGACTGATACATGAAATGTAAGGCTATTAATTATGCTGGGACAACAGGCATAAACTGAGCAGTACCCTGAGCAAATTGGGCCAAAAAGTCACTGTATAATATAAAGCAGAAAAATCATTTAAGTTGAAGCTGAGGTTCCCCAAGACATTGAAAAACAATACCTTGGGATTTTTTTTTATACCAGAGACTGAACAAAGGGGTGCTTTATTACTAAGCTACATCCCCAGCCCTTTTTATTTTTTATTTTGAGACAGAGTCTCACTAAGTTGTAAGTAGCTAAGGCTGGCTTTGAACTTGCAATCCTCCTGGTCTCATTCTCCTGACCACTGGGATGGCTTCCACCACTACACCTGGCACATCTTCGTTTTTGAAACATATTTATTTTTTTGTGGTGGTAGGATTAAATCCAGTGCCTCATGCATGCTCGGCAAGCCCCCGATCACTGAGCCACAACCCCAGCCCAGTATGACTTGGACTTTCATTGTGTAAACTGGAATGATTAAATATTGGCACTACTGAGCTGTATTCTTTAGAACATAGGCCAAAAAAGGAGGGGGGGGGGGGGGACATACATTAAGCTCAACTTTGGATTCCATGAGGCGAGAATGATCTGCACAGTCCACCAGAAAGACAATCCCATTAATTGCTGGAAGATAATTTTTCCAAACCCGACGAGCTAGAAGACAAAATTTGTAGTTGCATCAAAAAACATATACTGTGATAAGGAATAACCTAAATGATCTATAAAATGAGCAAATCTTAGGCAGTTTCAGTAACATTAGACTCCTCCCTGTGGATTCTCTAAGTCCTGGGCTGTATTAAGACAGAACAGAGGATGCAAACTGATGGTCTGTGAGCTGAACCTGTTTTTCTAAATTTGCAAATCAGAGCTTCTGTCTTCCTTGAAAAACAGTAATATCTGGCAAACCATGTCTATTTACCTAAATGCCCATCATCAGCTAGAACTAAACAAATGGTGGCTTTCTCAAACTTTGAGAGGCTTGATTTCTTCAGTTTGCCAAAGTCTCCATTGTTCCTATTGTCTTATGCTCAATTAATTTGACTCACTTAAATGACCTGTCTTGTCTATGGAGTCAATTTTGTTTGCAACCTCTGAGTTAAAACATGAGTGTAGGGGCTGAGGTCGTGGCTCAGTGGTAGAATGCTTACCTAGCACATTAAAGGACCTGGGTTCGATCCTTAGCACCACATAAAAATAAATAAAAGTACTGTGTCCAACTGCAACTAAAAAATAAATATAAAAAAATAAAAAATAAAAATATGAGTCCTGTCCATGTAACTATTTATTTTGGTACCAGGAATGGAACTCAGGGGTACTTTACCACTGAGCCACATCCCCAGCACTTTTTATCTTTTATTTTGAAACAGGGTCTAGCTAAGTTGCTTAGGGCCCCATTCAGTTGCTAAGGCTGACCTCAAACTTGCAATCCTCTTGTCTCAGCCTCTCAAGTAGCTGGGGTTACTGGAATGCACCACCATGCCCAGCTTGTCCATGTAACTTTTTCTAATGCCTTACTAACTAGAATGTGGGTCTGCTGACATCTACTCAGGTCTCAAGGGCACTCACTCAGACTCCCAAGTCAGTCCTTGTAAGTGTTTTTTTGTTTGTTGTTTTATAAAAAGAAGTGAGAAAGGCTGGAAAGAAGTCCTTTAATTACATTATATTTCTCAGCCATTCACGTCTAGTCCTTGAATGCCATGAACAATAAAGTGTCTCTATATCAAAGGATTAATAACAATTACCTGGATACCTCTGAATGTGGGGCAGGGGGAGAGACTGGAACTGTCACTTTGACTTTCTATATTGCTATACTATTTGTTACATTGAGTCTGCACTACTTTTAGAAATTAAAAGTTTTGTTTTTCCTTATAATTTTATGTATATTTTTTGTCATTTTTTTAAAATTCTAGGATTGAACCTAGGGCCTTATACATGCTATATAAATAATCTACCACTAAGCCACACCCCCAGCTCAAAAGTTGAAATCTATGCAAATAAAAAAAGGAAACTCCAGATGTGTAATGTTTTAGTAACTTCTATAAAATGGTGGCTTTGATTATGAAAAGGTGCCTCTATTAAACTTTCCTCAGTCTGTTAAACAAAACAATGTACACCAACAAGTTTCCCTTCCCTTCTTACTTTAACAAAACATGAAAGTGAAATTTATCACACCAAATAATCTACTATTCCCAGTTCAAGTATCTAAAGACATCTGGTATCTATTTCTTCAGCAGACTCCAGATGGTCTAGGTTGTCTTATCTGGCTCTGAATTTAAATATGTAAAGCGTTACAAAGTCTTTTTGGAAGGAGAAAAGATACCAAATGCCCAGTGTTTTATGTGATTGTGACCATAATATATGTAGGATTATTCAGGATATAAATATTAAATGAGTAAAATTAATATAATATTCTAATGAACCCACCAATTATAAAATATGTAGGCTGGATAATTAAAAACTACCAATATTCTATTTTAACTGTTTTTTAAACTATATTAGATTTTCTTAATTATTTTATTATTATCATTATTATTATTATTTAGTTGTAGATGGACACAATACCTTTATTTGATTTGATTTATTTTTATGTGGTGCCAGGGATTGAACCCAGTACCTCATGCATGCCAGGCAAGCGCTTTACCTCTCAGCCACAATCCTGGCCCCGCTAAATTAGATTTAACCTAATAAAATGTTCCCAAAACAGACTTCTCAACTCAATAACGATTGAATAAATCTTACAGAATGTCAGTGGTTTCTTTTCCCTACCTTCTCAGAATATTTATTCACTCACTTAAATGTTTTACTCCTATGCCTAAAGTCTTGCCAAATGTAAACTCACTACCCAAGAGATAAAGATGCCCATTTTGTAGATCTCAAAAATACATAAGACACCTGATGGGAAACTGTGAATCAAAAAGACATAGCCTGAATAAGGAAAAAGGACCCAAGAGAAAAGCAAAAAAATTGGAAAAAACAGTTCCAACTATCCCAAATGGGTAGAGCATATGAAATATCAGTTTAAATCAGAATGGTCACAAGTAGTCACTGTATTATGTTGACAACTTTTGACAAGTTTAAAATTACTTATGAATAAAAGAGACTTGACAACTGAATATAATTTGTGATATTGTACTGGTCTATTCAAGAGGAACAAATGCCAAAAATGGAGATTACTGGGAAACATACAAAAAAAGAATATATGAGACAGATTAAAAAAATTAAAATCTTACATTTTACAACTACAATGATTATGTAAAGAAATATTCTTTTTCTTTGGTAAAAGGCATGAAAGTGCTAGGGAGTAAAGGAGCATGATGTATTCACAAACTGTTTAGAAAAATATAAATTTTTTTTGAGAGAATTTTAATATTTATTTTTTAGTTTTCGGCAGACACAACATCTTTGTTTTGTATGTGGTGCTGAGGATCGAACCCAGGCTGCACGCATGCCAGGCAAGTGCGCTACCGCTTGAGCCATATTCCCAGCCCGAAAAATATAAATTTTAATGTTACTAGAGAGACTAATAAATCTGGACTAAAGTTATAAATGTATAGAATTTCCTGTATCATTTATGCAATTTTTGACAAGTTTGAAATTACTTAAAAATAGTAAGTAGATAAAAAACGTCAATGAAGTAGTAAGACTGCAATCCTAAAAATGGGCACAGTGGTACCTGCCTGTAATCCCAGAGACTCAGGAGGGTGAGGCAGCAGGACTGCAAATTTAAGGCCAGCCTCAGCAACTTAGCAAGACCTCATCTCAAAAAATAAAAACTGATTGGGGATGTAGATAAGTGGTAGAGCACCCTGGGTTCAATCCCCAGTACCACACATAAAAAATAAATTAAATAAATGAATATAAAATAAAAGTCATTCCAATCCTAAATGCAAGCAATTTAAAAGGTAAAAATGACACACTATTTGGGGAGCGTGGGGTGAGTACACAATAAACCATAAGTTAATACCATGCCTTCATTAAGTCTCTTACCTTGCTCATGCCCACCAAGATCAAAAGTTGTAAAAGTCATTCCAGCAATTGTCAGCTCTTCTGATGCTGAAAAATTGTCAAGAGGAAATAAATAAACTTTTCCATCCAAAGGCCCAACTACTAATACTGTAAGCCAATACTAATGCAAAAACCTAATAAAGCTTTCACCTTGTGAAGAAAAAGATACAGAAATGAAAACTTTCTTAAAGAGAGTCAAAAGTTTACTTTCTAAAGGTCAAAAGTTTACTTTTCTCCAAGATGTGTTGTTTCATAGGAGATACAGGAGATGTGTCCCATTTTAGAACCTGAGAGAAGAGACAGTGACAATGTTCCAGAAGTTTAGATCTATGATTATTTGACCTTTTGTATGTACTAAAGGTTACTTCAAAGTAAGCTGGCTTCTGGGGCCTCATTTAATAAAAGAATAAAATTAATTGGAGAGTCACCCCTCCAATCCTGACATTGACCTTCAAAGGTCAAAAGAGCACCTGGTATTTTCAAACATACTTGGATGTAGTGTTGGAACATGTTGGCCCAATCTGTCATCTTTGAGCATGTGAAGAAGAGTGGTTTTGCCTGCATTGTCCAAACCCAAGAATACAAGTTTTCCAGATTTCTTGTAGAGTCCTAAAAGAGAACATAAATTTTTAATGTAAATTCTCTCTCTATATACCAAA
Organism: Spermophilus citellus; assembly: GCF_964194105.1. Lineage (NCBI taxonomy): Eukaryota > Metazoa > Chordata > Mammalia > Rodentia > Sciuridae > Spermophilus > Spermophilus citellus. The sequence goes on from NC_138195.1 coordinate 44,215,767, forward strand.
CGCTGCTTATATTTAAATTGCTGGAGGAAATGCAGTGTGAAACCTGTAATATATTTAATATTTAAAGAAAATGGCTTTACCTAGGAACTGGAGCACACTGCTGAAGCCATTGTAGATCCACTCAAAGATGAAAGACATTATTAACGCTTACTACCTGTATAAAATATGAAAGTAGCAAACATTAACCTTTTAAATACCAGTATAGTTCTGGAGAAGTTAACTCTTATTCCCTGGCTCAGATGCATGTTCAGAGTCTCATGTTTTCTGGCCTAAGAAAGAAGATTAAATAATCTCCTTTACCCTTAAGACAAGGATTTTGAACACTGAAGGGAAGCTTCTAGGATCCTTGCATCTGCACGAATTCATTGTTTCCTAATAGCTATCAACCTATGATACTCAGAATTATTAGTTAGTGACATATGTTCCTCTTTTATTGTGTGACTCACTCCTCCAGGCAGCTGCAGCTCATTCACATTCCTTAGATACCACCAAGGTCTACCACTTAACACCTGTAGGAAATCAGTCTCATTAATAACCTGGATCAAATGGACACATAGATATGTGGAAAATAAGAAGAAAAGTATATTACCCTGTCTGTGCACAGCTCTAAAAAACAAAGCCAAAATTGTACTGGCTAACTTAATTTACCCTGGTCCATTTACAACCTCTTTATCCCTACTGGGGATCGAAACCAGGGCCTTAAGCAAGCTAGGCCCTGTGCTCTAACACCAAGCTATATCTCCAGGCCTTTCTTAAATTTTAAGACAAGGGTCTCACTAAGTTGCTCAGGCCTGCTTAAGCCTACTGTGGATTACAGGTATACACCACTGAACCTAGCTAAATATTATCTCTTCTTTAATAAAATTTGTTTAACCCCTTTTGCAAATGTTTCAACTTATAAAAAGAAAAGACATACTATTTTATAGAAACAAAAAGGAATAGCATAATACTTTCAAATATAAATAATCAAGTTCAAACCCATTTTATAAATTCTTATTTTCTTTAAGTAAGAAAATTCACTCATAAGCAAGGTGAAGTGGCACACCCCTGTAATCCTAGTACTGGAGAGACTGAGGCAAGAGAATCGAAAATTCAAGGCCAGCTGCAGCAATTTAGCAAAACCCTGTCTCTCTCAAAATAAAAAGGATTGGAGGCCGGGTGCAATGGTGCATACCTGTAATCCCAGCAGATGTGGCTCAGTGGTAACGTACCCCTAGATTCAATCCCCAGTGCCAGAAACAAACAAACAAGCAACAACAACAACAAAAAAACCCAACAACTCATTCAGAATACAGTAGTAGCTTTCTAAGCAAGTACATATATTATTAGCACTAATTAATATAATGATCGAGTATATATTTTAATTAAACAAGTACATATATTAACTAAACAAGTACATATATTAATTAGTAATTAATTAACTTAGTTTCCCACAGGCCTAGACAAAACAATGACCCAAAGCTACTAACAGGTCTAAACACACTGGTAACAGGATCTCTGAGTGAAGTTAACACAAAAGGATCTAGAGACACTGGTGAGTCTAAGGTGTGTGAGAGTTAGCATTTTCTGGTTACACTAAATATTTGCCTCAATATCTCAGATTTAGGGCAGGAAAAAAAAAAAGACCCTCATCCATCAACAAAAATATCTGTACACAAGACTTTACATGTGATCAACTATAATCAAACAAAAAACTTTCATGAATAGTAATGGGTAAAAAGGTTACACACAAAATATTCTTTTCTGTTGCCCAAGCTGGCTTTGAACTCCTGGACTCAAGCCATCCTCGTACCTCAGCCTCTCTAGCAGCTGGGACGGCAGGTGCACTCCACACATAGGCTGCACCTATATGCTTCAAAGAATGCTAGACGGAGAGGAAGCTGAAAAATGCAGACGGTATGTTTTTTCTCTTTCATTCAATTACTGGATTTCTGTCAGGGTTGGGTATTGACCTATAAACTTTAGAGCTTCCTTAACACTTCACAGCTCTTACCACAGAGGGACAAATAAAGCATGGAAATTTGGGTGGAGGTACAGATTGAGGAAAAAGGTTTTATGAAAATAAATTAAATGCAAGCTTTTTTCCTCCCTTTTCTGTAACATTCAATTTTATTTTGGTAGAAAGACCATATTTGGCATGTTAAATAACACTTTTGTTTAGAAACTTAGTCTACACTTTAAGTCCAATAACTTAAATGCACTTACAGGCTGGGCATGATGGCACACTTGTAATCCCAGTGACTCGGGAGGCTGAGGCAGGAGGATTGCAATTTTGAGAGCAGCCTCATGAACTTAGGGAGGCCTGAGCAACTTAGTGAGACCCTGTCTCAAAAAATAAAAAGGGCTGGGGAGTAGCTCAGTGGTTAAGTGCCCCTGGGTTCAATCCCCAGTACCAAAAATAAAACAACGCATATACAAAACTCCCATGCTAAGTTTCTTTTACTACAGGCAAGCAAAAGGACAATGTGCCTTTCTGTATAGTCTCCTCAAAGCAGATACCCTTCCCTATTTTTCCTCAATCTATTGCTTGGAGAAGCACAATTCACATTTATTTATTATTTATTTCGCTGGGATTACAGTAGCATGCCATCACGCCTGGCACAACTCACCTTTAGAGAGTGCCCTTCAATAAGGTACTCCCTGACCATCACTCCTTTACAACACATCTCTATTAATTTGTACTACAGTGGTTTGCAGTCAATACTTTATAGATTCTCCCTCACTGCTCCCCCCTCCAAATACTGGGGATTGAACTCAAGAGCTTTGTGCACACTAAGCAAGTACTCTCCAACTGAGCTACATCCCAAACCCCTAGATTATTTTACCACATCATTTTCAAAGTACTCCCAACCATGCTGAGTAGTTATAGCTCATTGGTAGAGCGCTTGCCTAGCATGTGTGAAGCACTGGGTTCAATCCTCAACACCATGTAAAAATAAATAAAGGTATTGTGTCCATCTATTAAAAAAAAAAAAAAAAGTAGTAGTACCCCCAACCAGGTGAATTCTGCAAAGGTGATGAGGGGAAAACCTCACACTTCAAGGAATTTTTCACAGTACTTGAACTACTCTGATTTTCCAATTTATTTTCCTTTGACATCACTGCTTTATGGGCGCAGTATGGTATGCCTGTAATCCCTGCTACCCACAAGTCTGAAACAGGAGGATGGCAAGTTTGAAGTCAGCCTAGGCTTAGTGAGACCCTGTCTTAAAATAAAAAATAAAAAGGGCCAAGGATGTAGTTCAGTGGTACTGTGCTAGCCTGGCATGTGCAAGGCCCTGGGGTCTACTTCCAGCACTGCAAACACTAAACAAAATTATCTATGGAGAGTGAAGAAACTTCAGGTGATGTTTAAAACAAACAAACAAACAACAACAACCAAAAAAAAAACCCCTCCAATTTTTTACTGGACCCAAAGAGTTGGGTTCCACTGCTACCCAAAGTTAAGCAAATGGCCTTGATGTCTCCTCCATCCTTGAATTCTCAGAATTTATACCAACTCAAGTCATTTTAGAGATTAGAGAGACACCTCATTTCATCCCTACACCAACTCACAAGCAGAGCTTATTAGCCTCATTTAACAAGATGAAGATGCTGACACTCCTAAATTAGCTGCCTTGTTCAAGACTACTTAGCTGAAAATCTCACAGTTCCAGGACCTCACACACATTAGGAAAGCACTCTACCACTGAGCTACATTCCCAGCCCTTTTTATTTTTTATTTTGATACAGAGTCTCCCTAAGTTGCCAAAGCTGGCCTTGAACTTGCAATCCTCCTGTCAGTCTCCTGCATAGCTGGGATTACAGGCATGGCCACCATGTTTGGTTTTATTATTTCTGAGATAGGATCCTGCTAACTTCCCCAGGCTAGGCTTGAACTTCTGATTCTCTTGCCTCAGCCTCTGGAGTAGCTGGAATTAGAGCCACTCAGCTTAAACCCTCCTTTTATAACACCAAAGCCAAAGCCCTTTCTGTTAATATTACATAAAATTCAGATCCAAATCACAAAATTTATTTAAAAACTTCCTTAACCCACCTACTACATAGATCATAATCTTTTAAGTCTTCTTTATAATTCATCACACCTTTTGTATGGTACTTTAATAATTAGTATTTATTTCCTTTACTATCACATTATGGCAAGTAAGAGTATTCTAAAATTTAAGGGTTCTAAACACATCAAAAACACTGCTGCTCCTAAAACAAAGACTTGCAAAGTTAAGTTTTGATTCAAACAAGTACCGAAAGGAGAAACACCAAACAGATTATAACTCATTTTTTAAAATTCTGCATCATTTCCTATACACACTCAGAACAACTTTAAGAGACTATTCCAAACAGATCTGGGGTTTTAGATAGGAAACCACTTGGCTGAAGGAGTAAATGTCAGCCCATGGCAAATCTCCCTAAACCTTCTGTCTACACCTAACCAAAAGGACTCAGGGTAAAGACAAAGAAGAGGACCAAGAGAGAATATTTATAGAGGCAATTTGGTGCGACCCTTACGATTCTGACCCCCTCAGCTAGAATCATAACGAAAATAGAAATCTGTGCACCAAAGAAAGAGGGAGGCGGAAGGAGAAAACACGGGGTTTGACACACGACATCAGATGACAACAGAGAGCTGACGTGGGGAGGAGCCCTGAACTAGGAGCCTGTAGACCTGGTTCAAGCGCTCAGTTGCCAGCTGCGGGGACTTGCCAGGCCTCAGTCCCCGAGTCCGTACAAAATAAGGATGATCAAAAGCTCCCAACCGCCTCACCGAGGACTGAGGCACCTCCAAGATAGGAGACACGGAGCCGTTTCCTAAACTGGGGAGCACAGCACACACTAGGAAACTGTTATCCAGCCCGGCAGCTGCAAGACCCCGAGAAGAATGCAAGTGAACTCAAGAGCCCGGAGGTCGGCAAGGGACAGAGCAGACCCGGCCGAGTCGGCCCGTCCCCGCCCAGAAGCAGCCCGGTGGCCCCAAAGAACCGCCTGCGTGTCACTTCCCCCCCCCCCCCGCCGCCGAGGCCGGCCTCCGCCCCGACCCCCTCCGCGGCCCACCCCAGCTCTCTGGGCCCCGACTGCCTTCTCCGTTACCACCCCCTGACTTACGGCCCGAGGGGCTCCTCCGAAGGCGGCAGGCGGCTGGGACCCTCCCTCAGAACACACAGACCAGCAGCACCAGGGACCGCCAGCTACTCACCGGATACACGTCATACCCCTCCCCCGGAGTTTCCGGGAGCGTCCTTGCCCCGCCCCTAGCGTCACGCTCTCTTCCCAGGTACCGCCCTACCAGCGACTCTCGCAGCTGAGGGGCGGGCCTAAGGCGTGACGTCGCGGTCGAGGGCGGGCCCCACCTAGGCTCCACCTACTCTCGTGCAGCCAGCAGGCCGCGCGAGACGTGGCAGCACCTGGTTTCGCAGGCTGTGGCGGGATCCTCGAGTCCAGCGGCGGTCTTGCTCGTTCTGCTCCCCGGTTTCCTTTCCTTCGGTGCTCCTAGATGCACCGATAAGATCAAAAAGGGCAGCCGACGGGTGGGTAGACAGGTTGACCTTAGGGCCGGCGACCTCAGGTGGATGCCGTGAGTCTTTGGCTTTTGTTTTATCCAGCCCCTAAACTGATCTCCGAGGAAGGAAGTGATCCACACACGGTTAGCGGTATTCCAATAGGGAGCCTTTATTACCGGGGCTCGCTCCACGACGAAGGAGAGTGGCCCCTACCGGAGTTAGGGTCGGGTTTAAAAAGGGAAAAAACCGCAAAGCTCAGTATGGGTGGCATCTCTCTTTTGTCCTATCAGCTCTCGCCAAGCAAGCAATCTACTCACAGAAGCAGAATTTGCGGTTAGTCAGGAATTTTTGCAGGTGTGCTAAGGGTCCTAGTTTCCCCTTTTTAAGGGTCCTAATTCCTCCTTAGGTGGAAATTCCCTTCTGGTGGTTATTCTAGGAATTAATGCCATCTTTCTCTCTTTGGTGCTGGGGATCGAATCCAGGGCCTTTTGCATGCAAGCCAAGCACTCTACCAACTGAGCTATATTGCCAGCCCCATCTTGTCTCTTTATACAAACTGGAGTTAGGTTTGCTGTCACACTTCAAGTTACATTTTCCCTGTTCAGTGAAAGAGCTAGTATCTGTTCAGCACTTGCGCTCCCAGCAGTCCGTTGGGTACTTGGAGGCTTCATCTCATTTTACCCTCCTTAGGGTTTTCTGAGGCAGATACCATTATTAGCCCCATTGTACAAATGAGAACCGAAATTCAGATTAGCCAAGTAACCAAACTTAAATTCGAATGATAAAAAATAGCAAAGGAACATGCCCCACTATACTGTGCTTCACATACATTTTCTCATTTGATTCTGATGACAACCCTGTGAGGTTGGTATTAGTACCCCATTTTGCAGATAAACCAGTAGAATAGAAAGATGATACTCTGGGATAGGAAGATTTCGGTATCATAAAGATGTTAATTCTTAAGTAAAATTATAAATTTTATATATATTATGCGCAGTCTGGCTGGGCACAATTCACGAGCTACTTGTCAAGCAGAAACGAACTTTATTTTTAGAACACACACACCACACCACAGGAGCTCTTCAGGAATTCCCTCAGAGCCCAACTGCCACCACCAGCTTCCCACAAGCCTCTCAACCTCCCCCACTCCTCCTGTTCTTGAGGCCGTTGGCTGGGTTGTGTGGGCGGAGCCAAAAAAAAGTCCCCCAATGAGCAGCTCCATGGTCGGAAAGGCCTGGGAAACAGCCCAATGAGCATCACCCAGAGGAGCCAATCAGTTGGCAGCTAGAAGTTTGCTGTGGCCACTGTGAGCCAATCATCAGCTGGCAGCTAGAAGTTTGCTGGCAGCTGGAAGTTTGCTGGGGCCCCTTCGGCTGTGGCTCTCAATAATATTATAAGTTTAACATAATCCCAGTAAAAGTACTAGTAGGATTAATAGGTCTTGTGTGTGTGTGTGTGTGTGTGTGTGTCTACCCTGTTTCTAAAGTTCATATGGGAAAATAAATAAGGCTCTGGAAAACAGCTAGGAAGAAGCAGCTACCACTATCAGATATTACAGCATTATAGATCTAAGTGTGGTGGTACACTCCTTTAATCCCAGCAACTCTGAAGGCTAAGACAGAAGAATTAGTATTTCAAGACCAGCCTCAGCAACTTTGCGAGACCCTCTTTAAAAATAAAAAATAAAAGGGGGTGTAGCTCAGTGGTAGAGGGCCTGTGGATTCAATCCTTAGTACCAAAACAAACAACAACAACAGAAAAAAACATAGCCAGGCTTGGTGGTTCATGCTTGTAATCCCAGCAACTCAGAAGGCCAAGTCAGGAGATTCACAAATTCCAGGCCAGCCTCAGCAATTTAGAGAAGCCCTAAGCTGGGGATATGACTCAGTGGTTAAGCACCCCTGGGCTCCATCCTCAGTACCAAGAAGACGAAGAAGAAGAAAAATATGTGAGATAGATATATATATATATATATATATATATATATACATACACATACACATACACACACATACACATACATATACATATATATATCCTCCATAATTATTTAAAACAGGTACAAGCCAGTTGAAGTGGCACATGCCTGCAATTCAGCCACTTGGAGAACTGAGACAGGAGGATCACAAGTTCTAGGCCAGCCTGGGCAACTTAGTGAGATCCTGTCTCAAAAATAAAAAAAGGGGCTGGGGAAGTAGTTCAGTGGTAGAATGCTTGCCTAGCATCAGCAAGGCCGGGGGGTCAGTCCCCAGTACAACAAAACAAAGGAACTGATGCCAAAGCAATGAGATAGAACAAAGTACAGAAATAGATCCAAATGTACTTGGAGAAATAAAGTGGCCGATGGCACTCCAGCAACCACATCTCCAACCCTAGTGCACCACTTCTCCCCTCCCTTCATCCTGTGGGTCTTGGGTATTGAGTTTAAATCTTGCCCAGACAACAAAAAGGTCCAGGCCATGTTTTGTCCAAACCAGAGGACTGTGCCCATGGGGCTTACAATTGCAACGTGCGTGCACAACCTGGATGCATAGGTATATTGCCCTGGATTAAATCCCCAGTATGCAAAAAAAGAACAAAAATAAAAAACTTAAGTAGTCAAAAATCCAAGTTGCATCCATAAATGACATAATACACCAAGTAAGTTCCAGGTGATTTACATATGTTTGGGTAATAGAGTATATACTTAGTATGCCCAAGGCACTAGATTAAATCATCATCACCAGAAAAGGTTTGTATATTTTAAATGACACTATAAAAGTACTTGCAAAATAGAAGAAAGCATGTATTCCTCATTATCTTGAAATGAGGATGACCTTTCCAACTGTGATTGAAAATTCTGAAGCAATTAAAGGAAAGATTGACAAATTCAGCTGCATAAAAATAAAAGGCTGAAAATGACCAAAAATAATAAGGGCACTCTAAGGGCAAATAAGTTGAGAAAAATATTTACAAGTGAAAAATATGCATGAAAAAGACTAACAATGTAAGCTCCAACTAATGGTCTCACCAAAATATGACCTGATTACTGGGGGGATTGGGGAGACAGAAAGTACATGTACATGGAGAGAAGGGATGCATATCATTGAGTTTCATTTTCATATTCGAAAGTTGTTAGAAAATAGGTATTTTCCAAATCTGAAAAAGCCAATTAGTAACTAAATAAACATGCTATGCAAAGATATATAGGTAAGTTTTAAAAAATTCATTAAGAGAGTTAATGCGATTGTCTCCAGGGAACATAAAATTAGGCAGGAGTGTTGGGGTGGGCATGGATATTTTTATATCAAGATTTGGAGTACCATTTGCCTCTTTATGTGTTTGTGTAACTTAACTAAATTAAAATAATAAGTAACAAAAAACAAAGACTAATAATGGAAAATAGGTAAAGAATAGGAAAGGAAATACAAATGGCTCTTACACTTAGTAAAATAATAACATACTGTAAGCTGAGCACAAAGTGGTGCATGCCTGTAATCCCAGCCACCTGGGAGACTGAGGCTGGAGGATCACAAGCTAAAGGCCAGCCTCAGCAATTTAGAGAGACCCTGTGTTTCAAAAAATGAAAAGGGTTTGGGGACTAGCTCAGTGGTAGAGCCCCCTAGGTTCTATTCCCAGTACTGCCAAAAACAACAACAACAACAACAAACTATAGAATATAGATAGACACTTTATATAGAGGACATATAGGTATATAGGTAAAAGAGCTATTATAGAATATATGTTGTTAGAGTCTGTAAACAAGTCTGGATGGCGTCCGGCAAAATGCCAGAGGGAGTGGTTTGTGAAGTAAGGCTAGCGAGCCATTAAGTGTGGAGATTCCTTATTGGTTGACTGCTGTATCTAGTTTATGTTAATTAAGATAAGCTGTGTGGAATGTATATATACCCCTCCTGTCCTACAATAAACGGCTCCCACTCCTGCTGTATCAATGTACACAAGTTGTTCGTCACCCCCCGGTTATTTTGCTGCAGCCGTACTCCGGCAATATGTCTTGAAAAAATGTGTATCTCTATATCTGTTTATATATGGATATAGATATAGTTGTTCCCTCAGGGTCCATGGAGGATTGGTTCCAGGACACCTCTCAGATACCAAAATCCAGAGATGCTTAATCCTTTATATAAAAGGGCATAGCATTTGTTTATAACTTCTGTATGCCTGTTTTGAAAAAAAAAAGGGGGGAAGGATCAAATCCAGACCCTTGTGCATGATGGGCAAGTGCTCTAGCACTGAACCGAACTCTTCGCTACCTCCTGTATGCTTGAAATCACCTCTACAAATACAAAATAAACGCTGTGCATACAATTATTTTGCTTTGCTTTCATGGTGCTGGAGATTGAACCAAAGGCCTCCCGCATGTCAGGCATGTGCTCTACCACTAAACTTGTGTCTCCAGCCCTGTGTATATAATTGTTATAGTGCATTGTTTAGGGAATGATGAGGAAAAAAAATCTCTGAATGCCCCATAAAGATGCAATTTCCCCCCAATTGTTTTCCATCCACTGCTGTTGAATTCTTCTGACAGCTGATTGCATAGGGAAGACACTAAGTAAGGTTTGTTTACAGATTCCTCTGGTACCATCTTTGAGTTGATAAGGGTTATTTGCTTATATTGGTATGATGGAAAGCACATTTCTCAAAGGAATTTTAGGGCTTGCTGCAAGTGGGAGCTGTTAAAGGGCAGTTCAGATGGTCATTTCTGTAACTCCTATTTCTCAAGTGCCTTCAGCTCTGATTGGTATGCCAAAATGACCTATCTTGGGGTGGCATGTTCTGGTTTCTTTCATTACTGTTTATAGGGATGTATAGTTAATGCCATTTTTTGGAAAAAATAGTTCTAGAGACAAGCTGGGTTTGAATCCCAGCTCTTCCACTTACTAGCATAACAAGGACTTAGAAGCTGCTTTTGCTAACAACACTGACTCTTTACTTGGGCCCGCAGATGGGGGTAACTAAACTGCAGATGGTGGTAACCCAGTGGGGTAACTAAAAACAGGATAAAGCTTGGCATTTCTGCCTTCATTTTGTATCTCTCTTCTTTATTACCTTAAACTTTGGGTCAGATTCTTGCTTAGTTTTGCACACAGACATGTTAATCATTTAAGAAGTGTTAATCTAAAGCTGGCAATCCTACCCCAAGGTAGAGTAACTAAAGCATTTGCTGGATTTTCAGGGACATCATAGTCAACTAATTGTCAACTGTCAGCTTTTACAAAATCCTGTTCCAGACCACCAAGTGGTGCCTAAATGACCACCTGTCATTGCCCCACACCTGAAGGACTAACACCATCTTGCTTTTCTAACTGATAATGTTCTCTGAGTCATTCTCTCCTGCAGTCATTAGGATTCCAGGAACAACAGGCCTTATCAATAAATTTTTTGTGATGAGTCCAAACTACCCCGGGGCAACAGCAACTTTCTTATAGCTACTGACAAAGCTCTGTGTGGCCAATCCTGAGATAATAATCAACCAGACCAGTTTGACCAAGCCTGCTTGACTGTGCATGCTTGTGGCTCCCCTTCCCTATATAATCTGGAAGTTCATGTCAGTATCCCTAAAGAAAGGGCTGAAGACACCTGATCCCCATGTCTTTTCTACAGCTATATTGAATAAATTCCTTTCCTGCCTTTCACCATTATTTCTTCCATTTAATTTCTGGGGTGAGTGGCTGGACCTGAGTTTTGGGACTCCTGGAAGTCAGGCCTCATCTAGCTAGGTAGGACACTGGCAAATTTGTGGTAATTTATTGAACTTTATAATACATAGAAAGGATAATAAGACATTGACTTTTTGATAGTGTCCCCAATGACTGGCTCTATTGTATAGTAGCAGTGAAGTTTAATTTTAATCAAGTGAATGTTTTGTTTTTCTTTTTTTCTTTTTTTTTTTTTTTTGGAACTGGGGATTGAACCCAGTGGTGCTTTACCACTGAGCTGGGCTACATCCTCAGTCCTTTACACACACACACACACACACACACACACACACACACGGACTGGGGATTTTTTTTTTTTTTGGCAGTGCTGGGGATTGAACCTAAGGCCTTGTGCATGAGAAGCAAGCACTCTACCAACTGAGCTATATACCCAGCCCCCAGTCCTTTATATTTTATTGGTACTAAGGATTGAACCTAGGGGCACTACATCCCCAACCCTAGTCTCAAACTTGCCATCCTCCTTCCTTAGCCTTCTAGGTGGATGGGACTTGCCAGTGTGCACCAGTGCACCCAGCATGGATTTTTTTTTTTTTTTTTTTTTTTTTTTTTGCATCAGGGATTGAACCCAGGGGCACTGAACCACTGAGCCATATTATTTTTATTATTTAATTTTGAGACAGAAACTCACTAAATTGCTTAGAGCCTCTCTAAATTGCTGAGGCAGCCTTTGAGCTTCTGATCCTCCTGCCTCAACCTCCTATTTTATTATTTTTTTTAAAGAGAGAGTGAGAGAGGAGAGAGAGAGAGAGAGCGAATTTTTTTTTAATATTTATTTTTAGTTCTCGGCGGACACAACATCTTTGTTGGTATGTGGTGCTGAGGATCGAACCCGGGCCGCACGCATGCCAGGCAAGCACGCTACCTCTTGAGCCACATCCCCAGCCCATCAACCTCCTAAATTGCAGGGATTACAGGCATGCACCAACAAACCTGGCACTGAATGGTTTTTATGGAGATTAAGATTACATAATTTGGGCTGGGGTTGTGGCTCAGTGGCAGAGCACTTGCCTAGCACCTATGAGGCACTGGGTTTGATACTCAGCACCACATAAAAATAAATAAATTAATAAAGTTATATAAAAAATTACATAATTTTAGGGGCTGGGGATATAGCTCAGTTGGTAGAATACTTGCCTCGAATGCACAAAGCCCTGGGTTCAATCCCCAGAACCACACACACACACACAAAAAAAGATTACATAATTTTAGTTTCTAGCACACATTCAATAAATATCAAGTGTTACCATCAATATCTTTTTCAGCCTGGGATTCCTTCCTTCTTGTATATATTTTCGTGGGCTCTTCTGTCTGGAGGGCTCTTCGACTTCTTTATGTTATTGTTCAAGACCCAGGTCAAGCAGAACCTCTATAAACAGCCTTTTCTAGGTGGTTCTTCCCCACATTTGTAGGTCTGATTCCTTTCTCCCATTACAACACCTCTAAAGTTCATGTGTAATAATTTTTTTGTAATAGCTTTATTGAGATATTATTCATATACTATAAAACTCACCCATTTAAAATATATAATCCAGTGATTTTTAGTATATTCACAAGATTGTGCAACTGCAACTACAATTGGTTAAGAATATTTTCACCATCCTCTCAAAACACCCATTAGAACCTGGTATAATGTAATCCCAGATACTCAAGAGGCTGAGGCAAGAGGATCACAAGTTTGAGGCCAGCTTCTGCAACTTAGTGAGACCCTGACTTGTCTAGAAATTAAAAAAAAATAAAAGGGGCTGGGGATGTAGCTCAATGGTTGAGTGCCCCTGGGTTCAACTCCTGGTACTAGAAGAAAGAAAAAAAAAATTAACAGTCACTCCAAATCTATAGAGACAAAAAGTAGAGAGTAAAAAAAAAAAAAAATTAGCAGACACTCCAAATCTATAGAGACAAAAAGTAGCGAGTAGTGGTTGCCAGAGGCTTAGTCAGGAGGCCAAGTCAGAGCTTTCCAGAAGGCAGTTCAGCACATATCATAATCTTTGTAAAGGTACATACTCATCCACCTGCAGTCCACCCCTAGGGATTTATCCTCAGGGAAAAGGGTTAGATATATATTCTGATTTTTTTTTAAAAAAGTTGTTCATTTATTTCAGCATTATTTAAAGTCAGAGAAAACTAGAAATAAACCAAAAGGCAAATCATAGGAGATTGGTTAAATAAACTGTTACATATATTCATTATATGACTGAGTCATTTTATTTAGTATTAAGTATTTTTATAAAAGAATAAAAGTTCCCATGTTAAGTTAAAATAACAGGTTACAGGTCTGGGGTTGTGGCTCAGAGGTAAGGTGCTCACCTAGCATGTGTGAGGCACTGGGTTTGGACCTCAGCACCACATAAAAATAAATAAATAAATAAAGGTATTGTGTCCAACTATAACTTTAAAAAAAAAAAGGATACAAAGCTGCAACTGAGTTTCTCACTTTTGTTTCATAACTTTGCATACCCAAGCGCACACGTGTACGGACACCTGTCGATTCTCGTTATTTGCAGTCGTTGTGTTCAATCTAGTCACCCCAAATGCTGGATCTGCTTCCTTTCGCTGTTGCTTTGGAAAGGAAATCTGCTCAAAAATCTGCAGCTCTCTCTGGTTCTGCGCTTCCCCACTCGTATCTTCTCAGGAGATCTCTTCATGGATGCTTCTTGAAGAGACTGGCAGGTATCCTGCAGCTGAGGACAAGACCTGAGCACTAGACTTGACTCTGAGGTGCCCTCCAAAACCTGAGGGCTCTGTCCACTTCCAATACCTTCCAACCACTGCCTTTAGCATTTTGTCACTGCAGACACTCCTGAGGAAGGTAGGAGGCAAAGCCAAGTGACCATAGCACATCATCTTATGGAGGTTACACCTCAGGCCCCACCTTGCTAGGACACATCCTGTGGGAGGAGCTATGAACATATCCTGACACAGCAAAGGGTCACACCAGTCTTTATGTTCTGCAATTCAAAATTCATGCAAATGTGGCTGGCGTGATGGCTCAGGTCTGTAATCCCAGGAACTCTGGAGGCTGAAGCCGGAGGATCACAAGTCTGAGGCTAGCCTCACCAACTTAGTGTGAGACTCTGTCTCAAAATCAAAAATACATGTATGAAGATATGAAGGATGTGACTGTACTTCATGTACAATGTACAGATACAAAAAATTGTTCTCTGTATGTGTAATATGAATTGTAATGCATTCTATTGTCTCATATATATAACAAATTAAAATTAAATGTAAAAAATGATATAAAAAAAGATCTAATGGAAAACAAAAGGGATAGGAAGCGTCTAAAACCGCTTGTGATGGTGATGTGGATATACCAATATGGTTTAAGTTTATGTCTTCCCCAAGGTAATGACCCTCTGCAGATGTTGTGGGAACCAACTGCCTACAGTGTTTGAAACACAAATCATTAACTTGTTACCAGTTTACATTGGAAGTCAGAATACAAAACAGTTTAAATATTTTAACTCAGGTGCAGTCTCGAGCTTTTTCTATGTTCATTTGAACTACTGATAAGTCAGTACAAAATTCACAAACTTCTTATGCCTTGGAGGGTTGCTTTGTTCTCTTAAGAATACACCACTATGTCTGAATATGTTCTCCAGATATTTCTACAATTCCACAATTTTTTTAAAAGAGAGAGTGAGAGAGGAGAGAGAGAGAGAGAATTTTTAATATTTATTTATTTTTTTAGTTCTCGGCGGACACAACATCTTTATTGGTATGTGGTGCTGAGGATCGAACCCGGGCCACACGCATGCCAGGCGAGCGCGCTACCGCTTGAGCCACATCCCCAGCCCGACAATTCCACAATTTGATAGACATATTCACAGTGAGAAAAAATATAAATTCAATCTAAAAAACAAGGAATGAGGAATCTTATTGATAGAACCTGATATGATTTCATTGTTCAACTAATTACTCTTTTATTATAAACAATGTGCTAAACATTTTTTTAAATATTTATTATTTTTTAGTTGAGTTAGACACATTATCTTTATTTCATTATTATGTGGTGCTGAGGATCAAACCCAGGGCCTCACATGTGCTAGGCGAGCGCTCTACCGCTGAGCCACAATCCCAGCCCCTGTGCTAAACATTTCTAATGCTCTGCTAAGGTTGAAGCGATTCAGCTCATTCAGGCCTAAAAAAATAAATAAATAAATAAATAATAAAAAATACAGAGGGCTGGGATATGGCTTAGGGGTAAAGTGCCCCTGGGTCCAATCCTCCAAATTAGGAAAAAAAAAAAATCATGCAAATGTGGTGCTGGGGATTAAACCCAGGGCCTTGTGCATTCGTGGCAGGCACTCTACCAGCCATGGAACATGGGTCAAGTCTTAATTATCGGTCTCCCAACCTTGTCCACTTGTCCCCTTCAGATCCTGTTCCCTGGACTATATCAAAATCAGACATGACATCTTTCTTGTTAAAATATATGATCAAGGAGCCGACTACCTCAGTATACACAATGAGGAAACTCAAGCCCAGAGAGGTGAGAGGATCTGCTCAATGTCACAAGGGGCCGAGCCTGAACAGAACTCTTCCAACTCTTCCAACTCCAATAGTCTAGTGGCACAGCCATGAGACAGCAGCCACAAACAGCAATTTGCCCGGAAATGGCACATCTTCCCCTTTAAAATTCATGAAAACTGGCATTCAGAGCCATAATACATGTGTGTCATATAGCCTTTGCAGAACCTTGTAATTATTCCCTTCCTGGGCTTTGTCTGTGTCTGCTCTGTGGCTTTAGTATCCCTTGGCACAAGCTGTGTCCCACATGGAAAGCCACACGTCACTCCATGTTGACACCCATGTAGAACTGCTAAATGCTACCAGCTCTGCCATCCTAAGGAGCACAATGAAGTCCTGTTTGAAAAGCCATTCCAGAGCAATCAAAAGGCACTCACTGAACTCCTACCATGGAAGGTACTGTGCAGGACAACAGGGGTCAACAGGTCACAATGACATGGCCTCAGCATGTGAAGAGCTGAGTCGACTAGGTGGAGCCGAGAGGAGAGACAAGAGGTACCAGGACAGTAGGATGGCCTTGGGGGACAGTAGGATGGCCTTGAGGACATGGGTGCAGCAGCAAGGAGCCACATGTCACAATGGAATGTGCATGCTATGAAAAAGAATGACAAAGCTGCTTTAGGACAGAGGCATGACAGGCTGGGGATGGGGAGGCCTTCCCGGTCACCTAGGCCAAGCCTCACAGGGTAGGTGTGGAAATGGTGGGGTTTTTTTCCAGTACCCGGAATTGGACTTTTCCCCAGCTCTTTACCACTGAGCTTCGTCCCCAGCCCTTTTCAGTTTTTGAGACAGGGCTTGCTAAATTGCTCTGATTGACCTCGAGTTTGCAAACCTCTTGCCTCAGCCTCCTGAGTAGCTGAGATTACAGGTGCGCATCACTGCCAGGCAAGGTGTGAAAACTATGACGAAGATGACCCAGCTAGTAAGCCTCTTTAGATGACCTCCCGAAACTAAACCAGTGCCACGGGGCTTGCCAAGTAAACAGAGAGAGGCCGACTGATGTGTCACGAAGGCAGGGCTGTAGGGCTGGGTTGTTATCACTCTCATTTGCATTCCCAGATGGTAGGCCAGGGCCAGGCCCAAACTAGGTGCTTAGAGACCTCAGCAGGCCACTTGGGCTTCTGCCCCCCATCCAAGGCCATAGAACATTGGCACCATGTAGCTGAGTAAAATCAGATAAAGCCTACAGCACGAAGCCTGACACCCAAGAAGTGCTCGCTAATGAGAGCTGTTCTTGCTGTTGCTGTGAGCAGGTCATTGCTGATGTATCTCATGCTGGTTAGAGGAAAACCTGACAAGAAATCTTTGGCCCATTTCTGGCATTTCTGACTAGATCAGAAACTTGAAACTCCAGGGCATGTATTAACTTTGGGGAACTGGCTGAAAAGTAGACTTTGGGGCCAGGCACAGTGATGCATGGCTGTAATTCCAGAGACTGGGGAGGTCGAGGCAGGAGGATAGCAAGTTCAAGGCCAGCTTCAGCAACATGATGGCAAGACCCTGTCTCTAAATTAGAAATTATGAAGGTTGAAGTTGAAGTTCAGTGGTAAGGCACTTCTGGGTTCACCCCTCCAGGACCAAAAAATAAAATAGGTTTCAGAACCTGGCCCCTCCCAGTTTTAATCAGACCTAATTGTTTTAAACAAATCTCTTAAAGTTGTTCAGGGACCACTTGGAGAGAAGCTACCATGAGCTGGGAGCCTGCTATATTGGTGCTCTCTAATTTTGATTTTCTTTAATGAATTTTAGAAACAAATATGCATGTTTTTAGAAAAACAATTCAAAGTAAAAGGAAACTCCCTGGCGCCCATCTCTTTTTCCTAATTCTACAACCCCATTCCCAAGAAATAATCATTGTTAACTATGGTCTTAGGATTTGTTCCCAGAAATTGTCTGTGTCCTCACAAGCATATGCACTGATACAGCTCTTTCTCCTAGTGCTCCCTTGGTGTAAAAAACAACAAAAACAAGATTATATGAAAGCAGAGATTGGCAAACATTGTTTTCTTCTTTTATGTGCCTCAGGGGGTGGAGGTATTGGGGATTGAACCCAGGGCCATGCACATGCTAGGCAAATGTTCTACAACTGAGCTTTGAATAGATATTTAGGGAGTAGAGATCTCTCGCTAAATTGTCCAGGCTGCCCTCGAACTTGCCATCCTCTTGTGCAGCCAAATTAAAGGCATATGTCACCATGGCTGGTGGCAAATATTTTCTGTAAAGGATCAAATAGCAAATATTCTCAGCTTTTGGGCCATATGGTTTCTATCTCAATGGCCGACCTCTCCATTGCAGCATGAAGGCAGCCACAGACAGTTAGGAAACGAATGGACGTGGCATTGATCCAGTAAAATTTTATTTACAAAACAAAAATTGTGTTTTTTGGCAGTAATGGGTTAGAGGGACTTTGGTTTTATAGGGTACTGATAGGGTGGTTTCATCATTGGAACTTGTGGGTATGTGGTTCGGATAGTAATGTAGGTTAAGACTTTTAACTCTAACTCGGGAGGGCAGCTGTAAAAAGGTTGAAACTCATTGTTATTTGGAGAGATAGGAGTCCAGACTGTGAGGGATGGGCATTTCTTTTTCTGGAATTTATCGTCTCCCAGAGTTTCCCAATTCACCTCCTTCCTTCAGGGCCCATTCTTATCAAGAAAGGATTTTCTTACTGGAAGGTCAGTGCTTGGCTAGTTTCTCTTCCCTCCTCCCGAGCTGCACTGTCTCTCAGCTTTTCTTTGAGGGCTGTTTTGTAGGATTATTATTTTCCATAACTCTTCAGATTCAACTCTGAAATATGCTTTCAACATGAAACAATCTGTACTGTATTTTTTTTTTAAACTGGGGGTTGAACCTAGGGGTGCTTAATAACAGCCACATCCCCAGCCCTTTTTTGTATTTTATTTAGAGACAGGGTCCGCGTTGCTCAAGGCCTCACTAAATTGCTGAGGCTGGCTTTGGATCCTCCTGCCTCAGCCACCCTAACTGCTGGGATTACAGGTGTGTACCAAGGTGCCCAGCTGCACTGCATTCTTGTCAATGTAAAAGTAAATTCCATTCTGCCCAGAGAATCCCTGGGGATGTGGCTCAGTGGTTAAGCGCCCCTGGGTTCAACCTCTGGTACAAAAAAAAAATTTTTTTTAATTTATTCTGATTAGTTATATGACACCAGAATGAATTACAATTCATATTACACATATAGAGCACAATTTATCATATCTCTGTACACATAGTAGAGTTACACCATTCGTGTCTTCATACATATACTTAGGACTGGTACCAAAAATTTTAAAAATAAAATAAAGTCTAAGTGAAGCTGGGCATGGTGGTGCATGCCTGTAACCTCAGCAACTTGGAGGCTGAAGCAGGATTCAAAGTTTCAAGGTCACCCACAGCAACTTTTCGAGACACTCTGCAATTAAGCAATACCCTGTCTCCAAATAAAAAATAAAAAAGGACTGGGGGTGTAGTTCAGTGATTAAATGCTCTGGGTTCAATCCCCAATACCAAATTAAAAAAAAAAAAATCCCAGCATTTTTTTTAATAGGCAGACAATAGACATAGCAAAATTTACTCTGAAAAGCCATAGCCCTTGAATAAATAATCTTCATAAGAAATTCAGTTAAGTGGAAAGAATTTAATACTACTTCAATATTAAAAGCTTATCATATGGGCTGGGGATGTGGCTCAAGCGGTAGCGCACTCGCCTGGCATGCGTGCGGCCTGGGTTCGATCCTCAGCACCACATACCAACAAAGATGTTGTGTCCGCGGAGAACTAAAAAATAAATATTAAAAATTCTCCCTCTCTCTTTAAAAAAAAAAAAAAAAAAGCTGCCCCAGGCCCTTCCTGCTCAGATTACTCCTCCACCCACCTATCTCCCACCTTTTTTTTTCTTTTTTTTTTTTGAGAGAGAGGGGAGAGAGAATTTTTAATATTTATTTTTTAGTTCTCGGCGGACACAACATCTTTGTTGGTATGTGGTGCTGAGGATCGAACCCGGTCGAACACACGCCAGGCGAGCGCGCTACCGCTTGAGCCACATCCCCAGCCCCTATCTCCCACCTTAAAAAAAAAAAAAAAAAAAAAAAAAAAAAAAAAAAAAAAAAAAAGCTTATCATATAACTAATCAAGAGAATGTGATATTGGCAAAGGGACAGACATAGATCGGTGGAAGAAAAGACTCAGAAACAGGTCCATGCAAATATGTTCAACTTCTATTTGATAAAAGTGCCAACCAATTCAACAAAAACCACCTTTGAACACATGGTGCTGGAGCAACTGGACTTCTGTAGGAATAGACTCAAAATGGACTGTAGACTCAAATGTAAAACTTCAGAAACAAACATAGGAGCTAGGCAAAAAATTCTTAGACTTGATGCCCAAATTGCAATCTGTAAAAGGAAAATTTGTTAAGTTGGGCTTTATCAAAATCAAAAGATTGGGCTGGCGTTGCAGTTACTCAGTGGTAGAGTGCTTGCCTAGCATGCACGAGGCACTGGGTTGGATCCTCAGCACCACTAAATATAAAATATTGTGTCCACCTAAAACTTAAGAATATTTTTAAAAAAAGATTTTGGCTTGTGAAAACTTGTGTGACGAGAATGAATAAACAAGATATAGACTAGGAGAAAATATTTGCAAACCACACATCAAAACTGTAAGAATATACAATCTAACTAAAAAATGGATAGAAGACAGGAACAGACTTTTCACTGAAGATATACAGATAGCCTAAAATAAGCACATGAAAGATCGTCAACATCATTAGTCAGAGAAATGCAAATTAAAACCAGTGACACATCATTATACACCCAATAGAATGGCTAAGATAAACAGTGACAAATCAAATGTTGGCAAGGATGTACAGAAACCAAATTATTCATACAGTGCTACTGGAAATGTAAAATGGTATAGCTACCCTGAAAAACAATTTCATAGCTTCTTATAAGACTAAACATGAGCCAGGCGTGGCAGCACATGCCTATAACTCCAGTGACTCAGGAGGTTGAAGCAGGAGGATCAGTTTCAGGCTAACCACAGCAACTTAGCAAGACCCTGTCTCAAAATAAAAAAAATAAAAGGGCTGGGAATGTAGCTTAGAGGTAAAGCATTCCTGGGTTCAATCCCCACTACTCAGGGGGCATGGGAAGCCAGGAATTAGGTAACAGAGTACAGCATCAAGACCAACATAAGCACAAGGAACTTCATTGTCAGGTTCCCAAAAATGAGCACTCACTCATTATCTAATAATCACAAATCACAAAATTTCAGGGCTGGGGTTGTGGCTCAAAGGAACAGTGCTCACCTAGCATGCGTGAGGAACCGGGTTTGATCCTCAGTACCACATAAAAATAAAACAAAGATTAAAAAAAAAAAAAGTCACACAATTCAATTATAAGGTCATTGACAGAAAACAAACACCAAAAAGTAACCATACCTGTGACAACATTGACTTTAGAATAAAATGAAAACATCTTGAACCAAGTTTCAGCAAAATAATTTTATTTTCTAACACATGGTAAACATACACATCCAATATGTGTTCATCTTGCCCACCTCTTCACAAATGACTTCCAACCACAACTGCTTTGACATTTAAGCATGTACTAAAGTTATCTTACTCGAAATACGAAAAATGCTTTTGGATAGGTAACATTCCGAATATATTAGACTGGTCACAGGAGAATTTGCTTTAATTAGATGAGTTCTATAAATTTAAAGCTTTGAAAAGCTACTACTTTTGCATCTAATAGTTCCAGATGAGTAGGGTGCAGCAGTATCATCTTATATTCCAGAGAAATCCCATCAGTTTTTCTGGTGATGGAACCACTTATCCACTGTATTCAGAGAAAAGAAAAACAGATCAGAATTGCTACTGAGAATCAAAATTACACACAATATACAACAATACTATACTTGCTTTAATGGATCCCACTACAGATTATCTCAACATAAATATAGTGATCTTCCTGCCTCAGCCTCCTCAGCCACTGGGATTATAGGAATGCGCTACCATACCCAACCTAGGCTTCCTTACTTTTTTTTTTTTGAAGTTTTTTTTTTTTGTTGTTGTTGTAGATGGACACAACACAATGCCTTTATTTTTATGTGGTGCTGAGGATCGAACTCGGGTCCCACCCGAGCTAGGCGAGCACTCTACCACTAAGCCACAATCCCAGGCCCAGACTTCCTTACTCTTGATATTAATTGTACAATGTGATTCTCAAATTTGTTTTAAAGTGGCAGAACCATTTTCTTAACAGAAAAAACAGGTTTCTAAGAGCTAAACAGGGAGAGAACCATTTTCCAGACGAAGCTGCCTGTTACCAGAGGGGAACGTGGAGCCCAGCCAACTCAAGGTCCCTCCCACATTGCCCATGAGGCATGTACATGGATCTCGAGGAACACTGGGTCACAGTTCGGAAACCAGTGTGATACAGAGTGGCACTAAAGGTGCTATGTAGCAGCCCATCCATCTTCACATATGCTAAGGAACTCTAAAAATGTTTCTCTTTTCCTTCTCTCTCCATGTTATGTGGTATACTAAAAATGTATTTATATATAACATGGATGAACCTGGTGCACATAATGCCAAGTTAAGTAAGCAAGGCACAGAAAACACAAATACAGCATGATCTCATTTATGTGTAGGATCTAAAAAGAGTTGAGTTCATAGAAGCTCAGAGTGGAATGGTGGTTGCCAAGGGCCAGAGAGTGGGAGAGGGAGGATAGGGAAAGGGAGATGTTGATCCAAGGGTACAAAGTTGCAGCTAGACAGGAAGAATAAGGTAGGGATGTGCTGCACAGAATGGCAGCTGTACTACATAATGGCCCTTCCTTCCTTACATGCTAGGGATTAAACTCAGGGCCTTGAGCAGGCTAAGATCTACACTAAGCTACAGCCCCAACCCCACTGTACACTAAAAATAGATCAAACAGTATATTTTAAATGTTTTCACCCCATGAAAAAAGTATGTGAGGTGACAGACTTAAGCATGATCTAATTATCCTATATTATAACATCAAAACATCATTCTGTGCTCCATATATACATGTCAGTGAAAAATAAAATATATAATTTTACATACATATACCCAATTTTTAATGATTCTACTGGAATGTAGATCTTACCATCTGTTGGTATTGTGCAGGCAGATTCACATGGTGGTGGTAACTAAAATAAATATTAAAATGCATTAGTCTGATGTGGGGGGGAAACAACTAAAAGTATACTGCAAAATTTGAAAGAATCTTGATAAAAGGCTACCCTAATTTTTAGGTTCTAAAAATAGTTGATAATATACAGGAATAGTGCAAGTTTTACTCTTCTGCTAAGAGACACTAACATATTCAAGACTCTTGACTTATCTTTTATGCATATAGAATAATTTTATATATACACACACACACAAAACATAAGCAGTGTTGGAAAAGTCAAGTTATAATAATAATTGATCAATGGGTTTTCCATCCCAGTTTTTCTTATTTATCTCAATGTTGTCAGGATTCATAGTAAACTTGTAACAGGCTCATATTGTTGTCCCTTTTCCCTATGCTGCAAGGTAGCCAAGTCAGAGTTCCATTACTTATTGACCATGCGAGGAAAGTGCTCTACCCCCGAGCTGTATCTCCAGCCCTTTTTATTTTTATTTTGAGAAAAAGTCTCACAAGTTGCCTAGATTGGCCTGGAACTTGCCATCCTCCTGCCTCATATGCCACTATACCTGGCGGTTTGCCTTTTTATTAAATACTGTAAGTGATAATAATTGAAGATGATCTGGTTCAGTCTTTTTTTTGTTAAGTCTAAACCACAAAATTAAAAATAATACAAAAACAAAACGACTGTTTTGATAGTTGGTTTAGTATCTCCCATGACATTCTTTTCTAGTATTACAATCTGCAGTGGTACCTAAAATTAAGTAACTTCCTCAATCCTTGCCAAAATGAAGACAAGTAAATCCATATTGGTTCTCTTGTGAAAAATGGCTTATGACAGGTAACAGGCACTTGGGTTACCTGGCACATTCTTCAGTCATTTTGATTTTTATGAATTATATTACTTTGCTGCCTGTCCAACTTATAGTTCAGTAGGATCATTCCTCAGCTTCTCCCCTTGGTCAAATGTTTACCTGTGTTCATGGGTTCGCATTTCAAGACTTCACACAATATAGGAGGTACTCAAATTATCTGTGAAAGAAGCACTTTTTTCCCCCTATTTGGCAACATATCATTTATCACTCATCTTTTTATTTTTTATTTTTTTGTAATTGTAGATGGACAGTATGCTTTTATTTTATTTATTTTTATGTGGTGCTGAGGATTGAACCCAGGGCCTTGCACATGCTAGGCGAGCACTCTACCACTGAGCCACAACCCAGCTCCCATCCTCTTTTTAAAGAAAACTTTTACATACAGCATCCACAATGGCTTTGGCAGCATCAGGATCACACTTGAAGGGGCTCTCAGACACTGTTGTATTCATGCTATGAATAAAACAAAAGTAGTCAGAAGACAAAATAACAACAACAACAGCAACAACAAATCCTCTTAAAAGAGTTAAAAAATAAGTTGAAGATTTAGACCTTATGACATTCAAGTTTGGTTGGTTGAAAGCTCTCTCACCTATATTAAACACTAATTATTTTGTAAAGGTGAATTTTTCTTGTGGTTAATTTTACTCAAATATCTATAGTTTAGATTTAAGAATCTGAGACTGGATACTTTCAGTTCTCACTGAAATAGCTGAGAAATACCAACTGAAATGAGAAACGTCTTTCCTAGTTGAAGAAAATGAAACAAAAATGTATCTCTGTTCCTATAAGGGCTTATGGGATATCTGAAACAAGACACTCCTGGTAAGAGTAATACCTGAACTCTACATTAAAATGTAATCAAAATCTTTATAAAGTTCATAAGCTTTGATAGAGAAATTTCCACTCTGAGAGCCCAATACAAGACTGAATCTCTAAAGATGTTCCCATACTGTGAACGGTAAACCAGTGAAAAATTGGAAGTAACCAAAATGTCCAACAATAAGGGATAATGAAAAATGGTTTAACCACGATAGAATATTATACAGAAACAGAATGTTACACCATATTATAATGGGAAAATGCTTACAGTATGGTGTTAAATTTAAAAAGCATAAAATTAATTGTGCATGCAATATAATTATAACTATTTTTAAAAGTATTATGTACTTATATAAAGGACCAGAGGAAAACCCCTCCAAATATTAATAGAGGTATCTGGAAAGTGTGATTCTGGGTGATTAACGGTCTTTTTGCTTATCTATAGTTAAATTCTTATTATAGCATTAATATAACATAATGTGTGCATAACAAAAAATATTAAAATGAGAAATGAAATATCTGCATTACCTGTTACCACTGATCTAAATTCCCAGTCCTTTTTATTTTGAGACAGGGTCTCACTAAGTTGCTTAGGGCCTTAATAACTGAGGCTGGCCCTGAACTTGTAATCCTCCTGCCTCAGCCTCCAGAGGTGCTGAAATTACAGGCGTGCACCACCAAACCCTGACTGTTCATTTTCACACAAACATGTTAACTTTTCTCGGATTTTCCTCTGTTTGTGGAATTATGATATTTTCAGTTTATAGGATATTATCCTGATATAGAAGATTCTTAGGAGAATTATTTTTATACAGTAGGATTTTCTTATACTTAAAGAAAAATCTAAGGCCACATCTATAAGATACATTCACTGTGGTACTACCAAAAAAAAAAAAAAAAAAAAAAAAAAAATCATGCATTTAACTACATTTTAAACAATGAATAAGACTATATCTTCTTATAAACAAACGATTGCTCTACCTTTTCCCCTTCATCTTTTTTCTTATAAATAGCTTATTGAAGTTAATAAGTTAAGGAATCAAGCCTTTGTTATGTATTGTTTAAAAAAGATAAGTAGGAAACGTCTTCTGATACATAAAAAATAATACCATTTATAAAACTTTTTAAAATTAGTGTTGTGTTTAGAAAGGTCATGCCTACTACAAGCAAAATATCTGCTTTTTTTTAAAGAATTTTTTTAATATTTATTTTTTAGTTGTAGCTGGACACAATACCTTTATTTGTTTATTTTTATGTGGTGCTGAAGATTGAACCCAGGGCCTTGTACGTGCTAGGCAGGTGCTCTACTGCTGAGCCACAACCCCAGCCCAGAAATTTTTAATAATAAATTTTTTCCTTTTTTTAAAAAAAAATATTATTAGGCCTGGGGATGTGGCTCAAGTGGTAGCGTGCTCGCCTAACATGCATGAGGCACTAGGTATGATTCTCAGCACCATGTAAAAATAAAATAAAGATATTGTGTTCACTTAAAACTAAAAAATATTAAGTGAACCCAGTGCCTCATGCATGTTAGGCGAGCACGCTACCACTTGAGCCACATCCCCAGGCCTAATAATAAATTTTTCTATCTGGAATTAAATACTGATGGTAAGACAGGGGTTGTAAATTCAAATGCTGGCAGAGAAAATCCAATTAAGAGTATAAAATAGGCTGGATGTAAGAAAATTGGTGCTGGGATGTTGTCCACAGAACATACACCAAGCACCTGCCTAGTTATAGCATATTTTAAAAATAAAACACCTGGATCACGATGGTGGTTGCCAGTATGCATGCTTGGTTTAAGGATTATAAGGAAATAGAAATCTAGTCTTCTTTTCTTCCTTAATAGCCAATTGGTTTAAAATCATTAATTCAAAAAATATATTTTTAACATATTTTTTAATCTTTATTTATTTTTATGTGCTTCACACATGCAAGGCAAGTGCTCTACCACTGAGTCATAACCACAGCCTTCAAAATATATACTGTATTATGAACTGTAAACAACATGAACCTACTATTATAATTAACACTCCTTTACACCTCTACTACCTTTGTTTTTTCTTTTTCCTGAATTCCTGGTTATTCTCACATGTAAATTGTTTCTAGAAGAAATTGAATGTCATTCTTTTTCCCTGCTTTGGGTACCAGGGATTGAACTCAGGGGCACTCAACCACTGAGCCCCATCCCCAGTCCTATTTTTGTATTTTATTTACAGATAGGGTCTCACTGAGTTGCTTAGTGCCTTGCCATTGCTGAGGCTGGCTTTGAATACACGATCATTCTGTCTCAGCCTCCTAAACCGTGGGGATTACAGGTGTGTGACACTGTGCCCAGCTCGAACATTTTATTATCTTTCTATTTAACATCTTGTATATTCCTCAACAGAATCTTAAAGTTTCCCTTTCTTGGGTCTTAAAGACTTACTATTTAACCTTGGTATTTTTTTTTTTTTATTTGTGCATGGAGTGGGGTGGCGGTAGGAAGTGGGTATTAAGGATTAAATCCAGGGGTACTCTTACCACTGAGCTACTACATACATCTGGATATACAATATCATCTGCAACACTTGCTCTGCCCTTTCCAATATTCCTATACCTCATTCCATTATCTATTTCATTGATTAGTATTTTCAGAATAGGTAAGTGATCACAGTGGGTAGCCTCTTGAGGAAGTCCACTGTACTGTTAAGAACGCAGGTTCGGGGGCCAGACAAGAGTATGAATTCTTGCTCTGACACTTATTCTGAAGTGACTGTGATTATATTATATTCAATTACCCCACACCCATTATAGGCTCAGCAGATATTAACTGCTTCATAAACATTAGCTACTATTAGTGATGATAAATTTGGTGTACACGGTAGACGCTGGTGTAGTTGTGATGCACCTTAAGTTTCTACATCAAAGGATAATAACCCTGCACTTATCTTTATCTTTTATATTCTGAATGCCCTGATGCCAGCAGGCTTTCCCATATACCCTCACACAGCTCTGACTTCACTGTCCTCTTTATGTTTTAGATTGTACTTGTTCAGAGTGTCCACATTCACTTGAGCACTGACAAAACTAGTTCTTTACCAAGTGAATGTAATAGTACAGTGTCTTACGGTTACTGAAACCTTGGGCACAAACTGGCTTGCTCTGTATTGAACATGCAGAAGAGGGGAACACTTACCAACTGATTCCTTTTCCATCCGTTTTCTTAGTCACTAATGCTTTCCAATAGTCATGAGTGCTTTTAATAATATCAACTGCAAAGTCCTATAATTTAAAGAGAGATTAATTAGTCACAGTGTAGAAATGTGTTTTTTTTTCCCCCATTACCATATGTCCATGCATAATTGTCACGGATTTTGTCAAATTCAGTAAAGAAGTGGGATGCGACCATTATGAGGTGAAGTTTTTTATTTTCATAATTAGGGATTTAAGCCAGGATTGCTTAACCATTGAGCCACATCCCCAGTCCCTTTTACTTTTTATTTTGAGACAGGATCTCACTAAGCTGCTGAGGGCCTCGCTAGGTTACCAAGGCTGGCCTTGAAATTGTAATCCTCCTATCTTAGTCTCTCAAGTCACTGGGATTAGAGGCGTGTGCCACCACGCCCAGCATGATGTGAGGTTTTTATTTTAAAAAATCATGCTGACACTATTTAAAAATTGTTTATTACTAAGAAATATGATAGACATTTCCCAAACCCTGATACTTTCTTTTGAATCACTCCTTCTGTTAAAAAATAAAGAGGGGCTGGGGATGTGGCTCAAGCGGTAGCGCGCTCGCCTGGCATGCGTGCGGCCCGGGTTCGATCCTCAGCACCACATACAAAGATGTTGTGTCCGCCGAGAACTAAAATAAATAAATAAATTCTCTCTCTCTCTCCCTTGCCTCTCTCTCTTTAAAAATAAATAAATAAAAAAATAAAGAGAACATTTAAACAAAGGTTAATAAGACACAAAGACTGTCTAAGTCTTTAGTCTTTTGTTTAATTTTTAAATGAGAATTATATGATTAAATTATAAGTCTCAATACAAACAGGCCTAAAGCTACAGTTATGAATGACATATCACCTTATCTTTAAATTCAGCATTGAAAGCAAATTCATTTTCTGGTTTTCCATCAGGAACCTTGTACCTTCTAAACCAGTCCACAGTAGCTTCTAGGTAGCCGGGTTTCAGCCGTTTGACATCATTTATATCTATAGAGTATAAGGAATTTGCAAGATGCATTATTATTTATGCATTCAACAAAAACATCAAATATTTACTTTGACAGACCTCCCATTATGTTTTAGGGGGCAGTTCTTTACTTCCTCACACTATAAGATACTTGGGGCTCATCTTTTCATTCCCTGCTGTAGTCATAGAATCTACCATTTCTCCCAGGATCTTAGATCCTCTTCATTGTAGAATCTGGGTGCCAGAGGAGCTCATCATCACTGAAAAGTTCTCCTAAACCCTCCCAGATGATAAAGAAACAGATATGTGTATACCAAGTCATGTACATACATATATTTAAAAACTTTTCTTTTGGTACTGGGGATTGAACCCAGGGGTGCTTTACCACTGAGTTACATCCCCAGACCTTTTTATTTTTTGAGACAGGGTCTTACTAAGTTGCTGAGATTGGCCTTGACCTTGCAAACTTCCTGCCTCAGTCACTAGAGTCACTGTGATTGCAGGTGTGTACCATTGCACTATGCTCAAAGTTATTTCTCTATGTCTCCATCTGTTTCTACATTGGGATAAATTTGGGTTCATACTGGTATCTCCAACTCTAATTCATTACTACACATACAATTCTAGCCACATCTCCTTGCTTATCTATAACCCCCCACTGCAACAGGGAGAAGCCTGGGTTCACCATCTTCCATCCATTTATTTAATTGCTCAGATCCAGTATGTGTTTAGTGTCTAGGCCTGTGAAGCATCGATCCAACAAAAACAACTTTACCAACTGCAGTCCAATGCTATGTGCAGTTCTTTCTGCCTTTGGTCTTACTAATTTCACTTAACCCTAAAGCAACTAAGGTCAGGGAGGTTCTTTCATACATTTGTAATAAAGTAAGATTCTTTCGTTATAATCTACATTTCATCCTGGAATTGACCTTATAAATGATTCTTTAAAAAATTTACATCTACTAAGGTTCACTCCCATACTGTATATTAGCTAATCTATTCTGTAAAACAATAAAATCACAAGCTTGGTAGCTTAAAATAACATGTTTATTATCTAACAGTCCTGTGGTGCTACTAGGTGTCTGCAGGGCTGTGTGACCTTTTTTAATATCTTTATTTTATTTGTTTATTGTATGTGGTAGTGACTCACACATGCTAGGCAAGCACTCTACCACTAAGCCACAACCTGGCCCAGCTATGCACCCTTCTAAGGACTCTGGGAGAGAATTTGTTTCCTTGCATTTATCAGTTTTCATAGACTGCCCCCTCCTCACCTCCAGCATTTTCAAGCCAGCAATGTGGCACCTCCCTGAGCTTTCTCTTGCCATCACATTGCTCTGTCAACACAGCTGGGAAAGGATGTGTGTGATGGATTAGGCCCACTTGGATACTTACTCCAGGATACTTCCCCCATCCCAGGCCCTTAATGTTAATCGTGTCAGAAAGCCCACTGGCCACAGGTGACATCTTCCCAGGTTTCAGGGTTAAGAGTTGGGCATTTCTAGAGGGGGCGTTATTCTGCCACTATGAAAATCTACGGGTTAGGCAAATGCACATTATCATATATCCACCGTACAGGGCCATACAAAATAATTTTACTGCTGTGGTAGGACAGACACCCATCTCTCAATTCCCAGTCTGTGAAAGTGCTGTTTCATAGCAAGGGGGGAAAATGGAGCAGATGGAATTAAGGTTGTTCATCATCTGACCTTAACCCTGGGGTATTATCCCTGGTCATCTGGGTGGGCCTGACGTAATCACAGAGGTCCTTACACATAAAGAAGGAAGATGAGTCAGAGGAGCTGTGACAAGGAACTCAAGTTTGCAGTGAGAAAAAAATGGATCTTCCTGAGGGCCCGCAGAGGAACACAGCCCTGCTGACACTTCTCCAGTGAGACCCATTTGACTTATAAGACTAATTCAATAACCAGATAAACGGTTAGAAGTAGAAGCAAGGTTAATTACTGATACATACTACACACATGAATGAGCTAGAAAATGGACAGTGAGTGAAAGCAGCTAGACACAAAAGGCTGCATGTTATACAAGTCTGTTTGTCCACGCCTATGGAAAAATTAACTCAAAATAAATCAAAGACTACAATGTAAAAGCTAAATTTATAAACTCATGGAAGAAAATATAAGCTCAAACCTTTATGACCTTGAATCAGGCAATGGTTTCTTAGACACAACACCAAAAACACAAGAAAAGGGCTGGGGTTGTGGCTCTGTGATAGAGTACTCGCCTAACACATACGAGGCACTGGGTTCGATCCTCAGCACCACATATAAATAAACAGATGATTAAAAGGAAAAACTGGACTTCCATCAGAATTTAAAACTCAGTACCTCAAAGTATACTGTTAAGAAAATGAAAGGACCAGCCACAGAACGAGAAACAGTACCACTGTTTTGATTAAAAACATGTCCACACAAAAACACATACAGGATCATGGCATTGTTTATAATCACTAGAACCCCAATGTCTACACCTGGTGGACACACACAAAATATTAACATCCACACAATGGAACAAAATTCAGCCATACAAAGGAGTGAGTACTGATACAGGCGACATGAAAGAACCTAGAAAACGTGAAGTGAAAGCAGCCAGACGAGACAGCGTGCCATACAGGCCCATGTGCATGAAACCTCTAGAGACAAAAGTAGACCTAGTGCTTGCTAGGACCTGGGAGAAGGAGGGGAAAGGAAGTAAACTGACCTCGTGGTGGTGGTTGCACAACCTAGTGAATGTGTTAAATACCAATGAATAAAAATATTAAGATCAGGGGATGAGGTTGTGGCTCAGTGGTAGAGCACTCACCTAGCATGAGTGAGGTGCTGGGTTCAATCCTCAGCACCACATAAAAATAAAAACAAATAAAAATAAAGGTATTATATCCAACTACAACTAAGAAAATATTTTAAAAAAATGATAAAATCAGTCACGGGTATGGTAGTCAATGCTTGTAATCCCAGCAATTCCAAAAGCTGAAGCAAGAGGATGGCAAATTTGAGGCCAGTCTCAGCAATTCAGCAAAATCCTATCTCAAAAAGAAATGAGGTTGGGAATGTAGCTCAGAGGTAGAGCACTGTTGGGTTCAATCTCCAATACTCACCTCCTAACACACAAAAAGATAATGTCAACAAAACAGAATGTCCTTTTAGGGCAAAGGAAATTATCTGGAATTAGACAGTGGTGATGATCACACAACTTACTAAATACATTAAAAGAAAATCCAATAAACCCAAACAGATTTTTTTTCTTTCACAGAACGAAAGAGAACTTGTCCCAAGTTCAGTTGTACAAATAACAATGCTTTGTTCCTCCATTCTTTAACAATGTGGAGTCAGGGGTTTACAATTCCAATCATATGGGTAAAGTTTGGTCTTGCCTAAGAAAGTTAGAAAGACTTAATTTTCTTACCATTATAATTCGCTGCATCAGGATCATCCACGTTAATGGCAATGACTTTCCAGTCAGTTTCTCCTTCATCAATCATAGCCAATATGCCTAGAACTTTCACCCTGATTATTTCACCTCTTGCACATACCTGAGGGGCAATAATCACAGTCAGGACAGAATTACAGAATGGAAGTTTGAAACAAAGTTTTACTTGGGAGTAATAGGAAATAAGAAAGGTGTCAAATTTCTGCAAATTTACTTGAAGATTGTTCCTTGAAGTAAACTTTTAAAATTATTTATTTAAGTACTAGGGATTAAAGCCAGAGGTACTTTACCACAGAACTACATTCCTAGCCATCTTAATTTTTATTTTGAGAAAGGGTCTTGCTAAGTTGTTAAGGCTGGTCTTGAACTTGTGATCCTCCTGTCTCAGCCTCCCGAGTTGCTAGGATTATAGGGATGCGCCACCTTGTCCAGCTTGAAGCAAATTTTTAAAAGATATAAATGCTTTATCAGTCTTAAGGTTGAAAACAAGACCTGTAAGTCCTGTTCTCTTATAGGTCAGAAGAAAATCAGTAACATAATTCAGGGTAATTAATAATACTTTTCATATTGTCTTTGTGCTGAAGAATAAGTTCACCATAATTTGTTTCAGAAACAATTTTCCTTTTTTTGAGACAGGGTCTTGCTATGTGTTTCCAGGCTGGCCTTGAATTTGTGATCCTCTGCCGCAGTCTGGCTGGGCACAAAATCACAAGCCACTCACAGCCTTGTAGATTCAAACAGCAATTCTTTATTCCCGAACTCTCACTGGCACTCTACACGCACGTTCTGGGAAAATCCACACCCTCCACTGGGCTCTGCATACCAAATACCCTCTGAATCCTGGGAGAACTCAACGGGAACTCAGGGAACTCAAGGAGCGGGCGCCTGAGGCAGCAGGATATGCCCTATTCCCAGCAGGATCCACCCTAAACCCGGATTGCCCTAAACCCTAGGCTGACAAGGAAATTGCCATGCGTCATTCCTACTTGGCTGTGGCTCTCAGCAATCCTCCTGCCTCAGCCTCCTTTGTAGCTACGTATCATTGTAGCATGTATCATTGCAGCAGACTTAGATTGGCTTTTTTTTTTTCCCCTCCTTTTTGAAGTAGTGGGGTTTGAACCAAGGGCCTCTTACATGCTAGGCAAGTCTCTACCACTGAGCTATTTCCCCTTTTGAAAAAAATTTTGAGATAAGGTCTTGCTAAATTGCCAAGGCTGGTCTTGAACCTGTGATTTTCCTGCCTTTGCCTTCAGAATTGCTGGGATTACAGGCATGTAACACTACGCTTAGCTTCAGATACATCTCTTAATGTGCTTTACTAAGACTGAGGCAGGAGGATCACAAGTCCGAGGTCAGCCTCAGCAATTTAGCAAGGCCCTAGGCGACTTGGCAAGCCCGTCTCAAAATACAAAATAAAAGGCAGGGAATGTAGCTCAGTGGTGAAGGACCCCTATTTTCAATCTCCAGTACCAATTTAAAAAAAGAAAGAAGTAACTATAATCAGAATTTTAGAGCAACCCTACTTAATAGAAGAATCACTATCATAAGCTTATGTGGTCCATTTGGCTGGAGTCATTTCACCAATCTCTTCAAATCATTAGGTTCAGTTTGCTTTGTACTAAGATAAAATGTGCCTCTTGGTGCCCTTCACCTATTGGCTAGCTGTCCATCTCCCAGGACACTGAAGAATATCCCCTTCTTCTACATTTCCCAGATTAGGTTTAAATGTACAAATGGCAATGTATAAATGCTTGGAAGGAAAGAGAAACCAATCGCCAAAGAGACATCACTATTTCACTAATAGTCATATACTGTATTCACAATATTTTTTAAAGCA
This sequence comes from Spermophilus citellus, assembly GCF_964194105.1. NCBI lineage: Eukaryota > Metazoa > Chordata > Mammalia > Rodentia > Sciuridae > Spermophilus > Spermophilus citellus. The sequence continues at coordinate 44,249,824 of NC_138195.1, forward strand.
TGAATTTTGATATATTTCATTAATTTCATCTTAACACAGTAGAATAAAATGTCCAATTTCATTACCTTGCTTCCAATTTCACAAACATCAATTGGGTCATTGTCACCACAACAGCCAGTATGTTTATCACTGTGTCCTGGGTCTTCCCAAGTCTAAAAAACAAGGATTAGGGTATATCATTCTTGTATATGTTGCTGACAAAGTGGATTATGTTGACATTAACAGATAACATCCCATAACTCTTTCTGCAAAAACACGCATCTTCAACTATTTTTTTCTCATTTTTAAAATTCTTTATTCACTTTAAGCATCTAAATAAGACACTAAGACACTAAAACAGATGTGGGTAGGCAGCAATATGAAAATAGAAATGATACTTTCTTATGTTAAAAGCATCATTGCTGACCAGGAACCACAACTAAAAAGTTTCATCAGGATTTTCTGAAGCTTAAATTCCTGGCTTGCTTTCCTTGCTAAAAGGCAAGCCAGGACCCTTGCAAAGCACCACACAAAAGAACTGAAACCTGTGCTTGTCAGGAAGTTAGGTTTGAAATGCAACTGCTGTTTTTCTTTTCTTCCTCTATCAGAGCATATTTATGACTTGGATTTGTTTGCCTATTCAGCTGATGTGAAAACAAAAAGATAAAAATGAAGAGGGATAAATAAAGAAGACCATATCCAACAAAGCATTTCAGCAATGTTTTCCTAAAGGCACCACACTTAAATACTAACACTAAATGAACTGAAGTACAAGGTAAGGCACTGTAGTAGGGCAGACAACTTTGTGATTACCCAATAAGCTAGATGAGTTTGACTTATGTTCTTTCTAGTAACTTAAAATTGTTTCACAGTAGATTTCATTTAATAGACTTAATGGTGAATAGAAACAAACCACTTATCAAGAGGAAAAATTAAACTGAACAGTTAGTAAGTGCCTCAGCATTAGCCTAGCTAAACCAGAATTAAATAAATGTTGTTTACTCATAATAGACTCATAATAGTGACTCTTCATTCAAATATCAAATAAGAATCTGCTGCGTACTGGCATTTTGGTAGAGATAAATTAGTAAACGATGCAAAATATACCCTTCTAGAAGGGCTAACTGCTTAAGAAAACAGGACTCCCTCCCATCATTACTTTACCACAAAGAGCTTGACCCAAAGGAGGAATCGGGACCCTAAACCTAAAAGTCAATGGCTATGAGAACTGCATGTGAGGTACTATATGCTTTATCTCTGCCAATAACTTCAGGAACTGAATATTATTAATGTCTCAGGGAGAAAGAAAGGGAGATAAGTCCAGAACCAAAAATCAGTGCTTTTAACCACCATCTTATGTTCTCTCTTTATTAGTTGTAGACTTGGGCTGGGGATACAGCTCAGTGGTAGAGTGTCTGCCTTGTACGCATGAGGCCTGGAGTTTGATCCTCAGTAACATTCCCCTCAAAAAAGAAGTCTCTATTAGTAGACATGCCACTTAATCTGGAAAGAAAGAATGCATATATCTTATAACCAGTCCATTAAAAAAAAACAAAATATTTTGGAAAAGAATAAACTTTCAAATCTGAGTTTAAATGTTGTATTTAAATTTCAGCTAATTATGGAAAAAAGGGTATTTAAGGAAGTATTAAAATGTATTAATTACCCCGAAGTTTTTTAAGTCTATATTTTCTGAAGGTGTTTAATATATATATATATATATATTCTTTTTTTTTTTTTAACTAACCACTTAAGTTAATTTTTAGTAAGTTAAAAGAGTATATTTTCAGGAAGTACATGCAAACATACCTGAGGGATGGCACCATAGTTCCAGATATACCCCTTGTAGGGGAACAAATTCGCAACATAACGGAGTTTCCCTTTTTTCACATCTTGCTTAATTGGGTTTAAAGGGTCCTTTGTAGCAATCTGAAAGATTCAAATAGATATCTAAGGAAATGAATTATGGCATGTTGTCTCCTAATTCCACTTTTAACAATTAATTTTATCCCTAACATTTTTATAATTTGGACTAACATGTTTTCACAATTAGCCCTTAAGTGGAAAGCTTAATTAGGCAATTATCAATTACTAATTCTAGACAGCAACAACTAAAATTAGCTGGAAACACTTGAAAAAAATACCAAGATTTTTATTAAAAGGGCAAAACAAATATAATCCAATTTCATCTTTCTTTTAAAGCATTTAAAATTATTGAAATATCTGAGTGTGCTGGGTGCAGTGCACATGCCTGGAATCCCCATGGCTCAGGAGGCTAAGTCAGGAGGATCTCAAGTTCAAAGTAAGTCTCAGCAACTTAGCAAGACCCTGTATTAAAAATAAAAAATAAAAAGGGCTGGATACATGACTCAGTGGTTAAGTGCCCTTGGGTTCAATACCTGGTACCAAAAAAAAAAAAAAAAAAAAAAAAGCATGAATGTATATTACATGCAAAACATGTTCAAAAAATTCAACAATAACAAAAAGGCAACCATGTTAGGAGTCATCAGTAGAAATTAACAAAATGCAACAGAAATTCCAGTGAGATTACTTGTAGCTGGGATGGCTAAAGAGGAGTCAAGAAGAATTTAAGAGTAAGAGGAGGAAGTTGGTGTGGAGGCACATGTCTACCAATTGGAAGGCTGAGGCAGAAGACTATGGATTCAAGACCAGCCTGGGCAACTTGGTGAGACCCTGTCTCAAAATGAAAAAGAAAAAGTGCTGAGGGTACAGCTTGGTGGAGAGTACCCCAGGTTCATTCCTTAGTACCAGAAAAAAGAATACAAGAAAAAAAAAAAAAGTTTGAGAACATCAGAAGCAAAGGTGTGGGGAAGGAAAGTCTGGAGCATATTTACAAATAGTAAATGGCTAAGTTTAGTGTGAGCACGGAGAAGAGTACAGATGTTTCACCCTTAATAATACCTAATATCCTAATAATATCTAATATCTAATATCCTAAGTCTGATATTAAAGGTGAAACATTACCTCCATTTTTGCATTAGACCAGCGTGGAACTTCAACAACCATGTGAAAGATATCCTGGAAAAACAAAGATAAGATGACCACAGGAGCTAATTTGTCTCTTATTACCGGAAGCATGTGTGTTTCTTCCAAAGTTAAATTGTTAGTCTGAGGTCAATTTTAGCAACTTAGTAAGACCCTATCTTTTTTTTTTAATATTTTTATTTTTAATATTTAATTTTTAGTTTTCGGCGGACACAACATCTTTGTTTGTATATGGTGCTGAGGATCGAACCCGGGCCGCACGCATGCCAGGCGAACGCGCTACCGCTACCGCTTGAGCCACACAAGACCCTATCTTTAAAAAAAAAAAAAAAAAAAAAAAAGATGGGGGATGAGAGAACATCCCTGGACTTAATCCCCAGTACAGGGTGGGAGAGAGAAACCCCTAAATCAGCCGAATTACTTGATCATACTTTAACAAAATTATACAGCTATATTACCTACATTATTCTCCAAATTTGACTGCTTTTCAAAATCAAGTCCCAAAAGGACTAAAGTCTGTTTGGCATTGAAGAAAAACATATTCCAAAAATGTCAGGCAAACACAGTAGTACTGTAATTAGCTAAGAGCCTTAAGTTGTGTGTGTATGTATTTACTGCCCCCCCCTTAAATTGTTTACCGTAAAGTAGATGATTTTCAGGAGCATGCATACTTTTTCATCTCATTTTGCATACCAAGTTAAATATGGACTTGGCAGAGGCTGGGGTTGTAACTCAGTGGTAGAGTGCTTGCCTAGCCCATGTGAGGCACTGGGTTCGATTCTTAGCACCACATATAAATAAATAAAATAAAGGTCCATTGATAACTAAAAAAAGATATTTAGAAAACCAATGGCAAGTCCATATTTTTTGTTTAACTAAAACCGAGCTTTAAACAGACCATTTACTTTATTATAGGTGAACACAATATCTTTATTTCAATTTTATGTGGTGTGAAGATCGAACCCAGTGCCTCAAGTGTGCTAGGCAAACACTCTACCACTCAGCCAGAACCCCAGCCCCAGACTATGATTTATAAAATTTACAAATTTTTTTTTAGTTGTAGAGGGACATATAATATTTTTATTATTTTTTAATGTGATGTTGAGGATCGAACTAGTGCCTCACATATGCTAAGCAAGAGCTCTGCCACTGAGGTATGGCCCCAGCCTCCAGACTATGATTTTTACCAAGGAATAAAACTTGTAGTGAGTTTTTCTGTTTGTAGCCCCTAGAAGGACACAGATGAAGCTTAATCTGCAATCATTCTTTTATCAAAAATGTATCTTTAAACTGGGTGTGGTGGTGCACACCTGTAATTCCAGCAACTTGGAAGGCTGAGGCAGGAGAACCATGAGTTCAAGATCACCTCTGCAATTTTGTGTAGACTAACTCAAGATCAAAAATGAAATAGGCTGGAGATGTAGCTCAATGGCAGAGCACCCCTGGGTTCAATTCCGAGTACTCCCCAACCCCCCACAAACATCTACCTTTAATAGCTCAGCAGTATAACACTTGCCTAGCATGTGGAAGGCGCTGGGTTCAATTCCCAGCCCCACCAAAGGGAAAAAAAAAATGAAAATTAGAGCTGAGTGATAGACCTAGCTATTCAGAATGAGCTAAGAGGATCTCATTTGTACCCCAGAGTTTGAGACCAATTGGGGCAACATGGTGATATTCCACTAAAAATAAATAAATAGGGCTGGCGCTGTAGCTCAGTGGTAGCCCAACATCTGTCTTGCATGCATGAAAACCTGGGCTCAACCTATGAATGAATAAAATGAAATGAAAATTACTTACACAACTTTTTAGAAGTACCCCTCTGCTATTTTGCATGAAAAGACAAGGCTGATAAACTATCAGGGAATAAGTCAAAGGTATCAAGTCAGAAATCACCTTACTGTTGTTTTTAAACAAGCAGAAAAGCTACATATGTGTACATTCTGCCAAGCCTCCTGATGCCTATGGAATACCATATAAAGCCATTAAAATAGAGATTTCACTTAAATCTGGGACTGAATGAACCACTCTTTTCCTATATCCCTATTAAGTAATAACTAGATGGTTTAGAAAATGTAACAATTGTTCATGGGTAGGAAGCCTCAGGACCAACCTCTGGTTAAATGTCACTTTGTCCACTGTAAGTTTTCAAGAACTACATTTATCTAGTATCACGTCTTAGCTATGAAAAGGAAAGATCTGTAAACTATGTCAGGGATTTAAAAGTTTTCATGAGCAATATCTTAAAGATTCACAAGGGGGAGCTATTACCACATGAAAGTTCAACTAAGTAGCGGTTATTTTTTTATTTTTGTTTTTTGATACTGATATTGAACCCAGGAGTGCTGCATCCCTCATGACATGACTTGTGATCTGTTTACAACACTAGATCTAAAGCCTAGTGAACATGACACGCTATATCATAGATTTATACAAGTAGCTGAAATGAGCACTTTCAAGTTGACTCATGATTTATTTCTCTAGAAAACTTCAGACAGAAATCAAGTAAAGGCCAGACCTGAAAAGAAACACAAAAATCACCCTCTGATCCCACCACTCTCATTTTTTTTAAGTACTGTTTTACTTGTCAATGCACCTTTATTTTACTTATTTATATGTGGTGCTGAGACTCGAACCCAGTGCCTCACACATGCTGAGCAAGCACTCTATCACTGAGTGACAACCCCAGCCCCCCACCACTCATTTTTTAAAGTTTTCAGTAGAAGACAGTGGTGGTTGTAGAAAGAATATTTTTCTAAAACCATCTAGAGATTCGATATAAAGAAGCTAATACCAAATGAGTTGCTTTATATTTTTTTTGAATTTCAGATGTACAAAATCCCTATCAGAGAGCTCACATAGGGGCTGGGGCTGTAGATAAGTGGTAGAGTGCTTGCCTAGCATGTGTGAGGCACTGGGTTCAAATCTCAATAGCGGATATAAATAAATAAAACAAAGGTTCATCAACAATTAAAAAAGAGTTCACATAGGTAATAAGGAAATGATCCAGCCCCATAATGGTTTTGAAGAGGTGCATCAGGTTTTTCATCATTCCAAGAATATTTTACCTTATTCAGTGATCACTGAGCAACAATGGCTCTTAACAGTGACTTTTCAGTTTAGGCATCAAAGTTGGTTTTATGATTATAGAAGGATATTCTCTCCAGTTGTTAAAAATAAATGGATTCCTAAATTATTTAATTGACAAATGACAGTCTATTTTAGAAGCTAATGGAAAGAAATATGATGAACAAAGTTTATACTATTGTGCCCTATTTAGAATTGTAACAGCAAAGGAAAACATGTCAACCCCCGCCCCCCCCCCACACACACACACAAATTTTTTGCTCAAAGATTGTGTTAACAGGACTGGGATTGTGGCTCAACGGTAGAGCGCTCACCTAGCTCGTGCGAGGCCCTGGGTTCGATCCTCAGCACCACATAAAAATATATAAAATAAAGATAATGTGTCCAACTAGAAAACAAAAAGATTGTGTTAACAGTCCAGAGGAAGATGTTTAACCTATTAAAGTAAAAAAAACAAAAAACAAAAAAACATACATACACAAGACTTTCAGTAATACTGGCCAAGTACCCTTATCCAAAAAGCTTGGGACCAAAAGCATTTGACTTCAGGTGTTGGGATTCTGGAACAGTTACATAGACTCTACTAGTTGAGTATCCCTAATCCAATTCCATTGCTCTGAACATGAAACATTTTGAGCATTCAAAGTTTCAGATTCTGGGCTGGGACTGTGGCTCAGTGGCAGTGCTTTTGCCTCTCATGTGTGAGACACTGGGTTTGATTCTCAGCACCATATAAAAATAAAATCAATAAATAAAGGTCCATCAACAACTAAAAAAAAAAAAAGTTTCAGATGCTTAACCTGAACTTTGTTATTGTGCAATTACAAAGATTTCTTGCTTATGGCAGTCAAACAACCCTGTTAGAAATACACCCTGCCATATGTACCAACACAGAGTGGTAACTTAATCCTCCAAGTCTTAACAATTCTTAGTTTATTCTAAACACCTACTTTTCCCCTTCAGATAACTTCAGAATTACTAAATTTTGAAAACAGATATTTTAATGGTAATTTATTTTCTCCTCTTGCTTGATTTTTTTTTAATAAAAAGAGCCTACATTTCTAGTTATCAACATTTTTATCATTTGCAATGACGAACTAGAACCTTTCCCAAGAAAAATGCACAACTGCCCCAAAACTGCAGAAAATAAAAGTTTCTAAAACATCAACCTATTTGATTAGAAGCTTGACCTTTTTGGAGGGGAATAAGAGACAGTTCCATATTTACACAAACTACTATATGTTCCCAACAAGTTCAGGAAAAACAAAGATGTTACATAGTCAGAACTAGTTTTTAACATGAACATTTAAGGTCCATGGACTAGGAAAACACCACACTTCTAAAATTATAATATCAAGTCATGATATATGAGCACTTTGTATCTTTATCTACTCAGTGTTCATATTATTTACCATGTCCTGGGATTTTTAAATTCCTGGTATCTTAGAAGTTCTTAGAAGATATTCCTGAGCCACAAGTACATGTGTGTATATATATTTTAATTTTTTAGTTGTCAATGAACCTTTATTTTATTTATGTATATGAGGTACTGAGAATTGAACCAGTGCCTTGCATATGCTAGGCAAGCGCTCTACCACTGAGCCACAACCCCAGTCTCAGGTACTTTTATATTTGATCCCCAAACAAAGGCAGAGCAAAGGGAGTTCATACAAAAAAAAAAAAAAAAAAAAAAAAAATTATATATATATATATATATATATATATATATATATATATATATATATATATATATCCAGTGACTCCTTGCCTTCACCTACTCTACCCACTACATTTGGACATAAAACACCTGAGTCATAACAACTTCCAGGCCTGGCTAACTTGACAACCTAATGGCATAACCAAATTGGATGTTACACACATTGAAAGATCCTAATGTGCAGTACAATATACAAGCCTTTGGACATTTTTCTTTAGTGGAGTTATGTTAAAGGTACATCTTTACTGTTAGTGACATTCCCTCATTACCTCAAAGACTTACCATACTAGAGATAAAGATTATGACCACACACACAAAAATACATCACGTAAACTTAATCACATTGGAATTGGAGAGGAAAGAAAGGAAAAGAGAAAGGAAACTTTGGGAGGTAGGTAATAATCCAAAATTAACCCGTGTTGTCCACACCTATGTTTGTGTTTTCAACAACTTCCCTGAAAACAAAACAAAAGAGCTTCGTCCAGCTTCTCAAGGAGGAATCAGAAGCAACAAGGTCCTTAGGTTCTGGACAACTGCAGAAATCCAGAGCTCACACGTCTGAGCCAGCACAGGGTGGCAGAGGGTAGAGGCTTCCTGAGTAACCATACCACGATACAAGCAACCCCATACAAGACTTCAGTGTCACAGGGTAACTGAGTAAAGATGTTTTGTACAACACCAAAAGGTCATCTCAGTTTCCTATCTTGGAATATTTGAAGCAGCAATAAGAGCAGGTACTATGACTTCTATGATGATTCTGTTCTTGGCTAGAACACTGTCTAATTATTTATGAACACCAAAAATCAATTATGTGTAAAGTGGTTTCCTTTCTGAGCTCACCTGCATGCAAAGGTACCTCTTCATTATTCAAAATGGTCGGAGTCGTTACCATGAAGTTCTTTACGTAGGATGTAAATACTATTATTCAACAAATGGATAGGTCAAACCGACCAAATGAGACCAATTCAAGAGGTGGGGAGGAATCAGTAATTCATCAGCTCTCAGAAAATCAGATGCAACAAACCGAGTTTCTGAATAGATAAAATTTTGAGTCTTCTACAGGAAAACACATGCCAATTAAAGGTCCCTCCTGTATAACTATGGCACATAACTGTCTTGGGGCTCTGTGCTCTATCGTCTCCAACTGGGGCCTAGTTCAGGCAGGCTCCTCTGAAGCAACACATGAAATGGATTTTCTGCCAGTGCCTAAGTGTCAACAGGGAACTTAAGCAAACTTCCTGGCAGAAGAACAGTACAATATATTTGTCTATTCCTAAGAGTCAAGCCCAGAAAACAGTAAGACTGAGCACACACAAGGAAAAAATTTCATCTACTATTATTCTACACACGCATCACAATGTGACATTCACATGTAGTATGGATCAATACTAAGCCAAGGAAGGTCAGTAGCCTATGTGGCTTTTATAACTCAAACTTCTTCTTGAAGAAAAAAATATGAAATGTATAAAACCAGATATATATCCTGTGTCAAGTTCCTGGACACAGTACAAACCCCTCCCACTGCAAAGGAGGCTAAAAACAAAAAAAACCTAGGTTTTTTGGGGTGTGTGTGTGTGTTGCTGGGGATTGAACCCAGTGCCTTAAGCATGCAAGGCAAGCACTCTACCAACTCTACCCCAGCACCCCCCCCCCTTTTTAACATAACTAAAGTTGTGAAAATATGTGCTGAGGATACAGCTCAGAGGTAATCACTTGCCTAGAATGTGTAAGTAAGGCCCTGGGTTCTATCCCTAACCCCACAAAAACAAAAAAGTCACTGGTTAATCCTACTACCCAAGGATTATAAAGTTTGTTTTCTTTTTTTTTTTAAATATTTTTTAGTTGTACACAACACCTTTATTTTGTTTATTTTTACGTGGTGCTGAGGATCGAACCCAGGGCGAGCGCTCTACTGCTGAGCCACAACCCCAGCCCTAAAGTTTTTAATATATATCTAGTTGTAAATATTTTTCCTAGAAAAGTAAAGATTCTTATTAATTTATGGTAAACATACCAATCTACTAAATCTCCAGCTCATTGGGTACATATAAGAACAGATAACTAGTGAGGCATGGTGGTGCACACCTATAATCCCTGAGACTCATGAGGCTGAGGCAGGAGGATTTTTAGTTCAAAGCCAGCCTCCGCAACTTAGTGAGGTGTTAAACAACTCAGTGAGACCCTGTCTCTAAAATAAAATATATAAAAAAGGGCTGGGGATGTGGCTCGGTGGTTAAGTGCCTCTGGGTTTAATTCCTGGTACCAAAATAAACAAACAAACATTATAGTCAAGATTTTGTGCTAGAGTAATGAAGTACTAAGATTTTAGTTCTAAACACACAAAGACCAATGTGATTTTTTTATTTAATAAAGCACCCTAAAAAATTCTGCCTCTATTCCTCTAATCTTTCCCAACATGTAGTTGCTTCTTTAACTGAATAATCTGGTTTTAAGACTGATTTCTTGCCAGGCACAGTGGCACACACTTGTGATCCCAGATATTTGGAAGGCTGAAACCTCAGGAGGCTCAGAAGTTCAAGGTCAACCTGAAGAAGTTAGTGAAACTTTGTGTCAAAAATGAAATCAGAGCTGGGGCTGTAGCTTACTGGTAGAGTGTGTAAGGCACCGGGTTTGATCCTCAGAACTACTTACAAATAAATAAAATAATTAAATAAAGGCACTCTACCCATCTACAACTACAAAAAAAGATTTTAAAAAAGAAAAAGAGTTGGGGATAGTACAGTGGTAGGACAGACTTATTTTTTATTTAGTCAATAAACTTTAAAATTTTTTTTTTAGTTATAGATGGACACAATATCTTTATTTATTTTTATGTGGTTATGAGGATCAAACCCAGTGCCTCACAAGTGTGAGGCAGGCACTCTAACACTGAGCTACAGCCCCAGCTCCTAGTTAATAAACTTAACTAAGCACAACAAGACATTTTAAACATTTGTTAGAAACATTCCATATGTAGAAATAGCTGATCTGAGTAAAAGACCATGTTCAAATGACAGGGATACCTTACCTTATCTGCGTAAATTGGAATATCATGAAATGGAGATATATATTGTCCTTTTTCATTTTCTGCAAAATAAATTTAAAAGGTTATTACTGTGGTCATATTGCCAAATGCATGAAGTACACATTTTTGTTTTTATTTTATTTTCTGGTACTGGAGATTGAACCCAGCCCCTTTTTTTATTTTGAGACAATGTCTCAATACGTAGTTCAGGCTGGCCTGGAAGTGATCTTCCTGTCTCAGCCTCTGGAGTTGCTTATATTAAGGACTGAAGTACATATTTTTGAATATCAAAATTTTATTTCCACATCTAAACAAAATAATCTGGTTGTATATTTCGTTTTTCTTGAGCTTCTTCCCAGACTATTTTTACCCAATGCACTCTGTAGGTATGTAACAGGCAGGAACACCTATTACAAGTACAGGAACTGCCTTGCATCCCCTAAACCTAGCATTGCTTAGTATACAAAAGATGATCAATTTTTTTTTGACTCATCTTGTATCACTCAAATGTATACATAACTTTTATATAAAAAAAACCTAGAGAAGGGCGCTTAGATGCTAAATTATAAATCATGTTGCTTTAAGTGATGTTTTAAGATGGCTATCTTAAATAATGGCTTTTAAGACTAATCAAGTTGCAACAACTCTTTGCAGGTAATTTCTATACTCTAGAGACTCAACTATCCAAAAGTCATTTTTTAAAATGTCCCCAGGACTGAGGATGTATCTCAATGGTAGAGGACTTGCCTAGCCTAGCTGTGTGTAAGGACCTTCAAGTACCGCAAACAAACAAACAAACAAATAACCACACATACACCCTTTTCACTATTCTGTTCTTAGAAGACCTAACAGTCCATCCACATTGAATCTCATCAAGTTTAAAAAACAAAGTGGAACAGAAAAACTTGTGACTGTCCAGAATCCAGTAGGGGTCTCTTCAGAGTCAATTGTGACTTCACAGCCTTTCAGACCCTTAACAGTGTTGCATTTTGTTTTTTTGTACTGGGGATTGAACAAGGGGCATTTTACCACTGAGCTATAACCCATTTCCAGCCCTATTTTTTGTTGTTGTGTTTGTTTGTTTGTTTGAGATAGGGTCTAACTAAGTTGCTTAGGGTCTTGCTAAATTGCTGAGGCTCACCTCAAACTTGCAATCTTCCTGCCTCAGCCTCCCAAATCACTGAGATTACTGGTAGGCACCACAATACCCAGAACACTTAGAAGTTTTAACAAATGTAAAGGTAAAAAACTTTACTTTCCATATTAAGGAAAAGAAGCTAAGAAATCTAATTTACAAAAAGCACATGAAATTAATTACATAGTTCTAGCCAGGCATGGTGGAACACACCTATAAATACCAGCAGCTCAGGAGGCTGAAGCAGGAAGATTGCCAGTTCAAAGCCAGCATCAGCAACTCACAGGCCCTAAGGAATTCAGTGTTATAACCTGTCTCTAAATAAAACACCAAAAGCGCTGGGATGTGGCTCAGTGGTTAAGTGCCTCTGGGTTCAATCCCTGGTACAAAAAAAAAAAAAAAAAAATTACATATTTATTTCTTAAATTCTAGAGAGCTCCATTTTATAGTTTACTTTAGTCAGGGTGAACTACCTTAACAACCACTCACTCACTGTCAATACACAACCTAAGTACAAACACTGTTGTCTGTTCTGCCTATGTAGTCTGAAGATAATTCTCAGTTGATCCCCTCACCTCGAAACCAGTCACTTCTCTAAGCCTATTCTATAGAGAAATTCTGAAGCCAACACTTCTCAGTGAACTATTAGCCAAAAATTCCTGCACTGTCCTGGCTGCTTAACTCTGACATTGAATAAAATGGGGAGTCCCACCCTTCCGGGATTTTATCTGGTGGTTTAATCTTCAACTAGACATGTAAGCTTTAGGGCTCACTTTCCTTTTCCTTTCAAACCAGGCTACGTTTTGCCAGGTGCTTTGTTCATTCTTTCAGTACTCCCTTCCCTGCCCTTCATGCGCTAACTCAAGAGCTCTCTGCACCTGCCCATTTCCTTTACATAAAACTGAAAAGAGGTTAAAATAGAAGCGACTTAGGTGACAGTTTTCTGACGCCTCCGTTAAAGCCATTTATCTATTCCTAGTATCTGAGGGTGGGAGGGTAAGATCAAGATAAATCCGGGTAGCTTTCCTGTACCAGCAAGGAATAAGGTGGTGCGCCCAGACAACCTGCTCGCTTCTCAGTGCAGGACTTGGGATGGGTATCCTAGGATGCCGACCCCCGCACCCGAGTATAAACTTGGCACTTGCTCACTCGTGTTCCCCAGATTGACGTCACCTGTCTAGCTGGAGCTGCACTCTTTCTGTTTCAGAAGGAGCACTCCTAGCATCAGTGCTACGGGAAAACACGCGGTGCGAGAGCCAGGAGCGCGACCTCCGAGGATGGGTCGTGCGTGACCCGGGTGTCAGTCTCCTAGTCCCTAAACGAGGACGACTACTTGACCCGGCTCAGCGCATACAATCTGGGCTAGGGCGGAGGGATAAAGGTCTTCGGGCGGTCACCGCCCTCGGTCCCCGCAATCCTCTTACGGGGATTGTTTTACCTCCAGGCACCTTCCTAGGGTGACTCAGTGGATTCTTTCCCATCTGACCCTGCTGGAGCCCGAACCTGCAAAACTAGCCGGGCCCGGATGTGGGTCCCGCCGAGCAGGTGAAATGGGAAGCCTCCTCCGTCAGAGGGGGATGGCCAGAAGGCGAATCTTGTCCCTCCCGCCAAGACGTGGGGACGCGCCCGAGGAGCCCAGCCCGCGCCGCAGACCAGGGGCCGAGAGCGGGCCGCAGCGAGGCCGGGAATGAATGGGCGGCCGGGGGGAGGGAGGCGGCGCAGGCCGCCAATACTCACTGAGGAAGACTCGGTACTCGAGGGTAAAAGGCGCGGCGCGCTCCTCGCTGCTGAAACCGCTCATGGTGCCGGAGACAATTGACCGCCACCGCCACAGTCAACTGCCTGCACGCGGCGCCGACTGACAAGAAGAGAGCTAGCGCCTGCGCACCGCGAAGGCTGGACCGCGAACCGGTGGGGGCGGCCTTTAATACGGCTCGGGTGGAGCTATCACCGCGCCCCCGCCCCGCCCATCCGCGCAGGCGCATTCCGCCCGCCGCGCGTCCGCACGCCCAGGCTACGCCCCCAGTCCCGCCTCCTAGGACCGCCTCCTGGCTCCGAGCCTAGGCCACGTGGCTGGTGCCAGCTGTGGCTCGGGTTCTCTCTAGTCGCCCGGCCCCTTCGCTCGTCTTTCCCAGCTGGGGCTTGGTAGAGAGTAAGAGCGCTAGCTCTCAGCCGAGGCCAGCTAGCAGTTGACCACTGACCTCTCCACCACGCACGCAGGGAGCTCACCTTTGACTCTCACGCCCCCCTGCAGAGCAATTTCTTATCTCGGAAGGCGATAAGTCAGTCACTTGCTTCCCAGACCTGCCCTGCTTGCTGTTTCTCTCTTTCTCTCTCCCTTCTTTCCTCTTTCTCTTCATTCCTTTCCGCCTTTTCTTTCCTGAGAATTGAACCCAGGGACGCTTTACTACTTAGCTACATCCCCAGTGTTTTTTATTTTTTGAGATAAGGTCTCGCGAAGTTGCGGAGGGTCTCACTTAATTGAGAGGCAGGCTTTAATTTGAGATCCTCCTGCCTGAGCCTCACGAGTGGCTGAGATTACAGGCGTGTGCCACTGTGCCAGGCTCTGCTTGCAGTCTTGCCTTTTCTCGATATTTTAATAAAGTTCAAGCATATTATTGACATCTCTTAAAATGGCTACCAGGAATGTACCCACTCCTCCACCTTCTAGGATATGATATTGCTCAAATTGCTTTTAACCTCCCTGTCTTCAGTTTCTCACCTGGCAAGTGGAGATAATAATAGTAATTATTTTATGGGTTGTTAGGAATGATCATCTGAGTGCTTGAAGCAGACCCTGGCTCCTTGTAAGCACGCAGGAAATGTAACATCATTCCTGCCCTCCACAGTGAGGACAAATTTAGTGTGTCCTCCCAACTCCCCACCCTGAGTCTCCTTTCCCAACCCACCCTAGGTCCACAGAGACTTAAGATGGAAGTATTGGGAAGTTCCCTGCATGAGCTCAAAGTCCCTGGAGTACATTTATCTCAGGAATAGGCTCATCGGAGCTTGTTTTCCACCTTCTGGTCCATCGTGTCAGGCCAGACCCCCAACTAAAGTCTATTGAGGCCAGAAGCAGATCTTTTGTTATCACTTTCCTAAACTTACATGGTAAAAAGGAAAAAAAAAAAAGATATATTTAAAATCCTACTTATAAATTGAGAAATAATCTTTCATATTTCAAAGATTGCCTAGTTTTTTTTGTTTGCTTGTTTGTTTTGTGATCCTGGGGATGGAACCCAGGCTCTTGTACTCCACCCCTGAGCTGCATTTCCTGAGCTGCATTTCCAGCTCCATGCATAGTTTTATTTTAAAAATTGATAGACAGCATTTCTTTTTGTTGTTGTTTGGTTGGTACCAAGGATTGAATCAGGGGCATTTAACCACTGAGCCATGTCTCCAGCCCTTATATTTTATTTCGAGACAGGGTCTTGTCAAATTGCAGAGGCTGGCTTTGAACTTGTGATCCTCTTGCCTCAGCTTTCCACGCTGCTGGGATTACAGGTTTACACCACCATGACCGCCTCTCTTTAAATAATATTGTTTTTCTAGGACATTAATTACCTTAAAACAATTTAATTTTTTTTCAAAACAATGTCTCATATAAAAAAGTTAGAAAACAAGTAATAAATGAAAATGAGATAAAATTCTAATTAGTGTCCCTGCATATTTGTCTTCAACTGCCAGCCCCTTTGACACCCATTAATTTTCAGAAGGCTGACCTCCCTGACCTTTTGAACACAACACCACACTGTTTTAGAACAAAAGGGCAAGGGAAAAAAAATAGTGGTGCAATACTTGAGTCAGTAACAAAAGGAAGGTCTGAAAGTTAGAGAAATCTCTGCAGAGTGAGTAGTTAAGTAGAATCAAGCCTGAAGAATATTTGAAGAGGAGGTACCTTTGAACCGCTCTATTATTTTTCTTCCTTTGAACAGATGGTACCAATTATCTCAGAAAAACCCGGAATCTCTTCTCCAACTGACTATGAACAGACAAAAATGATGCAATAATAATGTGCTGCACACACTTTCCTTTTTGCTTCCTGCCAGCTCAGAGCAAGATAATAAAGTCTCACCGACCTCTGGACTTGCCCACGGGCTCTGGTTTCATTGAATTTGCTCAGAGAGCCAATCGGTACCAACTCAATGAAACACCTAGCCCTGGTTCGTGTCTCTTTCCCTAGCAGGCAAGGGTAGTGAGCCCCACTAGCCAAGAGGTACTTGTTCTATTTCCCATGCCTCCCTAGGGCTGAGCACAGTACCTGCCCCAGAGTAGATGTTTAATGAATGTTTGCCAGACCAGCAGATAGAAAATTCATAAAAAGAAGTATAAGAGGGACTGGGACTGTAGCTCAGCGGCAGAGCATGTGCCTAGCATGTTCAAGGCATTGGGTTCAATCCTTAGCAAACACTATATACAAATAAAACAAAGGCATTCTGTCCATCAACAATTACAAATTTTTTTTTTTAGTTAAAAAGAAGTATAAGAATATCAGTTTTCCAGGCACAGTGGCTCATGCCTGTAGTCCCAGCAGCTCAGGAGGCAGAGGCAGGAGGATCATGAGTTCAAAGCCAGTGGAGTCACTAAGCAACTCAATGAGACCCTGTCTCTAAATAAAATACAAAATAGGGCTGGGGATGTGGCTCAGTGGTCAAGTGCCCCTGAGTTCAATCCCCAGTACCTCACCCACTCCACACACACACAAAGAACATCAGTTTGACCAAAGAAGAGTCCACCATTCTCAAACATTGTCTTTCTTGCTCTGTATCCAAATCCATTGTCACTTTTCAGTCCATGTCCTGTCATCTTTGCTGAGGGTGACTCTGTTGAGTACCTCCAATTTCCTGGCTTGTGACTGCATTCTCTTCTAATGTTTTGTTGTTGTGGTAGTGGTTTGACCAGGAATTGAACTCAGGGGCACTTTATCACTGAATCACATCCCCAACCCTATTTTGTATGTTATCTAGAGACAGGGTCTCACTGAGTTGCTTAGAGCCTTTCTAAGTTGCTGAAGTTGGCTTTGAACTCTCGATCCTCCTGCCTCAGCCTCCCGAGCTGCTGGGATTACAGGTGTGTGCCACATGCCTGAGTAGCTTTTCTCATGTTCTTTCTCCTTCTCTGGCCACTTATTCCTCATTCTCCCCTTAGCCTTCTCTTCATCTTACTCATTGTCTTTCTTACTTCTGTTTCTAGAGATGCCCTCTTTCCAGATTATCTCATGTACATCTTTGGCATCCACTACCCCCTGTAGGTCCAATAACATGAAAACTTTCAGGTCTGTAAGTTTTATTTAATACATGGCCATGTTCTGTGCCAGGTGGTAGGGATATAGCACTTAGAAAAACATGGTCCTAGCTCTTCCAGAACTTAAAATCTAGGGGAACACAGACTACAAATATAATTGCAATAATTTGGGTGAGTACAGTGATAGAGGAAGTACAAGGCATTGCATTGTGGAAACAGAGAGCCTCTTGGAAGAAGTAACCCTTAATCTATGACTTGAATTATAAGCAAGGATTAATAAGGTGAAGGGAGAAAGGCAGAAGCCAGAAATGGATTAGTAAGAGGTAAAGCTGCTCAAGTAATCTGGCATCAAATGGCAGCAGGCCTTGGAAGGCATGGCAGACTGTGGTCTGTAAAGGGACATCTAAGATGGAGTTTTAATGGGAAAATGACAATCTGAATTGCTTTTAAAAGTCAGCATCTCAGAACCTGTTTTGATACTTAGCAAGACCCCGAGGCATAGAGACCAACAAGAAATCTGCTGCAGCGGCCCAAAGCAGAAGAGAACTACCCAAGAGCTGTGTTCTAGATGGAATTGATTGCTGATTAATGGAGGAGGTGACAAGAGAGATGGAAGTTTGAGGAGGATTTCCAGGTTTCTGGCTACAACACCTGATGGAATGGTGTATCATGTACTGAGATGATTGATCTGAGATGAAGCATGACTGTCACGGCAGACGCTGCTAGTTGCCTGCCCCGAGGTTTTATCGCCCCCTCCTTCCTGATAGAATCCTGATTTCATTCAGGAGTGTTCTCTGTGCACATCTTTGCTTCAGGGTAGCCAACCCCTGTTCCATCCTCAAGGAATGAGTTTTAAATAAGCTAAGAGAATCGTGGTTCCCAGTGGTTTGTGTTCCAGCATGTTAGAGATATAGTTCTGTCTGGTGGGATGAAGGGAAAACTGCTAAAAGGGTTCCTTATCTTCAAAAGGAATTCTTGGGCCAGGGTTGTAGCTCACTGGTAGTGCACTTGCATTGCATATGTGAAACACTGGGTTCCATCCTAAGCACCACATAAAAACAAATAAATAAAAGTATTGTGTCCAACTACAACTAAAAAATAAATATTTTAAAAAAGAAAGGTATTGTGTCCTTCTACAATTAAAAAAAAAAAAGAGGGGGGCTGTGGCTGTGGCTCAGTGGTAAAGCACTTGCCTAGCACGTGTGACTGGGTTCGATCCTCAGCACCACATAAATAAATAAAATAAAGGTATTGTGTCCATCTACAACTAAAACAATATATATTAAAAAAAAAAGAGGGCTGGGGTTGTAGCTGAGTGGTAGAGTGCTTGCCTAGCAGGAGCGAGGAACTGGGTTCTATTCTCAGCACTGCATATAAATAAATAAATAAAGGTCCATCGACAACTAAAACATATTGAAACTGTTAAACTGAGGTTTCTGTCACTTGAAACCCAAACACCTTGGCTCAAACAGACTAATAGCCTGAAAAAGGAGTGGAATTATGATACATGCTATCGTGCAGGTGAAGCTTGAAGACCTTATGCTAAATGAAATAAGCCAGGTACATACTGTGGGATTCCACTTACATGAGGAACAGTCAAAGTCACAGATGAAGAAAGTAGACTGGTGGTAGTCAGGGCCTGGGGAGGGGGATGGGGAGAAATTGGGAGTTTTCAATTAATACTATGTGGTTTCAGTTTGGGAAAATGAAAAAGTTGTGGAGATGATCAGTGTTAATGGTTGTATGACCCTGCAATTGTACAAAAGGCCAATGAAGTTGACACCTAAAAATGGTTAAAATGGTATAATCAAATAATACATCTTTATTTTAAAAAAGAAGTGATCAATGGTTACTTCAAAATTTATATATTGGGGCTGGTATTGTGGCTCAGCGGTAGAGCACCTGCCTAGCACGGATGGGACCCAGCTTCAATTCTCAGACCACATAAAAAAATAAATAAAAGGCGTGTGTTGTGTCCATCTGTTGAGGGCCACAATCAAGTCAAGATGGCACCTGGCACTTTGCCAGGAGGAGAGGTTTGTGAAGTAACGCCAGCAAGTCATTAAGATGATGAGGATTCCTTAATGACTGACTGCTGTATCTAGATGATGTTAATTAAGTTAAGCTGTGTGTAATTAGTTAAGTATATATGCCTCTGCTGTCCCGTAATAAAGAGGCTCCCCCTGTTTCAACCTTCACAAGTTGCTTGTCACCCCCTGGTTATTTTGCCCAGCCAGACTGCGGCATCCATCTACAAAAAAAGATTCTCTCTCTCTCTCTCTCTCTTTTTCTCTTGCGCGCGCGCGCGCGCGCTCTCCTTTAATATATTGGGTCGTGTATGTATCAGAGCCACAATGTGAGATAAAAACTGCACAAAGTATTTCAGTCAGAGGGACATTAATATAGGGTCAGTAGGCAGCAGAAGAGCAGAGTAGCCAAACAGAGATTAGCAAAGCAGGAGCCACTGTTGTTTCTAGACTGATGGGACAGGAGGAAGAGGCAGGGTGCCCAAAGGAAGGAGCTCAGGGACCTGTCCATCTGGAGATGGAGTTGCTGCTGGGACAAAAAGGGAGGGAAGACTGTTCTTTCCCTTCATCACATCTCCTGCCAGGGTCTCCCATGAGCTGGGCCCAAGTGGAAGCCAACTATGTTAGCCAGCTTTTACTAGTTTATGCTGCTATAACAAATAATATAAAAGATCTCAGTTACTGCCATGACAGTGGTACAACTGTAAATCCCAGCTATTGGGGAGACTGAAGCAGAGGATCACAGATTGAAGGCCACTCTTGGCAACGTAGCAAGACCCTGTGTCAAAATTTTTAAAAGGACTGGGGATATAGCTCAGTGATAAAGCACCGCTGGGTTCAGTCCCCAGTACTGCAAAACTAAGTAAATCAATATCTCAGTTACTTATCAGAATGAACATTTCTTTTTTTTTCAGGTTACATGATGGTGCCATGGGCCAGCTGTGGCTCTGCCCCATATGTTCTCCATGTGCATACGCAGACTGAAGTAGTATCCACCATGTTGGTTTTAGTACAGAGTATGGAAAATGGCAAACCATTTTCTCAGGCTTCCAAGCTTTTGCTCAAAATAGAGTATGTGTCACTTCTACTCACACTGTATCAACAAGGTCATGTGACTTTGCCTGATGTCATTGGGGCATGTACCTCCTCTGGAGGGTTCTGTGGGGCATAACCATGTATATAGCTGTTTTAGTCAGCCGTGACCAAAGGACCTGACAAGAACAATTAGAGGAGAAAAAGTTTCCTTGGGGGCTCTTGGTTTCAGAGGTCTCAGAAGGCCAACTCCATCCCGCAGAGCTCTAGGTGAGGCAGAACATCATGGTGGAAGAGTGTGGCGGAAGCAAGCCACTGGGAGCCTGGCACCCAGGAAGCAGAGAGAGGGCCTAAGCTCAGCCCACCAAATATATACCCCAAAGGCGTGTCCCAGTGACCCATCTCTTCCAGCCACACCCTGCCAACCTGCAGTTACCACTTTGTTGATCCCTGTTTTAATCAGCTTGTTCACTGCTGCGGGTAAAAGATCTGACCAGAAAAACTTTAGGAGGCAAAGTTTATTTAATGGCTCATGGTTTCTGAGGTCTCAGTCCATAGACAGCAGGTTCCAATCCTCTGGGCTCCTGCTGAGGCAGGAACAAGATGACAGAAGAGTGTGGCAGAGCTCACATGGCAATCAGAAACAGAGAGAGAGGAGGTCTCCTTTTCCTAGATACAAATACATACATACCCCAAAGCCAAGCCCCTAATTCCCACCCCCTCCAGCCACACCCTACAACTTCAGTTACCGCTCAGTTAATCCCTATCAGGGAATTAATCACTGATTGGTTTAAGACTCTTACAACCCAGTCGTTTCTCCTCTGAACTTCATGTATTGTCTCACATGTGAGCTTTTGGGGGACACCTCATATCCAAAATGCAATTAATCCCCTACCAGGGGATTAATTCACTGATTTGGTCAAGGCTATCAGAACCCAGTCATTTCACCTCTAAACCTTCTTGCATTGTCTCACACAGAGCTTTGGGGTGGGGGACACCTCATATCTATACCATAACAATAACCATGTATAATTCTCTTACAGGGAGAAAAACAAATAACTGGAAACAATAATACTCTCTATCATTGTCTAATTTCTTCATCACCAATTTTCATCTCTCTGAAAAATGATCTCTCCCCAAAGAGTGATACTCAAAAGTCTCAACCAATTATACTAGCAGGGTCAAAGTTCAGTATTTTTTTTTTTTAGTTGTAGTTGGACACAACACCTTTATTTCACTTATTTATTTTTATGTGGTGCTGAGGATCGAACCCAGGGTCTCACACGTACCAGGCGAGCACTCTACCGCTGAGCCACAACCCCAGCCCAAAGTTCAGTATCTTATGATAGTTTCTGCATTGTGTCCAGATATGGCTTCTCTTAAACCAGGGACTTAAGAACTTAAAAGCAAACAAATGTTATCTACCCTTCCATCTATACTTAATAAGCAGTGGTTGTCACCAAGAAAGAGTAAACACAAAAATTAATACTGCCATTCATAAACAGAGGGGGAGGCACCCACCATCGCTCATTCTTTGAATCCCAAAATCTTGCTGGGGGTTTTAGAAAACACTCCTTTTTTTCAGCTTCAGCTGCCTGAAAGTAGCTCTCTGGTATCTTGGCTTTATCTTCTGGAAAGATCCATTTTTTTCCATTATCCTTCTTGGCTCTATCTAGAAAATATATATACTCCCTGGGACCTGAGTAGCTTTTCAGCTTTCTTCCTGTCCTCCGAAACTTGGGAACACAAGATTGTTCTGCAACAGTCAAGGTCTCAGGTCCTTGCCCAGACAGGGGCATTTTGACTTAACACAGCTCTTAAGAACACACCACACTTGTGATTCTTTTCTCTCTAGGCCTAATTACTAAGGTAACTTGCATTTATCAGGCCTCTTTGGGAGGCCCTGAATTTATTTTCTCTGAGCCATTTTATTCAATGGAGAATTCAGTGGGGGTTGCTACTTATGCCCTTTATCTGTCCCAAAGCTGAATTTTGAGACTTTGTCATCTTTGTTACTCAAAGCATTTTCTCAATTTCTATCCTTTCTTAGTTAGAGATAAACAATAGTTGGCGTCTCTCAACAATGGAACTTCTGGATTCTCTCTTTTCCCTTCCAACCTTGCTTAGAAAACAGCCTGCCGGGTTTCTGTTCTCAAGACTAAAAGGCTCAGGGTTCACTCCAGTTGAACTGGGCTAACTGGGCTGCACAAAATAACCACACAAGAGAGACAAATACCTTTTTCTTTGGGGTCGATGTGACAGCTCCTCTGACCTTAAAGATTCGAAGGAAGAGAGAGCGAGAGCACGTGCTGACCCCTTTTATTGAGGAGAAGCTATTCAAATGAGGCAAGGGGTCAGGTTTCAGGGGGCTGAGTCTATCTTCATGATGTCCACAGTCAGCAGGTTGACTGACACCTGGGTAGGCCACACCCAAGGGCACAGTAAGAGAAGGGGACACACACAAGGCACTTCCATGGAAGATTCTATCCTTAACAGGGCAAGGGGTTATATTACAAAGGAACAGGTGAGCATGGCTTCACCCATGGGGCTGTAGCAAGACACACCCATGCACGAGACACCGACCCTCGGACCCAAGAAGGGTGGGGAAAGCTCTGCCACATTTCTGCGACTGAGCGCCTCAGCACCCAGCTGGAGAGTGTGACCCACTCACGTGCAAGGATGGTCTCCCACAACAGCCATTTCTTTTCAGAGCTCATTTCTGTCTTGTAGAATCCTGTGAAATGCAGCCAAGAGCAATCAAGGCACACTTGTAACAATCTCTTCCCTAACTTCTTTGCCTAAACTAGGAAGCTACATGGTACCTTACCTACCTTCCAAGTGACCAAAGGCTACAGTTTCTTTGCTACTCACCAGTAGGCCCTGGAGCAAAAGACATACCATATTTTAGGACTGCATTCTGGTCCTGGTACCAGTTACTCCCTTAGTGCATTTTTTCTAGATAATGTTGTTGTAACAGACAATCTTCCTCCCACCAAAATGTTACAACATGCGTTTTTTCCTTGGAGCACATGTCACTCCAGGTTGACTTGGCTCAGCTTTACATATCCGTTAGTCTGGGGTCCTGACTGAAGGGAGCATGTATTTCTTGGTCTCATGGTAGAAGGAGGAGAGAAATGGCTGAACCATAGAATGGTTCCTAATGCTTCTGGTCATGGTTGGTAT